>NW_024609839.1:54091435-54819845 GCF_016920785.2 Ixodes scapularis | reverse complement strand
GTAATCGATTCATCGTAGTGTTTTGGGTACGTATACGAGGGGGGACCCAAAAGAAACCGAACTAAATTTTTTTGCACTTATTTATTCCCATTTCAAGTACAAACGTTCAATCTCTTTCAAAGTACTGTCCACTTGCACTAATACACTTGTCTAATCTTTTAATCCATGTGTCGAAACATTGCTTAAAGTCATTTTTTGTGATGCTTGAGAGCGCCTCCGTCGTTTTTTTCTTCACCTCAGCAACGTCAGCAAAACGCTTTCCTTTCATTTCTCTTTTCATTGTAGGAAACAAAAGAAAGTCGCACGGGACAAGGTCGGGTGAGTATGGGGGGGGGGGGGGGGGGGTGAGGAACAGGGGTCATACCATTTTTGGTCAAGAATTGTCGTACAGGCAAGGCAGTGTGAGCCGGGGCATTGTCATGATGGAAAAGCCAGTCACCCGACTTCCACAAATCGGGCCGCTTCCGCCGCAGACTGTTGCGCAATCTTTCCAAAACCTCCAAGTAGAAAGCCTGGTTAACTGTCTGACCCTGCGGAACAAACTCTGAATGGACGCCTCCTTTCACATCGAAAAAACTAATCAGCATTGTTTTGATGTTTGATTTCACCTGACGAGCTTTCTTGGGGCGAGGCGAACTTGAAGTCTTCCACTGGCTTGATTGTTGCTTTGATTCAGGATCATAACCATAGCACCAAGTTTCGTCACCTGTAATAACTTTTGAAAAAAAGTTTGGGTCACTTCGGGACTCTTCTTTCAAAGCACAGCATGCTTCCACGCGACCTTGCTTTTGTTCAGCAGTCAGCAGTCGTGGCACGAATTTGGCAGCCACCCTTTTCATTCCCAAATCTTCTGTCAGAATTCGCTGCAATGAACTCCAACTCACTCCCGACAGCTCCACAATTTCGTCAATGGTCCGTCGTCGATCTTCGTTGATGATTGCACGAATTTTTTCAACGTTTTCATGTGTTCGTGTCGTGGAAGGACGACCGGAACGAGGTTTGTCATCAATTGACATGTCGCCATTCTTGAAACGGGAAAACCACTCAAACACTTGAGTTTTCCCCATGGAATCGTCCTTGTACGCCGTTTTTAACAGTTCAATAGTTTCTGTTCCACTTTTTCCGAGCAAAAAAACAGAATTTAACCGCCGCACGCTGTTCACAGAAATCAGACATTGCAAAAACGACGCCCACACGAAACACTTGTCACTATAAACCCAGCCGCAACTAGTCCTAACCTTCTTCGAGGACGGAATTAGGCCTAATGACTCAGCAATGTTCGCTCTATCAACTCCTGGCGGCAAAACGCGGTACTGCAAAAGCTCTGCTTAAAAAAGAATTAGTTCGGTTTCTTTTGGGTCCCCCCCCCCCCCCCCCCCCCCCCCGTATATGTAGGCTAGCGCATGTGTCCGAGGTCTGTCTATTAAATAACGAGACTTATTTTTTTTAATAAGTCAGAAATAACTCATTATGAACACAAAATGTGACCTTGAGCATGTCTAGGCCGACTTGAGAAACATCAGCGCTCTTAGACGTTCAGTTTGTTGTCTATTATGCTCTGAAAAAAAAAAAGAATGTTGTTTAAAAGTCGAGCAGGATGTCAAGTTTAAATTTCTGGTGAAACTGAACAAAACAGAAACATTATCTGTTGAAATGCTAACTGAGACGGAGAAGACTTCATGTCTCGTGCGCGCGTGTTTGAGCGGCATAAAATATTCAGTAAGGGACGGGAAAATGTGGAAGGCGACGAACTCTTTGGACAAACTTCCCCTTCAAGAGTAATAATAAAAGGAAAACAACGTTAAACAAATTTGGCAGGTTCCTGGAAAAGACCGTCGATTCAGTGTTCGAATGGCAGCTGAAGCTGCGAACCTCGACAAAGATACTGGGTGGAAAAGTTTGCCTGGGAAAAAGTTTGTGGCATGATGGTCCCCAGGGTTTCCACACCAAAACAAAAGTAGTGACGCACGGTGCGCTCATACAACATTTTCGGTGAAGCTCTTTTTGTTCGACAAACGCATTGCTACACTGAACATTCTCCATAATCGTCAAGTTTTGCGCCATGCGAATTTTTTTTTCTTCCTTAAAGTTAAGTCGGTGCTTTAATGGACAAATTTTGTGTCAATTGTAGAAGTCAAGAAAGAAAAAAAGCAGATGTCTTGAACCAGATCACACAAACTGATTACACGCTTTCGACCAGTGCAAGAGAAGACCGCAGACGTGCGTGCGTGTGAACGGGGTGTGTATGAAAGGAGACACGCATTAGAACTTCAATACCTATAAATAAAAATTAATTATGGTATCAGTCTCGCTAGTTAATAGATGAACCTCGTATAGTTTTAATTCTGACAGTTCATCAAACCTGTGGAGTACCTTTACAGTTTTGTTGTTAGGACATTGAAATATGGTTAGTGATTCCCAGTGAGGTTTTTCCGGCTAAATGACGTTCAAAAAAGGTGCGGAATCATGTGAACATCATGTGGAAGCCATGTAAGATCACGACATTTTAGTAGTAGTGTAACTGGTTTTGTTTTTTTTCCGTAGGGTTTTCTGGATTATGCAACATTGTAATATAGACTGGGATAATTTCTCAATTATGTGGCAACCATATGAGAACATGACAACCGAATAGGTTTAGCGATTACCACTGAGGGTTCTGACACTCTCAAGTAATGTGTTATAAATAAAGTGCTGATATTCTGGGTTTGTGCAAAAATGGAAATTTTCCTGGCTTCACAATAAAGCACGGCTGGAGCTATTTGTTCACGCTAATGACTGATATACACGAATTTTTTGCAGAATGGCAATATTCAGCATATAAAAAATGCGTAATCTAGGTCATTCCTTTGATACGGGTCAATAATATTCGTTTTTTCTTTATATATATAAATCAAAGCTACAATTTCTTTTGCGGATAATTATGATTTGACGGCCCAGAATTATTACCGAACAAATACTCCTATTCGGCGGGTTGTTATAAGCGTAAAAAAAAAAAGACAATTGTTTGTGCTTTTTGAAGACAATGGGCTGAAAGCATTCCCCAATTTGTCGCACTGGTTCACGCTAATACCAACATCAACAGTTTCCCCGAGGCTTCACTCATCACAATATTACTTCAGACACTTCCTTATTACCGTGCTTCTAATAAAAAAAAAAAAAAGAAGTCTTAGAGCCAGTTTTTTCTCTGTGCACCAAGTCGAGGATTTGCCGAGGCGTGCACCCAAAAGTGGGCTTCTGGGTGCTTCACTCGTCGCCGGCGCCGTCTATCGCAGCAGTCTCCAGCCCCTCTAATCGAGGGAGATCGCACCGAACGCAAGCCTCGCCGTCGAGACCTCCGTGCAACGCTATTAACTGCAGCTGGCGCCTGGAATGGGGACGAGCTTGCGTCATCATTTCGTCATCAACCTCCGAGTGAGAAGCAGGCGAGTCTGCCGTTGGCGACAGCCGACGCTGGCGGCGGCTTGGGCATCGGTTGGCGAGATGCTGTGTCTTGTGGCCTTAATCTGGGAGACTGTCCGCGTTAATACACGCGAAGACTCAGGACGTGTTTTTATTGGAAGGACTGACTGAAATAAAAAATTATCGAGTGAGATCAGGAAAAAGAAAGAAGTGAGAAGGGCTTTCAGTGTTTGATAACGGGTCTCCCTAGGCTATTGCTGTTAACGTATATCCGTATTACTTTAATTGTATGTTATTGTTGCAAAATGCTATACAGTCATGTCTAGTTAATATGGACTCCTTAAAATGGACAGCCCGCAATATGAATGAAAGTTTCGGCGACCGGTATTTCTCCTTGCAATTCTGCCCTGTTGATACAGAAACCCGTAGTCCAGATTATGGACGGCTACTTTACTTCCGGGATTACATACGGAAGCAATCACATTCGCTGTACATAAAAAGTGAGTCTGGAAGCTTCTTTTATCACTTCCATGGTGGATATGAGGACTGGTGTTAAGCGCAAATGAACAGAGCTGTCCGCTTAGCTAAGAAAAAAAAAATCTGCGAATTCAAAATTCAATAAGTTAAATAGATGAGTGAAAAAAAAATTATTGGCATCGATCTCACGAAGTAGACAGTGCACACAATCTTTAAATTGAATGAACGTGCCAGCAACCTGCTTGAGTTCCTGCCGGAAGCGACCCGCAAAGTTTGAAACTTTGCAGGAGGCCCTCAACGTGTGGTTCGCGGAAATGCGTTAAAAAGGCGCTGCCGTAAATAACAAGATGCTGCACAAAAAAAAAAAAAAAAAGAAGAAAAAACAGCGAGAAGAGTTTTGCACAACGATGGGTAAGTGAGTTTTTAATTAATTTTTGTAAACACTGAGTTCGAAAACTTTTTCTCAAAGTGTTACGTGTTTCTTTATTCAGTCACTTTATTTTACTGCCTGGATCCTTCACGTCTTAATGCAGGCATTCGTGACCTAAACTATTCGGCAGGTTTAATACAAGCCAAGAAATTTTAAGCCACCTATTCATGGAAAAAGTGGAAGCATGGATACAGACTCTGTTGCCAGTACTCGGAAACACCTCGCAGAATTCTTTGCTCACTATTCTCCAGGTGATGTCCACAACTTCAATGAGAGTGGCTTTTCTACAAGCTCCACCCATCCTTCAACCCTGTCGTCTGAACCTGTAAATAAAAACAAGCGCAGCCAAAAAAAAAAAAAAAAAATACGGGGTAACTTTTGCTGCAATGCGTGTGGCGCACGCTAGTGGAAGCCCATTGTTGTGGCGAAGGCGGAGCAACGACGGTGATTTGCAAAAACATTTGCCCGAACATGCATTCCTCCTACGTTTGCAACACGAAAGCATAGATGACGGGAAAAAATATTTGAGAGCTTCCTGGCAAGATTCGACAGCTTCTTGAAAAATAAAAAAGAAGAGCTGGTTTGCGGGTTGATAACGCGTTATGCCACTCTGCTCGTGCGATCTTTGATGACCTCACTTTTAAGTTCTTTCCACCGCACATGACTGCCAAAACACAGCCCTTGGACGCAGAAATTATTCCTGCTGTTAACGCTATCTAAAGGAGTGAACTTGTACAGCACTACATTGCTTGCGCAAAGGACAACAGACCGCAAACTGTTGACTTGAGGTGGTGCTTTCAAGAGTTCAAGAGAATTTGGGATATGCCGAGGTCTCAGACCATGTCAACAGCCCTATTATGGAAAAAAGACGATCCGATTGATGACCTTCCGATCGCAGCCCTTCGTAAGGCTCTTCAATAGTTCGGCGAAAAAAAACAACAACAACCCAGATGAAGAGCCATCGTCATTTTAGGAAATCAACGAAGAGACCAACAGATAAGGACCTATGACCGACGAGCAGATCCTGGAGCTTATTGGCGGATCAACTCAACAGGCACGCCAACTCGAAGGCAAATCTGCGCCGACAGAAGCAGCCGATGAAGAAGAGAGACCAACCGTTGCTCGAAGTGAGGCTCGCCATGCACTGGACACAGCAATACCTTACCTTAAACAGGAACGACACGCAGGACGCACACTTCAATTAGCCGGCATTTTGCGCTTCCTGGACACTAAACTAGGATCGGAATCATCATTGAAAACTCAGATACCCTCGTTCTTTGGCTAAACAAATCTCTTTCTATCTTGCATTGATTATCACTTCATGTTCGATTAGTTATTATGAACGATTCACATTATGAACGATTTTTCTGGGGAACGGAGGCGTCCATATTAACGAGCCATCGATGTGCACTACTATACGGTTTTATTCGTTAAATGTTTGTTAAGTTTTTATTGTGCGTTGAATCTGTGTGAGGGCGTTCTATGTAATTTCAACGATTGTTAAGAAGCCTCCCAAGGCTAATGTTGATAGCTTAAATCTGCATTGCATGATTACTTTGTTCCCCCTTATGATTATTTGCAATTAAAAGCAAAGGCGCAATCGAGCTGGACAAGAATGATGAAAATGCATATAATCATAACCTCAAATCGCGAGCTTCACCCTTGTTTGTGTTAGACTGGTGGCAGCTGATAAATGGATGAACGGGCAGGCACGTATCCAGCTGATGACTGGATACGTGCCTGCCCGTATCCCCCCTGGATACGGGCAGGCCCGTATCCAGGGGGGGGGGGGGGGGGCATGGGCTGCCTTCCTGGATACGTGCCTGCCCCGCTGACTGGAGTGTAGACCAGGCGGCAGAGGCGACTTTACCATCTCGAGAAAAACTATGATTTCTTTGCCGGGCCTCTGGAGGCACCAACCAAAGAAAATGGGGAAGCTGGGGTCCAAAAGAAGGTACACAAGCGCGAGACCCTCCAATGTTTCGAAACAGCCCAAGAAAAGTCAACTCTGCTGGTCTACAGAGAGAACAAAAAGCAAATCTCGGATGAAGCTCAACGATACGACAACAGTTGAAGTAGTCGTCTACTGTTCGAGGTACGAGCGGAGGCCCTGCGGATATTAAATTACATGAAAAGATTCAATCCCAAAGTGGCTTGTACTGTATGTCAGGCGTGCGAAAAAGGCGCAGAGAGGGTAAAGCACGTGGTGCTCTTCTGCTAGCTCGTGCTGCCACCTTCGACGGATCATTGCCGGCCTCACCATGAATAGACGCCCGCCGACGCCCCGGGGTTCGAGCAGACGCCAGGCGATGAAAGTGTGTGGCACTGTTCATGTGGCAACTGCCACATTAACAGTGTGGGAGCGTCGCCAATGGAAACGCGAGGCAACGGACGGCGAGTTCAGTGTATGAGGACCAGAAAGGAGTGACTGGAGCACTTGTGGTGCGTGATTCAGAAAAAAAAAGTGATATTCCTCATCATTTTTTTTTTCATTTTTTTATTCTTAGCTAGAGCACGAATTTTTTTTCTTTTTACTTTCGTGTTTGTTTGTTTTAAAAGAAAACGCCGCACAATCATTATCATATTCATCATCATCGTCTATTACGCAGCGTTTGGTGACCAAGAGCTTTTGTTCGAAATATTCTATTAATGTTGTTTTATCATCCACCTCATTTGTTTGTAATCTAAAAAAATATGAATGAATACTAAACGAACTATAATAACTTCTGAAAATAGAAATACAGCACGCAACTTCTTTAAATGTAACCCGTTATTTGAGAATCATGAAATGTTAAAGTACGCACAAGTTGCCTGTAAAGGATGCACCGCCACGATGCGAGTGTCAATGAGAGAAAGCCAACCTTGCGCCTTCACCAACACTTTTGGGATTTTTTCTACTGTTCGGAATGTTTGTTTTTCCGCAGTATCATCGCTGTTCTGGAGGTTCTTCTTTACGGGCACCTCGGCTCTGCTTTTAAGCAAAGGGGCGTTTCATTCCCTTCCCTTGTTTTGGTAGCGCGCGTTTAATTGGCACCTGTACCCAGAAATCACATTTCCTACAACAAGATGTCTGCATGAAAATCGCTTCTTAAGACCTGGCTTCCTTCTTTCTTGCTTTCTGCCCACATGTTATAGCTTAACATATTCCTGAATAATAGGTTATTTTTGAAGCTTCAAAATGCATTTGTTTAGTTTCGCAGTGAATTATACAAAATTTAATTTTACGTCGATGTAACAAATATTATTTCAATATTATAAAATATCTAAAAAAAGATGTTTGAAAATATTTAGAGAATAACGCTTTCTAAATAATTATATCGCAAAAAAAATAAAGAGAGCCGTACCAACGCCGGCTCTTATGCAGCGCAAAGTAATCTCTTAAACACCGCAAGGTATTTCTTCTGAATCGGGGCCAACCCGCACAATCCCGCCTGCCTTTATAAAAGATGCAAGCAGGTTGTCGAAAAGCATGCTAATTGCTCAACACTTTTCTTGAAACCCCACGGCTGCAGCGCGCTGCTAGAGCAAAGCCATAGCCGCACTCCTTGCCGTAAAAACACCAGGGAACGAAGCCTTTCGCTTTACACGGCGAATCCCCGACACTGGCTTTCTTTTGTCTCTGTCAGCGCTGCTACTGCTGCTGCTGCTTTGAGCGGGAAGCGAGTTTTCGGGCCTGAATAATGAACGAGCTCTTGCCGTCCGGAACCTAGAGGATAGAGACTCGTTTCCTCCATTTGGGAACGCATTTATGTTTTCTCGCTTGTTTTCGTTCGAGCCTCCGTAAAGCTGGGTTTGGGAAGCGCCGGCACTACGGGAGACGAAGAATTGTTCAGATGGGAGTCGAAATGTGTGTCCTGCTTGCCTCTGGACGTGATCCTAGTTCTCTAGAGAGTTTCTCGTGTTTTGTTTTGTTTTGCTTTGTTTGTTTTACTCGCGTTCCTTCGAAGTGACATCTTTTTTACGTTGTTTTTATCGGGGTTGATACATATAGATATATATATATATATTTTAACTTCGGACTTGGGGATTTAGAGGGAGTAAGTCTCGCAATACTTTATCCGTGAAGCCAGACTGCCCTGGGGTCACCTTTTGCTTTTATTTAAAGATGAGAATGGGGACGACGTCGCATCCGCATGGGCCAGTTCTATAAAAAAATTGCATTTAATGCTGAGTCCAGTCTTTAAAGATGAAAGGAAAAAATGAAGGACGTCTACAATTCTCTGTAATGCAGAACTAGAGCGCAGAACTTGAAGAGAAGGAGGGGAGGGTGTGCTTCTCCTCCTTCCCCTTCTCCTCCCCTGCTCCCCTCCCATTTAGCGGGAAATTCTTGCTAAATGTCCCACTAAATTCTGCGAAAATTCCCCCGCTATATATAGCGGGGAAACTGAATTGGTGTCGAGATCACGTGATGTCAATTTCCCCGCTAAATTTAGCGAAACATATTTTCCTCTAAATTTCACATGATGTCACATTTATTCACTTGATGTCACATGGGATATCACGTGTGACGTCACGCCGGTAAAAGTTCCTGGCTATATTTGGCGGGAAATGTTTCCGCTAAATTTAGCAGGGAAATTTCCCCGCTATATTTAGCGGAAAAATTTCACGCCAAATTTAGTGGTAAAATTTTGACCTTCGTGACTTCACACGTGGCGTTATGTTTGACGTCATTATGGGTAAGGCCTCATAATGCAATGCGGGGTTACGCCGACGCCGACGGCGACGGCGACGCCGCTCAACCTAAAAACAAAAACCTAAAAGCTGGACCCTGAAAGCTTAAAGCTGCGCCCTAAAAGCTGCGCCCTGAGTTTAAACCATGTTGAATTAACCTGAGACTGGCGTAGAGAAGGAACACAAAAACGTAGAAGGGACAGAAATCAGACAGGACGACGTAGAAGGGACAGAAATTAGACAGGACGGTCTAATTTCTGTCTCTTCTACATTTTGATGTTTCTTCTATACCTCAGTTTCAGGTTAATTCAACGTGGTTAATATTCACCAGCTCGCCTGCTCCCTTACAATTTTGTCTATGTGAGTTTAAAATTGTCATCGCAAGCAGTTTTGATTTCACGGGTATGAGAAGGTTGTGTTTCTTGCCACCCCCTTACAATCTCAAAAGATTTTATGTGTGTGTGTGTGTGTTTCCACAACTGGCTGTATGTTTCCGGTCTATGATTAGTACTGAAACTGGTGTGATGTTTAACACGACTGCGTGAAAGTGTAATTCATCTTGTTTTCGCGGCTATACATGCACGCGTTTAGAGCTACGGTGACCGCGGTGACGCCCTGCTCGTAACAGACTTTCTTCGTCGCCTTGCGGTAATCAGGCGAGCATTTGATGATGACTTAAATTTAGTACAATGTAGAAATCTTGAGCAGCGCTGTACCGGGGGTGAGACCGTGTATTAACCGCATCATTATGCGTGTTAAAAGCTCCTTGCTTTGGCCACTAACACCTGAAAAGACGCATTATTCCGCAAATCAATCGGATTGCAGAATTTTCCTACATCAACGCTGAAAACGTAATCACAAAGGAAGAAGCGTAAACTTAATAAGCCACACGCTGGGTATTTTAAAACTGTCAGTCACAACACTGTAAGAAACCAAGAGCGTTTACTTTGCCGCAAAGCACTTGGGGAAACAAATCGTTGTAGTCTACAAGGTGGCAATCTCTGCGAGAGCCAATGTCTGCGAGTGACTTGGCTTGATACCCACATAATAATTTTTTTTCGCTGCGACGTTGAACCTGGTGAAACGCCGTGCTCAATGTCACAGCGCAGACAGAATAATATGTATTTTAAAGCCTCAACAATTTTTAGGTAATGCGGAAAAGTAAAATTTACGTAATATTTTTTTTTTTTAGAGTAATGCTTACTAATTTCTGCCTCTTTGCGACACATAAAAAAAAAAACTATACAGGGTGTCTCAAATGGCGGGCAGGCTATTTATATCGACCGGAAATTTCGGTTTCGGAACCTATCGCGCTATGATTTTGTGCAGCGTTGCGCGCAGGTGGTGAATTTCTTCTCTAAAATTTGCAAAGAAAAAAACATTACCCGAGTAAAAAGAAAAAAGAAAAAGGAAGAGTCTTAATTCCTATGGAAACGCAGCGAAGCCACTGGTCTTCAAACAATAGGACACCTTATTAGTTGAAGATCGGTGGCTTGGCTGCGTTTCCATAGGAGTTAAGTCTTTTTTTTTTACTTTTTCCTCAGGTTAGTTTGCTCTTTGCAAATTTTGTAGAAAAAATTACAACCTGTGGGCTATGCAAAACAAAATGGTAGCGTGATAGATTCAGAAACCGAATTTTGCGGACGACTTAAAGAACCTGGCCGCTATTTGAGACACCATATATATATATATATATATATATTTATGAGCGTGTCGCGACCCGCAGCCCTTGCTTCCCGTGGCGCTTTAAGCTTTTCTACTTTAGTGCATGAACACAAATACACAAAACTGGTGCTCAAAATGTTGTTGGATATTAATTGTAGACACAGTTATTCCGGTAAATTAAAAAAAAGGCTTGCCTGCAGGAATGATTTTGCTAATGGCTGAAGCGAGCCTGCTTGTTAAACGGACAGTTCACTTTTAACCGAAGTCGGAGTTTTAACACCGCGCTTCTCAAATCCGCCATGATGTTGAACTGCCACCTGTACTTTGTTTTCATCCAACCTACCGAAAAAAAGCAAAGTTTGCTTTTTTTTTTTCAAGTTTTTGAGCCGCTTGGTGACCCCCTGCTGGATCTGTCACGAGCGCTCATTAGGGTCGCGACCCACAGTTTGGACAAGCACCGTCTTAGGGTGCATAGCAATCATGCTATGTTTCGAAAAGATTTTCTATAAAACACCAACTATCACGCCGCGTAAAGGTACACTGGCCTTTCACTGACTAGAATCATACACGCATGAAAACATGCGAGCGCAACCTCTAGACAAAGCCACGAACAGAACCAACAAGCCTAACCTAACTTCGCCCGCGGCCCCGAAATTCGCGATTGGAGGGAGGCTAATTCCTGCGGGCTCTCGAGAGGGGCAACAGCAGTAGCATAACAGCAACCACGAGCGTCTGCACAATACCGGGTTTTAACGGGGGGCCGCGAGGTAATCATCCGAACAGGATGCACGACTCTCCCCGGTCTCAACGCAAAGTACGTCGGCGGCGGACGACGTTCTACGGTATTTTGGCTTCCCGGCCTTTGTGTGTGCGCTCGATATATATTTTTTTTTCGCTGAAGAGCTTTCTGGATTTCGGCGTCGTTAGTGGGATGAAAAGAAAATGCGCGACTAATTAGCGCAGTTGGGGACTCGGGGCGGGGGGACGCGAGCGGCGAAGGAACAATGAGGCGGTCGCTTAGACGCATGTTTTACCACCGGAAGATAATAAAAAAAATACAACGAAAAAAAAAAAAGAGGGAGGAGCCGGTGAACGCGGAATAGATGATGATGTTTCTGGGAAAGAGAGAGAGAGAGAGACCGGTGCACTCTAGTAAAGACTGGCGACGTCCAACGCTACCTATTGCTAAGAAGTCCGTAGTGCTGAATTTTTTTCTTTTTTCACGTCACCTTAAAAAGGCGAACGCCAGGGGCGGACTCATCGGGAGTGCTTCGTCGGCATTCGACTGAGGTTCGACTCTGGTTAGTGTGAACTCGAGGTTCAGCAGCCAGCTGACGCAGCTCTCATACTCAATCGGCGCCCCAAATTCGTCTCCTCGCGTGACGTGGAAAGTTCCCTATTTTGACCTTCGTATCTAGGAGGCGTTGCACCGTAGCCGGAGTAAACAGTCAGGTCGCGACAGCTATAAATCACCGACCCCCATCTTAAGAAATGCAAAACGTGGCAAGCTCAGAGGAATAATATTTGTGCTCTGCAGCTAGTAATGTTTCGGGAGTGGTCAACATGAACGTCAAACAACCAATTAAGATGCGGGGCACGTGAATATAACGAATGGTAACTTGCGTTTCTTAAATTTCCAGTGAATGTACCATTTTAAGGAGCGCGGGGAATGGTTTATTACGTTTACACGTATTGCTACTTGATTCGTTTCTTGTCATTTTTATTGGCTTACTCGACCATCTCGTTGGCTAAGAAGTTGTAAAGCCAGGCTTGGGAGAGTTACCCCGACCCACGCGTCTTCGGTTTGTCGGTGATTCTACTATCTTTGTCGGAAGTTCCCGCGCGGTACCCTGTGGAGGAGCTTAGGACTCGCTATGATGCGAACAGGAGTTTCTTGACAAGGAGGTTTCGAGCCGTCTAATCCCGGAGAAATGTGATGCATTCATGTTGGTGTAAAAGCTGTAGAGATTATATTCCAGGACGCTTGTGTAGCATTAGTAATAACATCTTCTGAGGAGCTTTTCTTTTTTTCTTTAGTATCGAAAATATTGTATTCTAGCTATATAAAATGTATTACCTGATATAGGCCGCGTGCCAGTGGTGCAGTTATGCAAATAGTTGTTTGATTGACCAGGATACAAGACAACGAGACTCTTTTAGTTTGAGCCTTTCAATCTAGAAAAGGCCGGCCAAATACGGATTTCTATTGGTGCTTATAAAATTTTCACCGTGTACTGAATATCCACCCGTGAGTATGTCTCCGAAATATTTAATCGAAAGTTAAATTTTCTTTCGGGAAAATTAATTTTGAAGTTTGCGGATACACCTCCGAATCACTTGCTGCCGCTATTTTGGCGACAACCAGCCGAGGCACTCGTGACGTCAAGTCTAGTATTCGAGAGCATACGACATTCCCTACTCCACGGCCTTGAGCATTGTGATGAGCGTTTGTGAGCGAAATGTGAGCGTTCGTGGTTTGGCGAATTGCATCTGATTTTGGCTATTTGCGGTACGCAATGGAGGGTTGGGGGGGATTGGTGATGGGGGTTGTGGGGTGTCCTAATACCACGAATAAATACGGCAGAGTCACATCATGCTCATGAGGGCCTTCTGACTGCTTTTGACGCTGGGTGAAAGAAACTCAAGCTGCGCATGTGTGTTTGCAAGACGTCTGACGTCACAACACGATGACAGACCAGTAAATATGCAGTCATTTTGAGAAATGTTGGGGAAATTAACTTGCTGCTCAAGGTTTCGTTTCTTGTGCTTCTTAATAAAATAGGTTTAGTTGAAAACGATCGAAGATCAAGCCGTAGCTCTCCTCTACATATGAGCGTAAACGATTCACCAAGTTGAAACTCCCAGTTAATCACAATAGATGTTTCCGCACAGCTCCGCTGACTGAGCAGCACCGAGTCGTTCACATTATCTACAGCAAACAGACGTACCAATTTATCATTGCTTTTTTTTTTTAATATCAAAATTTCGTACTTCAACTCAGTCGTCCTCGTATCGATGACCATAAACCTTCCGTGCCATCTCAAATTTTAAACTACGCCCTTGAAAGTACAACACAAATCGAAGGTTTGTGTGGAAAAAAAAATTAAAAAAAACTAGAGAGAGGGTAAACTTTCTAGAGGTTATACGAATTTTTTTCCCGTTTTGAAGCTGATAGGGCATTATGTCTAGATGTCAATGCTTGTTCGCGAACCAACTTATTTATGATAGTTCACGTTATTTTTGGGTGGTTAAACGTAGGAATTATGAGCACAGCCACCGCTTTCAAAAAGGGATAGTTTGCCTCGGGGAGTGAACAAAATCCGACGCCCTACACAGGCGCGTGGTTTTTTACGGATCAATTGTCACCTTCAGCTGGGCTACGGCTTCCTCTGCTTGCCTGACGCATACACCCCTACATCACACCGAGGTGTGGGCAATTTTATGGCCACGTTTTATTGTAAGCCTCCTTCGCCAGGTTTCAGAAAATTTTGTTTAGGGAGTTTTAGTAGATCGTTTTGAAAGGTCCACTTCCGCTACGGGCGCGCGTTTTAAAGCAGGAATCAAAATTGCATCGCGAGCTCACGCCACAAATAGCGTCGCCTGGAAACACGATATACTAAAACTCACTATTGTGCTATTGAGACTTTCTTTGGCCTGCGGCAGGAGTTAGCACGTACAGGAATTCCTCGTTTGCGGCGCTGTCGCTGTCACAACACAAGCAGCCTGCATGGAGGATTGCGTAGTTTTGCTGCTTGCATGGGCGTTTCTGGTCATGGTATTTTCTTACGGCCATCTAATCTACAAGTCTAAGCCGAACCATTACAAACATTTGGTTACGTGCTAGTATTTTGCAGTCACCATAATTTAAAATCTGAATCAGCAAAGCCGTTTTCTCTTCTTCGCCATCTTACCGGGCAATGTGAAAACGTTTTCCGCTGGTTCTGGAAATAATTCTCATTGTTTCTTGCTCTTATGTAAAAAATAAAAAAGGGAGACAAAAAAATCAACACTGAGCACAGAGACAACGTTAAAAGCGTGACATTGGTAGTGCAAACAAGCGATCTCGTGTTTTTGCTGGTTGTGGTATAGAATCAAGGAATTGTCACTAAAATTAGTAATTTGGTTGATGGTGCTCGTTTAGAACACTATCCTAACTGGTAACATTTCATACCTGCTGATATCAACTCAAAGTAAGATAGCAAAAAGCGCCTATTTTGTGTCCGCAATAGGAGCATCGCGCAACCTACATGATGACTCAATAAAGAGTTTATGAAGTTGGCTCACTTGTCTAGGGTTACCGGTGAAAAATACAAAACCACATTGAGTCTCCTGTTAACTGATTTCTCACTTCAGGTCGATCTGGATTAGAAAGCTTGTTTATAGGGTCAGCGCAGCCAGAGTCGGTGGATCTTTAATGAGTATTTGTGTGTTGTGCGTATGTTTAGGCAATGGGGAATTAGACAGCCGAAGTGTGTATTTAGCGTCTCCGGTAGAGATGATAATTTTTGACAGCATCACTGTGGTCTTTGTCCTCCTTCACGTAGCGGTGATGCGTGATCGCACTCCGGTATGGTGCTTATCCAAATCAAGACACGGCCAGGGTTCCTCGGTTTTGCAGCGGGAAAGCGGGAGTGTTTGCTTCACGCGATTCGAGCTTCGGTGGGCAAACACACTCGGTCACTAATCCCTCCTACCCCCTCCCCAACTTGCTATCTTTCTTCTTTTTTTTTTTTTTTTACGCGCTCTGTTCAAATTGATTGGGGTTAACGCTATATGCACTATTTCGTTATAACCGGCTTCGTTATAACCGGTCTCGACATACTTAGAGCGTGCTGGAAAAAGTTAGGGGGCAAAGGAAAGCAACAAGAGTGGCAGAAAGGACGAGGACAGGACAAAATATGTGTAGTCCCGTCCTCGCTCTTTTTCGCCGTTCTTGTTGCATTCCGTTATCCCTGCTCTGTTCAAGCTTGTGAAGATCGCAGTTTCAGCGGGTTGGTCGTTTATATCTCCGATATTACAGCGCAAAAAAGCAAACACAAAATTTGCATAGGCAGATAATTAGGAAAACGTCAGCGTTGCGTGAGTCTTTCTTTTTGACCTCCTGTGCAAATTGTGCGTCTGCTTTTGTGCGCCGCAACATCGCATGTCTGCACGAGCGTTTCCAAAAGACCCGGATGCACGGGCTGCGGGCTCACCGTCATCCGTGTCGTAGAGGTAGATGATGAAGGGCCAGTTGTAGTACTTGATCACGTCCAAGATGGCGGGTATGTAGTTTGGCTTGAGCGAGACGCCGAAGTAGGCCGGTCGGAGGGCGGCCAGCTCGGGGAAGCAGGTGCTCACGAAGGGCATCTGGAAGGTGTTGGACAGCGACACCAGCGTCTCGTACGAGGACCCCACGTTGGGCGCCACGACGGTGATGATGCCGCGGCTCATCTGCTGGCACACTGCGAGAAGCGAGCCCGAGTAAGAACGACGCGACGATCATCCCCGAATACGCTTCTGTACACACACACGCACTTCTACAAACAGGCCCGTGTCTGCGTACACCAAGCGGGGGCACTGCGTGCGCATGCGCAGAAAACCAGGTTCGCCTAAGACGGAGCCTATGCACACGCGACGGGCCCACAACAGCGCCGCCACAATGGCGTGACGTCAAAGAAATGAGTTTGTGTACACTCTAATCAAACCGAAGCGTCGGCACTTCCCGGAAAGCACCGGTGAGATTCAATCGCTCAGTGCCACTTCGCGGGTTGTTTTTCTTTATGTTTAAACATTATTTCAGTCTCGTCATTCGCCGACATCCGTCCGTAGATTGTAGTGATTGGTTTTGCTCGAGTGCTTTGCGGCAGAGTAGTCAATTCATACTTCTTGGAGTGGAGGCTACGGAGAAAGCAAGGCACCCAGGATGATCATTTCGTTTTGTATATCTACCCAGACGGTTCTATTTTATTTATTTTTTTCAGCGAACCAGGCAGGTGTTTTGCGAGGCTCCCGCCATTGCCAGCCTTCTTTCGAGTTAAAACCGCGCAACATTCGCAAATGGCCTATCGCACCGATTCTAAGAGAAACCTCTTCGTGAGAGAGAGAAGGAGAGATAAGAGAGCTCGGACCATTTACAGAAGCGGCGATGGGCGCCGCAGTGCGCATTCGGCTCGTTTATAAATTCCGCGCCGAGGGGCCGCAGCCGCCGCGCCACCGGGGGCGCAGCTGCTCGATCGATAGCCTTAATAAATATCGCGCGTCGCGAAATTTCCTCGTTTCGAAAGCGGCGATGTTTTACGGGCTGCTCACGCTTTAATAAGATGCGCACGTTAAGGAACGCATGCTTAATCAATCCTTCTGAAACGCCAGGATGGAAATACGAAGCTTGTACTATGTACGTAAGCCTGTTCTTTTTAAATTTAAATTCGGATATCTTTAAGACGCATTCGGTCCCTTTTTTATGCTTTTTTGTTTTGTTTATTGTTAAAGGGACGTTCGGCATATTAACGAAGTAAAGCTCGATCCACGTCGGGAACGACGAACCTTTTGATTGAGGTGCATGAGGGCGGTATAGTAATTGGTATTTTAGCAATCGCGGGGTGGAGTTAGTCCAGCGAGCTTTATATGATCGCCTCAGAGGCAGTGTTACTAACGCATTCGACGATAAGAAAAGCTATTATAAGGCATTCCCTGCATTTCTGGAGCTTTCAGTAATTATAGCTATGTTTTCGTTAAACATAGCTATAATTGAAAAAAAATATCTAAATTTTTTGACAACTTGAAAAGGCGTTCGATTGGAGTATTATTATCGGACTTCTTGTTGTTGTTTTTTTTTTATTCGTTCATTTGTGTTCTTATTACAAATTGCAGAAATATCAGATTCCCTCCAAAGGTTTCGTTGGTTGATGATATAATGTGCCGAGATTTGTGAGCTACGCGAGCTTTTTATCGGAAAGTACGATGCGATTAGGTTTCGGGGAGTTTTTAATTAGAAAATGGCTTCCGTTTTTTTTTTTTTTTAGAATCGGGCGCTTTGATGCGTCACCGTATATCCCTGGGCTTGGATGGCTGACATTTTCTCATTAAAATGTTTCCCGAAACGGCTTCTGACTTTGGAATCAGGTAGCGCTCACTTACTACCGTGATGGGAGCGTTTGATACCGGGCGTTAGGTTACATGTTCGAAATAAGTTTTGCACCCTTTCAAAGTCCACCGACCGTTTGCCTGCTTTGAGGCTGCTTTGAGGGAGAGTGCAACCTGTCAGTCGCCATCTTTTCCTTGACTGTATTGCACCGTGAAGATTTCAAGTTTTTTTTTTTTCTGCAAACTTAGAATACACTGATATCTCGTAGATACGGACACCTCCGTTTCCCAAAGAATCACCCTAAAGGCTGGTCCACCCGGCATCGCTTTCTTACGTTACGTATAAGTTACCGAAACATTTGTATCTCGAATGTCGTGTGCCATGCTTTGTTCTTGAACTGGAAGCCACGCTAAATATGAAGCACAGATGCCACGGTGAATTGTACGCAAAATGTCGTAGCGTAAGGTACCATAAGAAAACGGGGCTGTGTGAACTAGCTTTCAGGAGAAATCGATATTAATAACGGGACAAAATGCATGTTGTTACGAATGACAAACGATGAGGCAGGCAAAAACAGAATGAACTAAAGGTTTAATGGAGGCGAGATTGTGCCTGAAACGAAAGAGAACACACGTCGATAAAACAGCAGGAAGCGTCGACGGCGGCAGCGGCAAGCGACGGCGCGTCGGCGTAACAGCTGGCTATCGCGAGAAAGGATCAGTGAATGAATCCGCAATACGGCGCTCGGCTCTTTATCTGCTATGCTCGTCATCTCGAATATTCGGCCTAGAATGTTCGGGAAAGAGCTAGGGTGAGACTGACTTGACAAGGTCATTCTGGCCTCCTTATCGTTTACGCGCTCGGGGTAAGAGTATACGCGAATCATCGGGATGAACGGAGAACGTATCTTCTCAATCATGCACGCGGCAATATATTCACCCAGTTTGCGCCCGAAAATATTCTCTATAGAGCGGAATATTGGGGAGTTTTCATAGACCGCGTTTCCCCCTACACCCAAGCTCTCCGCAACGAAGAAGCCGCTGCTGCGCCTGCGCGCCGATGGCCTTGACTGTAGAGTTCCGGGTACCGTAACGGGTTCCGGAAAGCGTTGCAGGACGGTGAGAACCATCTACGAAAACTCCCTATTCAACCATTTTCAGACCACCTGAGACTGGGTGGAAGAATCACGACGAGCTCTCAACCCAGTCTCAGGTGGACTAAAAAAATAGTAAACCTACAGCAGCTCGCCTGCGCCCTAACTGTTGTTTCCCTATTCGAGTTAGAGTGGTCTCTATTCACGAGACACGTTTCTACCTACGTGACGTCTGGAATTCACAAATTATTATACGTGTTTATCCGAACAGCTAGAACAAATCTCGGAATCTAAAGTTTTGCGGCTAGTAGCAAGAACATTCTAAGTTCTTTGAATGTGCTCGACTACCGTGTTCACAATTCGCCGACTAAGGAACATATCCCACCTAGCTGCGACGTCTATCTACTTTGTAGAAGATCAACCTGCAATCACTCGTCCGCCTCATGCTCGCGTGCACTGAGGAGACGAAACAACCAAGATGCGCTGCGAAAGTGAGGCGACTAATCCGCCTATCCTTCCCCAGAATAGCGAAACAAAAACGTCCCTTGAAACAAAGAAAAAAAAACGTCCCAAACTAATTAGGTTGGTCCGACATAAAAATCAATGACGCTGGGCTGGCAACCACCGAGGAGGATTTTCCCGCGTGTCTGGACCAATAAGGCACTGTCCCGCGTAACATAAGCCAGGACCCCGACCGAGTCCCCGTCGAGGATCAACCTGAATTATTCTCGCGAAGGCCTCGGCGCACCATCGATATCTGCTGCCATCTAGGGCTTCGTGCATCCTTCCGAAAATACGGGGATCTCCCGAAAAAAAAAATAGTAATCCTCGTTTTTTCGACCCGCGCAAATAAACTAAGCGTCGCAGAAAACTCCGTCTTCGTGAGCATGTGAGAATACAGGTCGGGATAGACTGCGAATGTTTGAGAACATAACGCTTCCTGGATCAAAAGATGATCGAGAACAAGCGAAATGTATCTTTGTGCCGCCGTGTACCTAAAAATAATATCGTCAGTTGAAACAATGTCATTGGGTTTTCTTGACAACTATTCCAGTAAAAAAAAAGCAAGGAAGAAAGCAATATTCGTTTTCTTGCAGACGAGCGTGTTTCCCTGACACAAATGCAACATGCGTCCGCCATCCCAGTTCCTGTTTTGACAGTATTAGGCTTGGGTAGACGTCGGCTCATAGAAAACTTTTTACTTTCCTTTATTACCTTTTAGGACAGGTAAAACGCAATATTTTTTCAACTTTTCGCGTCTGATCCCAACCGTGTGCGTCACATTCCCACAGTTCTACGATCCGTAGTTTTTTTACCCGGCCCAAAAAACACCGGTCTTTTTTCTCGGGAACACCCTGTATAAAAGTTCTTTTCGCGTTTCTTTCCTTACTTTCGTTGACAACTTCAGACACGCAAGGCGTAGCATTTTTTTTTTTCTTTTGTGATTCGTTCTTCGACGTTTTCATCGGCAAACGCCGCCATTTGATTGGCTCTGGAGTAATAATTGTATGATCGGGAAGCGCCAGGCCCCTTATTTCTTAATTGCTATCAGTGATTATAGACTTATTTTTTCTTATTACCATCGCTTTTTTCTTACGGGTGATGTCGAAGGGAGATTAATTTTGCTGTCTCTGTTAAAGGCGTACATTTCGTTGTAGTTTTTGGCTTTTTTTTATTTTGTGTTCTTTTACATCTTGGAATGGGGATTCATGATCTATATTCTCTGGGTTTTTCGATTAGATATAAAATTACCCTAGTCTGTTTTTGTAAATCGCGAAGATATCGAGTGTTCACTCTATATATAACCGGATATCAATCACGAGAAAATAACGCGCTTTTTTTTTCTTATTGGGGGAAAGGGAGGACGGAGAGAGAAATTTGTGCGGACGTATGAGACTAGGCTGACGTTTCCGGTGTTGTTTTTTGTGGAGTTTTAGGATGTATGTTTGAGGTTTGTTCGATAGGGAAGCAATTCTTGTTTTAGAATTGACTTTCCGTTCACACAAATCCATCGGAGGAAAACAAAGAACAAAAATTGTTGTAATGATTAAATGCGTACAACGCTGCGAGAATGCTTCTTGGTGAACTTAGCGTCTCTGCCAACGTTATAATAAAGTATACTGGTCAGTGCCGTGCTGCTCAGTATGCAAACGTTTCATGTGAGCGGCACGGTTAGCCGAATATTAGAGCACGTAGATTTAAATCCAGGCTGATATAGAAAAAAAAATAATCGTAAGTCTAGTTTTATTTTTAATGCACGCGCGTCAGCGACAATCCTTTTTGAGAATTTGGCAAAATCTGTTGTTTATTTCTAAAGAACTAAAAAAATAAGACACGAAAAATCAAGATCTGCGTAGAGTGAAAGATTGAGAAGGCAATCTTCTTATAAGAAACTATTTTGGGTGGTCTCGTCGTGTCTGGCGGAGATTTAGGAATATCTGGAAAGACCAGTCTTTAAGCAAGAAAAGGACCAGCAGACATGCGCGTTTGGCTGACTGATTATACCACTGGATCACCGAGTTACCAATAGTGTTCGAGGTTATCTTGAGATACAACTATTCCGATTATTTCTATCACAAGCTATAATTTGTTTGTTTTTTAGTCTCATATTACGCATATATTTAACATGGACATCCTCGTCTCGTCACTAGACATTTGGTGTTTTTGTCCAAAATTCGAGCTTAGAAAACATAACAAAAGAATATAACAAACGTATGCCAACGCAAAGCGATTACTCGGTTTAACTTCAATCATGCACGATAAGCGTGTGGCAATCCTGCACTTTTTACTGTCCGTGATCCTATCCGGTTATAGTGAACCCACCGAGAAAGCAAGGGCCGTGACGCTGCACTTTTGGCACCGCTTGATTTTCTCTTAAAGCGTATTGTACTAAGGCTTCACCATACCAATACTCGAAGAGGTCAAAGAGCTCAGTGCAACATTATATTTCTTTCAGAAGGCAGAATGCCATTCCTAGCCTTAGGCACTTCTTGCGGAACGTGTACTGTCGGTTCAGACAGAGCAAAAACACACGCCACGAACCTCACATACTCAAACTAATGATCTGAACCATCTCCCTTTTAAATACAAAAAAGGAAAGATAAAGAGGCCCAAAGATGCCACGCTCAAAGAGAATCCTTCATCAAGAGCATCCCGCAATCTTTCAAAGTGCAACGCCGCCAGCCGAGGAAACCGCCGCGACCACGCGGTCGGCTCCCTGAACATAACGCGGTCCGACGTAAACTCGTTTTTTTTTTTACGACCTCATCCGCGGAGGAGTCGCACTAAGCCAACTGCCTCGCTGAGAGCACCGACAACGATATCGCTCCGATGCACCCGCCTTAATGCCACGACAGTCATCACTCTGCTGCCTCCCGTATCAAGATTTCCACACGACGTAGTAGCGATGCGAGCCGACCGTCTTTCGCCGGGGGGGACTTCGTCGTTCGGGCATCATGCGGGCCATTTAGCACAGCCGGGACGAAGCACATTTTTATCTTGTCCCTCCAGCGCATACATCGCGGTGCCCAACCTTTTTTTTTTTCCCCCATTATAGTTCGGTACGGCTCGTATACGGGCACGTCAGTCCAAACATCGACGAATTTCTTTTATTTCTCGTCGCTGTATTCCTAGACTTTTATTTCGACGAATGGCGGTCGAAGAGGAACATCCGCGACGAGAACGATATTCACTCGGGGCGGTGTGTGCCCCGCTTCACCTTAACGACGATCCGAAGAGGACGTTATACGAACCATCGAGTCCAATCTAAGGCCCTCTGAGCGTCACGGGTCAGTCAAGTTAAGCGCATCGACGCTGGACGCGGGCGGTCACGTACTAGCTTCGCAGCTTTCGATTGGCTGCAGGCTGGCTAGTAGATTCCGCTGCGTTCGCTTGTAAGGGAAAACAGAGCGCAGGGTACGAGGCGCGAGGGGATGCGAGTGCGGGCATCAATAACTCGCTGGGCCCCTTTGGCGCTGTCACTGCGCGGGCCTACGGGGGTTGGGAAGATGAGGATGGACGCGCTATGAAGGCATTCCCGTTTTTCGGTGGTCGGATCGCATGCATTATGCTGTCCGAGGGCCAGCGAGATCGTTCTCTCATTCGGGAAAGACTACTGGGGCGGCTTTTGGGTGTGCGCTATACTGTATATACTGCGGGGGGCCGAGTCGTTGTCTTCATTGCCGCCGTTTCGAGAGATGGAGTGGGGTGGGCCGGAAATCGCCCGAGGGTTCGCATTACGGGACTGCTGGGTGGATGGGTAAGAGATGGGGTTCGTGTGACGTACGTTGTGCGTGCGTTTGAGTAGAGTCCGCGTGTTAAGCCGGTATGTGCGAACGCGTGAGTGCATGTCAAAGTATTCTCGTTCTTGCGTTGGTGTGCCGCTCGCATTATCACGTGTCAATGCGCGCGACTGGGCATGATTAGTTAGGGGGGGAAGGGGGGAGGGGTGGTGTCTATTTGTGTTCTCGGTGTATACGTCGCTATTAATTCAGAAAGGAGATTGAGGCAAATATATGGGGATAAGCAAGTATCTCGTTTTAGCATATCTTGTTCGTATGGAATGCTACGGTTACGGATTGACGTTGAATTCGTAGAAGTTCTCGCCTTTGCTAGATCTATTGGTTAAAACTTGGGTCTCGACCGCTCGATAATTTACCAGAGGGTTCTGGAGGGTCATGGGCGACGTTTTGCAGAAAATTTCAGAGATTGTTTGCTTGAAGGTTGAGATCGCTAAATTCAACAAGAAACTTTCTCCGCCATATTTAGCGGAGAATTGCGACGTCACAGCGCAGCGCCTTGCCTATCGCCAGACCTCAGCTTGCAGGACGCGGCATGCATTAATAAATCTTTTTTTTTTGTTGTTTTTTAAATATTTAAAGAAAAAAATGTGAAGCATATTTTGCCCCGAAGCATGGAGAAACAAGGTGTCTCAGGGATTGAACTCGAGTTAATCACGTAGCTCGTTATTCGGCGTGACAATAACGAGAAAGCAATCGGCAGCGCTCGACACAAGGGCCTCTTGAAACGAGGGTCGAGGTCTGGAAGCTACGCGCGGCAGCTGAGAGCTCGCTCGACTGGTCTCGTTGATGGAGATGGATCAACCACTTGAGCCGATAATATCGGGGGCGGGGCCGCCGCTCCGCTCACTTGTAAACATTGGCGAAAGAGAGGGACTGTCGAAAGAAAGGCTCCGTGTATTTGTCGTTCCAAAGCTTGCCCTGGTACATGCCATCACTCGCGAATTTGTTTCCCCCAACTTGTTTTTTTTTTTCTTCCTAGCCATAGGGATTTGTTTTTGTGTTTTTTTGGAAACTCAAAGAATTTGTTTCCTCAAAAAAAAAAAACAGAAAAAAGAAATGAGCAAAATGAGGAAATAAACGATCAGATAGGCGGCTATCGACGTTTGAGCTCTGCATTGTCCAGAGATAGATTAATTGTTTTAAATAATTTTTAATTGTTGATGTACCGACACTGAGAGTTTTGAAGGTAGTTTTAAATTGCCTATTGTTGATATTAGAAGAAAAAGAAAACAAGCGCCTGTTGCTGCTTTTAACGTTTCAATGAGTCGTTGCTCTTCGGAAATCTCTCCTGTTATGAAATTTGAAAATACCTGCAGCTGTGAGTTTAGCGCGTTAATTAAAAATTCATTGTAAGCCATTATTCATTGGAAGCAACGAGCGGTACTTACGAACCAAATATATTAAGCTCTTCAGCAAACTATTCGTTTTTTTTTTAAATTGAGCTTGGGGATGCCCAATGATTTCACCAATAAATAAGAAAGCGTACGCAGTAAAAAAAAAAAGGTGAAGACAGTGGCATAAAAGGTGGAGAAAACACAGAAGGGCGTAGGGCGATAGAAAGAAAAGGATATTTATTTACAGAAACTGCACATCTAATGTCCCAACCAGAAGGAACAACTCCACCTTAGAATAAATCGCGCGGAAATAGAAACAAGAAGTACTATAAATTAACAGCAAAAAGTGTCTCCTATACTTCGTTTCAGGATAAATCCAGATGCAGCCTATGTTACGAGCTAAGTGGACCAAGAAAGCAGCGTCAAGAGTGCAGGTCAATGGACCTTTTCTGTTTCTGACTGGTTAGGCTATGATAGAACACGTACAGAAACATGACACGCGCTGTGATGCTGCATTTTGACGCTCTCGGATTAGTCCCTAAAGGCCCGTTCACACATATGCAAGCGAGTAAGACCGAGAGAGACCAGACCGGTTTTTAAGCCTCTTGCGACATCTTAGGACCGGATGGGCTTCAGCGGAGCTGGTCCTAAGACGTCGCAAGAAGCTTCAAAACCGATCTAGTCTCTCTCTGTCTTTCTCGGTCGCATATGTGGAAACGGCGCTTTAAAGGAATACTGAAGCGAAACTTGAAATACACCTATTATGGTCAGAAATAGGTTCAATATGATCAATGATATTCATAAATCATAATCGCGAGTTTGTATTTTGAACGGATGGCTATATTTTTCACCCTAAGGGGCCCTATTGGGTGCGCGCTCAAAAATCGGCCATCAGAGAGCGCGATGCGTCTTGGGATATTGGGCGCATTCGTGACGTCACTTGTGCCAGACGGGAAAGGCTACGGCGTGAATGTTGTGGTTACGAGCGTTGCCACTTGGTGGCGCGTCGACGATTTACGACCTGTGACAACGTGGCCGTTTGAGATTTGCAAGGGCTGCACGCACGCTGCACCACGGCAAGTCGTCAATCACGGCAGCACTGACAAAACCAGCTCTGAGGCCGGATTCTCAAAGCGAACTCACGACGAAAAAAGTGCATACGACAAATTTGAGAGAAAACCCGTACTCTCGAAACGGAATTGTCCTAACTTTTGCGCAGGTTACGACAGAATCCTACGACAGCTCCGAAGCTGTCTTACGCACTTTTTACGATCAAATCAACAAGGCCGACAGCGTCGCTCAGTTACTTGGTAGCGGCCACCAACGGACATTTATTTTTCTACGTGCTCTTCTCGTGCGTCCCGACTTCAACCAGCAAGAAAAAAGGAAGGAGTACTTAAAACAGACCACGACGATCAAGAACGCAGGATCCACAAACACACGAGAAGAGCTACAACGGCCACGATTCTGCCGACCGAGCGAGCTCGGCAGAATATAGTAGGCCTAGCAGCAACATCGACTCGGCGCACCGTTGCTCCGGCGGTCCTTGGCCAAGACCGTCTGTCCATGACCGGCTGGCCTGCTGAATGGAATATGCCCGCGCGACCCTTGTGGACCCTTCCCGGATGAGTAGTTGGATCTCTGAACTAAATTTCAGAGGTCAATATTTTCCCCTTGTCATCTCGATCTCCTTGTTTTCCGAGACAGCGGTGACGAACGCTGTCGTCGAAAAGGGACTCTCATTGATTCTATCTCCTTGTTTTGTGTGATATAGAGCTTAAATAAACGCCATACGGATTACCTTCGCAACTCGGTATGTACACTCTGTTATTAGTATGCCATTTTTATTCTGACACGACGCTACGTCACTGTCGAGCTATAGCAGTTCGTGGGAGCTACGCGATGTCGGTCTAACCTTTCTTTGCCGAGTGTCATGTCAGCATCGAGTTGCAATCGTAAAAGATCGGTTCAGAAGCGCTTACCGAAACGCGGTCTAACAGAGCGAATCCAGCACTTCGATCAAACGGGCGTGTCCGCTCCGAGTGTGAACAGGTATTTGCGTGGCTCTTGCTGACACCCTTGTAGTTCAAAAATATCCTTTTTAACGTCGGCTCGCAGCTCGCGACTCGCAGCAACTAACACCGGCCGTGCCAGAAGCATGCTCGGGTCGTGTCGTGCAAAGAGCCGCAACGAGAGCGAGCTCACTGTGGCCAACTACGCTTTGGCTTTCTCCGCCAAGGCTTTGCAAACGCGTTCAGGCCTAGGCTAATTCTGCCGGCACGCCGTATTGCCGCAGAACGGCGCTGCTCCTATACCGCAAGTGATGTCACGAGAACTTCCCCCTACCCACCAGATGAGAATTTGAAATCGTGTAATTATGTTTAAAATTAGTTCTCCTGTGTTTTACAGCGCGATATTTATATTTCCGAGGTGGTGCCTGTCCCTAGCTCATATTTATGCAATAAGATCGGCGCTAAAATTTCGTTTCACTACCCCTTTAAGCTCGTAGCGGCGGCTGCGTCCGGTCTTAAAGGGGCCCTGCAAAGACTTTTTTTACAGCTTTTTAATTTGCACCGAACCTGAGCGCACTGAACGTAGTAGCTTAATGAAACTTTTCTTTTCTCGAATTTTGCTTTATTTTAGAAATTATAGGCAAATTAAAATTACAAAGACAAGCAAAAAATTATCTCCTTCGTAACGTCCTTGGTTGCTTGAGTGGCCGTGAACTAGAGGAGGGGTAGTGAGCTCAGCGAGCGCTCGAAGCCTGCCGCACTCCGTGTCGACGGCTCGAGAGGGTGCCACTAAAGCATGTTCTGGATAGGCTGTATGAAGCGGGCAGCCAGAGTGGCTCGCATTGCATTTGCTGCGCGACTAAACACTAATTCTGTGTGACACTTCATTGGCCACAAGCGACAGCAAAGACGGGGTAAATATCAGTTCAGAGCGGGAGCTACTTCGCGCTGCCATACCGCCAAAAGGCCAAACCGCAACCCAAAGATGCGCCTTGGGAACGCTCGGAACCGGTCGGATCCTGCCTTCCATAAGACCGCAGCGCCGCCGCGTACATCCGGGACCTTTCTTCGCTCGCCGCACGTTGGCGCCTGATCCCTCCACACTTTTCTAGTATGCGCCGCCTTTTCCACCGCTTGGTGGCGGGTATGTGGACGAGTCATTTCTTGTTTTCGTACTTGTAACTGCATTTGTTTCTTTTCTGATCTAAAATAGTGAACAAAAACTACTTTTTTAAATAATTGAAACGGTTCGCGCCACTTATTTCTTGTATTTTGACTAAAAAGAAGCTTTTAGCGGCTCTGACCAGTAGTAAGCCCAGGACCAAAGACGTCACATATCGCGCACTTTCGGCACCGCGGGTCGCCCCCGTAAGCGGATGAGGTTTCCGCGTCGTCCGGTTAAAATATGGCGCACTGATATTTGTGGCGAATTCGCGTGGTTCTTTCTGCGCGCTCTCGAACGCTCTTTCCAGAGCGGGCGAGATCAGGTGGTGGAAGGAGAGCGCTGTGGCCTGATCGGCTGGTTCATTCCGAGGGCGCCTCTCCCTTTCAAAGCGCTCCCTAGCACTCCGTCCTTAGCCTTTCGAGTGCGGAGTGGCGCAGGCGTCACGTGGTACTTGGACGGCGATCACTTGGTTTAGTTGACGATGGCCAGCAGTGCTCTGTTGTGGTGTGTGGGGTCCGTCATGACGGCGACTGATGTGTGGTTCTGCAAAGTGCTTGTGCATTCAGCGGTACGAGGAATGCAACAGACGGGACGACATTCGTTTGGGACCGTAACTGGAAAAGTTGACGTATGAAGTATTCCCAGGGCTTTCACAAGATAGTTCATCTTACGGCGGTGAATCCGCTAAGCCTAACCGGCAAAGAAACAGCTTGCAGAGCTCGCCGCTGTTTTACCGGCATTTGTGGTCGCTTCAAGAAGTTTTCAGGTTGAGTAAAACTGCGTTGAAAGGTTTGTGTTGTAAAATAAAGGGAAAGCCGAATATAATGCACTGTGATTTGTGTCACATGGCGATATGTGCTATATTCTGCTTGCACGATATTTCGCCGTGAGAAAAATGCGGTTTATTAACCATTTTTTGTTTGCCTGCTTTGCCGTAAGTATGACAGCTATTGCAGCGCGTTCACTGACGAAAACGCGATGAGTTGACAACCCTTTCCACGCATTGGCTTTCGTTCCGTTCTGCAAAAATCAATTCGCATACTGCTGTTTTCTTCTCTTTTTTTTACATGCCTACGCGTCAAACAATTTACGTCCCAACCGTTATTTCATCACGCTGTGAGCGTATATTTTGCTCAATCGTCCACCGCACGCTGTAAACTTTTTTTTTTTTTTTTTTTAATGCGTTACCGTTGTCAAGAAGTTTTACCTCCGTGACTGGTTTGACAATTTCAGAGCGCTCTGAACCCAGCATTTGTAATCGGCTGAAAAAAATCCCGAGTAGCTCTGCGGCGAGGATGGGGCGCTCTGCCGAATCAAGGTCATAGGAGAGAGGCGACCTCCCGAATTTAGTTGCTCTCTCCGTGCCCGCTGGCTTGCCCGCACCCCGAGGGACGTGGAAACCGCAAAAAAGGTAGACACTTATGGCCAATCCGTGTGGCCCGCATCGCACCGGGTCAGTGCGGTTCGTGGTACATGGAAGGCTAGAGGGGAGAGGACAGCTTCCTTCTCTCCCCGCCAGTCTTTCGTGTACTAAAGTGGAAAGAGTTAACTGCACTGGACGGGTGCGGTGCGGGCCCAGACGCCATTAAATATGATTGCAGGGCCCCTTTAGGCGAAACGAAGTTTAGACGAAACGCAAAGGCAAGTCGAAAGATATAGCAAAATGTACGCAGCGTTTTGTCCGATTTTTTTTCTTTGCACACGTTTTTGATGTAAAGCTATAACGATGAACATCAACCTGCTAGCCCAATTAGCCGGTTGGAAGCAGTAAGAAATTGACTGAAGAACGACATGAGCTGATTAGCTCTAATGATCTCATTATTACTAGGCCAAGCGACGACTCCGACTCTAATGAGCTGGATTTCGAATACCTATAGTGTCACCGATAACGTAAGAAATTCAGGGCGTGGCTCATTGAATTCACACTTCTTGCTTCGCGGTTCGTTCTCTCTCGTTTTTCTTCTCTAATATCGAAATCCTATGCGGAACGCAAGTTCGTCTGCTTTTTGCGCAGGGGTGGCGGTGACGTCAGAAGGCCGAGCTCTGTGATTGGCTCTGATTGGAAGGATAGTCGGTAGACCTCGAGGCAGCTAGCACTGAGCTTTACGCACTTTCCTTTAAGAGCCAATCAAAGCTCGTTGTTGCAACTACCCTGCGCTCTCTCGTTTCCCCCTCTCCCGCAGTTTCCGCCCGCATAGTGTGAGGACGTCATTCGAATGTGTGGAGGAGGCGGTTAACAGGCTTCGGTTATTTTAGGTGGCGTTGTCTTCCAAAGGTCACGTGATACTCGCACTGCTTTCGATTGGCCTCGATGCCTCGTAGCGTATGCAGTGGTCCATCGAAGCGCGAATGACAAAGCCGTCCGCGTACTCGCTCTGGAGGGTGCATCATTCCATCGGGACTCGATGACCCACGATGAAGACCACTTCACTCCTCCGAACCTATGTGGCTCACACTTTACGACCACGATTAGTTTTAAAATAGCTTCGCCGTTACGGCCACTCGACCGCTTGCTCGTGCATAATTAATTAGGCCGCTTGAGGACGAAGCGAAGATTTATGCGCATTTAAGAGCAAGCGAAAAGAACCTTTGTTATCGGGAAGCGGTTGTTCGCATCGTGATTAGGCGTTCTGGATAAATAATTGTGCCGTAATAACTGTAAAAAAAAATTGTTTCTTTAGTTTAACTGGATACTGCTTTTATTATTCTTGGAACAGTGATTTCGCTGTAGTATTAAGATTTGGACCTTCTGAATTCCTTAGACTTTTGTTTCAATGACCGCAGTGATATTTGAGCAAAGAATAGTTAAATGCCATAAATGTTCGCAAGCGAATTACCTCTTTCTAGCGTAGTAATATTTTCGTTTGTTTTTAATATTTATTTGAACTATATTCACTAATAGCCTAATAAACTCAGGGCGTCGCTTATGTCCACGCTTCTTGCTTCGTCATTCGTTCTTTCAGTTGGACGATGAATCAATCAAAACTCTATTTCCCATTCGTTCTTATCCACTAGCAACACCCCGTCTTTCTTCAGCTGTCTGTAAATGTATTAAACCGCGACAAGAAAGTTTTTTTTATCCGCGTGGCAAGTTCACTTTACAGTACCTAAATAACTCGGTAAGTATTATATATATATAAACGTACAGAGGAAAATAAAAAGAGAAACCACCTTGCACCGCCGACGACAACCATTCGCGCGAGTTTTCCCCCAAACAGCGCCACCAAACGCAAAGAAAAAAACCCAGAAAAAAACAAAACAAAGAAGTCCCGCAAACATTGGCCGGTTAGCGCTCCTCGCTTCCACCGGCGGCGGTCGGCCACACCCCACCAACTGCTCGTTCGTTTCGCCACTAACGCCACCTCTCGGCAGAGGCCGTTATGAAGCAGTTCCCCCGCACCCCCATCGAAACAAAGGCAAGCGTCATTTGATCTAGCGAGAGCGGTGCTGGCGCCGAGATGGAAGAAGACAATTGAAGTGATTGCCGTCCGCTGTCAGGAAAAGAAGGAGGGTGGCGCGAGAACTGTTCGAGGAACCATAGGCCAGGAATGACGTTAGCGAGCCCGCCCGTTTCCTCGAAGCCGTCGCAACATCGGCACCTTACGTCTTGTACTCCGTTCACCCCTAAGCTGACAGTGCGGTGGGCGTTACGCGCTCGCCGGACACCAATCAACCGACTCCCTTTCCTCGCCTGACTCCGCTTTTTGTGCGAAAATACGGGTGAGAGTTCGATCACGTGGCTAAAGATAGGCCCATTATTGGTCCAACAAGTAGGGTAGCTCCCACGTAACTGTCAGGCTAGGGTTCAACGAAGCGTAGCGACCAACAATACTTCGTTCCATCTTGCCATGGACCGCAGCAGGTGGTATCAGATATCCCAGCCTATCCAGCGCTGTGAAACTATCACCTGACTATACGTGTCCACGAGAGTCGGTTCCTCCCCAGAAGGCCACGTGCAGCTCATATGGCGTCGGGTTGGTTCCGATGGCTCCTAACGTCAGCTGTAGTCCATCTTAAGCTGACACGGGGTTGGAAAGCAACGAAAAACACGCGAAAGATATTACGCCAAGAAAAAAATATTAGGAGGAAACGAAAAATAGAAGGCTGGAGAAGAAACCGGGGCAGCTGAAGGAACTTGGCATCCGTTCCCGGCTAATGACAAGCAGTTCGTGCTCGGGGAACTCGAAGGCTTGTTAGTGGAGGACTCGGAGGTTGTGCCAAGTAGCTGACTTGTCGTCAACCTCTCTGAGAGTGTTTCTTTGTGTGCGTGTGAGCGTAGAAAGCGTGTCTCGGTGTATTGATTTTTTTTCTATCCCCGTTACGAGGTTGTTAGAACCGGGCGGTTTAGGTCCCTGCATTTCCTGTCAAAATCTCTGTTCTTGGTGCTTTCGGACACAGTTTTGCGTTTGTTGGCAGTACTCGTATCTTGGGGGGATGGCTAAGAGGGGAAAGGTGTTTACTTTTGAAGATAGTCTCTCGGCGTGCACAATGTAGAAACTGCTTTTAGTTACGGAACAGGTGGTAACCGGTTCCGCAACTAAAAGCAGTTTTTGCATTCGCGCGTAAAAAGTTGGCGAGGCGCTGCTTGAGACCAAAGCTGTCAAAGGGTCCGTAAAACGCGTTCTCAAATAAGTTTGAACAAATGATTGCGCATGCGCTCGACAACTCCACAAACTTTTCGGGTCTTCGCGAGCCGGGAAAACTGAAATTGAAGTTGGGGACTGTGATTGGGGTGGGGTGGAAGGAAGATCCCCTCGGGGATCGAATATACGCCGAGTGACTCTATTGGCTCGCCTTGGGCAACAAGCTGTCACGGGAGCGCACAGTGTTTGTCAGTGTTGTGAGACTGCTTCGGCGATCCCGCCACCGCGGAGTTTGGCGCACTTTGTCGTTACAGGAACGAAGACAAGGCACCTTGGGGGCATGTCGAGTCGGGTGCGTCAATATTGACGCCGCCGTTGGTGAACGTTTGGGGACCGCATATTGCTTTACTGCGGGACTGAGGATTGCAGGTTGGAGCGTTTTTGTGTTTTGCGTCAAACATTGCATTTTGAAAGTGTTTTCTCAGCTATAGTGGTACTTTTTTTAGGGACTTTATTGGTTATATTTTTGCGTATTTCAGAATCTAGGAGGCAAGTAGGGCGTGATGCTACAATTCATAGAGGTTTCGATATAACATTAAAAAAAAAAGTGAGGTGTGGGTCGCTTGCTTTAACCGTCGTTTCATGTCACGCAAGGGTTTTAAGTGATTTATTGCATTTTAGGAGTTGTTTGTGGAGCGCTATCGTCGGCATATATCGAAAGACACACGACTGCAAAATTGCAAAACGCATTGTGTTGCCAAAAAAAAAAATCATTTCGCCTGACTACGCTTTTTAAAGCTACGCACTCGCTTCCATGGAATCAAATTTGGCGCAAAGTAACGTTTCAGGGAACCACCTCACTAAAACGAATAAAGCTTTTCTTTTTTTTTTTTTTGCGCGAAAGACTTAAAATGGTTTAAGACACTGCAAACAAATCTTTCGCTTCAGAATTGTGTAGAATTTCAGACAAGGAGTGAGAAAGTTTCACCGTAAACAATTGACCAGCGCGGCTATTAATTGTGCCTACTATTGTGTATAACCATTATATCGCTTAGAGCATTCAAATATTTCGGGTTTGAGCCGGAACCCCACGTGATCAAGGCAAATAAAGTGAGTGTCGCCCTAAATACGAGGTAAAGTACAATGCATATTTTGCGAGTCATACTTATTTTGTTCGAAAGTTGGCTTCGCGTTGAAAACCCCTCCCCAGAATTCAGTAGCATCTGGCAGAGTTTGAACTATAGCACTGACAGGTTAAGAAACAGCCGGTGTGAAACAACCCAGAGCATCTAATTATGGTCCTGCGGCCAATCGGATTGCGGCACTAATCGATGAGAACGCAAAGAAAAAAAAAAGAAATCACGAAGCGAGAAACATTAACATAATTAAACCACGCCCTGCGTCCTTTGAGTTGCGACTGATGGTACAGTGACATTTTATTTGATAGGGTGCAGTCATGTTCGCACGCCAACGGCAGATGAGAATGGGGAGCTCAAGTTCGTCTGCTTGTTTTGCAGGGATTTTGGTTACATCATAACGCCGAGCTTTGATTGGCTCTGATTGAAGGATTGTAGGTAGATCTCAAGGCAGCTTGCTTTAAGGTCTACCCACTATTCTTCCATCAGAGCCCATCGGAGCTCGGAGTTCTAATGTCACCACAACCCCTGTAAAAGAAGCAGAGGAACTAAAGACCCTTCACTTGCGCAACCATACGTTCTTCATCATAGAATGAACCGTTTTCAAAAGTTCCTGAGAACGCCTTCCCGCCATTGTTTGATTACGTGCTCTGAGCATGTGTACGGGCCAAAATAATCCTCTTCATAAATATTCTAACATGAAGATCTTTTTGAGAGCTGCGTGTGTGCCAAATGGTTATGTACAAATTATGTTGGCGACTTACATTCTGACGCTCTGTATGAATTAGTTTGTTTTAATGAAAACTTAGAGGCACGAAATATATTAAAGAGAAATATTATGCAATATTTCCTTCAGATATCTGTATCACGGCGTACTGACCGGTCAAAGTTGGTACAGTCACAATTTTCATGCGAGAGACTAAAACCCCGAGATTAGAGGGTAAACGATAGACGGCAAGACACGAATTAATAATGCAATTAAATACAAAGGTGCAAGCGAGCTGGGAAAGAATGACGAAAATAATCCCTGGAGGAGGGGAACAAGAGGAACAGAGCTGTGTCTGGAGATTCGTGTTCGTCCTTTGTCCCTCGTGTTCCCCTCCTCCAGGGATTATTTTCGGCTAGACACGAAATTTGTTTCAAACACAGCTGATATTTTTAGTCTATGATGTTCAACAATCACCGGCTCGTTTGCACCGAAACGTTTTGTTCAGTTTTCATTTCTTTTCTTACATTTAGACGTTCTTGGCCCTGAGCTGCCAATGTAGCCTAATAGTCAAACATAGCTCGCCAAAAGGGAAACCAAGTTCGCTAGTCGGCACTATCCTTAATAAAAGTAAAACGCAAAAAAAAAAAAAAAAAAAAATCAATGTCACCTTGGTTTCTTTTTGTTGTTGTTGTTGTTGCCGTGTGTACGTGTGCGTTAGACAAATAAAGGAACCAAAGGCAACGAAACAAGACAGCTTACGACGATGTGTTCTCAGAGACGGGGACAGCCTGGGGTCGGGTCCCAAGAAGGCGTGAAATATGCGCTTGGGTGCGCATAGGCCACATTTCACGTCTCGCCGGCAGAACGCGCGGAGAATGTGGAAGCAAACAACGCTTCGGAGGGAAAGAGAGAGAGGCAGGCTGAATGTTCAAACGAAAGAGGAGGGTGTAAAAGGGGGTGGGTGTGATGACCGATGTGACCCGAATTCGAAATTCAGACAGGAACGCGGCTTTCCTTAAAATCACACGAGCGACTCAAAGAGCCGTACGTACATTGTAGCAAAATCAAATACACACAAAAAAAGAAAACTAAACTTGGTGCGTTCATGTAAACAAGTGGGACGAAAAGCTATTGCAGTATACGTACTCGTGCTGCTGCGAAAGTTGGCCGCCGGGTTTTTGAAGAATGGGTCTGCCAGCGAACGAAAGATACTCGGTGAATTCTTTATTCTGCTTCTCCTCCTCTGGTTTGCGTGTTGGGCCGAGGAGCTTGCGTATGGTGTTCGAGTTTCGCTGCGGGGACGTGAGTGTTTGCAAGTAGTGTATACGGACGCGTGCGTTTGTGGCTTTAATATTCATATTTCCGCAAGCACTGCGAGCGTGCGCGAGTAAGCACGTGCACTTGAATGTGGAAGGTAAAATATTTGTGTGTGTGTACGGTGCGTGGGAATGAATCTGAGTGGGCGTGAGTGCGCAGATTTTAAGGTGAGTGCGTGTTTGCACTTGTGAATGGGTTGTTTTTACGTGACTTCCATTGTGACAAGAAATTGCTATCGCCTTATTTCAGGGTATTGAAAAGTTTGCAATGTTAAAAGTGCCTTATAATCAATAACTGTGCAGAGCTTTACATTTAATTTAAAATAGTATAGAACGTCTTGCGCGGGGTGATGGACAACACATGTTTGGGCAGACTCCTTCTTTGAAGCTTGCAAGATGGAAAAAAAATTATGTTTTAGAAGTTAGTTCGTGTAGATGCGGGCGAGGTACCCGGAAAAAAATCTTCTTGGGACCGAAGACTCAGCTATAAGAGGGTAATTCCATGAAATCTGAAAATTTGCGGAAAATGTTTCAGGTGATAGTTATGTGCTCTCATTAGTCAAAATACTATTGTGTTTGCGATTTGCCTGTATATGTTTATTGTCGTTTGTTTACTGCAGACATCTTTAAAACAGAGCATGCACGCGGGCCATATCCAGCCTGCGGAGGCGCTCCGCCCGGCCCGCAACCCTTGCTACAAACGAAAAAAAAAAAAAAAAAAGCTGCGTTGTGACGTACATTTAAAGCGCAAATGAATATACTAAAAAGTAAGAGATAAAACCGCTTCAAAATGCGGGTTCTCGCGCCATGTAATTTAATTGTACATCGCCATAACAAGCATTACTATTCGTATAGTTTCTTCCTTCATGTGTCTGTAACGATGCCAATTTCTTTCCCGTTCTCACGCAAAATCGAGCTTAGTGTCCCGCACCATAACTATCGCACACTATCATCATATGTATCTATCCATTCGTATTAGTCTTCGGTCCTAAGCGAATATCCCAGAGTTCCTACGCGCTTTCATTCATGCCTGGTGAGTGAGCGTTCTGGGTCACAATTTTACTTTAATGTCATTTATAAGAAGAAGCTAAGTTTACAAGTAAAGTATCGTTATTCATCGGCACCTAATTTTTTATTGTTTTTCTAGCCTAAATTTATTTTATTTGAATGCCTATTAAGTTATTTCCTTTAAATTTAGTATTTGCCCATTAATATTTTTTATTGATTTTCCGGCCGCCGATACGTCAGTAGACACCTTACCCCGTCCACGCAGACAAAATGTTTGGAAACACATGCGTTTAGGTAAGGCACTCATTTAGCCGCTGATAAGCTTTCACGCCTTTGGCGTCTGCACTCGCGTGCAATTTATATTCCCTCGTGTCTGTATGACGTCCTGTTTGTGGGTATGGAACCACCTACGAATTGGTTCGTGTATGTTAGTCGCTAGTCGATGCTGCCGTCTCGGTAAGTCTGTCTTGCCACAGATACGTCAATATTTTCATTAATATGATTCTTGTATTTTATACGTAGCATCGCATAGCCCTAATTTCAAATAAAAACAAAGTGAAGAAAAGGTAACTAAGAAGGTTTTTGTTTCTATCAGTGAAAAAAAAAAAGTTATTAAGAACCCCGTCCTATTTGGGTTTGTCACGACTTGATTCCTAGAGGGAAAAAAATAAAATCGCATAGAAAAAAACATGGGAACCTGGAGAATCAATGAAAAGCTGATATATTTTGTGCGCTCCTTTCTTTTCAGTTGTATGTTCGCCCGATGCCTCGTTAAAAATACAAACAACAAAATTGTGACTTATCGGAGACACGCGTCAACATTCGGCGCGGTGATGTATTCGTTCAATAATACGCTCTTTCCTCTGCACCTTTTCGCGACAACTTTCTATCTGCTTTATTTTTGTACAACTCGCGGTGTTATATTTTTATCATCGTACATTTTATTTCTAAAAAAAAGTGATTAAAAACAAAACAAAAACATGTCGGGTCATTTTAAAATCGATTTTGCGACCGACAGCCTGAAGTTCTGCTTTAGTTACCAGAATATTTTTATTTTTTTATTTTATTTTTGGAGGGGGAGGGGGGGTGGGGCGGAGGGGGGTTTGAAGAAAAAAAATACTTCGAGTCGAGGTGTCATGGTCTGTCAACCGTGCCTTAGTTGGGGACCCGCTTAATACGAGTCGAGGGGTGCGTCACGGGTCATTTGAAAATACGACAATTTAAACCATGATTAAGGAGACATTCAAACCCCAATGCAAAATATAATCACTTAGAGCAGAAGAAGCGCAGCAGGTGATGTGTTCCCGGCATTTCATTTTTGCTAGTTAGCAATCAGATCGCTGCGCGACTTGATAACAAAATCCGAAGAAGGAATCGCTATGCAAAAAGTTGGTGCAGAAGCCACTCCCCAAGTTTCTAAAGCTGTCAGTGGTTAGATTTAGAAACCTTAAAATACCTTAAAATTATTTGCAGCTGCGTTCCTAAGTTTATACCAAAGTTTGAGAGTGAAATGAAAAAAATGAGACAGAAAGAGAGAAAGAGAGAGAGTGAATGGTGAGAACGGGAAGAGAAAAAGAAAGAAAAGCGAAACAAAGAATTTCGGGGTGAATTAAAATAATTACTTTTTATCCCAAACTAGCATCACTACACCGATTTTTCTTTGTTCTTTCTCTCGAATAGCTCACACTTTACGTCGTTTTTGGTAACTTATAAGAACGTTTCCCAAGGTGTTTGGTTGCTTCGAAATGTTCAGTGTGTTTAGACAATCCGTCAAATACTAACGCCCTCAACTCCTCTCCTGTGGAAGCCATTTGCCAAATGGTACGAGAGAAATTTCATCTTTGTGGAGACAGGCGTCATGATTGTTCACGAGACGCAGCGTACGTTACATGTGAATAAAAACTCTTGGTCACATGTTGCCTTCGATTATACTAACGATTTTAGGCGGCATATTTTCTAACTTGCATTATTGGCGCTATGTCGATGCTTAGGAAAGCGTTGACGAGCTGCTTATGGCGTGCCAGTCAGAGACAACGAAAGTGTGTGTTCTCGCGAAAGCAAACTGAATGTAGCGGAATCAAGAACCCCACGAACACCTCCTGCACTATAATGAGGCTGCTGTACTGGAGTTTGACGTCACCTAGCAGAGACCAGAATGGAATTGAACGTGAGTGCGCCATCAGCGTTTGGTTGGGACTCGAGATAAATCAGGTAGAACAAGAGGCCAAGCCGAACCTTGACGCTGCGCTCATGCCCAATGTGCACCCCACTTCGGCCTTCTGTAGGTCACGTCAGAAATCCAGCGCCGCGGCCTTGTCATCCGGAAAGTATTGACCCAAACAAATTAAGGGAAACAAATCGCGCAATTTCAATCTTTGTGTTTGTGTATGTGTGTGTGTGTGAGTGCGCGCGCGTGTGTGTGCGTGTCTGTGCGTGTGTCTGTGTGCCTGTCTGTGTGTGTGTCTGTGCGTCTGCGTGTGCGTGCGTACGCGCTTTATATGTTTGTTTTGTGGATTCACGCTGCTGCCATAATCTCCACTGCAAAGAAGAATTCGGATCAAGACTGGAAAGTGGCAGAAATACTAGAAAAAATGAGTCTTCATTTGGGGTCAGTTCTAGTTTGACACTCCTTTCCTGTTGCCCATAAATTACCGACGATACATGGGGACTTATGAGTAACTCCGATGTATCCCTATAACCATAGCCTCAAACGATGCCGCGTCTTGCGCTTCTATGAACCAGCGCAACTTGATTTTCAGATCCGCTTTCGCGTTCGGAGTTCGGAGGAGCCATCTTCCCTAGCAGACTCGCCCCCTGCAGCAGCAAGCACGTCGTCCTCTTAACGAGAGGTCGTCCCGCCTCGTTTATTCGTCGCCGAGAGACGAGCATCACGTCAAGGACCTCCTCGTTACTTTGTAAAATGACCGCAAGCGTTGCCGAAGAACGGCCACTACGAACTCGAGATGCCACACAAGGAAGATGCTTTGAAGTTTCCCCGGGATCAAGTGTTGGAGCTTCCATTCCCCGACCGAATCGACCGCCTCATTTGCATTCGTTATCTTCAAAAGAGGCGCTCGATGACTCGGAAAGTCCCTGAATGGGGGACGGCCCGTGAAGCCCTTAGGAATCTCTGGCCTCTTTCATGTACGAAAACCGAGCAGTTTAGTAATGTACTTTGGCTAGGCGTACGCTAACTTCATATGAACGACGCGAAAAGTGAGGTACCGGGTGTTCGAATAAAAAAAAAAAAGTTTTTATTATTGCAAAAAATAAACGTAGAAGAAACTGCACACCGCTAGCTTTTTGCCTCTGCGACTAGAGCGCACTCTTAGAATCTTTGGTGACTGGAGCAAGATGCAGAGCTGTTTAAAGGAAGAAAACAAAAAAAGTGAAGATTTGTATTATAGAACGCCCACCAGTGGTTGTTAGTTTCGCACATTTGAGTGTCCTAAATACTGTCACACCTACTCTTTGCGGCAAATCTTTTGTTTCTGATAATAATGCAATTAAATGCAAAGGTGCAAGCGAGCTGGACAAGAAGGACGAAAATAATTCCTGGAGAAGGGAGAAAGGTGGACAAAGGAGAAATACAAATTTACATACACAAATTTCAAACACAGCCAGGCTACTGGTGCGCGAGCGAAAACCACTTGCTCTACTGACGCCCAACTCCTGGTTAGCTCAGTTGTAGAGCGCTCCACTGGAAGGGAAGAGGTCCCTGGTTTGATACCAGGACAAGGCGGATTTTTTCGGACACGCACCAGTCACCTAGTTGTGTTTTGAGATTTGTGTTTGTCTCTTGTACCCCTTGTTCCCCTTCTCCAGAAATATTTTCGTCGTGTTGTTTGTTTTCTTGTAACCTTACTACCTATCTTCGTGCTTTTTTTTTTACTTCGTGCAAATCCTCGCTTATGTCATGCATTCGCAAGGGTGCCTTTAAACTAAATAAATTAAAATAAAAAAATATTGCGTTAGTGGTTTGGGCTAGACTCCAATGTTTTGGAACTTAGTATTATCAAATGCTAAAGTTATCAGATTTTTTTTTTTTTTATTATTCACCAAGAAAATGGTGCGCGTTCTGCTATAGAGTTTTCTATTTATCTTTGTGTGTTTGCGGGCTCCTCTGGTCGCCATTTCCTCTATAAAAAATGTTTAGCTAATCGCTTAGATCTTTGGCCGAAATAGCGCTGAGAAACTTTGTCATCGGGTCCTAACCGCTCGCGCTACATGGGTATTTGAGCTGAGACTTTGCGATCGGCAATACGTTGTTTATTTTTGCGGTAGGGAAAAACAGGGTTGTTAAAATGCCAGCTGAAGGTTTGAAGGACACACACAGAGACGAACAAAAAGGCAGAGACACCAATGGACCAGAAACAATGTTAATGAAATCTTTTTTCTCTTTAGTGTACATATTGCGGTGTATCTGCCTCTGCTCGTCTCTGTGTGTGTGTCCTTCAAACGTTCAGCTGGCATTTTAACAAGCATGAACCAACTAGCTCAGCTTCAAGCCGTCAGAAACAGGGTTCTCTACTCTTCCGAACATCTGTCGTCATCACAGTTGCCTCTCTCACGCTCAAATTAACATTTGCTTTTCATTGCCGTGTTTTAAACAGTTAAGTTTGTTGTCATTTAATGAGTGTCCTTAACGCGTCAATAAATGAGCTAGTAGACTCTTTGGAAACGTTGAAGCCGTCTAGTGGCTGCTGCGCCGATCATCCGAGTATAGTCATTCATTTGGGACGTACACTGAGCATCTATGGACTCAAGGCCTTCGTCAGTGTTAGGTGTCAACACGAATCCAAGGACACGCTTCGTGCTAACGATGGATGGATGCTAGTGGTTGTACTATTTATGACGGGCGGTTTCTTCCGCCACCTAGCTTAGAAACCAAAACTATGCTCCATCCCCTCGCCTTCCTAACCGAAATTGACCCCTTCTGCATTTGTTTTAACAAATATTTTCACGAATGACAAGGTGAAACAAAGAATAACTGTGGAACTGAAACGTTTAATGGAGCCGAACTTGTTCCAAAATATAAAAAAAGAACAGTAGAAAGCAGAGTGTCGCGGCCGACGAAGTCAGCGTGACAGCAGAGTCGAACGCTGGGGCGAAAACTCCTTCTGGCTCGCTACGCGAAGCCCCTTATGTACACGCTTGGACTTCTGGAATAATCGGCGCAGAAAGTTTGACGCGTAGAACATTCGGACCTCGAGCAAGCACCATAATTCTGGTATTAACCAGAACACTAAATTGCGGGGACAAACAAAAGACACGCCTCTCCCAGGAATCGAACGCCGTGGCTTTTCGCGTGGGACGCAGGCACGATAATCGTTAGGCCACGTGCGCGCTGCCTACTTGGCTAGCTGCGCACGCGGCAATATCATTAGGTAGTGTGGGATATCGCCAGGACGACCGTGGAATGATAAAAGACGAACTATAAAACATTATCTTTCACTTTGTTCCCCCGGCGAGGAAGTCGCCTATTTTCCTCTGTGAAACCTAGTCGGCGTCACCCGGACACCGGGCCCACTGGGAGACGGGGTTGAGACTTTGGACCGGAGCCACGCGGGAGGGAGTACCAATTTTTTTTTTGTCCCCCCTCTTTCCAGCCGGGCTAGTTAATTTCACCTCATTCAATTTTTCCTGGATAGTTTCCACTAATATTCTAACCTCCCTTTTGTGACTGTAATAATTTCCTTCTCAATTCTTCCATCTTCGTCACCAAAACCCAGACGACCCCTCCCTCCCCCTCGCCCTCCTCCCCCAAAACCGTTATTCATTCAGGGCGGGTCGGTCAAAGCTCACCAGTGCATTTCGAAAACAAATGTTCTAGCGCCTCACTCTCACTATGGCACACAACCCAAAGTCTGTCTCTTTCTTGAAATTTAGCCCTATACGTCTCTACTCTTAACACTCCCGTTCTCGCTTCGAACAGCAAACATTTTTCCACGTGAACTATTATGAAACACAATTTCTTTTCTTGCCCCGAGTCTGTGACCTGTATATTGTTTAAACAAAAAAAAAACAAAAAAAAACATGGCGATTGCCAGGGTCGATTGCCGCTCTCAGCCCAAGGAAAAAGTCAGTTGCGCTTCAGTAAAGTTGACATTTGGGCTAGTTGGTAGTCTAACATATTGAGGTATCTACCTTGTGCGCTATATACCTCAATATGTGAGTTGCACTTACTAATGCTGCGAATAAAGTCGCGGAAGTCACTGGCGGCGGTTACCTCTGTTGTGTCCAAGGCGGGTTTGGTAATCCAAGAGAAAGCCTCGTAAACAAAAATTAACAAGGTAATAAAACTGAAAAAATAGCCTGCATGACATATGTGCCGAGGTTGAGAGCACGAACTAAACTGCGGCCTTGTCATCAAAGACATTCCGAAAGGTAGTTGTACAATTTATTCGGTATTTTTCAACGTTACCGCATTTTATAGACTCACCGCTAACGACCGAAAGAACTCATTGAGAAAGTGAAGAAAAACAACGTAGGAACTCGGATTTAAAAGTATTCAGTTCTACCACCGAACTATATGGCACGCGAAAACATGCTTCATCTTTGAGGAGAGCAATCCTTGGATGTCTAAAAGGCTGCACTCCGTCAGAAATTGCCTCGACACACGCCAACGAAAACAGCAGAAAAATACAAAAAGTATATGCATTCGTCTGCAAAAAAAAAAAAAAAGAAAAGAACGTTTAAAAATTTGTAGACAAGCAACGCACCAAAAGGCGCGTCCTCTGAACACGTGTCAAGGGGCACGGTGGCTATATATATAAAGAAATCAAAGAATTCCTCTGGAGTAAAAACTCTTAAAGTTATACGGAGTAGCAGCGGTGCCAAGAGCTAAGCGCGTTTCTTTGCACTGCGGAGAAAGACAAAAAAAAGAAAAAAGGAACCCCAAATGCAGGCTGGTTTTAGTGTCTCTTTGACCGGTGATAGCGTTTCTGTGTTTGAACAGTTAACGGGCGTATGTCAAGTAAATACGATAAAAATACACATAAATAAAATATTAAAAAAGGAAGCGGCGATGGAGTTTTGCGGAATTTGAATATCGCCCGTGACGTTCGTTCGTCGAATATTTTATTCACCATCGATAAAAAAAAAAAAGAAGGTCGTTTTTTGATGTTTTTAAATGTCGTTCCATACGACTGACTTTACGCAGGTCGATACTTCACGAGAATTAACAAAAAATACTCTTTTAAAAATACGAAATGGCGTTGGTTTACTGCGATGTCTCGTTAATTCCTATCCGCTCCTTTAAAAAAAAAGCGTTAATAATGTGAGCGGAATGTTTGCAATTATTTATAATTCCTCGCTTTTAAAGCATCATTTCAGGGATAACTGTAGTCTTAGCGACGTACCTTGTACACATATAGTTTTATTGTTTGTCTAGCTTTTTTATGCTTTTCAAGTAAAAAAAGAAAAAAAAGAGAGAGCTGGGGTTAGGCTAAGTGGCGCAAGCTGCCGCCCGTTTCAAAGGGCGTAGCCATTACCATCCATCCATCCATCCGCTGAGCACTACGTTGGGTTTCATATCGTATGCGTTCTCCTCCACAAGCAGCTAAATATTGCCGTACATTAGTCCATCGAAAAGTTACCTAACACCTTATTTGTTCCTTGTTTTGAAAAGTACCTAAGTCGTTACATTGTTTCCGAAAAAAGTACTTAGATACAAGTAACGCGTTTCTGATAATCCGTTACCTACAAGTCTGTCCCAATGTTTTCTTCCAACCTAACAGACTACGAGCTTTCTATCGTGTTTGTGACCACCGAAGGAGCACTTTCCTGTTTTTCTTTTTATATATATTGACGGGAAAATGTGAGAAGCCTGCAACCCATGCAGTTAAATAACACACATTTTTTTTTTTTTTTTTGCATGTAGCGAACGTGTGCGGGCGAGGTGGTTAGGAAACATCATAATATAAACTTTGAGACAGGTAGAAATAAAAATAAACGGACACGACGACACAAAATGCATGAATCATTGTTTCGTTATTACGGACTGCTCACATTTTGTGCAAATTTTCGGGGGAACGGAGCTATGTGCGCCAGATGGGTCGGTGTGTAAACACAGCCTCTTGGAACACAAAAGAAGTGTGAAGAGTGTATCTCCATCATCTGGAACGGGACGGGGGGGGGGGGGGGGGGGGGGGGGGGGACTAGAGCCACTAAATATGCTACGCTTTAGTCAGAGTATCGACATAGTCATCTCCGTGATTCCTGTCTAAAGCCGGTGGCTAAAGCTAAGGAAGTCGCATTTTGGAATTGTGACGATCGACAGTGGCGTCTGCTCTGCCCTAAGGACCAAGATGGCGGCGCCCACTAGCAGATCGGGGAACGGAGTCCCGATACACTAAGCGTAGCTCGTTTAGTGGCTCTAATCTGAACCAGCCAAACATATTGCGGAATATTATGCGAGCTCGCCATTATGGCAAGATGCTTCAATCTTGCGCAAAGAAAGCGATTCTTTCAAAATAATTTTAAAGGAAACCTCGAGTTTAGGGGACCACGGAAATTGTGTGATCTAGCCGTCTATAGTTTTGAACGAATGCGTGTGAACGTTCCGTTTGTTGTGTGTTATTGTTGTCGAGGGGTGGGTAGTGGCGGGGGGGAAGGGGGGGGGGGGGGGAGGACCGTGCGGGTTTTCACTTTGTTTACATAGCCTTGACGTGGACTCTCCTGGTTAGCTGGGCGTCGGGTATATTCTGGTGATGAGGCGTCTGAGTGGAGGTTAGCCAGTCTGGCTTAGTTCCGCTAACTTTTCGGCGGTATGTCACTTTGTATTCTTTCTTTCTTGTCTGTGTGGACAGCTATAATTTGCTGTTTCCTTGCGAATAAACTCAGCTGCGTTGAAATTTTGTGTCGTCTTGACCCTTTTTTTATTTCTCTTGTTTCAAGGTTTAGATTGTGAGGTTTTTTTTTGTTCGATTTTATCTTTTGGGGACTTACCTTCTCGGGTAAGGTTGAAAGGATCGTCGTTCATGACGATTCCAACCGTCGAGTTGACCTTGAACCTGGATTCGCCCTTGTTGTGCTCGTGCATGGTGAACTCGTAGGCGGTCTGCAAGTCCCGAGAGTGGGGAGTGAAAATGGCGCCTGCAAAGAAAAAAACAACGGACACTCGTGAGAAATAAGTATATGGCGGTAATTTTCATCGTAGGAATTTTTGGTGTTCTATCGGAGATTATTTACTACCGCGTTATAGTTCAATGTATTTTTTGGGGGGGAGGAAATTGGAAACTTCGAAGAAGTAGAAATATCAGAAGGATACTGAAGGCTCCAGAAAAGGATGAGTACAAAGTTTTTTCTTTTTTTTTTTTTTCTTTTCTGTTCCTAGTTCTTGTTTTCTGGCTCTTTTGCTGTTCTTCCGATGTGCGCACACTCTCTGTCTTATCCGGTAAAAGTAAAAAAAAAGATTGCTTTCTCTAGATAATGCTCATAGCGTGCCTGAAAGACCGAACGTAGAACAATACATCGAGACGCTGTAACTTGTACATTGTCGCGTGTATTCTACATTCTGATTTTGATTTCGATCGCTGGAAGCGATGAAATTTTGATGACGTCACAGACCGAAGATAGTGTCATAGACATGGCAACTGTGACAACGCTCATCTGAATTTTAAAGGGAAAAGTTTGGAGGACTCTTAAACTTCGCCTTTAACAGTAGAACGCGATAGCGTTGTCGGGCCCCGTTCGCATCGCCTTCTCATTCTCCATGCAAGCGTCCGTTGCGCGGCCTAGTCGATGGTGTATCTGGCACGCAACCGAAGGTTCGTAGGTTTAGATCCCGACTAAAATTCTTAAGTTTTGTTTCTTTAAGGTAAATTAATTACTTTATGAAGTGAAATAATTTGAGACATGCGGCGACTTTTCATTCGCATTTCATGTCATATTTTAAGTGCTTTCATTTGACGCTTGGCGGCACGTGTCACGCCAGGTCATGGGACGGTGACGGCATGACCCTATCGACCAGTCAGGATTTTCCTGTCACGCCACCGGCATCGGATTTTCTGCGACAGGAAATTTTTAACGGTATCGCGTTAAAAGAAAAAAATCTGCTACGCGGTCTTGGCTCTGTCGTCTGCCTTCATATCGACAGGTAACGATGCCACTATGTATATCCACCGACAGCTTAAGAACTACAGGGCATGGCAAGGCATTCTATTATTGATCCGCAGTCAAGGAGAACGCTGCGTGAGCTGAAAAAAACGCCGAGGAATCGATCACGAAGTGGAAAAGGTGATGAGTCACGCCCATCGTTTCTTAAGTTGTCAGGAGCTACGCGGAGTGTTTGCTTTTAATTCGAAGCTACTTATTGAAGAAAAAATTAATAAAGTCGTGAAAGGTACGTTAACGCGCTTTATGCATTTGACTTATACGGTCGGAGGACATAATATAAGGGGGCTAATCCTCACAGTAAGTCGAATTATTAGCTAATTTCTTTGTCAACTTTTTAAATACTGACATTAAAAATGGTTTTAATTACTAACTTGCAAATCATCATCAAAACCCTCTAAATCAGTTTATTTTAGTTAATTTTAGAGAGAGATTTGAAGAACGGGGGAAGCGAAGTAGTGCGCTAAAGTTACTTCTCGTGGAGCAGGCACAAAGCAAACGGTTTGAAAACGCGGGCGATACACCCGAATCGCCCTTGCTTTCACACCACTAGTTGCTCAAATAGCACAATGTGGGCTCCAAAAAAAAAAAAGTGTGTGTGTGTGTGGGGGGGGGGGGGGGGGCTATTTTGGGCAGCGTACTTCGATCCCACGTCGGTTTTACAACTCGGGCTTAAACTCCGGCCCGACTTCACGTGCCCACTGGGCTTCCGTTATGGGCCTACTTGGGCAACCAACCTCGGCATCCCTCGTGTGAGACTTGCAGGGGCCCTACTTGGGGCAATTAACCAACCTGGGCTTCTGTCGAGAGACCAAGCTTGTGCCTGCTCCACGAGTGGTAACTTTAGCGCACTACCACGCTTATTTTTCTTTTTGATTGATTTAGAGGTTTGGAGGTTTTGGATGACGATCAGCAAGTTTCTATTTGAATTTCCATGTTTATTTTCAGTGATTAAAAATAGATGATTACCTTTTTCTTAGTTGATGGCGTGACTTACTCTGACGATTTTTTTTTTTTTTTGCTATATTATCTTTTTTTGGCCGTATGACTCACTTGCACACACCGTGTTAGTACACCTCTTTCTCGGTAAATCCGTTCGAATTAAAATTATACACTTTGCATGTACTGTGTTCCCTGCTTTGTCTACAGCGATGGGAATGATACTAAAATGCTACTGAGTGGCGAACGTGGCTTCATCCGTTGTTTTACTTCCAAGAGAGTGCTAGAAAAACAAAACGCAACATTATGGAACAGGCTCGAGCCAGCGGATTCTCCTCAGCGTTATACACCAAGTATGAATCGGAGTAAAAATAAAATGCGTAAAAATATTAGAAATACAAGCACGAGTATTACTTAAATATTTGGGACGAAACAAGCTGCACATGCGTAGACATGACAAGGATAAACTTCGGCATTCGGCAAAATAAAGTGGGGTCAGTGGACAAGTGGGGTAAGGTCGGCCGACGCAAGGGGGGACACAAGCCAAGCACTCAACACATCAAAATCAAAGGAGACGAGGGACATTCCAAGATGCAGCAAACCCAAGGAATGGCCAACATTCTTCTACAACAAAAAAAATGGGATTCGTTATGTGCGGATGCATACAAAAAAGTGGGAGATGTTAACTACTAGAATCGTAAAAATTTTGGGGGAACCCTGGCCTACCTATATTTAAATTAGTGTTGGCCCTTCCACCGGCGCCGTACCTTGTCGACCCTCTGTGCTTGACAGAGTCTGCAGTACCTGGAAAGATCCAAAATCCCGCCACTGACGCAAAGCCGAAAAGGACGATGCAGAAAGCAAGGGAGCGTGACACTGGCGCAACGCCACATTGATAACGTGGGAATCTTGTTTAGAGAATATTAGTAATGACCGCGAAATGTAATTTAATTGTTACAACAACAATAGCTGCAGCGTTGCACTTCAATTCGAACGCCGGTTTTTTTAGGTCAGAACTGGGAAAGAAAACACCTCCAGGCCATAGGGCATCGCTTATTCTTTCCCCCAAAACACCGTAATTATAAGCAAGAGTGCGCTATATTCAGTTACAGGTTGAGAAACGTTGGCGAGAGAGAGGGAGGCTGAGGAGTAGAGAACAGACGGAATGCTGGAGAGGAAGAATCCTCTTCCTCCATTCCCCAGCGCTCTGTCTGTTGGATCCTTTTCCTGGCCAACTTTTCGGAACCTGTACCTGACTGTACCCGTGTCTACTTTCTCTCTTTATCGTGTGCTTGCGCGTGTTGAAGGAGATAATTAATCGAGGTTTATGTGGATATTTATACAGCGTGTAGTTGGTCAGTCATTTCAGAGTTTCGACGAGTCCGTCGCTGTAGATGAGCAATTTAGTCAGAGTAGTACAACCGCTAGCCTGGGGTCTTTAACGTGCACCACCCAGTAGTGATACACGACCGCACGCCGGTACGATGCTCATCCAGATCGAAACGGGCAGGGGGTGGGGATTGAACCCAGGATCCCTGAGTTGACGGAGAGAAAGTAGATGTACTTTCTCTCCATCAACTCAGTTTAACTCTCCATCAACATCAACTTCACTTCTTATCGCTCGCATGCGCGGGCCACGGAGCGAGGCTCTCAACAGATCTTCGCGACGGCTCACAAGATGAAAGGATAAGGGAGGGGACTGTTGAAGAGATACTTGAACAGAGAGCGGCAAAGTGGAGATTATGACTGTGACCGACGTGCCCAAGAGAAGCCGGAGGGGAGAAAGAGAGAGAAGATTGAAGTTTCGTCGCAATTTTATAAGCGCCACCAGCTCGTTCATTTTTTCGATCATTCCGGTAGCTATTGCACTGCTTACTAAATAAAAGTTTCGCTTTTTTGCACATCAGTCGTTAGTAAGGTTTTGGTGCCAAGGATTTCGTCAGGTTGAGTGGAGGAGGTAAGGCTTTCGAATTCGTTTTGTTTCGATACACGTTTGTGGAATTTCGCGACAAGAAAAAAGAATTTTGCTTCCGTATTGGGACGATATACTCTCTTTTATGGTGGCAATCTCGATGCATAGCAGCATCCAGAGGGCCCTGAACCAACACAACTGATTTATTTGCGTAGTCGTAAGCATAGGTTGTTTCATTGTAGTAGAGTTCATCGCGTCTAAACAAAACTGTAACGTTTTTTTTTTTTTTTTTTTTTTTTTTTTGTGGAGGGCGTTGTGAAGGTTCGCAGCTTTGCGTTTAAAGTTGAAGAATTTCTGCTAAATATATGAAGCTTCGCATGCGTACACGTCCCTGTGACTTAGAAATTTTCACCTGGTTGATAGGCAGTAGGAAGGTTTACATACGGCAAGGACCACATTCTTCAGCCAGTAATTAACAAGCAACGCTCTTCACCGAACACAAATAAACCACCATAACTGAGGTGTCGGCCACGAACAAGTCCCCTCATTTAGGGCTGTGCGGCTAAAGTTTCGCCGCTCATACGCAGCGCCACTCCTCCGCCTGGCGAGTCGCGTCCATACTTGTCAGTAGCACGAGGAGCAGACGACGAGGGAGGCTATTGCGCTTGTCGTGCTGGCCTCGTACTTGATGAAGTAACGAACCGAATGCCAAAGGGCAGGGCACTAGGTATTGTTGTGTACTCGAATGCCACAGCATTGTATTCAACAGAAAGGTAAATATGTTTCTCCCGAAAAGTGTTATTCGGTTCCTGGGAGATGATTCAAAAACGATCGGCAGAAGCATGAATCGCAAGCAGTGCGGAAGACAGGGTTAATTATTGTTTCTCTGTCTTGTCGCGTGATTCAGTGGTGCAGCTACACTTACTAATCACGTTAATAGGAACTTTCCGTAGATCACTCCCAGCAGTATACAGGAGTGTTGCGTAGTTTTGGGGGAGCCGTCACTTCGAGGACGGACGGAGCTCGCGCCCACCGGGCCCGCAATCTGCATGCTGACGTTCTACGATAAGTCTCTGATGTAGTAGCTGCGATAATTCCCTCTAACTGTCGACAAAAAAGAAAAACGAATATTAAGTTATTATGTTTTAAACAAACTTAAATTTGAGAACCAAGCTCATTTTGCTTACCCGCCAATTTTGTTCGCCGACGCTCACAATAGAATACGAGTAAGCGGCAAAAGACGAGATAAAACGAGGCAGATAATCGTAGCCCTATTGCATACTGATTTGGACGTACAATTAAAAAAAGAAATTGGCCACTGCACTCATAGTTTTTGTATATTATTAAAACAATATAGTTAGCCCAGAACAGGTACAATTACTTTCCAAGGAACTAAAAAAAATTAGGTACTAGAACACTCCTGGGTGGACGAATTAGAGCGTGTTGGCAATGTTAGATGTGCAGAATGAAAGCAGCATAAAGGGGGCCAGGACAGGACACCTCATAGAAAGTAAATAACTGAAAATGTATGACCGAAATTAAAAATGAATTACATTTTTCGCAGAAAGAACAATTAATATTGACTTTTTTTTTTCTGGCACAAGGTACTCTAGATATATAAAATTTATCTGCGCGTAAGCAGCAAACAAAACAAAAAATCACGGAATAATCTTATTTTTAGTCACCCGCGACTGTGTTAAAAATTATCATTCTGGCGTCACATAAGGAAGGTAAAAAATAAATTAAACTCGTTTACAAATTTCTGTAACGCGATACTAGAGCGCAGTACTTGAGGAGGAGGAGGGGAGGGTACGGAGGGTAACGTATGGCCCTCCTCCTCTGCTCTTAGTCTTCACCTCCTTTCCTTCCTCTCCTCCACTCCTCCTCCTCCCCTCTTCCCCGTCCTCCATTCCTCCTCCGTATTTTCCCCTCCTCGCCCTCCGCACGTGACGTCAAATTTCCCGCTAAATCTAATTAAAAAAAAAAACTGAATTTGTCCATAGGTGGCGTGACACCAAGTCTTGTGACGTCATTTTCCTCGCTAAATTTAGTGGAGAAACTGAATGGGTCTTGAGGTCACGTGACGTATATTTTCCCGCTAAATTTAGGAGGGAATTGAACTGCTGTTGAAGTCAGGTGACGTCAATTTTCCCGCTATATTTAGCAGAGAAATTGAATTTGTTCATAGGTGACGCGACACCGAGTCATGTGACGTCATTTTCCCCGCTGTCGACAAATGTTCTTATGCCAGGATTATCTCATGTTGAAAAAACAGCGCGACTGGGACAAGGACAAAAAGACGAAGAGAACTCAAGACAAGCGGTGACTAACAACTGGTTTGTTATTAGAACATAAAGAAAAAAGGAAATAAAAGGAAAAAAATACGTCAAATGTTCGCGATCTTGCCGGGCGCCTCGTAGGATCTTTTTCCACCTCAGGTGATCTCGTAAACCTGAATGTTGAAACTGTTTTTCTTCTTTCCCTCCGCAGGTGCTGCTATCCTAAATCCAGAAAGTTCATCTCGCTGGGGATCAGAGTCAACGAAGGTTGACTCACACACAAGATGTTCTTCGTTTTGTTGTAGGCTTCAATCATCTCTCGACATGTTTGGTCGTGGTGTTGATATATTAAACTGGTGTTAATGAAGCGTGGTTCGCACCCGCAATCTCGGCAGTGCATCACTAAATGTTCATAAGCGGTGCCTTTTAAGGAGCTTCGGTGCTCTTTGAGTCGGATGTTTAAGCACCGGCCAGTCTGTCCGATATAAGAGCGACCACAAGAAAAAGGAATCCTGTAGACCGCGCCTTTTACGTACGACACGTACTTTTTTCCATGTTTCATCTAGCAGGTGTTATGTTCTGATCTTGCTTTTTCCTCCCTGCGTACGCTTACAGCAGAACTTTTCTGCTTAGTTTGATTTGCGCTGAAAAAAGAACGTTCACCTCATATCTGGACGCGACCTTTTAAGTTCGTGTAAAATGCTGTGAAGATAAGGAATAACCAAAACTTTCTTTTTTTTCCTTTTCTATCTGGTTCTTACAACATGAAATTAAAACTAATCTTAACTTTTTTTTATTAAGCTCTCACATGCTGATGAGATGATTCGAGTCCGGGTAACTTGAATCCCTGATCTTTTGAATCTGGGAAATGAAGCTAAGGTTCATTTCGTGAACACATGATTATGTTAAAGTGGACTTCAAACAGGAAACTACTGTTGGGTGATTTCAGATAAGATCGACCAAAGGATGGCTAGTCGACATTTTCAAATCAACTGATGTTTTTATATGTTATTGTCTAGTGTCTGGTATGAACGAATCCAAACTTAGTTTTGACTAGAAAAAATACTTGGGGTCAGGAAAAATCGTAAGGCATGAGGTGGTGGACAGTTGCATTAACGCGCACTGATGGAGGGGGCCCGTTTGAGAGTGAATAACTAAAGCGATAACATTAGGAGAACTCTAATACGTTTTAGGCGCAAACTATGGGTATAGCTTGCTTGTAATATAAAGTAATCATATTTATTTAAAATTGATTTATTTTTCTAAAAATTGACAAACATGCCTGCTCGAACGACAAATGGCAAACTTTGGAGGTCTGTATCTCATGAAATAATTTAATCATTATGATATAATTTGCAGATATTATTCTACTAATATATAGCTAATATTTAAAAAATAACTAAGGTATCTGTGTGATACAATAGTCAGGATATATTTAGTCAAACATGGAAAAAAAAAATCAAACAAAGAAAAATTCTGATGCGAATAAAAAAAAAACACCACCCTCGATTTTTTTAAAATTTAGGTAACCTGTTATACTCTATTTCGGCATTCATTTCCATTAAAAACATGTTGCATCATTTTATTGAGAAAGAAGATACAACTCCCCAAAGTAGGGTCCTTTTTCAAAGCCTACACTTAGCAGTGTTTTATACAAGAACTGACTCTGAGTTCCAGTTTCATGAAACCAACACACATCTTTTATATATTTTTATTCAGATGAGGCCAATGATAACTAAAGAAATCGTTCACACACTTAAATTAAGGAGAAACTACTGTGTACAAAGAGGTATCATATTACGGACTAGTGATCCGAGAAAAGATCATGCAGCCATCGGCCACTAGGAACTTTGTTTACTTTATTCTCCTGCGACACTATATGCTATTCCCTCTTCCGCTCTACCTTCATCTCTCTCTCTCTCTCTTTCTCATATATATCCCTGATATATATCCAGAACAAAAACATGTTCAAGCATTCCCTTTCTGCGTGGTAGTGTTCTGTGGCTAGCAAAAATCATTTCCTCGCTAAGCTCACGATTATGGCAAAATAGTTGCCGGAAACCGCAGACGACACTCGTCGCTAGTTCTGGCAAAACGGCCGATACAATCTTTTTTTCGCATTTCCCCGCTCGCTGTCAAGGACAAGGGGGTTCGCTTCAACCAGCAAAACATGGCCGCCGACGCCTGTTTACTGAGCAGTCATGCCTGTCGCCATCTCACTCGCTGGCGTCACGGGCGATAATATCAGGCACAAAGGGGCACACCAACCGGCAGCATTATCCCCAAATACTCGAGCCTCGCGTAAATACATAGAGTGTAAACGCTGTCGCCATGTTATCGTAGTAAGACCGCCCGCCCCCCCTCCCCCAACGGGGGACTGCAGTACGCGACGGCGTACTAACACAACGGCGACGATATCGACATCGCGGGCTCCGAATTTTCCCATAGTTCTACTCCACGGGCATTTCTCGAAACGCTTGATATTGTGTACGCCCGCCTGGAAGGATTTCAGGCGCGTAGTTAAGATAAGGCGGTTCTCCGCGGCAAAAGAAAGCAATTTCACAAAAGCTTAAAAGCGGCGGCGACGCGTGTGCGGTGAACGCTTGTAGTTTTGGTGTAGACAGGGTGTGTGTGTTCTCGTTGTTGACACCAGCCGGCGATAAGGCACTGCAGGCGGTAGCTCAGTACAGCAAGGGCTAATCCGAGTGACCATCAACGTAACCCCACCGCCAACCCCTCGCGAACCGGTCGCCGACATGGCTCAGGCTGTGTCATGAACCACGTGGTAGAAGCTCGGGTGCTTTCATATCAGCGCGTGGAGGGACGACAGTGCGATTCCGGAAAGTCTTTTTCGAAGGCCGCTGACCACAATTTGTTGTCTGGAGACTTTCCCTCTTTCTTCCTTTGACGTGGATCAAGCTTTGCCGACAGCCTCAGTTGTGACCTCTCTTTTCAAATGTACGTTTGCAGTGAGTGAGCTCCTCAGCCTCGGACTTGTCACTTGTGCACCCAGTAGTTCTTTCACTTGGCAATTATATGCCATCAGTTGGGATTTAATTTCATTTATTTATGTATACATTATGAAGATGTCCTGGAGCTCCGAACGAGTGTTTTGTTCAGATTACTTTTGCAAACACAAAAAGACTATACCAAAGCAGCGGAATTTTCGAAGTGTTGGCGAGTTGGACCTAAACTCGTTGAAGCAAATTCTTCCGCCTGACTGTTCCACCAAAGTGAGTGCGACGGACTACCTGTGCTACCATTGCTTCATGCACATCACTAAGGAGATCTCGATGCGAAGCTCAGAGCAGTGCCCTGACATATTTGTGCCAGCTGAAGAAGCAATTGAAGATCTAAATCGCAGCATACTACCTACAGATGTGTCGCCGCTGAGACAACCAAGCGTCGTAAGAAGTCGGGACAGGCCTGCCTATGTCAAGAGAAAGCAGACAGAACTGGAGCAGGTTGCTGTCAAGAATATACGCTCAAGGCTACGTATTGCGTACGACAGGGACGCACCATCGGGGTCGTCCGAACCAACATGCTCCACATGCACTGAGTGGGTGGACAACTTTCGGCAGGCCTTTGAAACCGCCACCTCTCTCCGGGAACGTTGTCAACTGCTTACACTCCTGCCGTCAACACTGACGAAGAATGAGGTTCAAAAGATGATTCCACAGGCATCAATGTACCTCATCAGTAAATCCCGAAAACTCAAGGAAAAGCATGGCGTGTGGTATGAGCCGGATCCTTACACGAGGTGCAAGGTGAGCCCTGAGAACCTGTCTGCTGCCCTAGAGTACTTCACGAAAGACGAGCTACAATGTTCGCGCCAAAGTCCCAACCAGAAGGACGTCATCTCTGTCATGCTCAACGGAGAGAAAACGTTCGTGCCAAAGCGCTTCATGACACGCTCAATACGAGAGGCCTTCCGTATATACAAAGACAAGCATCCCGATTCCGGCGTTGGGCTAACGAAATTTTATTCGTTGCGCCCTAGATGGGTCCAATGTATTCCACACCAGGAAGTGTGGGTTTGTGTGCGCTGCGCCAATTATTATCTTTGTATTGCCGCTCTAGAGAACGTTACAGGCTCAACATTCGACACTGATGAAATGAACTCGGCATTTCTGTGCGACCCAGCAACAGAACTGTGCCTTCAAGGAGACTGTGATCACTGCCCAAAAGGCCAGTTTCTTACACTCCAGGAACTTGATATCCCAGAGGATGAAGAGATTGTGCTTGCAACATGGGAGTCCGGCGACCTTGTGAAAAAAACTTTGGAACCTGAGACTTTCCTAAAAGTCATCCAAGTGACGGTTGGAAGTTGGGTACTTCACAACCATATCCGGCAAACGCAAGGTAAAGCGATCTACGATGAAAAACAGTGCATGCAACGCGGGAGCATTGTCTTTCATTTTGACTTTGCTGAAAACTGGACCATCGTGCTTCCTGACGAAGTGCAAGCATATCACTGGAAAAAAAAAAACAAGTTTCGATATTTACATGTGTAGTGACGACAAGAAAATCTACAAACAGCTTTGCCACCATCAGTGAGGACCTGTGTCACGACGCCGCTCACGCTTGCTTGGCTCTAGAAAAAGTGAAGGAGTGGGTTGAAGACAACGTTGCGGTATACTCGTACGTGACGTACGTAAGTGACGGCGCCGCCAGTCATTTCAAGAATCGCTACCAGCTTCACCAATTTGCAAAGGACGATTGCCCACAAGCCCGTTATTTTCTGCATCTGGACATGGGAAAAATGCATGTGACGGAGTTGGCGGACTCGTGAAGCACCAGGCCACGCTGAACAACCTGAGAGAACGTTCAGTAAGCGCAATTCTGACGGCCAGGACAATGGTGAGCGTTCTATCAAAGAAACTGAAAGGCGTGCATCTTGTATATCTGGACGAAAATGAGGTTGTTCGGTATCGTGAACAAAAAAAAAGAAGAGTGGCTGACGGTGCGCGCCTTCCCTGGCATTCAGTCTTGGCACGCGTGGCGGCTCAGCAAGTCATCAACAGAAGGGACCTGTGACGTATATGTAGCACGGACAGTCGGATCTGCTTGGAAGCAACTTTATTAAATGGGTACAGCGAGGAAAACCTTAGCGTAAAGTGCCGAATTTGATTTCCCAAGGACTGCTCATTTTGAATGCAGGGACATCTTATTTATCTCATTTTTCTTCACGTGGTATTTAACCTACTTTTTTTGTTGGTGGTTACTAATAATTTTTATCTGATCACTATAAAAAAAATCCCAGAATGTTATCCTCGAGCAGGATAAAATATATCGGCTTGCCACGATTCATTCATACACCGAGAGCATCGAAGCTGCTCCAGTTAGGCACTATGGCATCCGTCACCTGAAATTGTTTGTAATCGTAAATACACAGCCAACCTAAATATCTTACTATTATGTCTTTGTTTTTGTGTGTGGAAGTAAAGTTATTTATTTTACTCTAGATGTAAAATATACCGGAAGGTACAACTTCACACTGCATCATCTTTTCTCAAATCATTAGTCTCTAATATGATACCACTTTGTACGCTTATGTAAAATGCTGTATATAGTTTCTCCTCCCTTTTACTGTGTGACCGATCGCTCTTTTTATCAATGACCTCATCTGAATAAATGTATATAAAAGATTTGTGCAAGTTTCATGAAACTGGAACTCAGAGTCACTTCTTGTATAGGACACTGCTAAGTGTAGGCTTTGAAAAAGGACCCTACTTTGGGGAGTTGTTTCTTCTTTCACAGTGCAATGATGCAACATGTTTTTAATAGAAATGAATGCCGAAATAGAGTATAACAGGGTACCCAAATTTAAAAAAAATCGAAGGTGGTGTTTTTTTTTTATTCGCATTGGAATTTTTCTTTGTTTGATTTTTTTCCCATGTTTGCCTAAATATATTTAACTATTGTGTCACTCAGATACCTTATTTATTTTTTCAATAATAGCCATATATTAGTAAAATAATGTCTGCAAGTTATGTAATAATGATTAAATTATTTCATGAGATACAGATTTTCAAAGTTTGCCATTTGTCGTTCGAGCTGGCATGTTTGGCAATTTTTAGAAAACTAAATAAATTTTTAATAAATATTATTACTTTATATTACAAGCAAGTTGTACCCATAGTTTGTTTGTAAAAAGTTTTAAAAATCTCCTAATTTTATTGTTTTAATTAATCACTTTCAAACTTGCCCCCTCCATCAGTGCGCGTTATTGCAACTGTCCACCTCTCCCTGCCTTACGATTTTTCTTGTCTCCAAATTTTTTTTCTGGTCAAAACTAAGTGTGGGTTCGTTTATACGAGACACTAGACAATGTCATATAAAAACATCAGTTGATTTAAAAATGTCGACCAGCCACCCTTTGGTCGATCTTATCTGAAATCACCCTGTTACTCTTTTTATGATCGAATGTGATGACCAGTAGTTTAGCAAACTCTGATGTTCTAGGATGGTACAACCAGGAAATGTGTTCTTTTTTTTTTAATTTAACAGGTGATCTAAAAACTGAATTTGACTTTCTTTCTGGGTTTCATAAGTTAACCGAAGGCCGTTACCAAGCTCATGGAATACTTCTAGTACGTAATCACGGATTTTTTTTTTTCGAAATAAGAGTCTTCAGCAAAGACCAAAGAATCATCCCTATACCTAAGATCTTTATGGTGTGATTTTACAATTTTTGACCTAGAGCTCTAGATTTTTGTTTCGAGGAAAATATCGCTTAGTACAGGCGCTACTCTGGACCCCATACAAACACCGAACTTTTGAACGAACACTTCGTCTTCCTACCCTATAGAAGTAGATTTCAAATACACAGACAATAGTTCAAGGAAATCTTCAACCGTGATTCCGCATTGCGTTCTGAACTTATTTTCGTCGTCATGCTCTACAATGCACTCTTGGACGCTTACCATAAGGTCGTCATGAGGCAAAGAGTAGTATAAGTATTCTACATCAATGCTGAACGCTGTGCACCCCTGTGGATTGCTGTTTCTCAGAAACTCAAAAACCACCTTGGAGTTGGGGATACGTAAGGAGTCAACGACCAAAGAAAATTGAGGTTTTCTTTTTTTCTTTTTTTTAATATTTCGAGATGGCTTGTTGCCCAGTATTGCGTTCCGAAACTATGGTGCGGAAAAAGATTTCCGTTTTGTGGGTTCTATAGCGGAGAAAAACACCTTTAACGTGAGGTGTTCTCCTTTTTTCGCTGCCACAGCAACTCTCTGTAAGTTGAGTTGAGTGAGGAACTTAAAGGTTCTTCTTTTTATCTCGGCTGGAAATTCCGATAGCTTTCTAAAATTCTTTTGGATAGCTACTTGGGCTTTCTCGGAGAGCGAATCATCAGGTATGACTCCAAAACAACCTTCCTTGTCAGATAACATAACATTCAAATTTTTGGATGTGGAAAGTTAATCATAGGATGTAATTCATAGGATCTCAAGGTTTAAATCCATGTTTCCTTTTCTTTTCTTCCTTCCTTATGTTCTAATAACTCACCAGTTGTTAGACAGTGCTTGTCTTGTGTGCTTTTCGTCTCTTTGTCCTTGTCCCAGTCGCACTGTTTTTTTAACATGAACTCTTACCAATTTGTCCAGTCATTCATCCTAATCAGGATTATCTCCTTCATTACGAAGACATAGCACCTTTCTTTGCGGAGGTTCACCTCCCTAAACAAAAGAGATCACCATCTTTCAACAGACAAAATCCCACAATAATAATGCAACGTGGCAGCAGTAAAACTTTAACGCGTTAGTCACCATTGCAACCGGACCCAAACCCCCGTACTGCTATGGAGGGCGGTTTGGCGCCAGAGCGCGGCGCTACTACTATTTATTTATTTATTTAAATACCCTACACACCCTCAAGGGGAATTATGTAAGGGGGGGGGGGGGGGAGGGGTTAGAAAGCAGAATAAATAAAAAATACTGAGCACAAAAACACAACAAAATCAACCACACTTCAGTACAGACGCATCAAAGGCCCCCCAAAAAATAGGTAAATCTCGTCGAAAAAGAACTTGATTACTTTGATAAACAAGGTTATCGGGAAGGTCATTCCAGTCAGCTATGGCGGATGCCAAAAACGAGCAGGAAAACCAGAATGACTTACAAGATATCAGGGTAATCTTACATGAGTTAACGATGTGGGCTGAAGCATACAACGGTTGAAAAAGAAGTGATCAGTGAAGTGATGGCGAGCAGTAAATGTTATGCAGAAGACCCAGCTTCGATACCCTGCGGCGTATGACAAATAAATGAAGGTCAGCATGAGTTCTAAGGTTAATTACACTGGTATGATGTGAGTAATAAAAAAAAATGAAACGAACGGCTCTGTTTCGAAGTGCTTCGAGTGCGGCAGATAAGTAATGATAATAAGGGTTCCAAATGCTGCGAGCGTATTCCAGGGTCGGTCGAATGAGAGTAACGTATGTTAGTAGTTTACGAGAAAATGAGCAGAATTAAGGTTACGTTTTTAATAACCGATACTACGTTTAGCTCTTAAAAGAATGTAATTAATATGCATGTTCCACGACAGATCGGAGGTTAGGTGAACTTCGAGGTATTTGTAAGATTGAACAAATTCCACCGGGGTGTCTTGAATATGATATTGACTAGGGCACAAACAAAAATTATAGCTCTGGCGCGCCCTCTGGGCAGCGGTTTCATGCTTTAGAGTTTAGTTTTAGAGTCGTTAAAAAAGCTATGAACGCGTCGATGCGAATGATTGAATGCTCGTATGATTTACACCGGCCGAAAAACAAAATCAGCTATGTCGACGAACACGATGAGCCGATTGCGCCGGGTACACCATGCCGTGCCGGCAGAATTCGCATTTCCCTCCAAAAATAAAAGGTGGACTCGAGATTCAAGTTTCGCTAATGCAATTAATAAACTCAATTAAACCAAATTCAGAAGAAGAATAAACACACTGAAGGGCAGAAATATTTGTGACGGTACCAATGTTGAGCCCCATTCGTATGGTGCGATTTTACTTGCGATTTCGCAGTCGCTCGTGAGGCAAAAAAAAAAAAAAAAAAAAGCTTGGGAAAGCTATGGTGCCTAAGGTCACAGCTGCAAATTCGCAAGCAAAATGGCGCCACGTGAATTGGGCTTTAGTTAAGGTGCATTCGGTGCGGTTAAGAGGCCAGTAGCGGCGCGCAATCAACATTGCGGCATGAAAAAAAAAATGCCGGAATAAATATACGTGGCGCTACATGAGGCACTGCTCAGGATGCTTAACGTAGAATGGAGTATAAAACTCCAAATATTTTGCAATAAGAAAAAAAACGAATCTGATTTTTATTGCTTTGTCGCGTTAGATTAATGAAACGCGAGAAACTCGGACACTTATTGAGAGTAACTAATTATGATTGGTCCCCTTATAAGTTTAACACCCCCTAGACCCTAAGAACTTCAATTACATGTTTCTATTTATTTAACGAGCCGTAGGAACTCTGTCCTCGTACCAGGATATCTGTAACAATAAATACAGTCCGCGACTAATCACTAAGGTTTTCTCCAGCACTGTATCTAGGTAAACGTAAAATAAGCCATATAAATTGCTACTTGAAATGATAAATTATTCGCATCATATAAAATTGTTTCCCCACTCAAAGGTTCTCTAGAGTATTCGCAAAATTTTTATCTGAGAACAGACGGTGAGGCTAGTTTGGATCTCGTCAAAGTGAGACTATATAATTGGTGACGAAAATAATAAAGGAAAACGAAGTAAACAAATTTTTAAATAGTAAGCCCAATATGGGAAGAAAAAGGTGTACATTTTTTTCTTGTATAACGCAGTAGTATCATTTTGTTTCGCTGTCAGATAATAGTGACAAACCATTTATCTTACATTTACCCAACCGATTATACCCCTCATTGAGTGGCTTTACATTCAAAAGCTATGTTTTACGTTTTAATACCCCAGATAGCCATAATCGGTTGTTTGATATCAATTAACTTTAAGCGAAATAACACAGCACAATATATATATATATCTAAAACTCTGTAATATATCTAAATTTAATCGTATCACGCCGAAAATCCACACAAGCCAAAGCTCTCGCATCAAAACTCCAAAGAAAAAACAAAAATAAAAAAAAAAAACATAAACGCGTTTTTAAAGCGTCTAAAAAAATGGTGCTTGTACAAAAAAAAAACAACATAAAACGGCTTTTTTCGTAAGGTTATATTTGCTCTGATATTGTTTTACGATTTTGATGGATTAAAGTCGAATACTTTTACGGAAACGCAGGCCGAAACTCATCGATCTACTGTGGTAGCACACAACGCTGGAGAAATAAGATTAAGAAGAAAACAAAAACGGAGACATAGTATTGGCTACACCCCGTTTAATCTTACGATGGACTACAGGGTGCGCAACGAGCCTACGAAGCCAACCCAATACCGTGCGAGTGTCACAGGACTTCTGAGCAGCCTTAAACTTAAAGCGTTACAAATTGCGCGTTGATTGTACTTAGTTACTTTTTTTAGGCAACGAAGTAGTTGCCTTTAAATTAAGAGGAGGAAGGAGTTACATATTTTCGTTAGCTTTTAGATGAAGTAGCGGTATTTAATGAAGAGGAACGTCTACAACGATAGCCTCCTCTATACTGACAAAGCCTGGTTGATCGCCATGAGACACGGCCGACGAAACTGAAAAAAGTAGAGTCGTAGACAACAAATGAGAGGAGAGTCATGTAACGGGCGCCCCGCTGCGGTGAGATGCCGAAGCACACTTCGTCCGAAAGATGGAAGGCCCGCTCGTGCTCCTCGCGTTCCTCGCGTTACCGCTTCTTTTCTTGTCGGGTTGGAAAACCATCTTTCGGGTACTCGCCGCTGCAGAAGCTGTGCGCTGACGACCAGGTGCCCCGAGAAATGGTCTGTGCTACCAGATCCTCGCGCTTCAAATCTGCGACTGGGCACTCTATGGCTCCTTCGTCGAACTGCCAAGCTTTATGAGTATAGATGATGCTATGCTACAACACGCGTACCCAGCCTAGTTCTTACCGAAGCTCCCGTGTAGCCTCGGTCATCCCCCGAATGAACGCCTTAAAACGCGAGAAATTATTAACGCCGACAAATATAAATAACACATACTGCTTCAAACAAAAGAAAATATATCTGACACATTTGGAGTGACGATAAAATAATGCGTTATTTTCAAGCCTTGGTACCGCGTTCCTTTCAAATCGCAGGAACGAGTAACGTACTTGGTTACTTTTTGAGTGAGTAGCGAGTAACGGTGTTTGGGTAATTTCATCTCGAATCGTGCAAGAAAAAATATTGAAACCTCAAAAAATTCTGAAAAAAATATATCTATATATATATGTCGGTGGAAAATGTGTGACTAAAATAAAACTGCAAACCGGAGATACGGGCCAGTTTTCCTTCTCGAGTTTTGGGCTTCGAAAGGGCAGAAGGTACGTTTTGCCATTTTTGCTTTTTTCGTGAGTGACACCATTTGGAGTCTCGAAACTTTTTAATTTTTTTTTACAGCAATTGTAACGGTTTTTTTTTTGTTTGTTTTGCTGCTTTAAAATTTTGTAGAGAAGATCTAAAGTTGTATAAAAGTGCTTTTTATTTTTATTTTATCAAATATTTAGGGTATAAGAAATGTATCAAACGAAAGCTTTCATCTAAAGCAATTTAAAATTTTGTATAATTGTTAATTTAGGTATAGTTTAAGGAAGGGACAACACTGCAAACTCGAGAAGAAATGATAAAGGTACAAACTTCAACGTAATTTAAATTGAATACCTAATTCATAAAGCTTTCTTTGTGTTCTTATATATGCAATAAAATGTCTTTGACATGTAGGGTTTTGTCATATTAAGCAGTGTGTTTGATAAGAAAACATACTTTACCTCCATTCGAGTAAAAAAAGTTATGGGCCGAGGCGAAATATTTTACGTAATTATTATATATACATATGCCTGCAACGTGATCATAGTATCTACGGTGTACGTCATTTACCATGTAGTAAAAATGAGGCATGTCTGGTGTGTTATAATTAAAAAAAACTTTCATGCACATGTCCAGTTCACTTATACAAACTTAAGATTCACTACATTTTTTTACAAATAAACTTATTGAAACGTCCTTCTTTATTTAACAAGCTTAAAAATTATGTTTTATTAACCTTTATGTCGGGCAATGAAGGTGCGAGATAAATTATTTTGAGAACCCAGCGGACCGTGTGCGAAATTCTGCTTCTTTTACGCGGCCACGCTTTCACGTATACTGGCAAGGCTCGTTTAACACCTCTTGGCTTTCTTTTTTTAGGCAATTACAATTTACGCATATAAACAGAGGAAGTGCACAACAATACCTAGCATTTTTAGCAGTATATACTCACAGTAACGTTTATGGCGATAAAAGAAATATTATGTTTAAGGAAGGTCAACGTTACTCCTGAGGATTGGATTTTTTTTTTTGTCACAACTTTGAAAGACTTGTCTCCATTTTAGGCCTTTCTCCAAAAGTGGCAGAATTGAATGTTTTTCACAAGACTCACAAAATTCCATTCTTTTTTTACTGTGTCATGACACTGGATGAGGCAGGCTGCTTCACTTTTGAGGTGAACAATTCCAGACATTTTCTGGGTCACTACGCGAGAAAAATCATCAGCACTTCCTTTGGTTTCCAGTTCTGAGGACCTGAGTTTGAGCAAGGAGGCTTGGTGCTTGAGGAATCTCCACACGCCATTACATAAACTTTTCTCGTTTGCCGTACTTAAAAAAAAAAAAAAAAATCAGCTTCGTCACCACTTGTCTTTTCACCATCTCGTACAGTGGAAACCTATTTTTGAAAGGACTAGCCTCCCCGTCGGAGATGTGGACAAGTTTTGTAAAAATATCGGAATGTTATTTTTTTTTTCGACCACTTTTTAATTGCACGCAGAGTGAACAGTGCGTGTGCTGTCTTATGCCCGATGTCGTCGCGGACAACTCCGAAGCTGTAGATTTTGCACTCTGTTGTAGCGACGCAGGTGAAGATGGACACGGTTTGGTTCTTCCATTGAAAGCATTGTACCGCTCAAGGAAGTACGAATCACCAGTTTTCCGCAAAATTAAAATGCACTAGAATGGTACGAGCATTGAGATGCGAATTTTCTGAGCTTATAGCAAGCCGCTGACCATTTGGGATCAATTCATGGAAGGAGTACTTCGTTACGCACTTTCTGTGCTCATTGCAAAATGCGTTACTTCTCATGTGTTTCTTTAGAAGTTCACTAGATTCCCACAAAGCTACTTCGACTTATTCGTTTCCCTTCATTGTCAAAGATTTTGGGATTAAACCATCTCTTTTTGGACACACCTTAGTCACACATGTTGAATATTGCCGCCAGGCAAAGAATAGTTGCTTTCTCTCTCGGCTGCGTTGACTGTGTCTAACAAACTGAGATGAGATACCAGATATGTGGACAGCATAGACTGGCCAACGAAGCAAAACGAAAGGGAAAGGGTGCCGCTCTCGAACGCGGTGGCACATGAGTTTTAGCTCTGGTAGCGCCTCCTGATAGGCAAAAAATGTCTATAGCTTCTGCATTTCTATCACGTGCACAGATAGTCATAAGGTAGTCGTTTCTAATGTTCATAGTGACCCTGTCTGTACTAAATAAACAATCACGACAGCTATCTTAAAAGGGGGAGGCTATACTGATAGAGTTAGAAATGTTGGTGGCCTGTCTGTGTACCGCTCGGCCCGTGGATTGCCCTTTTGTTTCCCCTTTTCGTCGAAGAAAAATAGCCAGTTCAGCTTACGAGAACCTTGAAGGTACTTATATCTCAACAAGAAAATAACTGAAAAAAGGCGAAATCAGGGAAGACGCGCACATTGCAAAAAAGCGAAAGCAAGCGCCGAAGCGGCGCGATGCGATCAGAACTTAAAGTTTCGGCTCACATCAATCCAGGAGATTTAAAACGTACGTTTAGTTTCGCAAACATAGAAGGTACGAATCGTAAAGACGGAGATTGGGAGGTTTCAAAATGCCTAGCATAGCTATCGTGTAAAGGAAGTTGTTTGGAGAAAAGAAAATTCATGCACGCTTATGACGTGCCTGGCGGGCCGTCGCTTTGAAATGTTTGTCCCCACAAGTGCTTTATTAACTCACTTAACACTTTTAGGACGTCCTATATATGTTTGTTAACCTCATATGAAAGCGCTTAAACATTATTTAAGACAGTTTCAATTTCTGTAGTTTACTACGTAAGCAAACTGGACGTGCGGAAGAACCCCTTACCATGTTATTCTATAAATACTATCGATGTTTAAGTTTCACCGAACTGTGTGTGGACTCGAGAACCAATAAAAACTATAAGCATGTTGTAAGGATAACTAACATTTAAATGAAAACGAAATGACAGATATGTGTCGTAGAATGAAGGTACAAATATGTTTTTCTTTAAAACGCATTGCTCAATCTGACGAAACCCTATATGTCAAAGAAATTTTATGCCATTTATAAAAACACATAGAAATTGATTTCATATACAAAAACTGAAATAAAAACACTTATTTTTCTTTAAATGACATTTATTTTCGTAATTTAAAATTTTCTTCTCACGTTTAGTGTTTCTTTAAATATATGCTATACTTAAAGTGACAATACTAAAATTTTTAAATAGGCTGAAGTACAAGCTATCATTTTATGTTTCTTATGTCTTAAACAACCACTTCGAAAGCTAGCTCCATTCAAACTTGGCCCGTTATTGTGAAAAATGACAAATCTAAGAATTAGTATAAAAATATACTTCTAGTGAACTTTAACCCTTCTATAGAAAGTATTAAAGCAGTAAAAAAAGTTACATTTGTTGCGAAAAAATAATCTAAATGTTGCGAGACTCCAAAGTGTGTCCCTAGTGAAAACCGCAATAATGGCAAGACGTACCTTCTGCCATTTCAAAGCACAAAACTCAAAAGCAAAACAAACATTTCGTTCGTATTATCCGGGCTAGACACTTTTCCAAGAAACACTCGACACCAGGGGCAGCAAACTGTTTTCGAGCCCATTCACTGGGTTTGAGGCTAGACTCTCACTGGTGTCCCTGTTAACCCTAACCGAATGGACTGTGGTTTCGAGAGGCGCAGCCTGCGTAGGCGCCATTTCAAACAATGCTGGCGGCTAAATTCTCGTCTTTTCCCCCTGTAGTTTGTTTTTCATGGTGCATGTATTTTCCCGATATCACTAAAAAAGCATTGTACCACATTTAAAAAAAAAAGCAATGAAAAACCTATAAACTATTTTTGTTGGGTACGCGCGCGACAGAACAAATGCGACTGGAATGTATAGTTTTAGTTGTTGTTGTTGTTTTTTCTTTCGAGAAGCTTTGACGGTGCCGCGCGATTCACCGCGTGTCAAACGACGAAGCGCTGAGCTGTCGAAAATACTTTACAACAAAAGATAGCCGAAAGGCATGCATTTTTCACACTCACAGATAACGGGTTTACCGATGGACAGGACACGGACATGCAATTTAGCAAGTGTTAGCATTCCAACAATATATTGTACGTACCACACGATGCAGCGTCATTTGAAAAAGAATTCATTTCAGAAAGATCTCAAATAACACATGGCGAATTCGCGTGCTTCTTTCTGCGCGCTCTCGAGCGCTCTTTCCAGAGCGTGGGAGATCGGGTTAGTTGAAAGAGAGTGCTGTGGCCTGATCGGGTGGTTCATTCCGAGGGCGCCTCTCCCTCTGAGAGCGCTCCTTCCACTCAGTCTGTAGCCGTCGGAGGGCGCAGCGGTGCAGGCGTCACGTGGTACTTGGACGGGGATCACGTGGTTTTGTTGACGATGGCCGGCAGTGGTCTGGGGTGGTGTGCGGGGTACGGCGATTGATGTGGGGTTCTTCAAAGTGTTTGTGCATTCGACGGTGCGAGGGTTACAACGGACGGGACGACATTCGTTTGCGACTGTAACTGGAAAAGTCGACGTGTGAGGGATTCCCAGTGCTTTCACGAGATCGCTCTTCTCGTGGCGGTGAATCCGCTAAACCCAACCGACGAAGAAACAGTTCGCCGAGGTCGCCGCTGTTTTACTGGGTTTTGTGGTCGCTTCAAAAAACTTTCAGGTTTGGTAAAAGTACGTTCAAAGGTTTGTGCTGTAAAATAAAGGGAGAGCCGAATATAATGCACTGTGATTTGTGTCACATGGCAATGCTTGCACGATATTTTGCCGTGAGAAAAATGCGGTTTATTAACCATTTTATATTTGCCTGCTTTGTCGTACGCATGACCGCCATCGCAGCGCGTTCACTGTCGAAAACGCGAAGAATTGACAACTCTATCCAAGCATTGAACGTAAATTGTTTTACGCACCGTAAAACAGTTTACGTCACAACCGTTATTTTATCACGTTGCGAGGGTAAATTTTGCTCAATCGTCCACCGTACGCTGTAAGATCGCGTTGTTTTTAATGCATTACCAATGTTTAGAAATTTTAATCCCGTGACTGGTCTGAGAATCTCGGAGCGCTCTGAAGCCAGCAGTTGTGATCGGCTGAAAAGGATCCCGATTAGCTCTGGGGGCGAGGAGGAGGCACTCTGCTGAATCGAGGTCAGAGGAGGGAGGCGAACACCCGAATTCACCAACAGTCACCGTCGACGACAGTCACATCTGGACGATCGGACGGAATCCAAGATCACTTCGTTTTGGGGAACGTTTTGGGGAGAGTTTTCTTTTTTCACAACAGCACCAAGGCAAAGGAACGAACGCGACTGGCCCGTTCCCCACCCCAACCCGGACAACTTTTTTTGGAGATGACTGCGGGTTATACGCGGATTATCTCTAGGAAGGAGGAGAACAATGTTCGCGAAATTGCATCGAGTGCCGTTCGACGTCCTTCACTTCCTTCGTTTCCCGTGAATGTCGAGCAGAAAAGCTCGAATGGCAGGCACTTACCAGCTTTAATTCTTACAGTGGAAGGTAACACAAAAAGGGTACGCAGCACGCATAAAAAAAAAAAATTAAGGGCAAACTTTCAAGAGGGCCCAGAAAACGTCGAATGCAAAACCGGAAAAGCGTAGGTAGAGAACCGCGCTGAGCGGGTCTTCACAGTCCAAGAGAGTGGCTGAAAATTTCAGGCTGATAGGGGGCGCGAGAGTCGCACCAGCCGCATCAGCATCAGCAACATGGCGGCGGCCTAGGAGCAGAAGGGTTTGGATTTGGGCTAGTTGGTCGAACATGTTTAGGGGTTAAAAGCGCTAAAGACGACGGACGAGTAGGAGAGACACACACCACAGAGCGCTACTTGCAACTGGTTTATTAGGGGTTAAAAGCGCTAAAAACGACGGACGAGTAGGAGAGACACACACCACAGAGCGCTACTTGCAACTGGTTTATTAGGGGTTAAAAGTGCTAAAAACGACGGACGACTAGGAGAGACACACATTAGGGGTTAAAAACGTTAAAAAGGAGCGTTTTTTTTTTTTTGGAAAGGTGTATAGTCGGCGGGATATACATGTTTAAAAGTTGAATTTTCTGGTTGTGCGGTCTACCTATGCGTGCGGACTATATAGACATTTTGTTTTTCAAGATCGTTCATTGGGACGAGACGTAACGAAATTTGCGAAAGGAACAGTATGCTAATGGTGATTATGTATAATACAAGCTTCTGTGTGAGTTAAGAAAGCAGACATATGTCAAGGCGTGCCGTCTATGAGAAGATTATTGTGTCGATTAAGCACCAGGTTCGGACAATGCACGGCGTGCAGATTATGCACCGAGTGTGGACTATCTAAGCAAAAACGTATTTTGTTTTCGGCCTAAACTTCCCTCTGCTGACTGTACACCGTGTGCGGACTACAGCCCGGAAAATACGGTAGTTCTAATTTGCAGGTTTGGTCTAGTCGCATATATTGCACCAACATATGTTTGTTGTAGAATTTTTTGAGGACCCATCATTATTTCTTGTAAAACTTTGAGATGAAGTCACCGATTTACCGGGTGTCTCAAGGAGCGGGCAGGCTCTTTAAATCGACCGCAAAATCAGTTTCTTAGCCTATCCCGCTACGATGTTTAGTTGCAAAGAGCAAGCATACCCAAGAAAAAAGAAAAAAAAAAACAAAAAAAACTAATTTTTATGGAAACGCAGCGAAGTCGCCGGTCTTCAATTAACAGGGCGCCCTATTGATTGAAAGCTGGTGGCTTCGCTGCATTTCCATAGGAGTTAAGCCTTTTTTCTTTTTTTTACTTTTCCTCTCGTAAATTTGCTTTTCGAAATTTTTTTTAGAAAAACTCTACCATCTGTGGGCAACGCTGCACAAAATCGTTGCACGATAGTTTAAGAAACGGATTTTTTCGGTCGATTTAATGTACCTGGCCGCTATTTGAGACAACCGATAGTTACATGTCTGCCTCCTAGATGGGCGCAGTGACTCGCCGGGCGCGCGGTCACGTGATTCGTTTGGGGCACAGGATTGGCTGGAATGGCTCCTGCCGTCTGCTGCGCTACGTCCAGAAGGAAAACGCAGTAGGCGCCAAAAAACTCGAAACCATGTTCTGACTTCACGTAAACAACAACAAACAAAATGTAATGGTTTTGGCAGCGCCCGGTGACGCTCTGCTGCAAAAACAAAACAAAAAAAAAAATTCAAGAAAGCGTCCCGAAGATCGTGAAACATCCTCCCTATCTTCTCAGAAGCCTCCAAAATAGACCGGAGCAAAGAAATAATCGACAGTCGCCCTCGGTACACCGGGATTCGCGAAAACACATTTTCTCAAAACACCCGTCCAGGAGGCCGACTAGCCGTCTGGACAGTAGGCTTTCTATTATCTATTTCTATATTATTGTTTTGTACTTTGTTTTGGATTTATTTCTGTGGCATTTCTCGTGTATGTGTGTGTGTCTGTGTGTGTGTCTGTGTGTGTGGGGAGGGGGCATGTTGTATTCCAGGCGTGAGAAGAAAACAACAACAAAAACATCGGTGTGTTTTTGACGCCTTATGTGTCTTCAGTCTGTGTTTGTTTTAACTCGCTTTTTTTTTTCCCTGTATGATGGCATGAGGAGGGGAGAGGGTTGTACGTCGTTTAGCTTGACTTCGGTGCGGGGCAACATTTGTTGGGGAGGGGAGGAGGGGATGATGCCACTTTGGCAAAGCCGAGAATGTGTGCGTGTCCGCTATCGATTTTCTCATCGCGGAAAAAAGATGAGAAGGAGAAGGAAACCCCCACAGAAAGAAAAAATTAAAAAAAAAAAAAACGAATGAAAGAAATATGAGGACGGTTTCTGGATCGTGCGTGTTCATCTGTTCATACACGCCACACACAAGCGGGCACGCGATAAGAAAAAAAAAAGAAAGAACATACAGTAAGTGAACCGAAGCCCAAGCACACGCGCGCGCAAAGCGAAAGGAAGAGCAAGTACGGAACGGGGTTTCTCGGTAAGAGAAGGGACGATAGAGACGGGCCTTATCGCTATCGGTGGCTTTTCCCCTCCCAGTCTGCGTGCCCGGAGCTTTCGGACAACTGGTCTTTGGAAACTTGAGAATGGCCGAAATGGAATTGGGTGGGTGCGGCGGTTTCGTCGGACCGATTTTTGAGAGTTTTGCGCTTTGGCGGAGTTTTTGCGGCAAAGAGCAAGCTAACGTTTTATATATTTATGTATTCAGTTTATTTTTATTCGTATCATTTCCAACGCATACGCTGAGGTTCTTCCCATTGGTTTTAACGTTTTGCGGTAATAATAGGGTTGGTTGTTCGTATGTTAGGACATATACTTGAATTTGAGTAATGCCGAGCAACGCGGATGTACATCCTGCTACCTTAAAATGACTGTAAAACAATTGTACATTGAAAGAAGCGAGGCTATACGGATTTAACATAAAAAAATGTACACGTAACCTATTACTTTTTCGTACGTGATTAGTGAGTGAGGGAGTGAAGTAGATGGTTCCTGTTTATCTAGCAAGTAAGTGAACAACATAAAATAAACATATCTCAATACCGTCATAAAAACTTGACTACGCTTTCAGGGTAGGAGGTATGCTTTAATTATTTAAAAACGTTCAAAAAAAAAAGATCATTCATGAAAAAAGTTATTTCCTCTTTGTCATAAAATTTACAAATCAGCTTAAAAAGTACCGAACAAGTTTAATTAATTGAAAGAATGCCTTTGAAAAAAAAAAACAGATTTTGAAACTTTTTTTTTTACGAAACAGATTCAATATCGCTTTGTTTTCTTGGCAGTGAGGCCCTTGTCCCCCATCTGATGTCTCTTCTCATCAACCGCCTTTTGGAATTGAATATCGCACACTCGTTATCAAGATGAGGTCTTTCGGAGATACATTTCGGTAACACACGTAACGATATGTGACGACTGCGTTGACGATACACGCACTTTAGCTAAATGATCCCTCCCGATAAAGGATGGCGAACGATCGCTGAGCACCCCTCATTTCGAAATTAGAATCTTGAAAGTTAAAAAGATTCCCGACAAAAAATACTTGACATACATTACGTAAGCGATTCGTCAACTATGACGCTAGGTATTTAGAATTTCATATTTCCCGATCGTGTTCACGGGGGGGGGGGGGGGGGGGGGGGGGGGCGGTTATTGTTAGGCCGGCGTCACACTGCTCCTGTATCATACAAGAGACAGTCTGCAAAAAGAGTCACTGCAATATCCCTGGTTCGAATGCTGGGTCTCGAAGTGTCACCTTAAACTCATTTCGGTGCCGCATTCAAAGAACGCATCTTTCGGTGACTCGCGTTTCAATATGTAGGCAGACTGTCATTAGTACGATGCATACAGGCAGTGTGACCCCGGCTTTAATGTACAGGTAAATCACGATTTCGCGAACACTTACTGGTTTGACAAAATCACATCGCCGTCTTCTGCTCTTAAATGTGGTTGTTGTCAGTATGATTAGTATTCCTTCCTTAACTATAGTCACTGGTTGCTTAAAGAACGTACGGCTCGTGTCTTCTTATTACTATGGTTCTCGCTTCGCGATTGTTTCTTCGGTGATATGATCGGCCAATTTCGTCTTCTAATTGGCTGCGACGCGATTATAAAATGCTCTGAACTCACTATACGTCCCGTATTTCTCAAAATCACACTGATTATTAAACACCATATTCTTAATCTTATTTACTCGTTTAATTAGCGAACTCGTTTTAATTTTAATAATAGGCGCTTTAGAGGAGCTACAAGGTTTCAGGATTATACCGAAATTATTGATTAAAGTAAACAGAACAAATATTTGTATCGAAATCGCTGAGCGATTGCGCTACATGTGAAACGTTTCGATAGCGATCAGAAGCGTACCGAGCTCGGCGCTTACACACACAGCGCTCTTCATCAGATAAAAACTCAACACGTGACATAAAAACTTCATTGCAGTTCCTGGAATGAAGAGACTGGCGGTTGTCGGAGTGTTTTTTTTCTTCTCCTCCTCTAATGCCTTCCTGGTGACGTGACCTCCCCCATCAGCCAATCAGCATTGAGCTTTGCAGCTTCACATTTATCTTGGCTTCACTTTTCTCTGGGGCTCCATCGAAATCTGAACACCCGCCTGACTAGACAAAGGAAGTTTTGCTTTAAAGTTATCGTGATCTTTTACAAGTCACAAATAATCGCACGAGTATATCTACGCCTCATTATCATTAAGAGGATGCGGAACGATAATAAAATGGCCTACTTTTTTTAATTGTTCTTTAGCGTAAAAAAGTATTTTTTATCTTATTCACAGATTCAACGAGTGTACTCGTTAACATTCGTGTTTTTATATAAATGGGTTCTCGAAGAGCTTAGAGGTTTAAGATGTAATTAAACTTATCGTGTAACATAAATAAACATTAAAAATGAGCGTTACATTTTAGAGCTCACAAGTAAACACGCAAATGTCAACGCCTCATTATTATTAAAAGTACACATAATATACACTGCTAAAAAAAGCATTTAACTGCGTGACATACTCCTGCTAGCCATGTTGCTACAACATGTTCCATATCAATTATGGCAGTGGTTCTCAAATGGGAGTCCGCGGACCTTTTGGGATCCGCGAAGTCATCCTAGGGGTCCGCGAAGCCCTGCCTCCCGGCAATAAAAGTGTCTTTTTTTCAGATTTAGAACAAACATTCCAATCCCTGAATGAGCTTTCACGTGTATGTGTCAATAAAAAAAGCCTACTTAACACTAGCCCTTAGTTATATCCATTTATTAAATCATTATCATATTTAACCGATAACTTTTCCTTCCCCTCACCACGAACGGGGTCCTCCATCATCTCCGCCTATCCACAAGGGGTCCGCGAAACATCAGTGGTTGAGAACCACTGAATTATGGCATACGTACCCGATTTTCTTAGTACGGGATAAGTTCTGGCAACAGGGTTAACATGAACGTGCCCCGCACACCACTATGATGATTCGAGACAAGTTCTGTTTAATTATGATAATAATTAATCATTGTATTTCTATTCATTGATGACGGAGACCGGAGGGAAAGAGCTATTCACAGGCAGCTTGACGAGCCCTCGGCCCCCTTACAGTGGCAGCAATGAAAATAATACAAACATCTCAGAGAGAGAATGTTACAGAATTAAAATATCCAGAGATTTCTAAAACATGAACTTTGTTCCTACGTGGTAAACAAAATTTCAGAAACAAAACGAAAACACTCCAAAGAACGCTGTGTCGAAAAGTTTAAATATCTAAAGAGTTTCTAAAAACATGTTTCATAGTGCAAATTCGACGGAAAATATTAAGCACCAAAAAAGAAGTAAATAATAACAAACTGCTAGCTACGGGAAGTACGTGCCATACACGTTCAAAAACAACACATGCTCTGTTAGAAACGGTGTCAGCAAATGTTCTTTTTTTTAAATCTGACCGTAAACTCCCCCCCCCCCCCTCCCCCCTAATATGCTGTGCTTTTATTACTGCAGAAAAAGGCTATTTAAACTATACATTGCCGAAGGCTCGGTTTGCACCCAAATTTAGCACAAGCAGTACGGACAAAATGTCGAAGTTTCAAAGCATGTCATTATTTGATTCAAACGCTATAACTAACTTTCGCAAACTTTTATACGTGGCTGCTGACAAATACATAGAGATGAAAGGCGTGAGATAACAGGAGCGGGCCTTATTTTCTTTCTTAAACATTCCAAAAATCACGTATAACTTTCGAATCAGATGACAAGTTCTTAAACACTGGCTTCCTATTCAAACTGTTCGGTCTACATTTCAGCTGAGACTGAGCATTTGGTGATGCGCAGTTCATATTTGCGCTAAAAAATAAAGCACTAAATGTTATAGGGGACACGTTATATAATTGGACAGGTTTTTTTAAAATCCAGCTCTGCAAGATGTACCATTTCGGGAAAGTATCGGTGTGTTCCTGTTGTGTCACAGATACAGGCCCATATAGCTAGTGAAGCCGAAATTCTTTGTGGTGTGGATGCGGCATCATTTGTGCAAGAAACTTTGGAGGCTGCCTGCAATATGAGCGTGTACCAAGGAGAAAATATGCTTCTAAATTAATAAAAATTCGAAAAAAAGGTGAATCATAAATATTTGATTCCTGATACGAACTATTACACTGAACACATTTTGAAGGAAGGTCTAGTGTTTATTACTTCAGAATTATTGAAATTTCCAAATTGAATAGTACCACTTGACTAGAAAGAATAATCGCTTATCAACTTACAACTTTCCGTAAAAAATAAATTGTAAAAAAAGAAAATTGATCATAATCAATGGACAAACATACCCAGTAATTAAAATTTTTATAGAAGGAAAAGTTGTGCTGATTAAATAATTGATAAGATACATAAATGGAATATAACCTATAGTCTGTCCCAGGTTAGGAAACGTGGCCCAAGGCGTTTCCGTAGAGACTTCCGGTGGCCATGATAAGTGGTATACTTCTCTCTACTCCGCTCCTCTCAAGCGTTCACTCTGCTAAAGTACATAGACTGTAGGGCTTCGTGGGGTGAGCCTGTCCTGCGTTTCTCGTGTTGCAACTGGTTGTTGTGCTAAACTCTTCTGCCACTTCTTAAACTTAAAAAGTTCTTGAAGGTCTGCTTGGAACTTCGGGTGCTCCAAAGCCACCTTCCGTCAAGACCACCGGGACCCCTCCTCCGGGTTCATGCCCACGAGTCGTCTGTAAGAAATGTTACGTTAAAATGTGGAAGGGTTCAGTTACAGGGAAAGTTAGAATCTCTTTTAGCTTATGCACATTTAAGTGGTGCTCCTACTTAGCAGAACTTATACGAGCTCTTTCTGTATCAATTAATTAATTTATTTAGTGCATCAAGTATTGCAAATATATTCCTCTGGAGCCGTGTTTTACGTCCTATGGCAATCAAGCTACAGTGAATACACCGATGTCGAACACCACCCCAACTCGGGGATCTTTTGAAGTAGGACACGTTCAGTGAGCACCGGCATAGGATATGCCTGTGACCAGAACTCAAACACCGCTCTAAGTTGGATAGTTCGAGTTGCCTACCATAAATTGAACTAGTTCCAGCTTTTGCTAGGTTCTGCATTTGGTGGAAGCTGGAATCAAGATCACTGATCAGCTCCACCTTGTTCTAGATATAAATTTCCTGCATAACATCGTGCCTTTATGGTTGATTTGATCAGTATTTTATTGTTACGTTTTCAGTGGTGTGTTTGGATTGAATCGTTCTGAAGCACTCGCTAGATCAACCAAAAGTTTCTTTTGGAGCATAAAAACAAAACATTCGTAGCACAAGCTTATATTTCATTTTAATTTGGTTCACTGCGTACATAAGGTTAAGATTAGCTATTGCCCTATGGAATTAGAAAAAAAATCCTTTTTCGCTTTGTCACTTTTCTGGAACTACTCTTTAGCTTTCAATGCATGACAGACGAATTTCCCTAAACTGTCAACTAGTCGTTAAGTCTTGCTTCCAAGCACTGTACACAGCAACAAGAAACTTGTGACAAGTACAATATTACTTTCGACGCTTTGTTTTGTTATTATTTTGATCTGGAGCTCGTGAAAGAGCGTCTTCCAGGACGAGCTCTTGGCATTGACAGTGCTATGGCATTTCGTTTCTATGATTTCCCGCTCACAATATTCGGAGTGCTAACTTTTTTAATTCGAGCGTCCCTGAATTTGGACTGAGTGGTGGTACGTTTAATTCAATCGCCAATTAATTTAATTCAAGTTAGCACCAATTTAATCCTATCGCAATCCACTTTAATCAAAGAGTCACTCGATTAAATCCGTTTATATGAGTGAATTAACAATGACTGCTACTCATCTGTCAGAACTGCTTTAGAGGTTTTAGGTGCTTGCAAGTCATAAAAAGGTTTTTTAATGTACATGCGCGTTTCAGGATTGCGTTCTCATGTTCGAACACCATGCCTTCGCGGTATACTCGCACCGCGCCGCGATTTCACTAACGGGCATTGACTGCTCCTTTAAATCGTCTGCAAAAACTTGGAGGGTATGCTTGAGCCGTGTCGCGGTAGAAGGCATCGAATGTCAACTAAACTATATTTCGATGAAGCGTCGTTCGACGAGCTCATTGCCACCGGATTTGTCGTGTCTTTGGGTTCATGCAAAGGAGACGTCGTTACATCCTGTGCGTGCCTTTGGCCGTGGTATAAAGCTAAAGAGGTTTGGGGTCGGTAGTCACTGGGATTGTCTATTGGGTTGAAGATCCTTGGCAGGCCGAAGACGTGTTCGCGCATCCCCGAGTTGACCGAGGGCCATGCGGAGGCCCCCTGGGCAGTGGTGTAGCTAGGGAAAAGGCTTATGGGTTTTAACCCCCCATCTATCGAAATCCAGCCGACCCATTAAACAAATGCATTTTGATCCCCTTCTCCCCCCACCCACCCCAAGCCGAAATACATTTCTAGCTATGCCACCGTCCCTGGGCCCCTCCGTCCTGCGGTTGTAATCCGTGGGCGTTTTTGTTGCCATGATACTTGCCCATGCCCTTGTAATGGGCATGGGCATGGTCAAGTATCATGCCCATGCTATGCCACTTGCAGGTATCATGCCCGGGACTTTTAGGCTTAGCGCGACGTCCGGTGTGTGATCTTGGGGCGTCAGTGCCCCGAACGGAGCAAACACTTTGGCTGGAGTCTCCGAAAACCTCACTGAGGTAACCGCTTCACTTTCTGTATCGGGTGGTATGTATCCAAGCTGCGGCTTTTAGTGCTCATAAAATGTGAACAAGTGTGCTTTCTTGGAGCGCAGTGGCCCCTGCTGTTCTGCAGAGGGAGCGCTCGCTCTGGAGAAAGCAGAAGAGATGCACATGCACAGTGCGGTTTGAGGAAAGGGTGGGTAAAATGTACACGTACGTTGGAAAACAACGGGGGAAGACTTGTTGCCGGAGCAGGCCGTTCCCCTTGAGTCTTCCAACGGTCGGCGCAGGAACTTATTCGATCCGTTCGACTGGAGTGATATTGGTGCAGTCGTCTCTCACGCTCTCTTCGCTGCCTTCTGCGGTTCGCGTTATGGTACGCTCTCTCAGAGTGATAAAGTTCGACACAAATGAACTTTTTTCGTCATTTTTTTAAGACACTCATTGCGCGAGAATGTTGTAACAAGCACATATGGGGCTCTTTTGTAAGATCCTCTTTAGTCAAAAGGGAGAGGGGGCGGATTAGCGCTCGTTACCAATATAGATAATTAATTTGCACTTCAAAGGTAATAGTTCCTGTTTGTAAACAAAGCGCAGTACATTTGATGTAATGCCGAACTACGGGACATGTTCCATTCGTCTTTTCTCCGTAAATTGATGTGTTTTTTTAACCGTGTATCCTGGAACATCACTAAACGAAACCCTAGCGACACACACACACGCACACGCATACAGACACACACACACACACACACACGTACACACAGCTAAATTAAAAAAAAAAAAAGATATGTCTGCACTTTTTCTTCTGAAACGAAAAGGCACACGCGCGCATCGCCGTTCGAAAAAAGACGGGAAAGGTAGGCCACATTAAATATATATCCTCAGCGGTTTCTTACTGGAGTCGCGTCACGCCGCGGTGCGCCTTAAAATGCACACGGCGGCTTCGGCGTGCTGCTGGGACTGCCACGCACGCGGCACTCTCAAAGAGCCAAGATTGAAAAGAGGGAGCGACTCAAGCCACCAGGAGTGTTCTGCAATTTAATGGCGGACGCTTTCCGGGGACACTGTTCGCAACTGCGCACGCGTTGCGTTGTCGTGCGGTGAAGAGAAAGGCGGGGCAGAAAGACAGAAACACTTGCAGAAGACCAACCCCCCCCCCCCCCCCCCTCCCCTCACGGGTCGGCACCTCGTCGCCGCTCGCATCGCAAAACGCAGCTCCTCCAATAAACCACGTGACCCCCCGTTGAACGGTTTGGGATCACTCTGTAATCTAGGCACACCAGGCACCCTAATCTCGCTCCGATTTTCCTGCGTTCCTTTGGGCGAATGGAAATAAATAAAAACAAAAAATTAACAAAAAACAGCGAGACAAGTTTTTCCATCTTCACTTTGGGCCTCCGTTCGATTTCGCTTTCCTCTCCGTCGACCCCTATTTTTTTGTTTTTCTCTCTCTCGACCATTTTCGTAGGTACACCTTCGGCAAAAACCACCGAACTTCTATACGTTTTCGCTTGTCTAGTTCCCAGTCTATTTTATATACATATATATATATATATATCATTTTTTATTTACTCTCTCGTCCTTTTTTTTGTTTTTATTTGTCTGCACAGCCGCTTTCTTTGGACGACGGCAGTGTTCTTGGCTCGTGTTGGAGACGCAGCTCGATCGACGCGTTCACCGAGAGTTCTTCTCGACGCAGCGAATGACATTCCGTGGCGCGCTATGAAACAAAAACAAAACAAAATTCGCGCAGGTAAGAAAAGTTTAAAATGAGCCATAGCTTCCTAATTCTTCCATCTACTTCCAAATTGTCTTCCTCGTTTTTTGTTTTGTTTTTGTCTGGATCTTAAGCCCCCCCCCCCCCCCCCCCCCCCACACACACACACACACAATTTTGTCGTTATTTTCGCCTTTCCCCACCAGCATAATGGTACTTTTCTGTCGTTTTTTTTTTTTTTTTTTTTTTTTTTTTTTACAATGGCTTCCTGTTCTTCTATTTCTTCGGTTGGAGGACAACCGCGTGCCTATTCACTTTTCTTTATTTTGGCGTTGATGCGAATGGCGAGCGATTTCTAAGTCTACTGTAGCGTGACTAATGATCTCTGAGCTATCTGTTTTTTTCCTTTTGCATCTGTGGAGACGCAGCTATTTCCTCATTTCCCTATTTCCGACGATGGTCGGAGACTTTTGTGGTTTAATCTTTATTCATAAGTCACGACAGGTGCAGTCATATTTGCACCACGTAGGACCTCGATCACTCTCTCTACTTTAAGCCGTATCTCATTGAGCTCGCGCTTGAACCTGTAACCACGGGTTACTCTACTCACTAGAAGAGACAAATATACTTATGTACAGCATGTCCCAGAGGAAAAAAAATAATACGGTATTTCTCCCTCTGCAAAAATCAACTAGGCAATTGCCAAACGCTCACTCTCCGTCCAAATCGAAGCGCTAGCTCTTTGGACCAGATGCCAAAGTTTAAGGAAGGACCCTTATCTCATTTAAAGGTAATAAGCGAGTTTCTAATAATCTCAATAAAAAAATAAAAAGGGGCCCCGTTTTTTTGGTAACTTATTGGGATTTCTCACGCAGTGAAACCCAGGAGAAAATCCGGGGCCTCTGATTGGACTTTTTTCAAGCACGTTAGAAACGTACGCCCTTTCGGCAACTAGACATACACGTTCCCCTGGTTTACGCGATACAAAAACGATGGAGGGGGGGGGGGGGGGGGGAGAGGGGAAGGGGGGGGGGGCGAGGTTAGGTAAATAGCCGCTCGTGTTTCACGCGTACACGGATGCCGCCTCGGAGATGGATGCTGCCTCGGCTACGAACGCCGTCTCGGAGGTTTGCTTGTTTACAGCCCTAACGGAACCTACGCCATCTTCGTGTGCGCTTCTGAGCGTCAGTATTGTCACAAGCGGACGGCTTTTAACGCGCCTGCGGTTGGCTGTTTTCGCCCGCGCCAAAAACGATTGTGGTTCACCGCCACCATCGCCAGCCCTGTCCGTGGTATGTTGGGTCAACGCTGCTCGGTTTACTGTCACGAGCGGTATTGTCTGAAGCGCAGAGCGCGAAAGAGGCACGCGGTCGTCGGCTGCTCCCGAAAGAGCGGGAGGTTCAAATAGGCCAATCAAGGCCCCGGATCTTCCCCCATATGATTTCAATAAGTGAGGAAATCAGAATACGCTTTCCCGGTAGCTGACGCCATTCATCTCCACCTGTGCGTAGACCTCGTCGGCCGCTCTTTTGCCGTTGACAAGTTTCGAAAATCACTTATTACTCTTTCATAGGAAAACGGTTACTTCCGAAACTTCGGTATCGGCTCCAAATCTCTTGCGCTACATTTGTGCGGAGCTAGAACGTTTGGCGATAAGGAGATGATTTTTGCAGTGTAAAAAAACACGTATCTTAATTTTTTTTTTTTTTTTTGCTCGGGGAGAATTTTTAGTAAAATGAGCGAAGTGGATATTTCACTTGTCCGCTGTATTTCCACGCATAAGTTGCGGTCTCTACGGTCACCTTCCTGCCCATTAAAAACACCAAATATGTGTATTTAAGTTTCCTATCCGTCTTGCTTTACGTTTGTCTGTCTATTTTAAAATGAAGGCCACGGTCCCGCGGTTGCCAGATGGTTCAATATAATTTCTATTTGATAGCACAATAAACGTGTTTACTAGGTGTGCTTTCTAACAGCCTTGGGTTTTCATTCTTTACCATTTTACAGCGCAGCTCTTAGGCGCCCGTTTCCGGCTTGAGCGGCGTCGGCGCGGCGTCGCCGTAACCACGCGATGCATTATAAGAAACGTCCCATAATGCACCGAGGTGACGCGCGTTGCATTATGGCACGTTTCCCATAATGCATCCCACGGGAGGGAAGAGGTGGGTGGGGAGGAGGAGGAGAGAGGATGAGGAAGAGGGAGGAGGAGGAGGAAGAGGGGGAGGAGTCGAGGACCACGGGAGGAGTAGATGAGGAGAATGTACAGATGAGGAAGAGGGGCATACCGTCCCCTCCTCCTCTTCAAGAGCTGCGCTCCAATTCGGCATTGCAGGGAGTTGTAAACGTCTTTCGTTTTGTTTTATCACTTTGAACACGAGAATTCAACCTTTTCGTCTTAATTTACGAAATAATTTTGTTTTCTTTATCGTCCTTACTATCTAAATGCCGTACCTATGCACACCTATGCTGTATCTATACCCCAGTTATTTTGTATATGCTGTACTTCAAATAGCCACGTCAAATACTATAATACCCCGAATGAACGCCCACCCCCGGAATATCACCAGCCTCCGATTTGTTTTCTTCGTCTTTTGAGTGTGGGTGGGAATTCATTCGAAATTTTACAGTAGTTTTTTTTTCTCTAATTTTGCTATATCTCTGCTTCTTAACACACGTACTTGTTCTACTTCTCTTTTTTACACACTCTTCTTAAATAAGCATCTTCCCTAATTTCTTTCTTCCCCAACAGGATTAATCTTTTTTTTTGTTTTCCAGCGGGGTTATCTTCATTTCTTCGTCCGTAATTTAATTTTATTTGTCCTCTTTTTTCAATTAATTTTGTTTTGTTTTACGAATTCTCTCACCTTTCCTACACCACTCGCAAAGTCGACTTCTCCCCCAACTTCCTTTTTATTCCCTCCTAACGCTGTCTCCGCCCAACCATACATTTGTCTTCGAGGCATCGCGGCGGACCCGAAAAAGGCGTGATGGGTGTAAACAGAAAACGAAACAAAAAGTAAAGCACATAAAACATATATATAAAAAAAATCGCCAGAAAACCTTATTTTTTTATCCCCACGGCTTCTTTGTGCATTCATCCCTATATTGACGCTTTCTCCCTACCCTGCTCCTCTCTCTTTGTCCCTAGTTCCTGTGTCTTTTCCCAGATTCGCCGCGTATACCTTGCGTGAAGACAGGAAAACAGCAACGCCACGTCGACGACAACGTGGGTTTTTTTTTTTCGATTACGTGGCGGCGGCTAGACTGAATCAGTGCCAGGCGCACGCCTTTACCGCGACGTGAGGCACGCTGCGTTCTGGCCCGGGGCTCCAGCGCCAAGACAAAGGCTTCCGTCCTCCGCTTGTTCGCAGGAAATGACGTTCGACGTGTCTAATACCGACGGTTGCATTCTGACCGCGGGGCTCTCGCCAAAGGAAGCAAAACCAATCATCGAATTGAAAGGGAATCAAGCTAAGGGCTATGCTTTCTTTTATCGTTACTAACGAAAAACTCTGATTGGGATAGGATTGTTCTTGGCGCAACTTGCTAGATAGTAAATTCGTGGGTGGGAAAGCTTTTTTTATTTGTGTTGCTAAGTTCAAGGAAAAGGGGGAGGGGGCAATGAAATGAGTAGAGGCAATTTGTAAAAGAGAAGTCTCTCTTTCTTGTTTGGTGGGGCGTTGAGAAAGCCGTTTTATTCGGGGGACATAAGGGTAATGTTCTGAGTTACCGATAAATTTTCTTCTTTTTCTGGAAGAAGGGGGGGGGGGGGGGTTGTTGCGGCGAAGAGTTTTGTTTTGTTGCTTTTCGCGTGAGTGATTTTGAGATGAGTGTTTGTTGGCGCGTTTGAGTCTTTATGGTTACGACGAACGTTGAGTTAGAGTTAGTTTTGTGCTTTCGTGAAAATTGACGGATAGCTAATTAATCGGTGCAAAACTGAGTTTAATAAAGCTTGAGAGGGAAGTATTTATTGGAATAAATAATTGAAAATGTCAAGATTATTATGTTTTTGTTATGTTTAAGCCCCCACAACATAGCCTTGAAGGGAGTTTTGTGTAGGCAATGTTTATCTAGCGACATTGAGAAAACAAATATTTATAAAATTTTACTTCTAATACTTGGATACAATTAGTTTTCGTTTTATCTAGCGTTTATAATGTTCCAGTAGTCAGCGAACAACAAAAACTAAACCTATTTTATGATCATGCTTATGTTTGCCAAAAAGTTTTAAAAATGTCACTCAATAGCGCAATATCTAACTTGAAATTATACCTTCGTTACCATTAAACCCCTTCCGAGGAAAACAATTTGGTAAAGCACGACATGCCACCACGTCGCGTCAAGGAGCAGTCACCAAACCAACTGCAAGAAGCTTTGTTTGACAATCGGCTGTCTCCGCTCTCGTCTAGAAAGATCGAAATCAGAAGTGTCGACAGCGAGCATTCTGCCTTCTCCAAATGTTCATCCTCTCTCTCTCTTTCTTTATGAGTACTTAAGCCCACGAACTGAAACAAGTAGAAAACAAGGCAGCTAGACAGAATAAGCTCAAGCCGGATTCGACGCAATCAAGGTTTACGCAACCCGAACAGCCACTCCGCAATGACCAGCCCGAAGCTTCTCCCTTTCAACAGCTTGACGGCAGTTCTGTGTTACGGCAGTCTGCGGGAGGCAGCTTCGCCGGCTGCCGAAACAAACAAAAAGGAATCGCACCGGAAACCCGAGAGCCCCGGAAAACCAGCCACCCCCGTCATCTCGCAGCAACAGATCCACGCCCATAAAACCGGCCAGAGGCGACTATCCGCGGTTCCCTTCTCTTTCCCTGCAAGCATTTATGAGGGAAAGAGGACTCAGCAGCACCTTTCTTTCATTTTACATCACTACCGTTTCTTCCTACATTTCGCTGGTAACGCCGCACTGCTCTCTCGGCACCTCTCACCCTCCTAACTATCTCTCTCTCTCTCTTTTGCCGCCAGAGGACGCTTTTACGTACTCTCTTCCGTTTATTCCCCATTCCAGCCTTCTACGCGTCCTCCCCAAATACCACGAACCGCGGTTGCCAGACCACCTCGTTCTTTAGCCTAGATAGCGAGGATTCCCCGATTATACGTTCCGCCACTTATTTCCAGTGTTTCCGTTTCCAGCCTCCTCCACGAGATATTATAGTTGCAAGCCTAGACGCTTCGCTCATCTTTTCTTTCCCAAGATGTCCGTACTTCATATTTATCTTTGTGTCTTTGTCCCTTTTTATTCTGTTCCGTTCGCTGTTGAATAAAGTCTTATCTCTGTTCGGATACGGTATGTGTTTGACCCTCTTTAAACGCGTATTTTCTATTTCTTCCCCGTCTGAGGTTCAGTTAAGTATGTATTCACCAACTCGCCAGCCCGCTCACTCTTCTTTCAGAAATAATAATCCTTTTTTCCCCCAAAAATAACGTTGCTTTCTTCCTTTCTTTATCGCTTCCCCCCTGATTGTTGTTGTTGCCAGATTACCGTCAGACGCCCTTCCTTTTTCAGTCATCCCAATCCTTCCTTCTATCCCCAAAACAACCTGATCTCTTTCCTCTTTACCCCTTGTTTATTTCCTTAACATCATGGCTGCCAGATGACCGTGAAACGCTCGCTCTTCTTTGAACCACAACAATACTTATTCCTTCCCCCAAAACAATCTGTTTTTCCGCGAAATATTTTGACCGGCAGTTGACCGTTAGACGTTTACTCTGTTTTCAGCGCCCCCCTACTCCTCCGTTTTTCCATAAAATGGCCTGGTTTCTTCCCCTTCCATTCCTTGTTTTTTCCTAAATGTTGGGACTGCCGGACGACAGTCAGACGCTCCTTCTTCGATCAGCCACCCTAATCTTTCTTTCTTTCCCCAAAATAGCACGGCTTCTTGCACTTTTATATTTTTCTCTAAATATTATGCTGCCATGCGACCGTCAGGCGCTCACTCTTCTTTCAGCCATAATAATCCTTTCTCTCCCCACAACAGCTTGGTTTGTTTTTTTCCTTTCGTGTTTTTTCCCTAAACGTTGCGGCTGGCAGATGACCGTCGGTGGGAAACAAGCGTCGACGAGCCATGGTCTTAAGTGCAGCTGAGAAACGCTATAGGGAGAAGCCCGGACAAAGAAATTTGAGGTTTTGTTTCGCCGAGGCGTTTGTAACGGTGCCCCATGCTTTGCGGGGGCTCCACTGCCCGCGCACAGACACACAAAGCCTCTGCCCGCATGGTGTGGACAGCGGCAAAGAGAAGATTCGGGGCTCTCGTAAATCCGACGCTCGTAAAGTGGGATCTCACTCCGACGGGAGGAGGGTATTTGGGGAAAGGTGGGCAGCGTACCCAACTCGGGAGGCTGCTGCTATCTCGTCCCGCTTGTTCTAATCCGGAACGTCGTCTTCTGGTTTGCCGTTGCGAAACGACCGGCCGCGCCTCCGAGACGAAAGCAGGTGTAATGAAACATCGAAGCGAAGAACGCTGGAACTGGACTCTGGCTATTTTTAACGCGGATTGCGTTTCTTTATTTATCTCTTCTACCCTCGGGGCGAAAGCATTACAAAGGGGGAAGCAGGTACACATACATTGAAACAGAAAATAGCACTTGCGAGCACGTAGTAGGCATTGGTTTGATAATAAAATAATCTAAGGCGCTTAAAAAAAGAGAACATGATCTGCGACTGAAACTATTAGAGCGGTATGGCGGTTCATGTCAAAGACTTTAGATAGTTTAAAGGAGTGGTGAAAGTTTTACGCTGGATGCCTTGCTTTCGGTAAATACCGATAAACCCGGAAAATTAACCCCGAGCAGGTTTCATCAAAGCTGGGGAAAACAGAAAATCTCCTACTTTTAAAACTTTATCTACTGCCGACCCAAAAAAAGCCTCCCCTTTCCCCCCTCCCCACACACTTACTTCCCACATGAGCTGTCCGCGAGGCTCCGGTTTGTTTGGAAACGCGTACTTCCCATCGCTTCTTTCTAGTATTAATACGGGAACGTTTCCCACCAAGTATTGGAAGGTTATGGAATTCCATGTCAACGCACGAGTTCGTGTTCAGCATAAAACCCGATGAACCTCGCTGTTTGTTCCGAAACCCAAAAGCAATACCCAAAAAAGAGAATATATATATATTGAAAAAAAATACAGCTTTGCGAATTTGGAGAAGAACCTGGCACTTGCCCGTTTACGGTTCACACGCGTGAAACGGAAGACCTTCAGAATCATCGACACGAACTCGTGTACTCAATGAACGTACGCATGTTCCCGCCGGACGCTAACGTGTCCGCACTGATTAGACGCACGTTCCGGTACATCGCCGACGCAAAATCGGCTGTCCTATATCTGTGCCCCGCGCACTGACTTCCGCTAAGTGCCCTGCACAAAATTCAACACCGCTTTTTTTGTTCGAGGCCCTTTCACACATCACCCTGTGCCTACGTTTCGTCGGCCGTGCACCAAACGTTTCTCCAGTAGGTGCGAGCTCCTCGCATCGTTCACATACCGTGATCGACCGCAAGCGACGCTCTTCAGGGTGTACTTCCAAAATATAAAAAAAAAACATTTTTCGGAAATAAATTACGTACCGCCGAACACTCATTCTCCGCCTCAATGTATAGCGGTAGCGGTCCAAACTAGATGGCGAAGTTTCTAACCTAACCGCTATCTTGTATACTATGTTATAAGCGATTTTTGTTTTTTAAATACCTGCCATAGGAAAATTGCGGACGACGGAGCTGTTGAATACATGGAGCTGAATGGCGCCAGTTATAGAAAACGGGCAAAAAACGGGTTGCGTTTTCCAATAAATACATTATAAAAACAAAGTCTTTTATTACTTTTGAATGTGATAACGGTTTTTTCTGAAACTTTGGAGTCTCGTTCGAACCGCTAGCTCCCCATTTTGATCAGGGATGAGCGTTCGGCATACGTTGTTTACTTTTGCGATAAAAAAAGATAATGTAAATTATTATTTATTTCTGTTTTCCTTTTTGTTTGTGTGTGTGCGTGTGTAGGGGGGAGAGTGCACACTGAGCTTCTAGCACACGATGAGAAAGCGAACTTAGGGCATTTACCGACCTAGAGTTCCCGTATAGGCTCCTGTCCCTGCAAAGGGCGCCACCAGCGCCTCGTGACGCGGCCACCCTCGTCGATCTTCAGCGTTTGCCGCTAAAGGCGAGTTGGAGATCCACTTGTGATGACGTAATGCGCGAGCCTTCTCTTTCTATGGGGTACTGACCAACCCCGCGTGCTCTTCTTTTCTGTCTTCTCCACTACAAACACAACGATGTACAAACGTGGGTTTATTAACTATATGACTCACTTTTCAACCAAGAAGATTTCTCTTGGTCCAGAATTCGCCATCGGCGCTACAACGCGCAGTCTTGAATTATACTCCAGTGGCCACTCAAAGTTGATGTATGTACTCTCCGGATGCGCGTTGCTCACCGCCAGTTTAGTTTTATAGAAAGCCTTTCTTTTTATTTTTATTTATTTATTTATTTATTTTTTTTTTTTTGGGGGGGGGGGGGGGGGAAGGGGTTTAAGGAGACGGTGATTTCACTTGATTCTTGATCGCACGGCTCATTTCTTATTTCTCTTCCAGTGGTGGCGCTTTTACGAGGACGACACCTAGTGGTTGTGTTTTGGACTTCACAATAGGGTCCTGTTTCTAAGGCGCCGTGGAAAGTTTATGACTTCCGTTTGGAGCCGAGAAACGCGGGGCTCACATCATCTTCAGAAGATGCGGGATCGCAGGAAACGCGATATGCGAAGCGAGTTTTTTGCATTGAGCGCGGCGGCGGTACTTTGCTAGAATGAATCTCGTACATTTCACTCTTTCTGATTCTACCTAGAAAAATCATAAAGCGATTCAATTTCTTTTAGCTATTACTGGGTTATTTATCCGAAGTCTAGTTCATACATTGTTGTTAGACTGTGATATTTTGCGTTATAACCTGTTGTCTCGGCTTACGATGGATGAATGAATGGATTCATGGAGGCTATGTCCTCGAATAGGGCAGTGACTTGTGCCTCATAGAACTACGTATATTACACGAATTTGAATATATCTTATAGTAGTAAATTACCTGGAGATAAAACTATTTCGGGCTTTGAAGAGTGTTTTTGATTTAGAATTCAAGAACACGTTTGTAGATCGATTCATTCAAAAAGTACCTCACTGCTGCAGAGATATGTCTCGCTGCAACGTTGGTCTCGTCGATCATACGTGCAAAGCAGATGGTGTTGTAGAACCAGATTGGACAAACTGAATAACTGTTTATTAAAGGTACACACTGAAAGTTACATTGCTATAAAGACAGTTTCGAGCAGAAGACGCGTTAACCGCGTCTTTCCTTTAGGAGGACCCAACACAAAAAGACCGAGCCACACCCCGGCAACCCAGAAATTCCCCCGTTTCTCTCTCTCCTGGTCATAAAACACTACGCCGACCACGTAGACTAAACACTCTCCGAAAACTCCCCGTCTTTGGGTCGGGTTTCCAAACTCCGTGCCCCCTCGCCGCGGCTCAAGTGATTTGTGGTATACGAGCCAGTAGACCGAGGTGGCGCGTGAAAACTCTATCCGCAACATCCTCCCCGCAGATGAGCTCAGCTCATCTCAAGTGGGTATAGACGCTGAACAGGGCGCCTGACCTCTGAGCCGTTACACAATTTTATCTTACAGGCTCGCACATTTCCGTCCCGACCTGGGAAACACTCCAGAATCCTGCCGGTTCTCCAAAACAATCGAGGAACGTGGTCGTCATGCACAATTACGACATCACCAACATTGAGACCGCTGCTGGATTGAGGCCTACGAGCATGCGCACTTCGTAGGTTATACAGATATTCTTTAGCCCACCTGTTCCAAAACATATTCATCAATCGCTGGCGGTGTGACCATCTCCCAACCAACTCCGTTCGAGTGGATGTCACGTCTCCTCTTTTATGATGAGGTAATGTGGTTAGCCTCCTACCACAAAGGAAGTCAGCAGGAGTTAAGACATTTGGTTCGTTTGGTTCGGAGTAGACATACGTCATTGGTCGAGAGTTGATCACAGCCTCAACTTCCGTTAGTACAGTTGTGATCTGATCGACATCAAGCGCAGCTTTGCCGATGTTTCTTTTCAGACAACTCTTAACCGATCCCACCATACGCTCCCAAAAACCACCCCACCATGGAGCTCTTTCAACGATAAACCTCCAAGTGATCCGGTGGGTGGTGCAGTAGTCTTTCAATTCGGAACTACATAACACATCGTACATCTGCTTTAGATCTTTAGCAGCTCGTTTGAAAGTCAGTGCATTATCTGAACACATCATTCGCGGCAACCCACGCCTTGACACAAAGCGTCTGAAAGCCATTAGAAAGGCGTTGGTAGACATATCCAGGACAAGTTCTAAATGTATCGCTCGCGTAACAGCACATGTGAATACAAGAATATATGCCTTGACACTGTTTGTTCCGGATTTCACGAACATCGGTCCAGCAAAGTCCACGCCACAGACCTCGAACGGTTCTGCCTTTGTCACGCGGTCTTCAGGCAGAGGGGCCATCGGGGCGGTCATGGGCTTGAGCTTGAGTCGAAGACACATCTTACAGCGTCCGATCACTCGTTTTACGCACTGTCGCCCTCTCACAACCCAGTAGTGCTCCCGCAGTTCACACAGAGTAGCACTCACACCACCATGCAAAATGCGAACATGCGTGTGCTCAACGAGGAGCTCCGTGAAACGGTTGTCTCCCGGAAGTAGCACCGGAAACTTCGTCTCGTCGGGTGCCGAGACATTCTGCAGTCGAGTCTCAATGCGGATCACACCGTCTTCATCCAAGAAAGGGTGCAGGTCCCGGACACGCGAGCTCGACCGCAGGCGGTCACTGGCGACGAGGCTTGCTTTTTCTTCGCTGTAGCTCTCTCCCTGAACATGTTTCGTCCAGTATCTCTCTGCCTCCTCCAATTCATTGGTGGACAGAGATCCGCTGACTCTTGAACCCATGCCTTGCAAGTTTTTAATGAATCGCATGATCCACGCCGTCACCCTCATTGCCTTGAGCCATTTGCTGTAGTCTGTAAGTACGAGGAGAGGCCCTTGTACGGTTGTTTCGCTGAGCAGCACTGTGCTTTTGCCTCTTAGCTCTGCGTCAGCATCCGGAACCTCGTCGTTCGTCTCTCTTCTTTGAGGCCAGAAATCTGGATCACGTGACAACCACTGCGGGCCCTGCCACCACACCTTGGAAAGGGTCAGGTTGGAGGCGGGTACTCCTCGGGTGAGCATGTCCGCGGGGTTGTCCTTTCCTGAAGAGTGTCGCCACCGAAGGGGGTCGGTGTTGCTTTGGATCTCCACGACCCTGTTGCACACAAATGGCTTCCATTTGCTTGCCGATGCCTGAATCCAACTGAGGGTGATGGTAGAATCTGTCCAAAGGGGGCATTCCAGGTCAGGCAGATCCAATGTCTCAATCAAGAAAGCCATCAATCTTGATCCGATAAGAGCGCCGAGGAGCTCCAGACGTGGCAAAGTCATTTTCTTCAAAGGTGCAACACGTGCCTTGGACATCACAAGCCGTACGCTGGTGTTTCCGTTAGTGTCCTCGACTCGCATGTAGGCCACAGCTCCGTACGCCTGAGTGCTTGCGTCCGTGAAAACATGGAGTTGTCTGGACTTAACTGCTCCCTCTGTCACCAAGAAGCATCTGTCGACCGAAAGAGAGCCAAGTTCAACAAGCTCGCCGCACCATGCAAGCCATTCCTCACGCAAATCACTTGGCAATGAGGTGTCCCAGTCGATTCCTTTCTCCCAAATATGCTGAAACAAAATTTTGGCTCGGATGCTGTATGGAGAGAGCAGTCCCAAAGGGTCGAAGAGCCTCGAAGTGGTCTGAAGAACGAACCTCTTCGTATCCATTCTTTCTTCGACGAAGTCTGACAGTGACTGTAAGTTCACCTGAAGATTGTCCTGTTCGGTGTCCCAAAGAATTCCCAGTACCTTTGTCAGACCTGACGATTCAGCACAAGTAGACGTTTCGTCCGCTGTCTTTTCAATGTGACACTTGAGTTCCCTTGAGCTCGTCGACCACTTTTGAAGCCTCATTCCCGCCTTGGCAAGTATTTCCGTGGAGTCATCGTAGAGTTTCTGCGCCTCTTCGTATGATGAGACACCCGCAATCAGGTCGTCAACATAAAAACACCTTTCAAGGTGCATCGCCGTTGGCTTGGCTTTTCCCTCGACCGAACGCAGGTGATGCTGCAATGTCGCTGTCAAGAGAAAAGGGCTTGCAGTTGACCCGAAAGGAACTCTTGTCATTCGAAACTCTTGAATGGGAGGCAATTCTTCTCCAGGAACAGGAGGGCTGTCAAACCACAAAAAACGAAGAGCATCCCTGTCCTCAGGTCTGACGCTGATTTGAAGAAAAGCCTTCTGAATGTCAGCTGTTAGTGCTATCCTGTGACAACAGAAGTTCACGAGGATCTTCAGCATGTCGTTGTTTAGATTAGGCCCTTTCTCCAGATGGTCGTTCAGCGAGAGCTCTCCTGTAGTGTGCGAAGACGCATCGAAAACCACTCGCAACTTTGTTGTGGCTGAAGCTTCTCGGACAACAGCTCTGTGTGGCATGTAGTACACATTTTCCTTTTCGTTGGTTTCTTCCGTCACTTTCTCTGCGTGTCCGTCGTTTAGGTATTGCCTAATAGCAGAGTCGTACTTCAGAAGAAGTTCTTCGTCTCGAGCCAAGCGATGGCAGAGCCCTTGCAGTCTCTTCTCTGCCACCTTTCTGTTATTGCCGAGATCTCCTAGGTTCTGAGACTTCCAGGGAAGAGCAACTTGGTATCTTCCATCTGTCATTGTGATGGTTTCCTCAAAACCCCGTAATACAGACTCGTAGTGAGCAGAGTTGGTCGTTGAGTCCTTGATGCCGAGGCTTTCAAGTTCCCAGAACTGCCGCAGGGTCGAGCTTACTTCATCGTCGCCCGTTGCGCCGGCTCTGAGCACGCACACGTTGCTGCTTGTTTGCTTTCGTCTTGAGTTCTTCGAGGTCACGGGACCCTGAAATGTCCATCCCATTGTTGTTTTCACGGCTGATAGACACCTGTTGTTTTCATCCCAGCATACTTCATGCTCCAACAGCTTTCCAAGCTGATCTGCTCCAACTAGAAGGCTGATTCCGCACTCTCTCTGAACGCCTGGGAAGACCAGCACATCCGCTAGATACTTTTTTTCTTTCGCGATTTTCTGCACGAAGTCATTGTCCATCGGTATCCGATCGATGTCTTTGCAAATGACCGGTACCTCAATCGCCTCGATCCTGTGCTTCTGATTGTCGTACTGACTTTGAAGTTCGATTTCGACCAATCTTCGCTCGTGCCTTTCGCTGTCCCGGACACTTCCGAATGCGTTAACGCTCAGATTCACTTTGCCAATCACCTTCAGTTTAAGCTTTCTTGACACATCTTCTCTGATGAAGGTTCTCTGACTGCCGCTATCAATGACGCCTCTAATGTAACAGCATTCATTTTTTGTCATGAGCCAGCCGCGGAACGTCTGCAAAAGCACATCGTCGTTGTCATCACAACTTCCTTTTGTTTTTGAAGCTGTGTGAATACTCGTGCTATTCAATTCGTCTCTTCCGACCTCAGGCGTCTTTTTTGCATACCGCGGGTCGCACATCGTTGTGGCATGCCTGCCCTTACAGGTTTCGCATGTTATCTTGCGGCGGCAAGTTTTCGCGCGGTGTCCTCGTGTCGTGCATTTAAAACACCTGCCATCTTTAGACAAGCGCGTCATCTTTTCTCTGAGGCTCAGTTGATGTTTGCATTCTTCGGTTTTGTGCCCACTAGAATTACAGAAAAAGCAGTCATTTGAGACCAGCTTGCTGTGGAGAGCCATGGAGGTTGGAAGGACCTTTCCTTTTGGAGCTGAGCGTCGTTCTTTGTTTTTCTGAGCGAACACATTATGCCCGCTACGCTCTCTGCTTTCAACTTCGACCGACAGGAACTCCAAAATCTTCTTAAGCGTCCCCTCTGATGTCTCAGCTCCCACTGGGCCGTTATAGCTTCTGTGTCGATGGTGAGCCACAACTAGATCACTGGGCATCGCCTTCAAGAGAACTTCACACATCATCGACGAGTAGGACGCCGAATGTACACCCAGTGAGGTCAACCCCCGAATGTGAGTCTGAACATGATCATGTAGCTTTCGCAATCCAACGACATCGTCTGGGGACCTCACCTGGTGCACCGTTCTAAGCTTGTTCAGATGCTCCTGCTCGATTTGGGTCTTATCTCCAAACCTCTTCTGTAGCAGCTCTATCACCTCGACGTAACCTTCCTCAGTTGCTACAAGTCCAGACAGGGCAGAGGCGGCCGTTCCGGTAAGTTGAGATCGCAAATAATGAAATTTCTCAACATTCGACAAGCTGCGATTATCGTGCACCGTCGCTCTGAATTGATCCCAAAATCCTTGCCATTTGCTGAGTTCTCCGTTGAAGGTGATCATTTGCAGCTTAGGCAATCTGGTACCGTTTCCGGTGGCTCTATCCCGATGCAGCGAGTCGTCTGTGCGCGACGTCATGGGGCCGTTCTTCAATCGGTCGATCTTAAGTTCCAACTGCGCCAGTGAGGCGATCGCCGTGTCCTCGTACTCCATCACGGCGTCGCACTCAACACTGAGCTCCTCGGCAGGCACTAAAGGCTCTAGTTCTTCATTTAGCTTCACGAGCTCGGTGTTGCTCAGTTTCAATCTTTGGTAAAGCACGCTAAGAGCCTCAACGTCTGGTTGAGGGGATGCCAAAGATGCTCTTACCTCGTTGACCAAACGAGTGTTCTGGGCCCTCCTCGATGCTCGTCGTACTTTCAGGCGATCCATGGTCTTGTTAATCCAATGGTCTCGTTAACACAACTTTTTTATCTTCCCGGGTTTCGGCACCAAATTATGTTGTAGAACCAGATTGGACAAACTGAATAACTGTTTATTAAAGGTACACACTGAAAGTTACATTGCTATAAAGACAGTTTCGAGCAGAAGACGCGTTAACCGCGTCTTTCCTTTAGGAGGACCCAACACAAAAAGACCGAGCCACACCCCGGCAACCCAGAAATTCCCCCGTTTCTCTCTCTCCTGGTCATAAAACACTACGCCGACCACGTAGACTAAACACTCTCCGAAAACTCCCCGTCTTTGGGTCGGGTTTCCAAACTCCGTGCCCCCTCGCCGCGGCTCAAGTGATTTGTGGGATACGAGCCAGTAGACCGAGGTGGCGCGTGAAAACTCTATCCGCAACAGATGGCTCTTTCCACTTCGATCTTCAGATGGCACAAAATCAGATTAGACGTCACATGTTGGAGTGGCATAAAGAGGAACACATTTTTGGGGGGTGGAGAAGAGGGGTTGGGGGGGGGGGGGATTAGCATAATGCGTATGCATATATAAAGTCGACTACGTTTTGAGAAGCTGAAGGAAGGGGTGAGGGGGGGGGGGGGGGCGGGGAGGGCGCTGACTGAACCCGGCTCTAAACTGGGAATCTCCCGTTTTCAGCGAGCCTGGCCCTACACCTGGAAGCCATTACGGTCATCGGGGAGAAGCGGGACGCGCGGCACCTGAACCCGCAGTGAGTGGTGCCGCATTCTGGTCTCGGGTTACTCGGCTGCTCTCTGCTGAAAGCCGACCGCCTTCCATTTCTGTCATCGGGAAGCATAATGAAGCATGCCACACAAATTGGTGTTCTACCTGAAACCGGGATTGTGCACACAACATAACAAAAATGTCGTTTCTACGAACGGCTTGGAAAATAACAACTCCAGTTGTTTTGGGGATGAACGTTGAAACAGTGGCTACTAAAGAGCTTAATGTTGCTTGTTTGTTAGAAGCTCGTTAAATTTAATCGTGGCAAAAATTTACCCCCCTACCCTACTAGGTACGTACAAGTCATACCCAGCCAAGTATGACGAGGGCTGGATGCGCGACAGCCCCATGTTTTATTATGGGGTGGTAGCTGGTGTCACCTATTGGTTGTAGCAAATATAAGTGCTTTCGTGTATAACTATTCGAAAAATGGGTACCCGAGTACACGCATTGGCGGGCGTCCACGACGCAGCGCTGCATACATTTAAGCTGAAAGGTGCCCTGAGGAGGTTTCTGAAATCGCCTAAATATGGAAATAACTTACTCTGCTGGCTTTAAGCATAAAAAAAATTCCCTAAATTTTGACAGTACGCAGCCGCTTTCCCTATTATAAGAGCAATCAAATGTCTCAATCCACCGAGGATATCTCCGACGATGGGAGGAGCATGTTCTGAAACCAACACCACTGTCAGCCAATAGCAACGAAGGATCCTCGCGGTGTGATATCTTAATGGTGGAACCGCGGAGTGATATCTCCAATGTGCGCCGCTCGTCGCCCATACAGCCCGGACTACAATTCAACTCTAGAAAAAACCCGTGCGTTTACTTCCCGCACGAGACTCAGAGAACCAATCATTGCAACTTACGGAGGCAGCTCAGCGAATGACGATGACGAAACACATGTTTAAACCGAAAAACGCAGTCTGAGTTGTGACATTAAGCAACGCAAGCGTGACGTTTTGCATTGCTTAATGTCACAACTCAGACTGCGTTTTTCGGTCTAAACATATGTTTCGGCATCGTCATTCGCTGAGCTGTCTTCGTAAGTTGCGGTGATTGGCTCTCCGAGTGTTTTGCGGGAAAGTGGACGCACGGGCTTTTTTTAGATTGCAGCGGGTGCGCGCTCGAGAGCTGACGCTGGACACATTACTCCCGTGGAAGAAAAAAAAAAAAGGAAGAAAAGAAAGAAACTCAGCGCGTTGTTTTTGTGACGATTTTGCAGCATTCTGTACGGTTTTTCTAAAAATTAACATTTCTCGACTACTCTCATTCGCTTATATCATCTATAAAAGCATACACGTTTTGGATAACAGAGTTGGTCATCTCAACGATATGTCGCGTTTTCAGTGGTCACATGTCGTCCTGGCTGCCGGAACAATGCTCCTCTCATCTCGGGACATGACCTAGGTTTGTTCGATCTTTGAATGCTTTTTTAATAGGAAAACAGGTCGCGTACGTATCGCATGATTTAGGGATTTCTAGGATGAGTAAAGCCAGCAGAATGAGTTTATTTATTTATTTATTTATTGATACCCTTCAGGGCCCGAAGGCATTACAGAAGGGGGGTGGGCATAGCAACAATATACAAACAAAAGAAATATACCTAACTAGTGAGTTAAACAGGACAAAAATATAATTTGAAACAATATATACACAAACAAATTCACTTAACAAGGGAGTTATAGAGGATGCAAAAAATAATTGTAGACAGCAATTCGAAAATCAGAGCTCTCGGCAATCTCGACTACAGCTGCGGGAAGGCGATTCCAGTCCAGTGGCGTTTTGGGCAAAAAAGACTGAAAAAAAACGTGATGTGTGACAGTGAGCAATGCCAACTTTATATCGATGGTCGACGCGCGATGAGATATAAGACGGTTGTATTAACAAAAGCTGGCGCATTGACGTGTTAAGATAATGGATCTTGTGAAATAAGCACAAGCGTGACACTTTCCTGCGAAGAGAGAGATCAGGTAAGCAGAGATTGAATTTCATTGCTGATACGCTGGATGTTCGGTGATAGTTATGCAGTATGAATCGAGCAGAACGGTTTTGAATGGCTTCAAGTGATGACGCAAGTGTTATACCAGGGTCCCATATAGCTGCGGCGTATTCAAGTTTACTTCGAACCAAAGACTTGTAAAGAAGTAGTTTTAAAGAGGTGGAAGCAAGAGAGAAGTTTCTTTTAAGATAGCCTAACATGCGGTTTGCATTGTTGATTACGTATTGAATGTGAGTATCCCAGGAGAGGTTATTTGTTATATGCACACCGAGATATTTATATGATAAGACAGAATCAAGGACAACGCCGCTAATATTGTAAGAATGGCATGTGTTCATTTGATGTGATACTCTCATGGATTTGCATTTGTTAATGTTAAGTTCCATATTCCATGAGTCACACCACCGGGAAATGCTGTCAAGGTCTGACTGAAGAGAATGAATATCAGAATCATTGGTTATTTCCCTGTAGATGACACAGTCATCTGCAAATAAGCCAATGGATGAAGAAACATGAGTAGGTAAATCATTAATATAAATAAGAAATAAAAGAGGACCTAGTACGGAACCTTGGGGAACGCCTGAACTTACTGGTGAATGATCTGAGTTGCAGCCATTAACATGAACAAATTGTGAGCGGTTAGTTAAAAAAGACTCAATCCAAGCAAGAATATGGGGTTCTATGTTAAGGACAGTGAGTTTATGAAGAAGAAGCCGGTGTGAAACTTTGTCGAATGCTTTTGAGAAGTCTAAAAATACACAATCTACCGCGGAAGAACGATCAAGAGCGACATGAAGATTGTGAGTAAGTGTTAACAATTGAGATTCGCACGAAAATAGTTTCCTAAATCCATGTTGAGCCGGGGTGAAAAAAGACTTAGAATTAAGGAAAGCAACAAGATGAGAATAAATTATGTGTTCCAGAAGTTTGCAGGGGATGCTCGTTAATGAAATCGGACGATAATTACTCAGGCTAGATTTATCGCCACTTTTATGGACCGGAATCACCTTCCCCACCTTCCAGTCCTCGGGAAGAGTACCAAGATTGAGAGATTGCTGGAAAAGCTTAGTTAGAATAACAGAAGAGTACATTTTAGTGTTTTTTAAAAATTTTGAGTTTATATTGTCAGTGCCAGATGATGAGGATAGTTTAAGGCCATCAATAATTTTGACAATGCCACCACACTCTATAGTAATGGAATCCATAGTGCAAAAGTTTGATGGGAGCAAATCAGGGTAGTCAAGAACGTTGGGGCTGGAAAAGGAGTCGACGAACATTTCATTTAGCGCGGATGCACACTCCCTCTCTGGTATCTCTTCCCCGTCCGAGTTGGTAAGCCTTACACCAGGTTTTTCGCAGGGGTTCACAACATTCCAAAACTGCCGAGGATTGTTGAGCAACATTGCTGGCAAAGTACTTCCGAAGAAATGCTGTTTGGCTTCACTGACGGTAGTTTTATATAAAGCAGCGACGGAGCGATATGCCGCCCAGCGTACATCAGCAATTGATGCAGCGGATAACTTCGCAGAGCGAAACAACCGTTTCTTTTTGTTTGAAAGCCTTCTGAGCGCTCCATTGAACCATGGGGATCGAGTGGAAGAACGAATAGTTCGCACAGGAATGTACATGTTTCTTAAGGGAATTCACTTTGTCTTTAAATAAACACCAATTAGCCTCGACGGAACGCTCGGAAAAGTTGCACAGATATTCCGCCAAAAACGAACCCATATCGTTGTTGATGGCTGTAAAATCAGCATGAGCATAGTCAAATATGCGTTTAACACTTTTCGACGATTTACACTTTGGGATATTTAAGGAGAATAGCAACAAAGAATGATCACTAAGACCGGGTAAATAAGTGAGAGGGGAAATAAGTTCACTTGACGTGGTTAACACTAGATCTAATATAGTGGCTGTAGAATTAGTAACCCGTGTAGGCTGCACTACTGTCTGCGAAAAGCTAAAATCGGTACAGAAGTTTAAAAAATCATTACTCTCTGTAGAAAATGGGTTAAGGAAAGGGCTGTCGCTTGTCCATACAATGTTTGGGTAATTGAAGTCTCCCAAGAGTATTACAGGAACATTTGGGAAGCGTACATGGACCGCGTTAACGACATCGTGAAGCTCGGCAACAAAATTGGCGCTCTTTGTGGGAGGGCGATAGCAGACACCCAAAACATACTTGTTATAATTTATACAAACAGAAACCCAAATTATCTCGAGGTCGGAGACCACATTAATGCAGGATGACGAAATAGAATCGGCGACAGCAATAAGAACACCGCCTCCAGCCCTACTCCTTCTATCTTGGCGATATATATTAAAGTGTTTTTTACAGGGAAAAATTTCAGAGTTCCGGATTTTGCTTGTTAACCAGGTTTCAGTAAGAACAACTATGTCAGCACTAGATGAGTCGATAATCGAACACAAGTCCTCTTTTTTGGGAACAACACTCCTGATATTGGTAAACAGAACGGAAACGTTATCACGAGGCAAGGGTTGAAGATAACCACCACCCCGCGCGGCATGCTATTGCAGATTTGATATCGGGGAAGGATTTCCATTTACTTGGTCATCGGAGACAAGTGCGATGGAATTGCTTTTAGTTGTTAAATGAATACTGTTGGTTAAGTGATCATAACTGTAGCACTCTCCGTTAACTAAAAGTTTGTTATACCTCAGCTTGAAGGTTGAGTTTAGAGAGATACCGAACTCCACAAGTTTTTTCCTAGCCTGGCGCGTCGCGGGGCAGAAGTCCTCACTGACCGGTGTTCCTGCAGATTTTAGTTTGGAGCGGGAGACTAAAATTTTTTCTCTCAGCTTATACGAAGAAAACTTCACAATGACAGGTCTACATTTTTCAACCGTGAAAGAGCCGAGTCTATGCGTTCGCTCAAAGTCTCCTGGGGCAATTTGAAGGTCAACCGTACGTTGAAGTATGCCAACTATTTTATTTTCCGTTTCCGCCCATGTCTCTGACCTTGAATCGTCCACACCATAGAACAGCAGGTTTTCACGCCGTGATCTATCCTCAAAGTCGTCCAAACGGTTACGCAGGGAGGTGTTTTCTTGTTGTACAGAGGAAACCATTTTCCGTGTTTCAACCAGTTCTTTCTGAGTTGACTCGAGGGCAGATGTTTCTGATTCAACCACTTCAAGTCTTTTGCCAAAATCTGCGATTTTTTTTTCAATCGAAGCTTGGTTCAGCTTTATTTCATTAACTGTTTGGATAAGGTTAGACTGACCATTTTCAATTTTAACTGAACGCTTGCCTAGGTCTTGTAGCAAAGTAAACATCTGGTTAAATTGTATCACTTGGGCCTCCGACATCGGTCCCGGGTTAAGTTCCACATCACCGGCCAACTCTAACAGCACCGTGCGAAAGGAATAAAGACAGTCGGCCAGAATACACAGAATTGTGCCAGGGCACGGCAGCACTAAAAAAACAACATAATGTCTCTTAAATACGTCAATGAGATAGCACTTTTTACTAACCTGCACGATAACAGGAAGAAGTTTAGCCGACATGCCTCGGCTCGCGCTGCCGTGCCCACTGGTGAAGTCGTGATGGGCAGATTCTTTTGTAGACGATGGCCCTGGCGTCGATGTCACGAAGCCGAAAAGAATGTGGTCCATGTGACGAAAGTGGGGTACTGCGCCGAATCCATGTTGTGTAGATGACGCATCAGGAATGGGAGCGCGTCCGTCGGCGATCAGTAGAAGCTGCACGATAACAGGAAGAAGTTTAGCCGACATGCCTCGGCTCGCGCTGCCGTGCCCACTGGTGAAGTCGTGATGGGCAGATTCTTTTGTAGACGATGGCCCTGGCGTCGATGTCACGAAGCCGAAAAGAATGTGGTCCATGTGACGAAAGTGGGGTACTGCGCCGAATCCATGTTGTGTAGATGACGCATCAGGAATGGGAGCGCGTCCGTCGGCGATCAGTAGAAGCTGCACGATAACAGGAAGAAGTTTAGCCGACATGCCTCGGCTCGCGCTGCCGTGCCCACTATATCGCCATATTTAGGCGATCTCAAAAACCTCTTCAGAACACCTTTAAGAAGCACTTGTTGCCTCGTGTGGTACAAGTAAAGGGTAAGGTAAAATCAAGACAACCCGTATTTGGCAACTTCTTTAATGTTTGACCGTCTAAAGTCAAGTCAAGTCTCGTTAAAATCTCCTTCCCAGTGCGAAAGAGGACGACAAAGTTCAGTGCTTGAAACGATTATGTAGAAGTGATCAGAGAAAGGCGGGTGGCACACCGGCAGCATGGTTGTCCAGCATGTGAGAACTGTACAGAGCGCGACACTGTTAGCGCGAACAAGCGATCGCCGGTTTTTCCAGTTTTTCTCTGTGAAACCAAGGGATATCATCCAAGTTAGTATTGCTATGGAAAGAGCTCATTTAGTTATATAATGTAAGCGGTAAAATTTCGTGCTCGCTAATACTATTTAAAAGTAAAATGCAAAAATGCGTGGATGTCGTGTTCGCATTAACAGTGTCGCGATGTGTACATAAAACCTTCTTCATAAGATGAAAATGGCGTGCTTCGGCTCTAGTGGAGATAAATACGCGATCCGCTTCTGCGTGAGATCAATGTCCCGGCCAATGAAATCCAAGGCACTTCACTAGGATTCCAAGGACGTTGCCATGTCAACAATTCGCAACTTTCAGTGATGGTGGTTAGCGGTGTGTGAATTGCGCTCCCTAGCTCCTGGATGACTGGCGTCATAATAAATGTGCTTGCCTACACCTTCCTGGCGTGAAAAAATATAGTAAGGCTCCAATACTGCTCGTATATAGCAAAACTATAATTACTCACGCTTCGCAGACCCCGCTTGGTACTGCTGTTCTTCGACCATCGCGCAAATGACAGCCATTTTGATAGGCGCCAGTGCACTCCATATAAGCCGTGAAATTTGCGAATTACCGCGTCCCTTTAGGCTCATGAATGGACAAAACCGAAAGACGATAAAAAAATGGGCAGAAACAATCGCCCATACTTTGCGATTTTAGTGTATTAAGGAAAAAACATAAGCCTCATGAACCATTCATTAATGACAAACGTGCCCGATAGTGCAGCGACTACGACATATTAGTTCCAAAGTGAGCGACGCTCGCTGGGATAGGGTGACGTCCATGATTCCCCTCCGTCCCTACTCTGCCGGTCACCTGACCTAAGATTCCCCCTCGTAGGGAAATGCGGTTAACTTTCTGCCCCGGTTAAAGTCAACCAGCTTCGAGCAAACAGGCCCAGATGGAACAGAAGCGTTCCTCTGTTCCTCTCAGAAGGAACCAGTTCCATCAGAACGCCGAACCTTGGAACATCGTTACGCACAAAATTGTTTTACAGTCACTGATATCTTCAGAAACACAAGGCATGTTTCTTGAAGCATCTCATTATGCCTCCGCAGCCAACGAGATCGCTGCATCGTCCAATACGAATTCAGAAGAGCGAACCACGAAGCAAGAACATAATGAGGAGCGCAAGTTTGTCTGCTCCTTTTGCAGGAGTTGTGGTGACGTCAGAACGCCGAGCTATGATTGGCTCTGAATGAGGAATAGTGGGTAGACCTCGAGGCCACTTTCTTCGAGGTCTACCCACTATCCTTTGATCAGAGCCAATTGGAGCTCGGCGTTGTTGTGACGTCAGCGCAACTCCTGCACAAGAAGCAGACGACTTGCTGTCCGCATAGCCTGGTGTTGGCCACAGCCAAACTACGAAGCAATTTCGATCTCCCTCCCTTTTTCTCTGCCTTTATTTCCAGTCTCTGCGGAGGCGGATGGTAGCGTCTCTAATTAAAAATTCGCGAAGACAATATACTCGGTCCCCGCCGCCCCCGGCACTACCGCCGAGGCAACCCGACATCACCGACATTAATAATATAAGAAAAAGAAAACAAAGAAGATAAGCGCGCGAGGGAGACATTCGTGCGTTTTCGGACGAGATAAGCGGGCAGGCAAGCGAGCCGGCCCGCTGGCTGGATGGCGCAGGAAGCGGAGAACCGCGTCGCTGCTACGGGGGAGAGAGAGAGAGAGACTGTTATTAATTCCCACCCCCCCCTCGCCCTTTGTTCTCGTGTACACACAGACTGCGGAGAAGTTGGTTGCAGCGCGAGGCGACGCTGACGGCTCATAAATAACACCGCGATCGTATAAATATATATTTATATTATTTCTTTGGTAGAAGATGGCAAAGGAACATGGTGCCTCGAGTCTGGAAAACTGGTGTCGTGCAAAATAAAATAAAAAAATAAATAAATAAAAAGTGACTCTTTTTGAAAATTTAGTAATTAGTTCTGTGTTTGCACGTGACGCCGCTGTTGGCGTGCGAGTTGTTTCTCCAGTTTCCTGCGGGCTCATCCCATACCGCCGAAAAAGGCGAGGCTTGTGCACGACATCGTCGTTGTTGGTGCATCTCCCGAATGAAGCGCGACGCCGGCACGTTCAAGGTGGACGAGAGGTGCGGCAAAGCGGGCAGACGCGTTCGTCTCGGCGTCGCCGCGCTCTGTAGCGTCGTGCTCGCTCCGAAAAGTGGAGCTACGCACAGGTGGCAATGCTGACGCGAGGTATAGGTGGCGCTACGTAAACTGAAAGCGCAGGGCAAGTTTCGTCTGCTTCTTAAACAGGGGTTGCGATGACGTCACAAGCTCGAGCTCTAATTGGCTGATTGAAAACAAAATAGTGGGTACAGCTTGAGGCATCTAGCTTTGAGGTCTACACACTATCCTTTCGATCAAAGCCAATCGGCACTCGGCGTCGTTTTGACGTCATTCCGCAAATCCTGCGCAACAAGCAGACGATTTGCTTTTGGAGGTGAAAGGCGCCGACCTGTTTCCCCCAAACGAAATTGTTGGCTTCGCCGGTCCCGCTCCGTTTTCTTACGCGGACCATCGAGATCGTAGCTGGCAATTGCTGATCCTGGCCGTGACGTCACAGATATAGGAACCATAAGAGGACGTCGCAGAAACATCTGGCCGCCAATGGCACTGGGTTTGCGCGGTGGCTACTCTAAATGTGGACAGGCATTTAAGCTGACAGCGAATGTAAAGTTTACAAGCGCCACAAAACTTACGCCCGAAGCTTTGAGATGGGTCGTTCTAGCACGAACGCTCGGACCACGAAATTACGTTTCAAAGGCGCCATTTCGTCTTACGGCTTTCGTTGAACTGTAAGTTGCATATATATATATATATATATAAAAAGAACGTTTGTTGGTAGTGATGGCGGTTGCACATTAAGGATATCCCCTTTTGGATTTGGAGTGGTTTTCGGAACAAATCAAATTAATTGCCACCTTTTGTGCGCACGCGCAGGTGCGAAATATTTAACAATTGAATATAACGTGTCATACTCCATTGTCATTGTATATAATAGCGAGTTTTCAAATGGCATACTTTGGCGTAGGAAGAAAAACAGCGCAGCCTCCACGCTCCTTTTCAAAGCGCGGTTTAGGCTTGGCGCATCCTCAGCGGCGAAGACTATTTCTTTGCTCACTCAACGTGAGCTGCTCTCTGGTATTTAGCTTCATTCGCCGGTGGCTCTTTGTAGAACCTGTGGTGCATCTCTAGCAGATTAGGTACGTCTGCAGCATAAAGTACACCAAATTTGTAACAGATAAAAGGTAATTTCTACGATAGTAAAAAAAAAAAAAAGAGAAAAAAGTCATAATGGTAATAGAAACACGTTAAGTTTAATACTGGGGCCTATTAAAAATGACCGCTATCATGGTGATATTTTTGCAGGACCGCGTTTCAGATATCAACACATACCTTCAGGATTTTACCTGGGGCATTTTAACTTCCTTTCTTTACTTTTAGCGCGTTGAGTGAATTGTTTTCTAGTGAAATCTACAATAAACGATTCATCCGCGAGCCTCGATAAAAATGAAAGTGAAAAGTATAACTTGATGGTGTAATTAATCACTGTTTTTGTAATCATAATAAAAGAAGAAAGGTTGAGTACTGCTTGCAGCTCGCGCTACTACTGTGTTTCATGTTCAGGAAAAAAAAAAAGAAAGAAACACAAGCTTTTATTTTTAGGGTGATTCTAATTCCACACATAAAACCGGTGCTGTATTAGCTAAAATCTTTTTTTTTTCACGTAATAAAATTATCTGTATTCCTTTTCCTCTTTTCCTAATAATGTAATCGTGCCCCAAAAGAGCGTGCCTAGTCCCAGAGGTGGAGGAAGCCGACGTGCCCGACCGAAACAGCCCTCCAGTTTCGAGCAAGTCAAGCCCAGTCATGCCAACCACATCACTTTTATCTCTCTCTCTCTCTCTCTCTCTCTCTCTCTCTATATATATATATATATATATATATATATATATATATATATATAAATAACCTTTATGGTTCGACCTAAATATATTTTATTTATTCCGTTTGAAATCAGCTTTAATGCCTTACATCTTGGTATGACGTCATGGTTAGTGATCCCCGACCCGAAGCCCCAAACGGCAGACGGGACGCGTCCGTCTCCTCGCGTCGCCGCGCGCGAACGTCGCGCTCGAATTGGGACTACCATTGGTACAGCTTGTGAGGGTCACAAGCGGAAAATGAAGTCAAATTAACACTAAGAAACCCACAGCGAACGAGACATTCCATGCTCGAAGGACGGACGTACCATCCACGATAAAATATTTTGCGACAAAATTTAATCATAACGGAGGTCGTTGTCTTCGTGCGTTTTCTATCACCAGCTAAAAAAATCGCGCATAAAAAAAAAACTGCAACGCAGGGTAATTGTGGGCATTCACTATGCATGATTGCTTTAGCCTGCGATTAGTAAACTTACAAAAATGACGAGCGAACTGATGAAGCAATTTTTGGCACTTGTTGATTGTTTCCATCGGGTCATAGCATATCGGCTGCGTAACAAACTCGAACTCCACGTTTGGCGCCCAATGTGGAGCAGGCGCGACGACTAGCAGACGACGACAAGCGATTGCCCCCTCACGAGTGTTTTTGTAGGAATCTGGTTGCACCAGGTTTCTTAAAGTGCGCCGTAAATTCGGGACGTGTCGCGAACTGCGTAATTCCGTACGATTTGCCAGCCCTCGCTTCTTGCGCAGCAAAATCGTCCGCCATCTAGACTCGCTGATCACCTCGCTGTTTATTATTTATTTTTTATTCACCCGCGCTTGTTCTGGTTACGACCTCGTTTTCCGCCGTCATTCCAAGCTCGTTCCACTTCCATTTAAGGGCGGTCTTTAAAAGCCGGACCTCGCGCCGGAAACGGACGACGAAAAGTGCTCGGCCTCTAATGCTTCCTGACCTAATGACGAAATAATGCAGACTTCAATGGTCGCCTTCATTGTCCCCCCACCCGCACACTCCACGTGCGTAAAGGACATCCTCCTCTTCTTTTTTTAATGACTTAGTTCAATGACTGCTTAGGCTGTTGTTGTTGTGACCCGACCAACAGAGGGTGTCTGCGGAAGGGGGGTACAAAAGCGATCTTTGAGTATACAGCATCGTTTTTGAATGCGAAAGCATTAACTGGTCCCACGGAGCGAAGCCAGCGTTGTCTGTAACCGTTTGTAGCAGCAAAACGGCAGCTAAATTCCCATTGATCAAAAGCACAGCAGCGCAGATGCTTCGTCAAAGAAGTTGGCGGTGTGCTCAAGGTCAAAGCGGACGCGCCTCAAAAATAAAACACAAAGAAAAGCGCAGCAATGCATATGGGCATAGGAAGCTGCCGTGGAGCCGGCGGGGCTCGCCGCGCCTGCGCAGTGGGGGAGCATGATGTCACCGCCGGAGCGCCGTGTGAAAAAGGAAGAAGTGGCTCGCTGCTTGTAGAAATGCGCTGCCTGTAGGAATGCTTTCGCATTCCTACACGTAAGCGATCTTAAGTGTCTCTGCCGAACTTTTTTTTTTGTTTGTTGTCGTTCACGGTGATGCTGCCAGATGATGAGGGCTTGAGGAGAGAAAAGGAAGCTGAAGAGAAGGACGTGAGAGGAATGAAAGGGCCCTACGCGTGCGCCGAAACAAAATTCGCTTCGAGCGAAGCATCTGCGCATACTTTGAGAGCAGCGCCACCACGACGGCGTGGCATCAGAGCAGCGCGTTGGTGAGTACTGCGTTTCAGCATGACATGGCAAACAGCAAACGCTGCGGCCGCCTCGAACTGATCGGAGTGGGGTAATGAGGCACGTGACAGTTTTCAGCAGAAGAGGTGTACTCGGACGATACGTCTTCACGTGTCATCCGAACAATAAACAACAACAGGAACCATAAAATAAGGTTAACTTGAAAGAAGACAAAGGTATTAAACAGGCGAGCTAGTTAACGTGAATATTACTTTAAACCGGAGTCGAACGGCCGACAAGGAGGCACACACAGACCTCTCACACGTAACTTTATCAACCCGGCAGAGAGTTGGGCGAGTTGGTTAAGCATCTTAATAGCTGGGAACAGCGCAGGAAAAACCGACGAAGGACGAGTAGAAGAATTGCACAGACACAGCGCTGTGTCTGTGCACTTCTTCTACTCGTCCTTCGTCGGTTTTTCCTGCGCTGTTCCCACCTATTAAGTAACTTTATCAATTTTGTTCACACATCATGTTTTTTTTTTGGATGCTTCGTGTCTGTCCGTCCATATTTGTTCACGCGCTTATGGTTCCCATGTCAATGTTTTATAAGGCACCCGCTCACGCGACCTTCGCCGAGTTTTCTCACGTTCACGCATCTAGCGCCATGGACGCCTTCCATAACGCATCCAATGGTACAAACTCAGACTTCTCTAACAAAGCTGTGTCAAGGCCAAAAAAGAATTGCAAGCATTTATACAATGCTTCCCTTTCCCTTGAGTAAGGGGACACTGTTGTGGTGAGTAAAAAAACAAATCTACGAAGAGAGTTTCAAAATAAATCATTCGAATTGGCTTTGTAGGAAATTGTATTAGCAGCCTTCAATCGCACTGGAGACGGCAACGCGGAGGTTTTTGCTTTTGTAAGTAGTAGAAAAGAAAAAAACAACAACAAAAGAACAATGTGGTTCTTTTTTTTCACTTTGAATGCATTTGTTTGAAAAATCTGAGTTTCTACATTTGGATGTGCTATGAAGGGTGAGGCGATGTGTGTATGAAGGTGTGCAAACTCGGTGAAGGTAGTGTGAGAGGGTGGCATATATACGTAGCTCCGTTTCATCGGGTGTGGTATGGAAGGCGCCAGTGGCGTTGGTTGTGCGGACATGTGCGAACTAGGTAGAGGTCGTGTTAGAGTGATAATGCAATTAACGGGAAGGTGCAGTGATGTGGACAAGAATAACGGTAATAAACCCCTTAGAAGGGAAAGAAAGGACAACCATATGCAATCTCCAAACGCAGCTAGGTGACTGGTGTAGCGTACCAGTCACCTAGTTGTGTTCGGCCATTTGGTTGACCTTTGTCCCCATTGTTCGCTTTTACCAAGGATTATTATCGTTATTCTTGTTAAAGCATAGCATATAAAACATGATGTGTCAATAAATCTATGCAGCTGCGTTTGAGACGTGTGTTTGTTCTCTTCAACGTTCGTTAGTCCCATGCTTAGATTCATGTGTAAGGTTAACTAACTTGAAAAGCAGAAAAATTTTGAAGTACGTAAAAACGGCCCGTTCCAGAAATCGGCATCACCAGCGATGAACTCCGCTGTCGTAGAAATAGCTCAGACGCAGTATAATCACCTTTCCGTTCCTAGACGGATACCAATATAGTTGAGGAGGAACTAAGAAAAATAAAACTCATATTTGTGTTGTGACAAGTATCGGGTCATGAGCTGCGAATTAACAGTTTTGATGGGACCCACTTCGTCGAAACTGTGCATCAGAGCGTGCTTCGGAATAGAAGAACGCTTTGGTGCTCAGCTTATTGAAAAAGGTTGAAACTTTCAATATTTTGCCGGTGACTGATATTTCTTCTCTGTTTTAACTTTTAACGTCGTAAGACGTGAATGTGAATAGCGCACGCCCGAGGAACGGGAAGTTTTATCAAGTTATCGTTTCCTTCACTCCCAGGTACGGCCTGATTAAGTTACGCAAGCTGGCGTACACGCTTACCGTCTTTTCGTAAAGTGCAGAATGTCCCGACAAGTTGAGGACCGGGCCACCTGACACGGGGGAATCACATCACGAGCTTCACAAGCTAGGGCTTTTGAAAGCAGGGGACAGGAAGGACAGGAGCGCTTGCCGAGGAGCATTTGACAGGGGGCTTTTGACATCGAGTGCTTCGCGCACCACCCGCAACAAATGACGTTACAGAAGCCGGAGTGTCACTCTGTAAAATTTCGCGATGCCTGTGGTTGGTCGAACAAGTTTCGGCGAAAAAGCAGGTGCAAACGCGAGGGTCGCTATTGTTGTGGCGTCCCAACTGCAGGCTGCCGTAGCTTCCGTGAACTGTATACAGCAGAAGAGCGACTCGCAGCAGAACAGGCGTCCGCCACTTCCATCACGGTTGTCGTCACACCGCCAGGATCGCGACCGGCGACAGCGTGACACTTTTATGACGTCATCAGGTGGGTGACGTCTTTTTGAGGGCCGTAAACACAAAAGTCAGAGACGCGCATTTCGGGCAACGTACTTTTTTTTTTTTTTGTCCTCAAATGGGAGCCGCTGTAGCTTCCTCAAGGTCGAGAAATCCTGACTGCAAGTTACGGTCTTTCTCGTTTTACGCTGACAAATAATTGGCGAGTCTTCAGTGCCTCCGGGTGTGCTTTTGTGCAAGGTCATGGTGCTCCACTCGATTTTCGCGGGAAATGTTTTCCGCGAAATTTAACGAGAACGTTTCACGCTAAAACTAGCCGACAAAATGTCTCCCTAAATAGAGGGGAAAAAAGTTCACCGGCTAAATATTGAGGGGAAACTGCACGAATTTGCGAATGTTTAGTCTGCGTGTGTCGGAACGTGCATATGTACAATACTGCACAATAGACAAGGCGTGCACATGACGTTGTCGTTAGCAGACGTCAACATTACTAGATGACCTCAGTTGTGGAACTTCCGCGGAAGGGAGTACCCCCCTCACTCACCTCAGTCCGCCTCCCGTCGTTCGAAGCGCCATCTAGATTTTCATTTACAAACTGTGTGTTCCATAGAGTACGGCGGAACGCCATCTAGACGCTGCACTTCAAAACGCACGTATTCCATAGAATACACTGCAGTTAGCCGTCCGGCGCGTCGAACAAAGGCGAACCGTGGTGAGTGAAGGGGGGGAAGGGGGGGGTACTGCTCGTGCATGTGGTGTCTATGAGCAGCTCCGTAACTGAGCTTAATTTAAGAACATTGGCAGAAATCCGCCACATTCACAACCGCTGCTGTACCACAGCCAGGGTGGCTGCCGACAACAACACGACACCTTTATGACGTCATGGGGCAAAACTTAAGGAACCAATTTTTTTCGGACGCAGTAAGCACAACGGTCAGAGACGCGTTCCAAGCCCCATAGTGGTATTAAGCAGTAGGGGCAGATGTGTGTAAAACACTGTGAGCAACGCCTGGGCGGTCTTGGAAGTTTATTTGCGAGACACTGAGATAACCGGGACATACTTTACAGCGCAGCTCTCAGGCGCCCGATTCAGGCTTGAGCGGCGTCACCGTTGGCGTGACAGCGCGCGTTGCATTATGGGAAAAATTCCCCGCTGGATCTAGCGGGAAAATGTTACCTGAATCTCCCGCTAAATGTAGCAAGAATATTTTCCGGCTAAATTTAGCGGAACATTTTCTCCGCTAAATATAGTAAAAAATTTCCTACTAAATTTAGCGGAAACGAGAGGGGAGTAGGAGAGGAGGAGGGGAGGGTGCGGAGGGAGAGGAGGGGGAAACCCTCCCTTTCTTCTCCTAAAGAGCTGCGCTCTAATTCGGCATTACAGAATGTTGTAAGCGTGTTTCATTTTTTTTTCTTTTGTTTTACGAGATGTGCAAAGTTGAGAGACAGGCGGACAAAGGATGAGGCATCTCCGGTTTCAACACGTTGCTTTTCCTTTTGCCAGTGCATGCAAATTAAAATTGCGAGCAGGCGCCTGCTAGGGTTCCAGCGACCCGGCGGTTGTCGGCTTCAAGTTACCTGGTCGGGCCTACCGCGTCACGGGGCATAGATTTTATAGTCACAAAAAACATAGAGAACGTAGGGCACAGCAGGCCGCGTGCATCTCATTAACGTCCCGCAGTCAATGAAATCCGCCAAAAACGCCAAAGCGATCAAGAAGCAGGAAACATGAACACAACAGGCCATAGCTCTCATGTCTTGAGTAGTGGTCCTGGCCAGTAAAAGAGGCGTCAGCGCTAGCGATGGCGCCTCTTTATTTCTTTGTGTGTGTGTGTATGTGTGCGTGTGTGTGTGTGTGTGTGTCTCTGTGTTTGTGTGTGTTTTTGGCGTTTTGGGGACGTTATGCGCCCAAAAACTGTGGGGGAGTTGGAGACGAGAGCGGGCGGGAATAGGGGGGGGGGGGGGGTGAGGCAGAACGCCGAGCTCTGATTGGAACGATTAGTGGGTAGACCTAAAGCTTCAGCTGCCTTTGTCTCCACTGCACTCTCGGAACGCGTTAGAACACGGAACTCCGGCGTCCGGCGTTACGCGTTTTGAGAGCACTCTAGTTAGATTTCTTCTCTTACAAACGTAGCGGGTGAAACCTGCGCAGTGGTGCTGAGCGTAAGTTTCTATTATTCTCTGTGACGCAGCGCAGACAGTGTTTTTTTTTTTTTTTTTTTTGGGGGGGGGGGGGGGGGGCCTAAACGTTATTTCAGCCTCGTCGTTAGCCCAGCTCACTACCAAGATTTGAGCGATCCGCTTTCCCAAGTGTTTTACGGGGAAGAGGGCGCTCGAATTTTCTTAAATTGTAAAACAGAAAATATTTGAGTTATGTGAAATGACCGTAAAAGGGGGAGCGACTGCGGCCCTCAAGATTTGAACCTTGACCGACGGGCTCCGATGTAGAAGAACAAACAAACTTTTATAGCCGAAAATATATTTTTAATACAATTGGGCCTTTGCAAATCAGGTTTCAGGAAACTCACGACCATCGTAATGAGGAATGAACAGCGTGCTATCATAAGTCAGAGGCGCCACGGCGGCCATGAAAAAAATTACGACATAAGCAGGTGTTTCCATCGCGATTTCCACGCATGGTTTCGTCCTAAGAATATTTATTATATGCGAATACATAAAATAGGGAATAGTCTTTAACTTAACATAAAAATATATGTGTAAATTAGAAGTTCTGCTCGCTAAGAACATATGGAAAGTGATGTTTTTGGTTTATTGTTGAAACGAATTAGTTCAAATTCTGAAGAGGTGTAGATAAAGTTTGTGCTTGGCATATTGTAGAACTTTTTCATTTTCATATTTATTGAGTGCTATATTTTTGCAAGATAGGATTCACACGAGGAAATTTAGAAATACTTTTCACGACAACTTATAGCAGTTATTAATGGGTATAACCTCGAAATGCGTGCCAAATGTCATTAAGATTTAAGCTCAATGATGGTTGTAAGGCTAGAGTGAGAATGAATACAAATTTCAAGAAAAGGCAAACATTGTTTTGTGCTACAAATGAACCGCCGTTAGTTTTCAACACAAAATATCCGAACTTCTGGCAGACAAACTTAAATATATACTCGTTTGCATATTGCGGCCCTTTTATAAATTTTGCGTTTAGAAGTTTTGAAAAAAAAAAAAAGAACACTGCGAACAAACAATAATTTTTTTAAACACAAAAATGTAATTTTAAAATTTATGTTTCACCTTATAAAAGATAATGTTAATGTATAAACAAAATAGATTATTATGACATATAGAAATTCGCAACTTCTGATTTCAGTAAACGTTGCTCAGTTTTTCCTAAAGTCAGCAGAAAAATATAATAACAAGTTTATGGAAGTTTCTTCTTTTTTTTTTTGTTATGGCCGTTTGTGCCATCTGTTGAGTTGTGGCTAAAATTGACGAACGCCTTCTTTAGGAAAATTTCTAGGGTGGTGCTGATTTTGCCCTTGACGTATAGACACCTTTAAGCAGGTGTACATGGGCGCAGCCATGACTGACCTTCAATTTCTTTTCCTCTCTTTTAGCAGGTTAGCGGCGTTTGGCAACTTCTGGTTCCTTAAGAAATTTTGTTTCACTGTTGACAAACGACGACAAAGAGCTGCAAGCCTGTTTAAGCATGGCTCTAAAAGCTCCAGACGGTAGTTTTCAGAACCATGCTTTTACAAGCCTGCAGATTGTTGTCGTCGTTTGTCAACAGTTAAACAAAAGTTCTTAAGGAAGAGGAAGTTGCCAAACGCGGCTCACCTTCGCGAAACAGGTTATGGAGTTGTACACACAACAGCGTTATGTCCAAACGGGGTTAAATCGTTATTTCACATTTTAGGGGCTTGATATCACAGTGAGGTAACAAAAACTCAATTGTTGCGACTCAATTCTGACAATTAGGAAAGGGTCTCTTGTAAAACTCTCTTGTGAAGTGCGCTACCAAAAGTGTTGCACGATGGGATAAACCCTCCCTAGGGCGTCTCTTTTTTTATTCGTTTTCCTTTAATATACTGAAATAAGAATAATGTCAGACGATCAACTTCGACGGTGTTAGTTTAATATTGCAACGACTCCAAGTTCTACTGTTCTTTTCACACCCACCGTGCCTCTCGCCCCTTGCAACTTATAATAAACAGCCAGGATCACAAGCCCTGAAGTTTCCTCGCACTTCACTTTTGTTCCCGCAGGTGCCCGGAATCAGAGTTGCAAAATAAAATTAGCGGGATGGTTAGTACTGCCCTGCTATATCCTTATATGGCCGGGTCAGAGAGTGACTTTTCTTGCGGCTCTCGCTCTGGCCTAAAAGCAATGGAACTTTTTTTTAGCCGCGTGGGGGTGCGACCATACTACCTTGTTCAACACTGCCTGAGCCATCCTAAGCAACTGTTCCCTAACCACTGCGATTGAAAATGTGTGTCAATATGCTTATCTGAAATAACTGTAGTGATGCGATTGAATTATGTTTCGGCTTACGATAATGAAGCGCTTGTTTATAAAAACTCGTTTCTTGAGAGGACGAAGAGGGAGAGCAGTCTGCAGGAGTCCCTGCAGGCAGGCGGCCTTATGACCTCTGTGTCTAATTACTCCAGAAACTTCAACTCAACCCCAGAGCAAAGAGGCCAACATGGTGAAGTGGACGAGCCTGTGGGAACGAATTAAAGCAGTGTAGGACGGGTATGGCTGCAGCGACCCCCTTGGAGCTGTGGCCGCAGGGAGCAACCACTCCACGTAGAAAGGCCGTAAGAGATGACACTTGTTCACTCTAGCCCGGCTAGAGTTTCTCCAACTGCCGAACGCATGTTCATTAGCACACTTGGCTTCAAACCTACACACGTAATGTGAATAACGCGGACGGAAACATTGCGCCGCAGAGCCCATGGGAATCTTCGACTCGAACCACATCGCCGCCCGTTTCGACGTGAAGGATCGACGTACCGGCGTGCTAAATTTATCGCCCACATCGGAGACACGAGGCGCCTCTTGGGGTACTTCAACTTTCCGCTGCCTAAACATCCATCAACAAACTACAATGTATTTGCACAAAGAAGGTTTTCTACACAGAAAGTAGCAGACGTCATCGCGTTTCAGGTAACGAGCGCCGCCTCGTGAATGCTTGCTAATCCCCGCAGTAGGCCACTCCGCCGAGAGTTGGGGTATTGTCCCACCGTTCAGGCGAGAAAATAACATGGCGTCCAACGACACGTTCGATGTTGCGTGTAAAAAGCATTGTGGGAGTTTGAAGTCATCGACTTCTTGCACCAACAGCGCTAGGTTAAGAGCCTGACGTTGGGATTAATTTTTTTTTTTTCAGCTGAAATAGGAGCAGCGTCGCTTCGGCGTTGTTGGTTTAAAAATGCAACAACTTCAAGCATCCATCATGTTTTTTCACGCACATAATCCAACTAATTCAACTAATCGTTCTACGCGATTTCCCATTCTCACCGGATCGATGGGAAAATATATAAGAAGGAAACAGTTTGTCCACGGCAGTGCATACCGAGATTTGAAAGCGTCGGTAACGTGATCCGCATAATCTCAAAACATAGCGACGTTTATTAAAAAAAAAAAAAAAAAATATCCGTCCCGTGAGTACACTACAAGAGCAAGGTCAGACTTTCAACTTTGAGGCGGTTGGTGGAAGAATGCGGCGAATTCAAGCTTTCGATTTGCTTTTTGCACACGCCATAGAACTTATCGTTTCTACGCCATCCTCTTTTCTTGCGGGAACGATGGAGCATTCCTCAGCTCTCGGTGCAATACGGGAATTAGCAAGCATCCGTGATGTGGCGCACGTGACCTCGAAGCGTGATGACGTTTGCTCCTCTCCGTGGAAGAAATCTCCGTGGTGTGAGTACAACGCTAGGAGCTTCTCCACGAGAGATACATGGCGACGTGGGAAAGCCGGTTCTAGCATGCAGGGCTGCGCAAATCTATCTTGGCCCTTGCGAAGTTTTAGCGTGATGTTAACCCATACGTACCGAATTTACACGCCGACATTGCTCAGAATGAAGTTGACTTTCATTCGGCAAAGACTCGACCAAGATCGGGGAGTGAAGTTTTCACCACGCAATTCAACAAGTGTAGGTCAATAAAAAGCGCTATAGCCCGAAACGAACCATCTCATGGCGGCGTTCAATCATGGGAACATTCTACTTTTCCGTGAAGTACGCAAATTTTAATTTACAAAAAAAAAAAAAAATAAAAAAAAAATAAAGCAAATATTAGAAATCTTAAACGAGCCATTAGGCTTAGCGTGCGTGGAGAAGGGGCAGTTGGAAAAGTGCGACTTCGGAGCTAGGATACTCCGCTCATCGATAAGGTGGAGATTTGGTGTCGAGTTTTTAATTAGACATATACATGCCCTAGGGAAACTCCGGAAATTAACGACAGCACAAACAGCAAGCTTGGCGGATATTTTTTTGTTTTGAGATTATTCAGAATTGTAGCGGCCAAGGAGAAAACTGACGTTTCTTCCACCTGTCGGAGATCGCGTGTTTGACCGCTTGCTAGGCTTTCACTTCTCACAGTACTGCCCTATAACTAACTCTTTGTGATACTTTACAAAATATATTTTACGACGCTTAATAAATAAAAAATAATATTTTAGAATAATTTAGAATATATTTATGGCACCATGTACCGGAAACGGGCAAAAATCAACTCAATTTTTAAAATAAAATAAAAAAAAAAATCAATTATTAGTTCAATAAGATAACAGTTAGTTCTAAACCTTTGACGTAGGGTCCAGACCGGTAGCGCTACATTTCGGCGGAAAATAAACGTTGGGCGATGCGTAGTTTATTTTTGCTGTGAAAATAACTAAATATATTAGGGGACACGCAGCATGTTTCAGTGAACAAATATTTCGAAAATCAAAGTTGAAACCCATTTTCTTAAAATCCTGTTTGTTTTTATTTGCTTTCTGTTTTACTAGTAACAACGTAGGATTGTGTTCTATCAAAAACTGTAAATACAAAAAATAGTATTTCGTTTCTGCAATTGAAACTTGAAGCTTATCAGAATCAAGTTGTGACAGCGTCCTCGCATAGGTGGTATTCTGAACAATACTGCTGCATTAATATGAATAATGACATCAAATTAAAGGTTAACACTTGAGTTTTTAGAATCACCTGAAATAGTGCGCAATGTGAAGTAAAAGCTATTTTGCTTCGCAACAAAGCTTGTCTTTAAAGCACATAAAACAAGCTTTATTTCAGGATATATACAAAAAATACTATACATTTTATTTACATATAATGATTGATCACGAGCACACCTTGGTATTGATAAAAAATGAAGCACGTGTATATAACAAATTTTAGTTTGTACATGTAATGTTGGAATTATATGAAATGAAAATAGCTACATTTGAGCTTTCTGATGATGTCAAGGTCATTCAAATACCCCACATAGGCCTGACGTAAGAATTTACTAACCTTTGCCGAAAAGCATTGACGAGAGATTGTCAGATATTTTGTTTTATTATTTTAAAATAAGACATTTTATTTTTGCTTATTTTAGTGTAATAAAATCTTTTTGGAAAGTGTCCGTCTTGACCGTAGTACAATTGCTTGAGAAGCGACAAAGCAGCGGGCGGTCAAACTGCCGATCCCCGACAGGTGGGAGGCACGTCAGTTCTGGCCTCGGCCGCATCAGTTGTAGAAAATATGGAAACAAAAATATCCGCCAAGCTTGCCGTTTCTGTTTTCTTTCATTTCATGAACGCACCGAAAAATAATGTATTTTCCTAGAAATCAAAATATCGACCCCAAAACCGTGCCTGAATGGGATGAAAACACTCAGACACTTTTTACTCTTTGATAGCGATATAATATGCATTCGCTAAGGCACGGAGCAGTATCGAGTATAGTTATCGGAACTATCTACTGAACCTAACTTAGTCGGCACCTCAAGAAATACCTTTCTATGTAGGCACCACTTTTACCTATGCACTTTCATTTTACAAATCTGCAGCGCCTTCCTGCGAAGCAGCCTTTTGAAACAAAACCCCAAGACTGATTAAAAAAAAAAAAAACGCGAGGACAAGAAAACAGATTCATTCGTTTTTTCTCCAGTCTTCAAATTTTGTATTAAAATGTGGTCAAATATCACAAGCTAGTATTAGCCCTAATCTTTTGTTCATCGAAGCTGTATTTTGTAACATCTAGTACTTTTAAATTTTCATCGTATTGATCAGACAAATTATTCCCCAAGCGTCGCTACCTTTTTAGCAGACGCCCTCGTCAGCCTACGTCTTGAAATAAAAAAACCTGATAGGCGTTTATGCCGAAAATGTGTGTTTTATTTACGAAAAATTAACGAGTCAAGCCACAAAACCATTTTCTCATTTCGTGGTGCCTTGTACAAAAGCACGATGAAATTACTGCACAGCATATCAAAAGCCCATGTCGGAAACTATATTGGCATCTTCCGATAGATGAGCTGGCTGGGCTAGCAGATCAAAGCCACAATAATGTGTCACCTAAAGTTTGGCGACCGCGGAGATTTCGAAAGGAAGGGACCATCCTTATTATGTGGACACTGGGCCAAGAAAGTCATTATTAATATGTCGTAAGCTTGTCACACGGGGAGAACGTTTTTGGCAGTGAAGCCGGCTGTGCGCGCCCGTGCGCTTGTGGATTTTCAGTGCCATTCAAAATTGTGTACCGCGCTCGTATTTTTTTTTCGGAAATGGTACAAAATGTTCCGGAATATATCACAACCTGCGCATCCCCTGTTGGCGGGTTGGAATCTTGACGAAGGTGCCTGCAGTTTGACGAGGGCTTATTGCCGCGAAGGCGCCGTGTAACTGAGATTTCGGTTACACGTCACAAGATCACCATGCGGTCCAAATTAATCACCAGGCCTTCTCTGGGGCGTGCCGGATGCCCTTCGTAGGTCCGCCATGTAGACCTCCAAGTTCACATTTATTTTCCCGAATATAGCTGAGTCTTCGCGCTTTGTTTCTGCAGGCGTGGGACAAATGTACTCGTACACTGGGAAATTCGCGGCGCGTAGTGCGACCGACGCGGTGGCCGTTTGACCGTGCATGTATATCCTGCGTTTGTAGCATGAATTGTGTATGTTTATGAAGCTGTGCGGCAGACTACACGTTTGTGGTTAAGAGCAAAATAGTCAGCGTAAATTATGAATGCCGTGATAAGTATGCTCTAGTGCACATTCAGTTGGTTTCCCAGCGCAAACTGATATTGTCACGCACCTTTCTCTGTTTGGCTGGTAACAGCAAAATGGTTAGCGTCATGAGCCTAAGCAATCACAACAGATCATTGTCCTGCGATCTGGCGACAACAGCTTCCCGGAGTTCCACCGGCAAGGGATGTCCGTCCATAGATTCAGATGCGCACTGTCCTGTGAAAACTAGCGAAAGACAACTCGCAAATTGGTCAACTGGTACTTCGAGCAGGCAGCTACACAACATCGTGGACCTACGCATCTTTCCCTAGGCATCGGAGATACGGCCCGAGCTCGTATCGTAAACAAAACGTCGTTGTCAAACTACAACAGCGGCGAGACGAAACAGACTACTCCCGGCTCCCAGTTCTCGACTCCGAGAGGCACGCAGGGCAGTGCAAACTAGCGCATCCTTGTTACAGGGATCACGTGGACACAGTTGAGCCAACATCGGGAGGAGAGACTCATGACGTCATCGTTCAATTCCGCTCTGAGAAGTAAAAGTAAACAAAACGTGAGAATGAGGTAGGCATGTCTCTGACGTAGAGGCTCAGTGTTGATTGCTCAAACTCGGGGGTATTGACTGCGCTGTTGAATGCGCCTAACGTCGCACGCTAGAGTTAGCAGATTTCGGCTACTTGGCTTATTTGAAAGTTTGCTGGCCAATTTGTTAAATATATAGGCTGAATTAGGTCGTAATATTTGAAATGTGGTCGTCCTAGATGGGACTGAAGAGGTCTGCACAGCTTTATCAATATGAAAAATGAAGCGGAGTTGCCCTTTAAATGCCGATATTTGAAGCCTGCACGTATGTAATGTTTAGGACGCGATGGTATTCGTGCGTTATGACATACTCGTCCGTAATATTCTAGTCTCAAACAGATTTATTCCCCGTAAACGTATTACACAAGCATGGAGGTAAGTTTATATCGTTGGTTTAGAAGTGGGACTATTCGCAGTCGATTAAACTCTCCATTGCTGAGCTAAAATGCTCAGCAATTAACCTGAAACGAGAGAGCAAAATTACGAACTTTGCGTTATTTCCCGCACCAAAGACGGGACGAAAGCGTCTGTGCGTTTATCATAACCGGCTTTCCTCATTTCCTCTGGTATAGCACTTATGCAAGAAGGGCGTATAAAAATAATGTAAAATAAACAAAAAAAACGTAAAGAAGACAGTAATTTTTTTTTTCAGGCAGAAATTGTTTTGCTTGTTTTTCTTTATTTAAAAAAAAAAGTATGCAAAAAAAAATATTTAGAACTCTCTGTGAAGCTCTCGACACAGGTGGTTCAATCTTGAGTGATTGACCTGCCACGTACGAGTGCTGCGGGTGCATAAATTTATGCTCGCGTAAGTTGTGCGCCTAACCTCAGACTCGCTTCGCCGAATCAACGTCAACCGATCCACGCATTTTCGGACAGCCTGACCCATTCAACGGCCAAAACGTCAACGTCAAGCTTCCCTCTACAAGAATTGACAGGGAGAAGAACACTTCCCCATCCCTAGCATACAAAGAGAACCTAAAGAAAAAAAAATAATAATAATGAAATCATCCTTGCGTAGCTCGAGCCTCTGCCATCAGCGCTCGTCCCATCTGGTAACAGAGTTGATGTTGCACGTCCCCCGCGGACCAATCAAGGACGCTCGGCGTTGTATGGATGGATGCAGGCCCGGGATTACTGAAATCTAATTAAGCCTGCCGTCCCCCCTTTCCACCCTCTTCCCCGCTTCCCTAATTTCCCTTTAGCTCTTTGCCTCCCGAATTCCGACGCCTCCTCGCCCTCTTACGAGGGTTTTTGCTGCGCTGCTTCGAGACCTGACTCGGCGGCATTTCTGACACTGACGCACTTTTCGGCTCTCTGACATTCCGGGAGCGGCTACCAATAATGGCCCTCCCGAAATACCGAAGGCCCACTAAGCGTGCGTCCCGTGGCCTCGGGTGTTGAGTGTCTGTTGCGTTACTCGTAGCGTTTTTTTTTCCCCTTTTATTTTTGGCTTGTTTTCACCTTTTTGTGCGCTGGTTCCTGGTTTTCCTTTTCTTCTTGACAAGAGACTGGGATTGTGTTTTGTTTTTAGTTTAAAAAGCAATTATGGGGACGGGAAATAAAAACTTTCGGGGATATGCTTGGGGCAGTCCCGGAATGTAGGGATAGAGAGAAAAATCTTAGGGATATATTCGGGGAATTTTCGGAATTTACAGACGGCGGAGAGGGAATGTAGGGATACATTTGACGAATTCTCGGAATGTAGAAAATGTGGGGTGGGAATTTATGAACAAATTGGAAGAATTCTTGGAAGTCTGGAGAAACTAAAGCGAATGAATAAAGGGGTAAATATGTTCCCTTCCTTCCGTAATATTGAGGAAGCGGGAAAATATCATGCAGCGTCCAAATAAATGCCCAAAATAAAAAAAATTATAGCAAAAAAAATATATATATAAGCAGTGGCTTCGTAAAACTTAGGCGTATGTAGAGGACGGAATTAATTGAGTTGTTGAGTGCAGTAAAATACGCCCGGTTGTGTATTGTACACGTACTGGAACCAAGGGCCAACTTAATAGTGACAATGCTGGTACGTGTGATCAAAACTGCGAGCAACTGAAGGATTTGCGTAGTTAGGAAGTTGCCCGAAATAATAAGATCGGGTCGCCTCGAGGCAAGCAGAATTTGAAAGTACACATACCTGCTCCCAGCGAGAAATCTTGAAAAAGCATAAAAGGTACAACGGTAGGAAATTAAACAAAAAGTGGAAGAAAAATATATTTGATGTAAATTTTTCAGCGTTCAAAAATATATTTAAAAAATAGAGTATAAAAAAAAACAGCCGGATATTCAGCGGAACTAATATGAAATAATGAGGAAATAATAAAAAAAAAAAAGCTGGACGTTTGACTGCGGAACTAGAATAGAGTGGAGAAAGTAAACAATATGAAACTAAATGAAAAGTCGAGCAAACCGGTGAATGGAGCAAAGTACGACGCACATTAAGAAAGAGAGAAATAGAGAGAGAGATGGAGAAATCTAAAACGAGAGAATGGGAATGCAGGAGAAAAAGCGACATGTACTTGGGGAAAAAAAAGGTAGAGGAAGTGATGGAATTTAATTCCTCTCGCGCATTCCCGGGGAAATGCATTTGTGCCTCCTCGCTTTTCGGCGCTTCCCCCCCCCCCCCCCCCCCGCCCCCGCCCCCGCGCCCTTAATTTCTCCCGCATTCTTGAGCTCCACGGAACCTCCCTGTTCGTCGGAGTCACCGAATCGCTCCTCGTAAATTGCTCCAACAGATCTCCGGCCACTCGTTGAATCTTCGTTTCATCCGACCGCATTTTGTTCCTCCGAGTCCACTCGAGATTGGCGTGAAATCGATTCACGAGAAGGAGACCAGTGACAGCCATCGAAAACGCGCGCTAGACTCCGTTTTACTAGAAGCCTATGAAGCGGCGGCAAAATTGCATCGCGAGGACGCTCGTATATTCTTTGTCGGTTTGCTATCGTCAAGTAAACCAATCACCTGCCAGGAAAAAATGAAAATTCGAGATTGCGCGCATTTATTTTGCGTGATCGGTTCTGTCGGTGATGGCATACAATAAACGCCGTGACGAGGCACTTTTTGGTGCTCTTTGGTCGAATTCATTCACGGAGGTAGGAAGCAGAGGAGGCGACGTTTACCGCAGCTCGAGGCAGCACCAAATGAGAAAACCCCGAGCGAAGCGGCGGAAAGTAGCTAGGCCGAAGTCGGTGGAAACGACCCCGAGGACAGTTTAAAGAAAAAATGCTGTTGGGGGCGGCAAATCAACTGTCCTTTTTTGTCCAATACCACCTTTCGGTGTTGGTCATCGTTGCTGGTGGAGGGTGTCCCTCCAAACCGGAAGTTTCGCACGGCTTCACCCCTATCGTAACGTCGGCTCCGATCGGACTTCAAGTGAAACCAAATATACCGGTGTTCCGTTTCTGGGTGGCGCCTACATTTTTGTCATAGTGGCCGACAAACTTAGGAAACGCAGTTTCCTAAGTTTCCCGCTAAATTTAGCGGAAAGTTGCCCGCTAAACTTAGCAGAAAAATTTCCCGCCAAATTTAGCGAGAGATTTTTACCCTTGTGACATCACACGTGACGTACCGTGACATCAGACGAGACCCTCCCCTCCATACCCTCCCCTCCTCCTCCTCCTCAAGAGCTGCTCTCTAATTCGGCATTCACTATCCCTATTTCCTTTCCGGGGAATATTAATTTCCGTATCTATATTCTGTTCTCGTATTCACCTTTATCACTATAGTAAAAACAAGTCCGGCACCTCGCGGAGCATTACTGATTTCACCCTCCTTTCATGTCGAATCAAAGTATATGTAAGTGGATCTTAGATTAGCCTTATGTTATTTCATAGAGACGGACACGTTTGAACCGCCCAAAGCATCGTCTCTTGCTTTGACAACCAAGCCTCGTAATAACTACCTCGCAAAACGCACACCATAACGAGCAAAACGATTTCTTTTTTTTTTTTCGTGGCAACGGGTATAAATGGTAAGGCCGAGAAACTGGATGAGCTACGTCACCTTTAAAGGGCCAAACACCGGCAGTGAATGGTTTCCAATCTGCGTGAACGCGAAGCCGAGCTGAACACTGACAGAGCACTTGTATAGGACCTGTGTTCTCCTCTCTGGCACCGTGTAGGTGACGTCAAAAGATTCAGCGTTTAGGCTTTGCTATCTAGGTGTCTATTCGTGGCACTCGGGCGAAAGGAGGAAAGAGTGCATGGTGCAATCTTTTTTCTTCGCTAGGTGGCGTAAGTTACTGTCCGTTAAAGGGGACCGGGGGGGGGGGGGGGGGGGGGGGGGGGCGGGCGGCAGAGCCGTTGGCCTGTCAGCCAGAAAATGATAGAAAGGAAACCTGGTGGCACTTTCAGCCTTCCTTCGCGTCATTTTCTACACGAACCAGCTGTCTCAGGTTGGTAGCCGTAGTTGCGATTAGAGGCTTATCCTGCGAAACACCGGATGAGTTGGTAGGCTTTGAGGACACTTTTTTATGTTTGCTCTTTTTAACGGCTTCCAATGATTTTTTTTTTTATTATTTATTTGGCCACAAAGCCAGTCTACCTTTCCTACTCTTCTGCTAAGAGCGCATAAATAGTACAAACACTACTACTTGGGTGGGCAAATCCAAATCCCATTAACATGCTCTAGCAGAGAGTCTGATGAGCTAAAGGAGCATTTTTTGGACGGCCTGTACATGGGAATACGACCGAGGCAACCCAGAAATTAAACCACGTGCCGCTAAGCCCCTTGGGGAAGGCTGGGAAATCCCTACTTCCCATTACGTGTTTCTTCATTCGAACACAGAAAGGAGGCTAGAAGGAATGGAGGAAACGAATGAGAGAACGAGAGAGAGAAGGAGAGGGCGGGGGACATTTATGCTCTCAGACTCAGAGGAAGTCGGAGGGACAGTGAACGGGGCGGGCGCTCGACCGACATTTTTCCGGAACCAACTTAGCGGGATAATTAATAGTTAGCGAAAAATCCCCGCACCGAGGAAACTGGCGCACAAGAGGTCCAGATCTTCATTTCCGACCCTCGGAATTTGAAAGGGTGGATTCTTGATAAAATGTCTTCATTTTTATTATTCTTTTGTTGTTATTGTTTGTGTTGACCCAAATAAAATGGTCTTGGAATATTTATTATGGTCAATCTGGTGTCCCCTCTTGGGTTGAATGGACGACCCAAGCGGGCGACGCGCGTTTATATTTCGGAGATTTAAGGCTCGTCCACACACTTGCGACTTCTTGTGACCCGAGTGCGTTAAAGCCTCTTTCTGTGTCCTTTTACGACGATAGAACAAACTGGCGCCACCTATCGGGTCATCGGCTAGCCGTGGGAACACTCGTGATTTTCGTATACCTCTTACATTTTTTTCGCGCCAAATTCTTTCTTTATTAGCCTGAAGAAAAAAACTTTCAGCCGTTCCACTTTGGTGAAGAAGGAAAACCAGCGGAGCTGTACAATGGAAAGTAATAGCCGGCCGCAAGTCGGGAAGCAGCGTGGAAAGGCTGCCGGCATCTACGAGCGAGGGCGGCAACCAGACACGTGGCTTTCCGCCGTCGCTCATAGATGGCGGTAGGTGTCCACAGTCCGATGCCGACATTTCTTCGCGGGGGACACGATCCTGGGGAAACTAGCCCTTAACAACTTCGCTGTAAAAATTGAAAATGTTGTAAACTACCGTTTCCCATAGATACCACGTACATTTTGAGCTCGCAAATATCGCGAAATCTGAGCTCCAGTGCATGGCATCCTGGATGCTTCGTGCGCTGGTTGCGCTCCTCAGGTCGTTACATTCGCCGGTAGAGACGGTTATTTGATGGTGTTGGCAACCAAACCCAGCAATACAAAGAAACAGCCGCGAACTATCGTTATGGTCATTATTGTGGGTCCGTAACTTAAGAGCAGCGAGAAGTGTGCTCCCCACCTCTCGCCGCCGCAACACACAGACCTAAGAAAGAAGAAAGTCGAAATTTGAAGATTCGTCTTTTCCAAGCGCAAAAGGCGTAGAGGAAACCTTCGTGCACGTAAGTGAGGCTCAGAAAGCTGTCCTCATGCGCGACGACAATTACGAATCAACGCAGTTGGACTTGTCTCTATTTTGATGATGCAAAAAAAATGAAAATGCAAGTTTCATGCCGCGGGCTCACACCTGACAGCGTGTTTTAAGGTGATTCGGTTTCCGTTTCTGGTGGGGCTACATGCGCCGCACGCGGAGATTTAGAGAAATGGCTCGACGCGCCTTTTCTGCTGGGCAGCCGAGCGTTTGTACAGGCCGGAACAGAGCGCGCGAAAAGCCTCGGAGGCCATGTCTAGTGGAATAAAATTTCCGGGCGAACTCAGAGATGGCGCCAGCGTGCCAGTGTGATCCCTCGCCGTAAGAGATCGCAAGAACTTGGTCGTAAGCAGTCGTAAGTCTGTGATCTAGCCCTTAGGTTCGAAGTCTGCGTCTGCGCGGGTTTCGTAGTAAAAATTGTGTTGTGTGTATGTTTATGCAGCCGTAGTCAGCCTCAACGCGTTTCTTATATTGTCACTTTTCTGGTCACTGACAGTCAAACAAAAATCATGGTAGAGTGCGCCTGCGCTTCGTTAAATGTAACGCAAGAGAAGTGGTTGAACGTGATGCCACAACCGGCTAAAAATAACACTTCTTAACGTTGCATTAAATATATGGGCTATACTAATCATCTTCCTAAGACTGTCGGCCCTTCCCTTTAGAATTAAATATATTTCACTGTTTCTTACGCAGTGTTATCACCTGTATGTATTTTGGTTCTTTAATGTATTTTCTTTCACGTGGTATGAAGTTCGATTACATTCGCATTGCTATTACTCCGAACAGTTTGACGGTAATAACTTTTTAAAGTATAAATGTACAATAAACTTAAACAATAAAAAAAGTGGCACTTTATTTTTCAACTTATCAACTCACAACGCATGGAATACCACTTTAAAAGTAAGATTAAATATAGAAAAATATTATGAGCTTCGAACGTCGCAGAGCTGCCACACGAAATGAGCAGATGATGCATGCAGGCGCTCGGCCGCTGCTGGCGCAATAAAGTTAACACTTGAACTCCCGGTACTTTAAATAAAATTCAATCGGGATAACCTTCTTCATACCCGAGCTCTGTTTACGGTGCTCTCATCAAATCACCCAGAGACTGCAGTGGAGCCCCGTTCGAACACTCGGTAAAATAAATATTCACTCTCAGTGGAGAAGCACGTTAAGAAATTTCGTAAGAAACGTTGCTCGCAGCACTTCTACAACCCGAGTTCGCTCCCGCGCATAAATTCCGGTATATTACTCATGTCGGCACCTACGCCCTAAGCCCCTCAGCCCACTTCGTTTTCACGCAGCGTTTGGACGCTGTCCAGACACACTCGGTGAGGCTTGACGAAATTTGAGGGTATGCCCGTGTCGCAAGAACATGGAGAACGTTCGCTGAAGCACCAACTAGCCCTCGTTTTAAACGTACATAAAAAAAAGAAAAAATTTATTTTATGCGTGCTTGAGTGATGATTTGCGCCTTAGTTGATTTTCGTTTCTAATATCTGCTTTTTTACGCCAAATGATGAGTTCGCAACGACTCTGCAATTTAAAAAATTTGTGTGTTGTTTATGGATTGCGCGTGCCTGAGTTTGTGGTTACTGGGAAGGCGTCTTGTGGAGATTGCGTCAAGGTTCTATGGGTTCCTTTCTTGATGAGTTTCTAGCGCGAATTCATTTTTCACCTGCGATATAATGGCAAATATGAGACGCTTCAACATCGAGGAGCACGTTACACGTTTTTCAAGCTAGTATTACAGAAAGGGCTGCAAGGGGGTATTGCGATATGCATCTTGGGTAAGCTATCTGTCGGAAACGGTGTCTTCTGAAATCCTTATTGTTTTGCATCGAAAACACTTGGTATACTCTAGAAAATTACCACCCTCTAAGTGTAAGGCCTCGGGCATTGTGAAAGTGGCCTTTTAGAGTCGTTTTTGCTGTGATCGGAACGCCCTCGATGACGAGGGGCTTAAGCGTTTTCCCGCGCGCCAAAACGACAGCAGCGTCACGACAGATCCACGCATTTGGTGCCTACGATTGAGAAGGATGCTCGTTGTTCATTGATGCAAAACTTTCCAGTTGAGAGGGTAACATTTCTAATCATTGAACTTCCACTTAACAAATCGAGCAATGTGTAAAACCAGAAAACGATTGCACATAAAAAAGGCTGAAGGATAAGAGTAATGTTTTATTTCAGCATCAGTAGCACGAATCAAACATCTCCGAAGATATATTAAAAAAAAAACTGTTACCTATTTTTTTAATATTTTAGAATCATACTGTTAATGTCGGGTGTGGATTTTTTATTCTACCTTGGCCTTAATATATTATTATTATTCTTGGTACTGAGCACATAGTTAAACAAATAGGTAACCGTAGATTAAACTTAAAAATAATCTAGTGTCGAACTTAGCAAGGGCCCTAGTATTATTTACTTAAGGTTCACCAAAACGACCAAAATGAACTATTGGTTCGTGCACTCCCACAAGAACAAACACGGACACCATAACACAAGGTAGCCTTCTTCTTTTATCAATTACGAAACTGGTAATGTGCAAAAAAGATAAGAAAAAAAAAACTTTATGGGCGTTGTCACGGGCTCTTACTCCGTTCATAAATAATACGCGAAGCAGGGCGGGCTAAATGTATAAAAATAGGCGGTGTCGGCCTGATGGTTCGGGCGAACATGCATGCGCCAGTCATCGCTCTTAGCTCGCTAATCCCGGTCCGCGAAATAGCTATTTGCATGAGCCCAACTCGGCATCCCCGAGTCCTCATTAGCCGCCGCAGTGAAAGCGAAGGTACGCTCTGCCTTTTTCCGTAATCCTTTCCGGTAATTATCTGTCTGGGGCTGAAATTCATCTTGTTCCCGGAGGAACATGGGCTCGATATAAATTTCCTCGAGTATATCCGGCGTCTACGCATTGTTGGCGTGTTCCTATTGCAATTATGGTTTGTTTGCGCAACTGTCTGAAGAGTTGCGCAAAAAATTGCGCAGTTAAATGTTGTTTTTTTTTCGTTAGCTCTGTTGGTTTAGAAGGCGTTTCGGGATAGGTGCATTTTTAGAGAACGCATAGTGGATTCAAGAATGAACAACGAACTCTCAACGAAAGAGTTGTCTGGAGGTTAGGATGGATAGGTTTACGTTATCCATCCTATCCGTTTCGCCAGTTCGATGTATACGAAGTGAACCACTTGGGAGCCCAGATTTAGATGTCCATTTGGGGTGACTGGCACTATAGGCTGGTCCTGCAAGTTCGGAATGATGTTTGGAGGTAAAGTCGGGCTTATAAATATTGTGGGTCGCTGAAATTGATATTTGGTGCTCGCCTCTGTGTGTCAGAATGGAATTCGTCTAATGTGTGACAGGTTTTCCGCATATACCAAAGTTCGAAAACGATTTCGGAGGTGAATTCTCGTGATTTCGCTTTATAGTCTCGAACAATTAGCAACAATCTGCCCGATAAAAGAAAAGAGAGACTTTTGCACTCGAAATGGAGCAGACAAAAAATATCAATGCTCGGATCATTTTCAAAATAGCACACAAAGTTTGTTATGTAAAACATCTTTTTTTTTTTCTTAAAGTGTATGGGTTCTGATTAGTTTGTTTACGTAATTCGCTGCCATTTTATTGTGACTAATGGCGATTGTTTTTTGAAGGTTGAGTTTGCGTTAGGGTAATCTATTTAGATTGCGTTACGTTTATCCAAATTTGGCGTGCCTACTGTTCATGTTCGGACAAGCACTAGTTTACTAGAATCCGACAACATAAGAAACGAGGGGCGTGGCGAGCCCCGTGCATCTCATTATCGCTCCTCATCCAATGAGCACGCGGTATTACCGGATAAGAACGTCGAGGAACCATTCACGATTCGAGAAGCATTAACATAATTAAACCACGCCATATGTCTTTTTTAATTGTTATAATGATTACATGAGGAGCGCAAGTTCGTCTGCTTCGTTTGCAGTAGTTGTTGTGACGTTAGAACGCCCAATCGGGTCTGACTGAAGGGTAGTCTGTAGACATAAAGAAAGCCTGCCTTTGCGGTCTACCCACTATCCTTCAATATCAGAGCCAACGTTACTAAAACACTCAGTTGGGAAACTCGCCGTCGAAACCTGGGCCGCTGGCGTCCACCGAGACCCAGCTAAATGCGACAACAGCGCCACTCTTTTTCGTTTGTCTGTACTATGGTCACCCCGAGCTTTTTAAAAGCCTGTGTTTTGCGTAAAAACAAACGGAAAAGACTCTTTTTGTATGAAATGTATTGGAGTTTAGTACCAAATGGTGGGCGCGTGATGTTTTTATCATCTTTAGTTCCCAAGGTTTTGCGGAACAATTAATATTGTTTTTATAAAACCATGCCTCAGCGGGCCTTTCAGGTAGCGCGTCCCGACCTAGGTGCATTTTAACTTCAGTAATTCAACGCGGGGCGTCCGCCGGGGAGACGGGGGTTCACCCCTGTCAAAGCCAAAAATAGAAGTCACGTGCAGTACTTCGAGTGGCCGCTGCGGGAGAAATGGTGGCGTTGTGTTCGTCATTAGCTCGGTGCTCGGAGACAGATTGGGGCCATATTTTTAGGGCTGTCTCTGTGGGAGTTTCCCAACTGATTGTTTTAGTAACGTTGATCAGAGCCAATCAGAGCTTGGTGTCGTTCTGACGTCACCGCAACTCCTGCGCAAGAAGCAGACGACTTGCTCTCCGCACAGATATATATACATATATATATATATATATATATATATATATATATATATATATATATAACCAATATATATATATATAACCAATATATATATATATAACCAATATATATATATATATATATATATATCATACGTAACGAATTTCTTGTAACCGCGAAGCATTACCTACTAAAACACAACAAAAAATGATTTAGGAAATTATGAGGATCTTAAATATCGAAAAACAAATCGTGCAGAAAAAACACCATACACAAACACACTCACACGAAAATAAGTATACCGCGCTATTTAAACATTGCGAAAAACATAATGGGATAGATCCGCGGTTGCTTGAAAATAAATATTACTTATAAAGCGCTTAATATCCCCTTTTTCTTTTGCGCGCGCTAATATTATCTGCCACACGACGGTAAGTAAGGTTTATAATTTCTCCTACGATCGTCTTATTACAATTTCACAATTATAGTACCACGTTTAAAGTACGGCGCATTCTACTCCCTTTTTTATTAGGAAAATAAATATGTTGTAAACCGTAATTTATGCATACGCCTTGTGGGGATTGGACGGGGCTAGTTTTAAGGTAGGTAGGGTGCTCAATATTTCGTTCAAGTTACTTGAATGGCAAAAGTTTAACTGGGTCCGTTTTTCCCGGTATTTTCTAATTGGATCCGTGAATTCTTTATGACTCAAAGGCGTCCATTTATTTCTCGTAGTAATCGAATCAGGAAGGTATGCCACCGGCGTTCTATATCTCCCTGATTAAATTCGATATACACCGACTCCCACTCCATCATCATCACCAGCATTATCAATTTATTTTCTGTGCTGAGGAAAATTGAAATCGCCTCGATTGTGAGGCACAGAAAACGAAAGGATTCGACATTCCTAATGTCATTGTCGGCTCATTGACGTTGTTATGTAGTATTCTACGTGGGTTGCAAAACTATAGCTGAACGGATGTGATTAACATTGGTTGTAGCATGGGTAACACTGGAAAAAGCGAATTAAAACTAAATTCGTAATCATTAACACGAAACTTACGAAAATTACCATGTTTAATAAAGAATACATAGTTAATAACAGTCAGAGCACACCTATACATTCGAAGGTGTGTCGATGCTGGCTCTGCAGCCTCTACTGAAGGTGAGTTACGATATCTTATCTAATAATCAAAAACGTGAGTCACCTGCAGCTGATTGCATTAGGAGACATAAACGACATCTTGACTGTTTTCGTTCGTATTTTGTTTAGCGAAAATTTATAATGAAATGAAGATATTTAGACAGTTACGGAGGTAATGCTTCCTTTTTGAAGAGAAGTAATGCATCTTCTATATAAAGTTATGTGGATCAAAATATTGTTTGGGTTGGTTTGGTCGTACCTATTTAATTTAAAAAGAATAGGTACATCCATAAATTTCAATGCTGAGCAACGTCTTTTCACAGATCATCGCAAACCATTAAAACCAGACGTACAAAGATTGTATCTGAGTCAGCTTTAAGCATAAACGGATATATAAGGAGCTGCTAATAACTATACGAAAACCACACGAACATAAAAGGGGCTCAGACTCTTTCCCTTTTTATGGAACAGTTGTTTTTTTTGTATATTGATAGAAGGGAAATTCCCCAAAGTGCAAATAGAGTCACAAAAAAATTAAATAGATTTCCACCTGAAATGAAGCGCAACTCCCGCCCATAGTGGACTGGTGAACGCTGAAAAATCCACCTGGTCCGCAATTTGATCCCTGGTCCTCTCCAAGTCTGACGGAGGCTCTACGATATACTGGACCAGCTGGGGAGTTCTTCAGCCGCCACTAGTCGCCTATAGCGAGAGAGTCGCCCTCCCTTTCCGGTGGAAGTCAATTTGATTTCGAGTAGTTTCTTGACAAGATCTATATGAGAGAGAACTTATGGCTGTCCTCTTGCAATTCAAAAACTTTCTGCAATCCACCGAAGTATCAAAGTACTTCTTGGTTATACAGTATTTAGACTGAGATTTACTTTATGATATATTACCCTTAATAACAGAAAAACGTGGTTTCGAGGTATTTTGATTGATACCATGATAACTAAATTGAGAGGATTTCCAATACGCGAAAAACGGTATTCGTCAGGTAGAAGAGCTCATTTGACACTTTTTTTCAGTTTAATATTGCTTTTAGAATGCTAGAAATTCCGACTAATTACTGTACTCGCCTATGCTACGTCTACACTGTGAGTATTGATAGCTGTGTTACTAATTCGTGACCTAAAATTTGGTTTGCTCGTTGTTTAGAAAAATTTTATTTGATTAGTCTTCATCAAGAACTATGTAGTAACTCAAGAAAACAAAAAAAAAAAAAAAACAAAAAAACAGTGCACTAGGACTGCAGTGTATGGCTCCGCTCCCTGTCATAGGGATATCGCATTACCAGGTCACTGAGAGTTGAAGAAACGCCGAAACGGAAATATTATGGACATGCTTCTTGATTTTTGATTTGCTCTTTGACACGCGACGGCATTAAGAAGCGCGCTTCGCAGCAAAGCCGGCCTCAGTGGCGTGGCACAAAAGCCAGCGTCGGTGGCGTGACGCAAAGGTCCTGATTGGTGGATAGGGTCATGACGTCCAAGCCACGTGACCTCGCGCGGGAATTCCAGGCAACCCACGACGCTGACGTGAAACGTGACGTCACGCGTGGAATGAAAGTGATTAAAATATGTTATGTAATGCGACCTAAAAGGTCGCCGCACGTCTCAAATGATTTCACTTTATAAGGTAATTCATTTTCCTTAAAGAAAAATTTGAGGAACTTTAGGCGGTATTCGAACCCACGACCTTTCGGTTGCGAGCCACACACAAGGCCACGCAAGGTACGCTTGCATGGCTAATAAATGAGAAAGCGACGCGAACGAGCCCCAATAACGCTATCGCGTTCCACCCTTAAAGGCGAAGCTTAAGCGCCCTTCAAGATTTATCGCAACGCTGTAGCCCCCTCGCCCAGCCCCGCTGTTAGCGACAACAGCACCCCGTGCCGACATAACCGTAGGCCTCGTTTACAGCCTTTCTTGCAGTTAATTGTTATGGACGGACGGCAAAAAAAAAATTGTAGACGTGGTGCCGACGAAGAATCAGAAGGCCATTATTGTTAGGTTGTTGGCAGGCGTGCACGCCACTCGTTAGGAGTAATCGAATTACTTGTAGTCAATTTCTTTCTAGATCAATTGTGTAATCATTTGAATACATTTATTTGGAAATAATCGCAAGAGTAATTTGATTACCTCTGAAAGTAGTGAAATTATTCGTAACCATTTCTCCTTTCCCTTCTTCTCAAACGGCGCCCTCTGTGTGTGCAAGTCCTCGACCAAGGAATCCTTGAACCACGTATCCGGGGGATGGTTTACCAAAATTTATCACTTAACAAGATGAGCAGTTTATATTTGGGTGATTCCAGTTCAAGAATGATGGTACACTACAGAATACTCGTTTCTAAGCCGACACTCTGAAGTATAATCGGCAAGGTAACGGTTGATTTTTCAATCAACGGTTAATTACTTTTCGTTTCAAGTAATCGAGTAATTTAATTTAATACTTTTTAACCAAAAATAACTTTAATGGTAATCGATTAATTTTTTCGATCAACGTGCACAAGACTGGTTTGTGGCACACTGTTGGCGGCTTTTCTGTCTGGTCGGCTATGCCTACGAAAAATCTCCCTGAAGATTTCGTACTTTCATCCCCGACGTTTCTTGAAAGTCAAGAAGGGGTCTGCGCAAAGACACGTTGTTAGCCTGAATAAGAAGCATGGTGTGTAGAAGTAATTAAGAAGAAGTGACAAACAAGCGTGTCATATATGTTTGAAAAAACGATTTTTTTCTTTGTTTGTACAGTAGCTCGGACGCCAAACCGTTAAAAAGAAAAGTAAGGCAGTACAATTTTTTGCAGAAGGTGAGGAAAACTAACGCTTCTGAAGTTGAAGGGAATTGGAACCTTTATTGTTGTTAACCGTGGTGACAGGGAAAGTCTTTTTTTGTTGTGCGTGTGTGTGTAAGCTCGCAATACAGAGACTTGATTTTGGTGAAATATTTTTTGGGATCCTCTAAAATTGGTATTTTGGTATACAAATTAAAATTATAACTTCTGCCAAAATCAGTAATGGGGTGAGGTACCAAATACGTCCATTTTCTGCTATCAATAGTAGTAATGCTGCTTTCGATAACAGTCCTACACAAATACACACATTTTGTTTTGGTTCTGGACCTTATTTGGTTTAGGCGATCGAGTATTGAAAATTAAAAATGATTTTACTCAGTGTAAGATGACGCAAATAATTGTTAAGATTATTACCATGCATTTCCCTAATCCGCAGACACCCCCCACCCCTTCGTTTTAAGAGTACTACTCTAAAAGTATAAATTATAGTTTTGCACTTTTATAAAGCACTTTGTAAGAGATTCTTACAGTATAGTTTTAATTTTCAAATAGTGCATTAAACATATGTTTCCCTATGCACAACATGATTGCTAAGTTAGGCGGAGATGGCCAACTGAAATATCTCGAGGAGTATACTTCTGATACTCAAAGTATACAAAAAAGCCCGAAACTAGCTTTATTTGTTCCCCTGTTGGTTTCTACTATAGGACCCCTTTTGAAAAAGGTGGAATCGTCAGGATAATGAAATGAACACACGTATTTCAGGACGTCACCGCCTCGCATTTCAAAATGTCTGACTCGTGTTCTGCTTTAAGTGGAACTTTTTCTTAGCTTCGTTTAGAGAAGTCACTCCGATCGAACAAGATAAAAGAGGGGGTGTCTGGGCAAGATAAAACTGATGCCCTCTTTACTCTGAATCAAGGAAACAAGATACGTCGGAAAACTGATAAACAAGCGAGCCTCGTCCTCGTGTATCGTCTTGGTTATATGCGCGACGTGGGGGACTTGGCTACCGAAACAAAGTTGACGTAAAGAAGTAAAAAACAAACGAAAAAATCATATGCTTGAATTTCTGTAAACGCCGAGGGAAAAGTAATGTACCGTAACGGCGTCATAAAGGTCTCATAATAAACGTTACCACCATTATCCTTTTCATCCATCAAACTGAACGAAACTGTCTAACAAAGATAACTTTTGGATTAAATCTGTGTAAAGTTTTTCTTTTTCTAAATTATTATATATGTTTCGAAATAAAACTTGATATTGTTTTGTCCCAGACTATATACACTTTTTGCTGTGAACAGCGATATCACAACTATTTCCTTATATTTGTTTCCTAACCCTAGAAAAAAATAAGAGGTGCTTTGATTTTCTTTTGATTTTTGCTTTTATCACTGTGTCGCGCCTATCATGGTTAAGCTGATAGTGCAAAAAAATAATTCCGCCTTTGTGTTTTTAATATGCAATACTGAGTTTAAGAAAGTTAATAAAGCTGAGTGTGTAAGCCGTTGAAAAATAAAACAGTTCTAAAGTAGGAAACAAAACAATCTCCGACAAGTTAAGAAAAGCAGGCTTGACGAGTTCCCGCATTAAACAATAATGACGCCAAGCAACCAGTCCCTAAGTCAGACCACACCCGATGTTTCTAAATTTGTCGCTAACTCTAGCTTCATCCCTGCTCGAGAAGTGATACGGCAGTCAGCCAGGCTTACCTAAGGGCAGTTTGTCCGGGCCGGCCGATCCCAGTGAGGCGCAGCAGCCCAGGATCGTCACCGCAATGCGTATCCACGAACCCATGTCCCCCGACCAAAGGACCGGGACCTCACCAGACCACAATATCGTTCCAGGAGCACTCGGGCCAAGACTCCGACGCAGACCCCGAAGTCGGGCGTCCAGGTGTCGGGACTTGCACGCGTGGAGTGCTCAACCCCCTCGGCGACCGTCGGTCTTGCGGACGACCAGCCGGTGCTTCCATGGTCTCGCTTGGCCTCGTGGACCTCTTTTTTATAGACGTTGATTTGTCCGCCCCGCCTGCATCCTGTCAGGGAATAGAGGAGGAGGTCCGCTGGTGACGTGCAACTTCATAAGGAAGGGATGGTGTCCTGTGAGGGGTTTCTTGAGATAGCAGACGACACTGGAGTCTTGAGGTCGTCTCGCTGCAGCAATTCGTCCTGATAAGTCTTCCGCAAATAGCAGACGACGCTTGAGTCTTGTGGCCGTTTGGAAGCAGCGAGACGTCTGCCAGAGACAGTAGCCTTGTCCTTCTGTGTCACCAGCTTCGGTCTTCCGGCGAACTGTGACAGAGTTGACCCAAATCGCAGTGTTTAAAGCGTAACTCTTCTTTTTTTTTCAGGTGGCGAATGTTTGTCGGTTTTTTGGGGTTTGTTTTACGGCGAGTCTTCCGGAAAGAGTTCGACGTGACCTGATCGAAACTTTCTGCGCGACGTTACACCGATGCGCACGAAGATTGTCGACGCTTGAGTTTAAAGATGAGCGGACAATGTTTTTCTCCCTGAGTGAGCTCCAATTTGCGGTCCTCCCAAGTTGGGACGAAAAACGGCTTGTTCGAAGGCGGCTGGTGCGGAGGGCCTGCGGACGACGCGTCCAACGAGAACGCTGCCGGAGCCCGTCCGCGTGGTTTCCTGCGGCGGGTTTTCGGGCGGCGCTCCGGCCGACTGCTTACAGGCAGCGGCGCGGACTGCGCGTGCGCGGAAGAGGAGAGGCTCCGGGAGGAAAAGGAGAGAGGGCTCGCGATCCGCGAAAACGGAGCGAAACCAGGCAGGCAGCCGCGGGCGGCGCGAGCGCCGCTTGCGTCGACTAGATGGGGAGAGCACGGGGGCGCCTTGTCGAAAGTAGGGTCCCGGTGCCGCGCGTGTTCGGTTCGGGTCTCCTCCTGCTCGGCGCGGTCGCAGGAAACGGGGGCGGCCGCTTCTCTCCCTGCGCGCTCCTGGAAGCAACACATTGTTGTTTACAAAACGGCGGAGGTAGCGGAAATAATCGCGGTATGCTTTGCCTGAGTGGGCCGGAGCGCGCGGATGAATCTGCCCCGCTTTCGGGTCCCCGGGCTCCTTTGTTGGCGCCCTTGCGAGCGCTCCGTATACCGTGCGCCCGTCCGTCGATCGTGCCAGTTTGGGGCTCTGGAAACGGCGTGTTTTGGACGAGAAATTAGATGGCACCGAATTGCGACGGACGTGTTTATTTGTGCTTGGTCTGATCTTACAGTCGCTGAGAGCTGAATAAGTGCGCGGCTCGCCTTATTATTATTTTTTCTTGCTTCGTGATTCGCCCTTCAGTGTTCGTATTGGCCAATGCCGCAATATAATTGACCGCGAAGCGATAATAAAATGACGGAGAGCCGTCACGCCCCGCCTTTCTTAATTACTGGCGGTTACCAAAGATGTTGCGTGATTTCCTCTTTCAGTGTTTTACTGTAATTCTGCCTTCTAGGGAAGGGGGCTGTCCACGAATTTGCAGGAATGAGCCCGTGTGCTAGAGCTGCAAATCAATCTTCAACAGTCTCCCGAGCTTTTGCTTTATACCATTCGTAACACGTGACCTTCGGCCTAAGTGTGTATCGACTCTGCGTGGTCAATGAGATCTTGAAAATCTCGGGGCGTGGCTCCTCACCTTAACGTTTCTGCCGTCGTGATTCGCCCTCCCGCGTTTCCATTGGTCAATTACGCATTGCGATTGCACCGAGCCGCGCGTTTCTTAGGTTTTCAATTACTATGTGGAGCGCAAGTTCATCTGCTTCTTGCGCAGGAGTTGCAGTGACGTCAGAACGACGCCGAGCTGTGATTGGCTGACTGAAAAAATATAGTGGGTAGACCTCAAAGCATCTAACATGGAGATCTTCCCACTATTCTTTTAAGTCGGCCAATGAGAGCTCGGCGTCGTACTGATGTCACCGCAACTCCTGCCAACGAAGCAGACGACTTGCTCCCTACATGAGGTTGTCATAGCGTCCGATGAATCTACCGATGAATGGGTCGTTGCATTAATAGCTGACAATATGTATATTTTTTTCAATCTAATAATTCATCGAGAGGAGACCCTTTTTTATGGGGTTATTACATGCACCATCTTCGCACTTATCGAACTGGACACCAAAAATTTAGTTTCCCAGCAAACCTTGAAAGATCGATTGCTGTGTTCGATTTACCTGTACTTCCTGCACTGCTATGTTCGGTGCACACCACCTGTATTCGATTTTCGAGAGAATCCTATCTCGAAACGCAATCAAAAGTATGCATTGCCTTCCAGTTTTGTGAACCGGTGCATGCTGGAGGCGGCAAATCGAACGAGACAAGTGTCGCGTTGACAACCTGCACTCAAATGATGTAAATATACTCGTCCAATTAAGATATACCTTAGTTGCAGATGAGCATCGTGCTGGAGAATATATCTTATTATAACCTTTTTTTTTACATTGCTGCTTTCTGGGGTACTGGGGATGAACAATCAGTAAAACACCGCATTGATTTTGTTTCAGCCCGCAATTTTTGTTCTTGAATTACACAGAATTTGTTATGGTAATTTTCCTATATGTCGCACTTTTTGGTTACGTAAATAGTACGTAATGGCTGACAACGTGACATCAGTAGAATTTCGTATAGGTTTATTTTTTACCTTTTTTCACTTTACTTGCTTTATGGCATTTTAATGTATGCTAAACGACGTGACATCAGCATAAATGCGTATAAATTAATTTTTGGCTTGTGTTTTATTTTACCCTAATTACGGCACTTTCATGTATGCTAAAGAAACAAAAATGCCATAAAATGGCTTAAACAAAACACGCCTGTCTGTTTTTGCATCGCTATGGTTATACCTATCTCAGAAATGGGGTCACCCCGAGGTATAATCCGTTATACCTACTTTCGGAGTACTAAATGAGCTCAGTCAGCCTTGACATTTAACCGTTTAATCCTATAGTTATAAAATTAAATATCAAAGTCAATAGAATAAAAAATAATAAATTAATCATTTAAAAAGAAAGGACACCAAGAACTATGACCATGGTCTTCGTTTACGCTCATTTTGAACTGTGCTAAAAAACAAGAACAGCCTGTCGTTGAACCGGGTTTACTCACGCTCGACGTGCTCCTATACGCGTTTGTTGACGAATGGTCTATAAAGTGAAATTTCGACGCGCTAAAGTTTCAGTTACACTCCGTGTCACTAGGTGCGTGCAGCACAGGCGAAGGCAACGCCAGGCGAGGGGAGAAAGAGCGAGCACCAAGAACCTACTCTCCTCTCTAACGTTCCTCTACGTCCCTTCCTCCCCTCTCCCCTCGATTGCCCTCCTATTCCTTCTCGCCTTCCTAATGCTCGCCCTTTCTCTCTTCTCCTGGCGCTGCCGTAGCGTGCAATGCACACAACTAGTGAGACAGAGTATAGGTTTGAACAGCCAGGGGCGGGGGGGGGGGGGGGGGGAGGGGGGGGGGGAGGGGAGGGAGGACGGAGGAAGAGGCATATTGTTGCAATATGTGGCGCTCCATTTGAAGGCGGCACGGGCCTCGCTAATGCATTTTCTGGCTTTCCGTGCGCAAGTCGGGAGATCAAACACGAGCCGCCGACTGGGAGAGACGACGCGCCTTTGAGGAGGACGCAAATGATTATGCACAGCAGCTCTCTCAGGTACCTCGTTTTGCGCCGCTTTGAAGTAGGGCACTCGCTAAAAACGCTCCGCTAACTTGTGCGTTGAGAGTTCCAGCTTCCCCCACCCCGGCCCTCCAGCTACGTAGCAAAGTTTGCTTGGGACAATACGCGTTCTTTGTTTCGGAATGTAGGGCCCTGAATGCCCAAAGAAGCCAAGCCAAGGAAATATAATAGTTAGGCTGTACTTCGGGTTGCTTTGTTGTCATCTGGCAGCTTTGGTACTCAATTGCCAAGTAAAGCAGAATTAGGCTTCACTGCGGGTTGTTAGGTAGTAATGTGCTATCTCATAACCCCTGTCTTCCATTTTGGCTGTGTGGCGAACCAGAAAAAAGTTAGACGTGGCATTTGTCTGGCCAGTTAGCGCTAAGGAGAAGTACTTTGGCCCGAACGAAGGCTTTGGAGTAAACTTTATGAGGCCCAATATAGGTCCTTATAGGACTGCCAAACTTGGGCCCAGTTGGTCGTTTCTCGGCCGTGCTGACTAGGCAGGTCGCCTCCACCCGGCCCAACATGCGGGTTGGAACAGTAGCTAGCGCTGACTTGTCTGAAATATGCGTAGTATTATCGTAATAGGTGTGAGGCCGGGTTATACTTGATCCTTAATATGTAAAGGGTATCAATACATACGCACACTCACGCACGTACATACACACACACGCGCACGCATTCATGCACACGCGCACACAAACGTACGCACACGCGCACCCGCCCCCCCCCTTCCACACACACAAACATATATATAGGTATACACACACACACATGCACGCCAAAATAGGTTCACCAGCAAAACTCCAGCCTCATTTTTACATTTGCAGTAGAACCGTTATTGCAACCGCCGTCGTCATGAAAGAGGGCTAAAAAGGGAAAAACTCCCTGAATAGAGCACCCCTCATACCACAACCTACAAGAAGAAACAAATTACTATACTCGTTTCCACCTAAAAACCAATTGTAAAAAAAAAAAGGCCCGTCTTTTCGCGGAGCATTACTGATGTACTCTTTTACGCAGAGAATTAGGATATATGTAGGTGCATTTTAGATTCGAAATATGTTATCTTATCAAGACATACAAGCCTCAAACGCCAAAAGCCTCACTTCTTCGTCCGGCAACCAAATCTTCTAAGAACCACTTCGCGCGTAAGAACAGTGCGCAAAACTTCTGTTTTTTTTTTTTTTTTCTTGAGGTGAAAGCGATTATATAAGTAAGCTCCCTCACTTCGTACGCAGCGTGTAACCTGAGCACACTTTCACTCAGGGCTATTGGCGAGGCGATCGAGCTGTAGTGGGTGTTCACTGGACGCCATATTTGAGGGCGCTGTTTAGAGCGCTAGCTCGGAACGAGCTCGCATTAACAAGCTGCTACGACCGACACTCTTTACAATACGTAATGCAGGCAAAAGCACCGCGGAAGCTCGCCATCAGCACACGATCAACATTCGCGTACACAGCCATACCCTCCTCTATACTGACAAAACCTAGCAGATCGTCACGTGACGCGGCCACCGAAATGGAAAAGGTAAAGCGGCAGACAAGAGTCATGTAACGGGCGCCACGCTGCGGCGAGACGCCGAAACACTCTTGTCCCGAGCGATGGGATGACCGCTCGTGCTCCTCGCGTTCTCCGGGCTACCGCTTCTTTTTTTTGTCGGGTTTGAAAACCATGTTTCGGGTCCTCGCCGCTGCAAAAACTGTGAGCTGAATACCAGACTCCCCGAGAAATGCTCTGTGCTACCAGATCCTCGAGCTTCAAATCTGCGACCGGGCACTCTATGGCTCCGTCATCAAACCGACAGGCTTTGTGAGTGTAGAGGAGGCTATGACACAGCTATATGGCCGCCAGTGAATACTGCCTATAGGGGGCGCTATGTTTAGCTTGTTTTTATATCCCCTCTATCTTGCGAAAAGTGGCGCCACCTATTGTTGTAGAAATGCTACAGACACGTGCCGCTCGCCACTTCTGGGAAGAACATGGCGTCTAAAATCTAGCTCAGTGCTGCCCTGTGCCGCCATGATCTTCCCAAGGGGCCCGCATGTCTGTCTGTCTCAGGGTGAAGACATCCATTGTTGCCCTGAATGTACCAGCGCGTGACGCTCTCGCGCACTCGGTCCGTGACTTGGGCCGTAAAATGGCGTCTATGCATGAGCCAAACCTACGCGCTTGAGTTTGAATGACGCGAGCTTCAAAATGCATAAAAAACGATTGGGCGGAAAAATGGCTGGGATGTCATCACTCAAGCAAAAGCGCGCGTGTGTATGAAGGCAGTCTACCCAAGGGCTGCCCGTTGCACGTGCCCCTTGCACCGACGCACCTTGCTCAACTTTTAAAACTTAATGGGGCTTTACTTGTTTTCCCCGGAGTTCTGTGTTTACCAACACAAGGCACGCGCACTCTATCCCTTACTTCATCTTTCTAGATTTGGCGCGGGCAAAGATTTGACGCGACTCTGGCCCCCATTTCTCCCCGCACTCAGTCGACGAAGACGAAGTAAAACAATCCATGAGTGCTGCGTCCGCCTTCGGATTTACCTACTTTAGAATTTATTAATTAAGCACGATCCCCAGCCGAACGATGGTGCAACGTTCCTTTACATGAGCCGAGCGCTGCGTCGAACCACAAACAAACAAGTTCTTATTGTCCCAAAATATTTTACGAGGGGAAACATCCTAGTCTCCAGTAATGCAATGGCCTCGGCGCGGACGGGTCGCAGTTTGAATGACTGGATGGCCAGCAACCTTGAGTGTTTCCCGCAGTGAATTGGGAGTGGTGCGAGGCGCCACCTATTTCCATAGAAGTCGCAATTATCAGGCATTTGTGCCGGTGGCCGAAAGGCGCGCCGCAGGCCGTCCGCTCGATGCAAGTACTTGCTCCATATACATCGTACGTAGCTTGTTCCGGCGCGACGAGACGTACGCAACGCTGGTGAGAAATTGGCGCAGTAGGCTCGCCGTCTAATGCAAATCAGCGGAGTAAAATGTATTCCCCCTAGAAAAGTATTTGTCTCCCCCATCGGTGATATTCTTAATTTAGTGACCAGGGGCGCGGCGGTTGGATGTGCTTCCCTATAGTGACTGATTGCGGAGCTGATTGCCTGGCTAAGTATTAAGGCGTCCTACATAAATATCGCTCGCGAATATGAAAATTGGACAGTGGGGAAGAAGACGCGCGAACAGAATCATCGCGAACGAGGTTATTAAGAAATGATAAGTTTATCTTTCCCTCCTGTTAAGTTGCCGGCTGAGCCAACACCTCTCAAACGACAAGGCCGTACTGCTACCACTTTTGCGTCACCAGCAAAGGCCAACGCTGAACACAGATTGGTGACGAATGCTGCGTCAGGGCACGGCTTCGAGACAAGTTTGAGCCGAGCGTTGACCCAACCGTCGACTCCAATCGGTACCCAGCGTTGGCGTTGTCCTTCGCTGATGTCGCCATCTCATTCAGCACTCCGGCTTTGTTATCTAGGAGGTGTTGGCTGAGCGCGAACACCCTCTCGGTTTATTTTTCTTTGCTAGCGATTAGAACCTCAGGAACGTAACAACCCGCAAAGCCAGTTTTCTGAAAAAAAAAAAGAGAAATCAGACATCTAATGCTTATTGGCATATTATAGAAAGAAAAAAAAAACATACGGAGTGGTGAGTGCCGATCATCCTAGGATTGCTCCTTAGTCAATAAGCACAGCTTTCTCTATACTCACAAAGCCTGGCAATTCGACGACGGAGCCATAGTGCACCCGGTCGCAGATTTGGAGCGCGAAGTTCTGATAGCATAGAGCATTTCTCGAGGAGCCTGTAGTCAGTGCACAGCTTTTGCAGCGGCGAGGACCCGGAACATGGTTTGCAAGCCCGACAAGAAAAGAAGCGGTAGCGCGAGGAACGCGAGAGACACGAGCGGACATTCCATCGCTCGGGAAAAGTGTGTTTCGGCGTCTCGCCGCAGCGGGGCGCCCGTTACATTCCGCTCCTCTCATCCGTTGTCTGCCGCTCTACCCTTTCACTTTCGGCGGCCGTGCCTCGTATCGATCTTCCAGGTTTTGTTAGTATCGAGGAGGCTATGCTATGAGACTGCAGCAATGACCGATAAAAAACGCGGAACACCGAATCAATAAACAAGAAGCATGAACATCTTAAAGTTGCTCCCTTCGTTTCTCAAACTGTCAGTGACTGTAGTTGGTTCTAAGAGGACCGACCAAGCGGGAGAGCCCCCTCTCTGAGTTTTGCGCGGCCAAAAATAGCCCTTGACAAGTGGCCAATGAAAGAGGCCGGTTTGTTCGCTGCAGGCGCACGCTCTGCACATGCCGCCAACACTTGGTCGCGCGAGCCTTTGTTCCCACCGTTGGCCAAGATAACGTGCTAATGCTAATGAGCTCTGCGGAATCAAGGAGCAGCTTTCGCTCGCCTCTTCTCGCACCCCACTTTCGCACATTTCTCCTAATTTTTTCTTGAAAATATATTGGTCATTTCCCTCGTGTAGTCCACTTCACCTTAGGACGAACATAAGCGGTGGATACGAGCAATCCTAGCCACTCCCGCTCTGTGAGCGTAACTCGTGACAACGGGTCCCAACTCGCCGCTGAGCCCCCTCTCAAAGTTTGGATTAAACTTCCCCGCCAAGGATTAAAAATACCGACACTGAGACTGCAAACACGACTGCTTTGCGAACGATTACAAATAATGCCACTGAAACAGAAAGGCGACTGTACTCCCAAGGATTGCAAATAACGATACTAAGACTAGAAACACGGCTGCTGCGCTGCGAAGGTTTGCAAATAACGAGAGTGAAACTAGAAAGACGAGGCAACACACACATAAAAGTGCGACCGCTTTTTTCTCCCCGATTCTGTGTGGAAGGAAAAAAAAACTTGCTAGTCCGCGTTTATCTGTGTATGTTACGTCGTCCTTCTAGTCTCAGTGTCATTATTCGAAAAATCTTCACTGCGCAGTTTAATCAAAGCATGAACAGCAAATTAGCCCACATTTAAGCAAGTGGTTAAGTCCCCTCTCGACGGTCACGGGGCACTTACGCGGCATTTGATTGGCTAGGGTGGCTCATAGCGTCTACTGCGGTCCATCGTAAAGTTCAATTCAGCTGAGCAGCCCACCTTGTTTCCGGTGAATGGCACGCGGTTCTCGTAGGCGGAAAGGGGGAAGGGGGGAGGGGGAAGAGGGGAGACCGGTGGGGGGGGGGGGGGGGAGGGGCAAAGAAAGCTCAGTCTGTTGACATTAATTAAATAGGGTGGCACCGTGGGACCGACTCTCGCTGCCTTCGAAGCGTTCGGTTTACACTCAGCAGCAAACAAGGCGGGTCCCTAGGGAAAAAGGGGAATTGGGGAAACTAGGGGTTTAATAGGAAAGGCACTGACGGGCTGATTTTGAACACGCGTTAGGTACAGCAGGCGTGTTTTTTTTCTTTTTTTTGTTATCTGATATGTTTAGTGTCGGAGCGTGTGTTTCTACGATTTAGTGAAGTCGTGATTCGTGTTGCTTTGTGGAGACGTGCACTGTTCGACATCTAAATTTTGTTGTGGAGTGTTTAGAGAAAAAAAAATGTAATGACAAAACTACCGGACGTTTTTGGGCTAAAACTTGCCCACAGCAACTCTTACGGTTTCGCCTGAAAAATGTTAGTCACAGAAACTTCCTTGTAGCTATTGTGTGGGGTAGCATTGGCGGTTATTGTTATTTTTTTCTACGCCGTGCGTTTCGTTTTTCGTTCGTTGATTCATAGGTTATGTAAATCTGCGTTTTTATTGGAATTTTCTTGACCCCGACAGGCCTACTGCATTTTTCGTGCGTCGTGGAGGTGAACTTTATAATTAGTCTTCAGTGGAAACCACTGTTGAGGCTACGCTTTGGTGGAAGAAAATGAATCTGTCACGTGAACTTTCTGCTGGCGATATAAAAAACGAAAGTCTAAGCTTATTTCTAATAAATATTTTAATTATAAATGCCTATGTAAACTATGAATGCGTTACATTTGCACTCTAAAAAATATTCGTTACCAAATCAGTTTGCCTTATACACCACTTTTTACGCAAATCATCTTCAGCACTAAATTTCCAGACAGCTTAAGAGAGCCAGGGCGTGCGTGATGTTCACACCTCCTGCTTTCTGATTGGTTCTTTTGCATCCCCATGTGGTAACGCCCCAACCTTAATGGCTACGTAGCGATAATTCGATCCTCGGAAGACGCCCCTCATGTCGTAAGCTGTCTAGCGCTTCATACATCTGGAACTCTCAATAGATTCGCAGCGTCCACGGCGTCCATAAGCCACGATCGCGACTACTGAGAGGGTGAGCATGTCTGCGTGACCGAAGTTAGGCGCAAGAGCGCAGTTTTATTAGTGACGTGTTCCCCGTGAGCCATATTTCAGGTGTGTCTTTACTTTAAGTGTAATAGAGGTGCAAGTAACTTAGAAGATTAAAAAGTGCGCAAGAAACGCGGACAATGAAGACACAAAGACGACAGGACTAGCGCTCTCCTGTCCTGCCGTATTAGTGTCTTTATTGTCTTCCGTTTTGTTCACCTTCTTTAGCCTTTAATCAGTGTCGACCAGTTGGTCCAGACCCAACTCTTTTTGGAAACAAACTTCGCCAAGGATTTGATAATCCACGAACAAAGAAGCAAAATAGTCGCCCGTTCAAAACGTCAAACCACGTGGTGGCAGTCTCAAACGCTCCAATATTTCCGCTCAAAACGGCTGTGATGATAAAAAATAAGATCGCATAAATCAAGCACCCTCGACTTCGTGAGCCGGAATCGACGCACAAGGACCAACTTGTTAGGACTTTCAAGGACGTTCGCTTTTTACGTGTTGTGGAAAAGCTGTGTATTGCCGCCTAGTTCCACTAAGTAGTTAAGCTGCGGACAGAATTGAACATAGCTACGATTTGATAAGGCAGCTTCTTGAGCTATAGATATGGCGTCAATAGTTCAAACAAAGCACTTTTTTTTTGGTTGAGTGTTCTAAAAGTTTTGGGAGGACGATAATGCGCTTTTTGCGGATTCGCATAAAACGTGAGGTAACTGGCAACCATGATTTGAAGCAGTAAGATAGTGGAGGTGTCATTACTTTGAGTACTCATATTTTGTGACTTCAATGCTGCCACTAGAGCTTTGGATTTGACTCTAAAACAGAGAAAATAGATTGGTCGTAGACAAGCACCGAAAAAAATAGACAGGGACAAAAACTTGACGCTTAGCCTACAGTGTCTGAAGCAAGAAATACTGGGTAGAGCAGGAAGCCGTGATTCTATAACAGTTCAGTACAAGGTATACGGCACTGGCGGGCCAATCGGAACTTGACTACGTATCACGGGAGTGCGCTTTTACTGCGAAGAGGTATCAGGCTTTTCGCTGTGTCATGCTCTAATATCTGTGCGTTGCGTTCGCATACGTACCGCATACCGAAGCCGTCGGCACGGAATGGGGAGCTTATCGTTCACCCTTTGCCAAGTTACAACGAGGCAGGTTATAACCATGGACTGTCACTCTGCTGGCACCGCCTGACTGTTGCCGGCTGGCTATCAAGAAAGTCATATTCTTTTGCCGATAAGGTTATGGATCTTTCACTTGTACACCTCGTGCCTTTGGCTTTAATCTCAAACGCCACGTGTAGCTCTCCAGATATTTTATATTGGTATCTGGCCAAAAAAGTCATGTCAACAAATAAGAGCGAGCAAGGGCAGAGGCTGTAGTGCGTGGCCAGATGTCGCGATGGGGTAGCTCGTGTTGCCGCATCATGTTCACGGGCGCTATCGTTAAAAACATCGGCCTGTCTGACCTATGTATACACAACCGCATGACATATGGATTTCGTACACAACTCTCGTCATACATTCTTGGCAGTTTCAGATAGCTAGCTATATTTGTAAGTATTTGAGCGCTCTATAGTGCTATGTGACCCGTTCGTTATAGAAGACTTCCACTGCGTTAGATATTTTGTAAGACAAGGGCACGCGAAGTGCATTCTCCGTAGACGTAGAGGACCTTTTTTATTCAGTTGAGCATGAACTTCTGATCAATTCTGTCAGAGAGTGCGTCGAATATAATTGCGGGTTACCGCTCCCGAGCTCGTGCGGTATTAGCGTGGACCACTTCCTAGAGTTTTTAGTTTTCTACCCACAGTATACTTTAGAGTCTTTTCAAGGGGATCTGTTTTTGCAAAGGAAGGAAATCGGCATTGGCCCACCCCTATAAAAATGATTTTCGGCTGTTTATGGAAAAGGTGTTGACACCTTGTTGACTCTGATTATTTTCTTTTGACTTTGACTTCCTATTGACATGATCAACAAAAAGTTTGTTGACTGTGTGTTAAAATTTTTCTGATGATTATCTTCGGCCTGAGACAAAAGAAAACCTGTAGACTTTCTATTAACTTTATGTTGACTTTTATTTGCTGACTTTCTGTTGACAGTGTTATCGGAATGACTGCACCTGTTCTGTCTACTTCGTGTTGAAAATGCTCAGTTGACACTCTGTAGCCAGTCTCAATAGAAAAACTTCAGACTTTCGGTTGACTTTTTAATTGAACATTGTACACCTGAACTAGACGTCAAACTCGCTAAGTTTCTAAAATGTCTCTGAGAAGTTGAGAACGGGGAGCAGCTTCAGTTGTCCCGCATCCAGCGCGAGCCTACTACTCTTGACAGCGCTTCGGCATTCGTGCACCTCGAGCGAGCGCGTGCAGTCAAAGCACGACGGAAGGCACGGGGCGCGTGCTGGAGGCCAGCCGTTCGAAAGGCATGCCCTGCCGTTCTGACTTTGTAAGTGACTATAGTGACTTGAATGACCATATTAAATAGTCAAATAGTAAAGAAAAGAAAAATAACTATTTGAAAGTGGAGAAGCTGCCTTGACTCGCTTCGTTCTAAGTAGTGCTATGCAGAGAAGCGAAAATATTTCTTCTAGGAGCCGTTTTTGTGGATGTGATTTCAGCGACTGCGCCGAATTATTATTAGTTGTTCCAATGCTTTTAGGAAGAGATATCGCCCACGAACATCGAAACACTGTTTTCCCTTTGACAGACTCCCGAGGAGGAGATCGAATACTTGTAACCTTAATAAGTGCCGAAGTGGTCACCGGCCAAATGATTACCTTCAATATCTAGGCTATATAAGGCTTTGGAGCAGTCAACGGTGCTGTAATTCAGATGTCACTACGAAAAGCCTAAGAGCACGCAAAAGAAAAAGTCGGTAGACCACGCGTTTTTGGAGTGCTAATACGGTTTTCTTTTTTTTTTCTTTTTTTTTTTTTGTGGGGGGAACTTTTTTTAACGTACGTTGAAGAAGGATTTACCTTTGGACCCAAATGGCATTTGGTACTTAGCCGTTGAAAACGATGATAACGACCTCGTTTTTCTTTGTGGGGCTTCATGGCATTTGGAAGTCACGCATGGCCGTGCGCCGTGCAGAAATTGACGCAAAACAGGTTCACGAGTACTTTTGTGAAATATGCGGCAAATTTTAGAGGTGTGGAAGTCCCAAAGTTGTGTACCTGACGGGTTACCCGTGCTGGAAAGTGTGACGGATTTGAGTTCATTTTAACCATGCCATTTATTTATTTATTTATATCAATTATATCAATATCAATATATTTATATCAGTCCCTTACAGGACCAAGATAGGGGTGGGATACAATGAACAGCCCAACAATCACAGTCTGCGCTGTTCTGCGCCGACACAACCACAAGAGAAACAGCAGCACAACAAAAGCAACGATAGTAAAATAATAGTAACCCAACAAACAGCGTGAGGCGCGACGGAGCGCTAAGAAATAAGCGATGCGAACTCCAACCGGCCGTGTGCATCAAAAACATTTTCTGGCAACTGGTTCGAATCGCGCCATGTTGACCCTACACCGGCCGTGTTGGCCGCTGTAGTGACCAACATAACTTTTATCATTTTACGGGGCCTTGCTCTGCTTTCGTCGAAGCTCGGCAATAAAGCAAAAAAAAAAAAAGATTCAGGTGTTCCCTTCTTCATGGTGTTTGTGTTTGTTTCTAATGTGTAGTTGTGGGCTGTGTATAGTAGGGCCTTTTACAATACAATTTACTAACAAAATTTTAACTAACAAAGTAGGGCCTTTTACAAATACAATTTACTAATAAAATTTAAAAAAAAAGTATCGCGTTTTTTTACGTTATTTTGCTGCAGCCACTTTGAAGGAGAGTGGAAAGTTATAGAAAGCTTCCAAAACTTTGTTGAAGGAATAGCTATGCTGTAAATATTTTTTCCTTTTTAAATGGCTGTAGGTTTTCAATTGAAACGCTGCAGAAACAGCATATTAAAGGCGACAAAAACTCTGTTGACTTTCTTATTAGAAAGTAAGCCAATATTCACGAGAATGTCAACAGAAGAGCAAGAGAAAGTCAGATGAAAAGTTATTGACATTCTATATCCTCTGATGACTTTTTTCAACAGCCTTTCAACAGAAAAGCATCACAATTTTTGTAAGGGCATACTGTGAATTATATTTCTAAGTAGGTGCGGGACAAACGTCTTTGAAAAACCGCGAGAACCGGAAAGTTTCAAAAGCTTCAGATCTGTGGACAACTTTCTTGTTCTTAGCAAGACGGCTAATACGGCTAGCGGTGGAATAAAAAGAATACTAGATGTGTTGACGTCTTGTGGTGAAGGCTTGAAATTTAACCAGGAAAAGCCGAAAAAGGGTCAGTTGCAGTTTTTAGATCTGAGGCTGAGAATCACGAAGGATCACATATGCTGGACGTACGAGCCACGCTTAAAGAAGGGCGCTCTCCTGTCCAGCAGCGCCCAGTCCCAGATTGTGAAACGAGGTTTTGCCTCTATGTGTCTTGAGGCGTCTTGAAAGAAGTCTTGTGAGCACAGTGCACAAGAGAGCTTCGAAAAACGATCAGCACGTTTGCAGATGGCTGATTTCCCTCCAAACGTTCTGGTGGAGGTGGCGGAAAGCATAGTCAAATACATTAAAGGGACACATAGGCAACCTCATAGTAGAAGCACAGTAAGGTCAGTCGCAATTCCGTATACGCACTCTATAACCCACAACCTCAAAAAGTGGCTGGCCGGTACGACGTGACACTGTTTTTTTTTTTCAAAATCTAACAGGCTGTCAAGACTGCCGTAAAATCAACTCCTCCGTAGATGCTGCGGACAAAGGCAAAACAAAACACCGCAAAAAATTTACAGAATGCGTTACGGCAGTTGTGTACGGAAACCCAATGTCAGGCGGTTCTGTATACATTCATCAGACAGACCGAAGTTTTAACGATCGCGCCCGCGAACATGACCCGGCAACACGAGCAACCCTATGAGGACAACTGGCCACGCACTAAAGCCGCTGCCTTTATTCCGCGTCATTTTATGACACCAAAAGTTTGGCTAAATACCCAGATAAAATGGGTTTCTACTCGGGTTTTCCGGTTTCTACTTGGCCAAATTCGAATTTGTGAAGGCGCCCTGAAACACACCCAGCACGCTTTCGGCCAATGGCGTCTCCTCATTTGACTCCTATACTTCCCAATGAATGGCCAAAATTTCTGTATATACGGCTCTGGTGTACAGGTGACACATCCGTAACGTTATCGGCAAAAGAATGTGAATTTCTTGATAGAGGGCTACACCGGTTGTAGTTATGAATGACGTTTTTCACCGCTATATAGAAGATTTTTTTTTCAATAAATGTTAGTTGCGAGCGCACCAGTGCTCACATCAACTTCTTTCCCCGGTCTATATTTTGGGGCTTGTCTACGATCATGAACCAACTGGCCCAAATTGTCACATTAAGGGATAGAGTGTCTTCTCAGAAGGGTCCTTTTACGCACCATGGTGCAACACTGCTGCTCCGAAATCTCAGTCTGGTCCTCTCGTCGTCGCTTCTCCAAATAAACTCGTTGAAACAACTCCAGGGCTCTAAGCTACTTGGGGAAAATTGTATCCCGGACTTTGGATGGACCCCAAAGTTGGCGTCGCCAGCGCCCCGAGCGCACAGTCGCTGCCCCGCCTGCAAAATCAGATTAGAGTACGACGAAGAGAGGGAGAAAGAGAGAGCGAGAGAGAAAGCAAGAGAAGGAGATACAGAGAGAGAGAGAGTGCAGAGGAAGAGGAGAGAAAGAGGGAGGAGGAGTGAAGGAACGGCTGCCTAGCAGAGTTTTCAATCACGGCCGCGCGTAAAAATTAGAGTCCATTGTGCGACGATGCTCTGATTAGATCAGCGACGAATTTGCGTTCGAGTTTAATGCAGCCAAGCGAAGCCCGACGACCGTCGAGTTTATATTACGCGACGGCTATGCATAATTCCGGCCGCTGCTCTCATAACCGCGCGCGGATGTGCTTGTTCTAGCGTGTACGTCGCTAGCGAGGGACTTCAAAACCGTCGCCAGCGCGGAGCTAACGACGCGTTTGATTCAACCGGGGGGTTATTGTGCTCGCGTTATTGACTGTTTGGTCGGAGTCAGCCTGCGCTGACGAATCACTCGGACGTACCGCCAAATTGGTACTTTATGGAATGGTTGTCGAAAATAGATTTGGGGCATTTCAGTGTTTACACAGTAGGAAACAAATTTTGCTTGAATATAGTGTGTTATAACACCGTTGAAAATTGGGCGAGTTGGTTATGCGTAGTTACGAAGAGGGAAACCTATCGTGAGACCGGTGGTTTCTCCTTATGTACATAAGGTTACGCACATACTCAGGGTAGCACAGCGACATGGAGTCCGCCGTGGTGTTCTCTGTGCCTCCAAAACTGGGGCGTCTATATGCTAACCTGATTGGGGTCGTCCGGGTAAACTCGGTTATGGTAAGAGGTACAAGAAGGAGTTTATGCCGTGCGCGGTCGGCGTGGTGTACAAAATTGAATTGTCCTGTGGGAGAGTGTATGTTGGCCTATCAGTAAGGTGCAGCAATAATAAGCTCAGAGAACACGCACTTTCGAAAATATTTTCCTCATCGGGTAATTTGGTCATTCATTGTGATAGATGTGGGTGCTCCCCTCTTTTGGCAAAGACGACGATTGTCGCTCGACACAATCAACAGGTGACTCGTGAAATATTCGAAGCTTATTACATTTCTAAGTATGATGATGAGTGCGTCAGTGCTCCCTCGATGGCGCTCTTTGAAAAAGCAATCGTGTACTTGGAGAGATGTGACACATGCTTTTAGGCGATGGTCCGATATGTGTTTTGTTTGTTTTTACGCCGGTAGGTTGGTTTTCCAAAAATAAGCCTGTTGTCAGGCGCCGCTCGGTCTGTGTGCTCCTAGTTTTTTGTACTCCGTACTTTTTGTTTGGTTCTCCTCTTCGTAAATGTGTTTCATAAGTCCTGCGTAAATTAAGAAAAAAACGCACAAGAAACATTGCAAGTGCAGTATAACAAAGGTGGTGAGTTGGGCTTAGCCTGTCGCTTGTCCTGTCTCTTATCTTCTACTGTATCTTTGTCTCCTGAGCAATATTTACTATTATATTCAAGTGTAGTATCTGATTGGTAAACTGGGATCTTTATCCTCACACCATCTTTATCTAGATAGCTGTAGTCACGAAGAGCTCGAAAACATAGGGTGTGTTTTACAATGTACACGTTTCTTGCTTTGTGATTCTTTCGGCGGCGTTTTTATTGGCTGCGAAGTAATGATGAAATTCCCGGGAGACGCCCTGCGTTTCTTAAAGTGTCGGTGACGTCACGGTCACGTTAAGAAAAGCTGGGCAATGTTTATTTTTTTCACAATCTGTGCCCTTGTTTTGTTTGTTTTGTTTTTTTGTTTTTGTTTTTTGGGGGAGGGGGGGGGGGGGTATCGACAAATGCAGCAATCTCGGTAGGCGAGGAGCGACGATCAGATCTTGGGACTGGCTGGTCACTGCGTTTCCTAAACTGTCGGTGACTATCGGCGTGTAAGGTACAGGAATAAGAGGTGAACCTGAGAACGATGGGGGCGGCGTCAACAGCCAATCTCTATGACAATGCTTGGACGCATCGCGCAGAGCTAATGCCGCAGGGGGCATACTCATCGCTTTTTCTCAGCGTGTTCCCTTCAGGAAGTTTCATGTCTTGAAACATTCGGTCGACGATAACAGATATAAGTTGAAATGCGCGTCAAGAAAACAACATACGAAAAAATCGTAAGGGTGCAGGCGAGCTGGTGAATATTAACCAATCGTTCTGTCTATTTTCTGCCCCTTCTGCGTTTTGATGTTTCTTCTCTACCCAAGTCTCAGGTTAATTCAACAAGGTTAACATACGAAAACCTACACAACAAACTCCTCATGGTACTTCTTCTTACGGACTATATAATATTCACATCAAAAACTTCACTCTAGGTGGAATAACGAAATAACGAAATATCGTGCAGTTACGGGATATTCGGCATCGACCAGTCGCCTTGGTAGAAGACGGCTCCCGTTCTACATTTAGGTCGGTTTTCTCATCGACGAATAAAAGCCAAGCAGCCCATCCTGTTTCGCCACGCCGACGACACTGCGAAGAAACGAACCGCCACTTCTTCGCCAATTGGCGGACGGACGGTCGAGACCTTGGATCCGAGCTTCGAAGCCTCGCTCGACGTGTCAATAGGTCGCAGTGCGGTTGGCAGCGACGCGTTCAATTGCCGTAAGTCAAAATCTGCCGGACAGTTTCATTCATCTGTTTACCACTCGGAAACCTTGACGCCCCGCACGTGACGTCATTCGTCCTTGCATGTTTCATGGTCGATGTACGCTTCACTCCTTCTTCTATTTGTCGCTCCCTCTTTTCTGATATATTCCTTCACTCTCCCAACTTGGAACAACCAGCGCCCGGTGGATAAAACGCGGTAGCATAGCACAGCACTCTAAGATAACGCGATGTCTGCAGCGGCCGAGAAGTTAGGAAAAGCATGACGGTGCTTATTATCTTCACGCGTTTTCTAACTAATAACAACTTAAAACAAAAACTTTCTAACTAGCAACTATCTAATAACAAACAAAAAAAGAAAACCAACGACAACACACCGAGAGATACATAGGACTGGAGGTAATACAGAAATAAAAAAAAAGAAAAAAAAAAGGTGTAAAACAATAATGTCGAAAGAGAAAGAAAAATAAATACTGACGTTATATCTTTGTTAGAGCATACCAGCAAAGTACGCAGGAAACGTAGTACGCCATTTATTTGTAAGTTTTCGTGGTCCTATGCGCTATTCAGTCGAGCGTTCATCGCAGCATTTAAAATGGCTCAAGCTGCGTCAGTGTTGTTATGTTCCCATTCAAATCGGAATGAACATAAACATGTTCCTCATTGCGCACAATCTGTCTCTCAATCCGAACGTTGACTATATACGAGCAGACATTGAGTGAAAGGAGGAAACGTGGGCGTGCGGAGACGGCATCGAGCTCTCACTGCAATCATGAGTGGGTACAGACGCAAAACTGGCTGCCTTTTACTTTGCTCAGTCTTTGAACGCGTTCCAACGCCGAACGCGTCCTCCTCTCCTTTTCCCCTCTCCCTCAGTTTCTCATCGTACACACACTGACAACTTAAGAAACAGAGACGTGGCTTTTTTTATGCTCAACGCTCCTGGTTTTGTAAGTCGTGGTTTTGGCGTCCTTATCATCTGATGATATTGCAATCTCATTGACTGTGGACCCATAATAAGAGAGGCTCGGAACGCTCGCTTGCTTGCTCGATTGATTGATTGAATGCCTGACTGATTTTTTTTCTTTTCTTGCTCAAATAATCGATTGAAAGCGTCTTTGTTTTGCAGTATTTGTTTACTCATGTGTCAAACCTCACGGAGCAGCGCGCCTGGCAACATTGAAAAATTAAAAGTTGATTCGAAAACAAAAGCATGGTTTATTCGGAAGCTCTGTTTTACATTTGTTTTTCTATGAACGAAGATATAGAGCGTGCAGATTCGTCATCTGTCCAAGACATTCTACCCGCTTTCCAGCAGAACGATGTTCTGTCTAGAACGACATGTCGCGATAAGGGGAATAATGATTATTCGCTCGCGCCGACGCGATCATGCGTTCCAGTGAATCGCAAACCCCGATTAGAAGAACAAAAATAAAATCGTTGAGCGAAGAAAAAGTTAGGAATCTGAGGTAATTATTGTGTAATCAGTTACACGTGAGGCGGTAAAAGTAAAACGCAAACACATGCAGCGAGTCCTTAGATAAAAAGAGTGTTCCGAATCAAGCCGCCGGCTATCGGCAAAAAAAAAAAAAAAGAAAACTGGACACGACAGAGCGAGTCCCCATTCATAATGCACTTTTAACGATCCGACAGGGCTTAGATAAATTATGGCTCCGTTCGCTTAATTAAAAATCTCTGTCTTCCACCGCTTGCGTTCGAATTCTCATTTGAAGTTTTAAAGTCCCGACAAATGTTCCGTTTTCTTCCTTAATCTAAGTCTTGTTTTTGTGCATACGCTAAACTAACGTTGTGTTCACGGCTACTGTGTCCAGTGTTCGTTCGGTATCTAGGCGGCAACCGTGCATAAAAGACCAGGACGACTGAAGAAAATCATCCAGAAAGACAAAATGGGGGAGAGAGAGTCTTTTGCAAGGAGCGCAAGTGCGCAGGGGAGCTGGTTTAGAAAGACCATTCTTGACCCCTGGATATTGAAAAATAAAATAGTCTTGTTTGTTCATTTATTAGTTCGTGCTTCAGATCTTTGGTTATGGCGGTCTTCTTCGCTCAGTCGCTTCTTTTAACGAGTGACGAACTCACCCCAGTTTTTATCTGAACAAATGCGGTATGCCGTTTACAATGTCTTTTAAAAACCAATAAACGAAACAGAAATGTGCCGCGTCCTTCTACACAGCTTGACATAATGGCGCGCTTGCGTTTACGTAATCGCGAAAGGATCCGCGCAGGCGGAAAGTGGATTTTGGTGCCGGATGACACAATCCACTCGCCGATGGCAGAAAATCTGGGCCGTTTCGCTAGAACAGCGTCTCGGCTGAGACTGCAGGGGAAAGAAAGCACAGCGAAGGCTGGGGGGCACGCGAGCGTCTTGAGACGCGGCTGGAGTCCCGCTTAGCTTGTGCTCTGACTTTGGAAGGACGTTTTAGGGGTGACGCTCCTTGGGGTCTAGCCTTGTCCGTCCGGCGTCCGTGCTCATATTGATTGCCATCCCATCTGTCTCTAAAAAAAAAAAAAAATGTTTGCGCAGTCGACAGGATTTCAAAACTGTGCAGGGAGACTCCAATGGATTTCTAGCCGATCGCCTTAACCGCTCGGCCACGACTGCGGGACCAGTAGGGGGCTCTGAGATGTGGTAGTAACTCAAGAGCTGGGGATGTCATAGATTAAACGTTGCATGTAACCGCTCAACGTCTATACAGGAGAGGGCGCTGCGGTCAAATGCGTATATAATCGCGTTAAACTTTGCATGCATCGGCTCAACGTTTAAAGACGAGAGGGCGCTGCGGTCAAATGCTCAACTGCGTATATAACCCCGATCCATACCACACATTCTCTCTCTGTCATGGACCGTTGACTTAAGCGGTGGAGATGCGTTCCCATGGCTTCTAGCGGATCCAAGCTGATCCGCTAGAAGAACCACTGGCTCTGCACCGACCATAAAGCAGTAATAATGAAGTCGAAACGCAACCCGGAACTCAGCACCACCTATGAGCAATAAAAAAATCAGCACCATCAGCACTACCTATTAATAATAAAATCAGTATCATCAGCACCACCAGAGCTTCGCCCCAACCATCATTCACCACGTGGAGATGCGTCCATTTTTTTTCCCCGTTTCAGCTGGGACGCTGTTTCCAGAAAGCCGGCCATGCATACGGGTCACCCAACCGATACAAATTTTCCGCCATCGACGAGTGAATTTTGCCACCCCGCTCGAAAATTATCTTTTTTTAGGAGCGGATCCACCCGCGAACCCGCAAGTGAAGGCGCGACATATAAAAACAAAACAAAAAAAAAAAGAAATAAGCCATTGGTACATTTTTAAAAAATTTATTTTAGAGTGTTTATTAGCATTACTTGTTCAGCGGAATATGCGAATGTAAGGGAGAAATTGGGACGGTACCATATTGTGACTAAAACTCGCCCGCAAGAATGAAGTATTACATTAGTACATTACAAATTGTCGCGTTCGCAACGAGAATCTTACAAGCCAATACCACGTATAAGACAAGGGCCTTTGGATGACATCATCGTTAGTGTACCTAAAACCCGCACCAGGCGGCAAGCAGGGCTGAGTCTTAACGAGAGAAACCGCAAAGCGGTAGACGCGTCCGTCGTGGCTCCTCCGCCTGTTAGCGTCTGTGCTAAATAAATGTTGAAAACAAAAAGAAAAAAAATAAAAAAAAAAATAAGAAAAAGCATTGGCTAGGTGGCGCAAGTCGCCGCCCGATTCGAAGGGTTCAGCCTCATCTATCAGTCCATCCATCAATCAATGGTCTCACGATCGCGGCGCTGGGACGGACGCGTCAGCCGCTTTGCGGCTATTCTGGTCAAGCTTCAGTCAGCTTTCCGCCTGGAGCGGTTCGGGGATACAGTAACGATCACGCAATGCGCGAGTCTTATGTTCTAGGCTGGTACTGTCTAGCGTAGTGATTTCATTGGCTACGGAGACATGTATTAAAGTGCTCTGGAATCGACGCGCCTTGCGTTTCTTAAACTGTCGGTGGCCACAGGAACTTTGACTTCGACGCAGACGGAATGGGGTGTTGCTGCGAGAAGCAACCATAACCACATAAATACAAAAAGCGGTTTAAAATGTATACCGCCAGGGGTTGTGGGTTTCCACGGAGAATTTCTGGGGCAGCTTTAGTTCTGATGATTTCAGAGACGGTTTTAGATACTGTACGAGTACTATTATAGATGACATTTCTGGGTACGACGCTGACACGTTGATATACCAGGCTTAGATTTTATATCAGGAAATATATTATCGTAAATATTGTTCGGAGTAGAATTTTTTTGTCTGGTTCAGTCGAGGTTTTAATGGCGGGAGCCCTCATCAAAGCTATACTAGGTTACAAGTCAAGAAGGTAGGAGAAGTTCCTCCCAGAAGCGTGATGCGCCCGTTTCAAACGATTACGTGTTAGCACATCCATCGAGTCAGTACATCCATCGAGCCATTACATCCATCAATGGATGTAATGGCTGGGTGGATGTACGGGCTCGATGGATGTATTGACATGCGTATGGATATAGCTTCTCGATGGATGTAGTTGCTCGGTGGATGTAGTTGCTCGCTGGATGTAGTGGCTCGGTGGATGTAATTGCTCGACGTTCCTGTTATCGTGCCTAGCGTGCCATTACATCCATCGTGCTAGTACATCCATAGAAACGAAGATGGCCACCGTGGGGCCGCAATTATATTTAAGCTAATTACTTTGTTTGCGTTATTCATATTCTTATTGGTTCGGGAGCCTCAGCAAACAAGGGGTAAGCCACAGAACATTAGTGAATCACAACTGAACTCAACGAGGCATTCAAATTTTTTTTTTTCTTGTCGAAAAGCAAAATGAAAAGTAAGATTATGCGAACCGTCGTAATCCTCTATTAAAGTAGTTAACTGTAAAATATTTAATTTTCGCGATGACCGAATATTCGCGAAGACTTGAATTTCACGAATAGATCAAATTCGCGAAAAATTGGTCACGCGAATAAGCCACCCGATGAATACGAATACATTGCGTATATCTCCCGTTCACGAAATGTTCTGCTCGTGAAATATTTCCGAAACCGGCACTTCGCGAGATGTCGAGCCCGCGAAAATAAAGTCGCTTCTATTGAGTTAATTATGAGAGTTAAAGAGCAGTAACTAAAGTTTCATGCGTGTGGAAACAACGAACAAAGAAAATAACGCCTTGTCATTAGGAGCGGTTCCCAACGGCGGAAGTGGTGGCGCATGCGCAAAGCGGGCATACGACGGCCACGTCGCGCCCAAGCGCTTTCGAGACGGGTTCACGGTGTGTCTTCATATGGCATGGCATCCATACTCCCTGTTGATAATTTGAAGTTCGAGCTCCGTTAAATCTGTAAATTCATCAGGACTGGGGGAGGCTCGTGCGGCTTTGGTGGGGCCGAGGGCCGCACAAATTGCACGACGCATAATGGGTAATTTTACTTGCTTTTGTGCATTTAATTTGGCGTATAACTCCTGCAATACTGTGAACTATTGAAAAATATATGGCTGGTTCGCTGCTGCGTTCACTGAGGTCGGGCTGGGGGCAAGATAACAGGCATGCTAAGCGGGTTCGCTCTTTGATCTTTTGCTTTGCATGCACTTTATGCTGAAATTGCTCCACGCGAACCATTTTTACAAATGTACAGATAGCAGAAAAAACTTCTAGGTTTGAGTATAGAAACTCCGAACATATTCAGGACTTCCAAATTTGCCTGGATTAAGGCTACACCGCTCCCCACACCAGTATATCTCTTGTTGGCGCTATGCTGTGAGTTATCCGGATATTGTATTCCTTCAACGGCGCCAAAAGTGTGTACTACCCAATCAAATTAACTGAAGTATATATTGCATGCACTAGTGGTTCATACCTACAAAGATAGTACTCGGGAAAACGAATCTACTTAATACCACTTTATTTTTACATGCAAAACGACAGTTTTCTTGGAAATATTGCAACACAAGCACAAAAAAGTGCCTAGTTTACGACGAAGGCACCACACCTATACCAGAAATGTTGTCCAGGTGCTGGCATACGACATCGAATGACACAAGGTTGTAGGTCACGTGGGCACGAAACTGTTTCATCTCTGCTGCTAGTTTCGCATTCTTCCTCGAGACCGCTGGATCTTGCAGCTTCGGTACAGCCAGCTGGTCGTGGAGCAGGGAGCCCATCCTCACCTGTGAGCAGTGTTGCTTCATACGAAGGAACTAAGCGACTTCTGCCAGTTGGGAATGGTGATTGGGGAGCTCGTCCCTCAGGCCATTGTGCCAGCCTTCAACGTGGTTTGTCGTTCAAGGTCAAGTATTTCCAAAGTTACCCCACAGGTATGGTGTACTAGAAGACTGGGCAGTGTAGCGAGCGCTGGCGGAGGGGGGCTCTTTCAGCGATGACCGGATCGGTGGCCGCGAGAGGGCGCAACGTGTAGTAGGCGTGCTGCCGGAGTGCGGAGCGCAGGCAGCGGTAGCGCTTGGCTGGCTTGGCGTTCCGCACGGGTTCGATTGTTTCGTATTGTTTGGCTTACTCTTTACGATATTCTTTATTTCTGCTGTTTCACATATTATTTATCGCACTAATTCGTTGCCAAATGCTTTACCCGAGACGTGCATCTTCGGACAGGACGCCACAGTACACATCGCGGCACTGCTAGCGCGAACAAGACATTGGCGCTTTCTCGCATTTATTTCGAAAGAGTATTAGTGAGGGCGAACTTTTATCACCTGCATTATAGACCCGAATGAGCTTTTTCCCCAGCAATTAGAACTTTGCTGAGTTTCTTTGGTTTCTCACAAAAAAAAAAACCGGCGATCGCTTGTTCGCGCTAACAATGTTGCGTTCTGAATAGGCGGGAAATCCATCCCCCAGAAAAACGTTCGGGAAGTATCTTGAAAGAGACGTCGCAAACGTGTGTCATCCCCTGAATAACGTAGGATAAGCATGCTGATGGCATGATACCTAAACAAATGTCTGCTTTTAATTGTGACTCTATAATTTGGTTCATATCACATGAGCGAATGACATTTTAGCGAACAGCGACATTTGAGCGAATGGACGTTTTAGCGAATAACGGGGGTGCGCGTTAACCCATCCGCCGCGCTGCGCTAGACACATGCGCGAAAAAGCCATGCGATCCGACGTGCGAACCGCCGGAACGACGTCCGAGGGCGAGGGTCGCCGCTTTGCGGCGACAGTCTGCGGCGGCTCATTACAAAAATGTGAACCCATTTGGCCCACCCGAAAACGCCGCTTCGCGGCGTCCGACTATTCGCTGAAGTGTCATTCGGTGAAACGTGGGCGTTCGCTAAAACGTCATTCGATCAAGTGAGTGCCTCCCCTATAATTTCGCTGTCACTGTAGTTGTGATAAATGAATTCCGCGGTTGAAGCGCACGACCCTAATGAATTGTTTTAACGTTTAGGAAAACAAAATGGGGCTTACAAAACGGATTGTATCGTCTACTTCCGTAGGCTGCATGGAGGTGCCACTGTCGACTGTCGCAACTAATTCCACGGGCTTTCGAAAGAATTTCCATCACTAGCCTTTATCGTATTTGCTGTTACTTCGTAGGCTCAACAAACAGGACTGTGCGAATAGTTAGAAAAATGTATCCACTCACCAGCTCTGGTAGTAACCACAGTAGATAAATTCTTATTTATCCACTGAGCACCAGCTATATTGATATGTGGGTACCAGGGCAGACAGATAAATTTTTAATTATACACTGGGCGCCAGCGCACAGATGAGATTAATGAGGTGCACCCAAGGATTCCGGAGGCGATGGTACTTGCTTTTCCCAAGAGCTCGGGAAGGGGGGGGGGGGGGGGCTCCCGAGCTCCCCCGTAGTCGGCGCCTATGGGGTTTTGTACCTCTACATTCTCCGACGTGAGGTCATGATCTTGATGAGCTTCGACATCTTCAGGATAAATGACTCGGTATCTTCCGCTGGGCCATTAGACCCTTCAATTTTCTTGCGGTAAAAAGAGGCCTCTTAGCACCTTTTCATTGAAGAGACGGAGTGCTGGGCCAACCCTCATCCTTTTAAAGCCGTTAAGAAAAAAAAAATAATAATAATTTGCTCATGTGAGGCCATAACCGTTAACGTCACATTTTCACAGTCGCTTCTCCAAGCCTTTCTAAAGCAGTCAGCGTGCACAGGACCCTTCGGTGTGTCGAAACCAGTGACTATTAGACCGATTTAGCAGATACTTTAGAGTGCAAAAAGTCCAAAAAAAAATGTAGAGGACGACTGTCATGACTGCGTGCATCACATGAAGCAGAGTCTCCCTGTCACTCCTTTTATTGTTGCGGGATCACGACTCACGCCGTTCGAACTCGAGAGGGGCACGAAAAAGGGAACGGGCTTTTTTGGAGGACCGGTAGCCACTGTTGCAACCCGGCACGGGCCCCAGGAATTAAGGTTAGAAAGGGGGGGTTTCGGGAGCATTGAGAATATAAGAGTCGTTGCGAATTATACGGGTGCTTTCCGAAAGACAAGGGGGGAGTGCACCCCCGTAGAGGGGTGTAGGGAAATCACTGCCTCGACACAAAACACGGCCCGTCTCTCTTGTCCCGCCGTTTTTCTGTCATTGTACGCGTTGTCTACATCCCACTGAACGGCACCGATCACAATCCATTTCACTCAACCATTAAAAAAAAAAAAGGAACTGCAGCAAAACAAGGCGACGACGCGAACCAGGCGATCAAAAGCAGTACGACCACACGGCAATCCGAGCGGGGAGGAGCACGCCAGCACGCCTGTTACCCGCAGCGCCCCCTGGCGTCCTTGCGCGCTGTCATCGCTGCGCCGACCTCCTCCCTCCGTTGCTTCTCGGCGCGGACGACACACTGCCCAGTTCTAGTACACCATACCACAGGTTCTGCGCAGAGCTAGAATCGATCCAGAAGTTCCGGAAGTAGGTTCCAAAAGCGGAGAGTTCTGCTGTCCTCAACGGTGAAAAGCCCTGAGGAAGTGACGTAGTCAAATCGCGAGGAAACTCTAGCCTAAAGGCTTCTGGTAAAAATATTTTTTGAAAAACTAGCGCCACCTTTCAGAAAGCGATAGTCCATGCTGGAGACTGTGTTCAGAAATGTCCTGGTCTACAACAATGTGTACCATTAGGAAGTAGAAAAAAACAAAGAAGCTTCTTTGTAAGATCTCGGGGGCGAAAGATAAGCCACAATGGGGACAGTTATGGGCACACTAGAAGATCACCAAGGCGAATAAATGCAGGGTTCCACACCCCCCTCCCTCCCTCCCACCTTCCCCGACAGTCGAAATTCTTTCTTGGTTAGGAACGTTTCTTTGCCCGTTATTATGATGATGCGTTTTGCCCCCTCTCGTGACGACGCGAGTGCTCTCAACCAGGTACTACCGTCAGACAAGACCAATTTCTAAGCCTCTTGAGACGGCGGAAGACCGGATGCGCTGCCGCGGAGCACGTCTTATGCCGTTGTGAGAGGCTCATAAACCGGTCCTGTGTCTCTCCGTTGTACACGGTTGCAAGTGTCTGAACGGCGCTTAAAAGAGTCGGTTCAGACATTTTCGTTTGACTGCGTTACGACTGGTTTCAGCCAATGGCGATCCTCACGATGAGCCAATGGGGAGTCAACGCAGTCAACGCAAATGTGTGAACCGGTTCCCGGACATTTCATCGAACGCCGTTTCGTCGAACGCCGTTTCATCAAAAAAATGGACGTTTCATCGAACGCCGTTTCATCGAACGCCGTTTCATCGAATCGCTGACGGCCGTTTCATCGAATGTCTTTTATATGAAAAAAAATGTGAAAGATGCTCTTTTATGCGCGGATCGAGTGCATTTTCCTGTCATTCACCCATTTCATAGTCAGGTTTATTGATGTCCAAACTTGTAGCTGTTACAATTTATTTTGATGCAAGTAACCCATGAGGATATTTGTACCGATTTTTATGTTTGTTTCGCATATTGTGCTTATCTGTTCACCCCTTCTGTATTACCCGATGTGCCTTGAGGGTGTTGTAACAAATAAATAAAAAGTCGCACTCCCGGTAAGAGCGCACTCCAACTCATGGAGGCCAGGAGGCGACTTAGGTTTTGTGCAGGCTCAACAACTTTAGCCATGTGAACCTCCTAGCCTCTCATGTCTTGCTATTGATACCTTTTTTTTTACTGCCCGAAGCTTGCAGTAGCTAAAGCTGAGGTGCTATTAATAAAACTACAACAAAACATTGTTTTTTTGGGTTTTTTTTTTTAGTTCTAAGACTCAATGAAGTCAAAAGCAAGTACGTCACTTCAAATTTTATTTTAAAACTTTCGGGGGTTCATCTGTTCGGGCGACAGCCATTCGCCGTTTCAAATGATGAGCAATTGCTCTCAAAAAGTCCCCCACAGCCATGCTCCGTCTGTTCTCATAAAAAAGGCGGACCTTCTCGTTTCTTGCCGCTATGGCCTTCTTCTGGCGAGGAGGCTCTTGGGAACTCAGCATCGCCTTCATCTTGTCTTCCATAAGTTGATGTTCCGCGGCGATGTAAGTCAGAAACTTCCAGAACCAGGGATGAGCACCTCCGACCAGCTTCAGGAAGCGGGAATGTCACCCTGGCGTTCGATAAGACGGCGTTCGATAAAACGGCATTCGATGAAAAGGCTTCGATGAAACGGTGCTCGATAAAACGGCATTCGATAAAACGGCATTCGATGAAACGGCTTCGATGAAACGGCGTTCGACGAAACGGCGTTCGATAAAATGTCCGGTCCCAGTGTGAACCATCCATAAGAGAATTACACGAACCCTTTCACAATTGCAGCGCTCACCGTCACAAGCGGTCGCAACGCGGTCGTTCCTAAGCAAACGCAAATGTCTGAAGTAGATTTTAAGAAAGAAAAAAACGAAAGGTGTAGCAAAAAAAAAAAAAAATTGCGTAATTGATGCATGCAATGGCACGTTTTTGGATGAAGCTGATTGATGGATATGATAACACGATCGGTGTAATGACACGCTTTGGATGAAGTTGCTCGATGGATGTACTGGCACTATGGACGGGGAAACGGAAGAAATGGTCCCGGAACAAATGGTCCCGGAATAAATGGTCCTGGAATAAATGGTCCCGGAACAAATGGTCCCGGAACTAATGGTCCCAAGTACAAACTAGGAAAAAATGGTCCCAGATAATTATTGCCAATATCAATTTCGCGTTTTCGAATAAATCCGATAAAATCCAATAACACTTGCCGGTAAAATATTTTACGGTTTCCAATTTATACGAAAAGCTCCGAATTTCGATGCTGCCGGTTGCACGAACTCATCCGGTTTTTATACTTTTCTGGGAAGCTCAGAAATGTTTTGCGCTAATTTTTTTTTTATTTAAACTTTTGTGCTACAAGCGTCAGAAAATAATATATTTTCAGCCCAAATAAAAAAGAAAAGTTAGGTAGCTTCTCTACGACAATAATCGAATGGGGCTCGCTTATATAAATATACTGCTGAAAAACACTGCTATATAAAAAAAAGATACTCAAAAACAACTGCGAGGCATGTAACCGGGGATTCAGCAGCATAGTCGAGCATAGCCATCCAACTGTATGGGAGGCGATCGACCCCCTACGGGCGGAAGCTTTATCTGTCTCCGTAAAATCTGCTCAGGAGTCTTTACGGAGAAAAAAACAAAAACAGCGTTGGTAGATGCAGCGCCGACTGCAGACTCTCCTCCCAGTAGGACCGGGGAGATGTAGTTTAACCTAGCTAGTGCAGTTGCTGATCTGGTTAAAGAGACATGGAGGAACACTGAATGTTCATGGAAACCTAATGCATGCATTAGGTTTCCATGAACATTCAGTGTTCCTCCATGTCTCTTTAACCAGATCGGATCGGTCATAAAAGATGAACTAGCGGAGCAAGTGAGGGTCCGCGCCATCATATTCGCAACGCTATAAATGCGCATGTACTGTAAAAACCAACACATACATAATATCAAATGAAAGAGGATTGCATTGCCTTTCGAATGACATCAATCACACAAAACAGTATTTAAAAGGAGATGAGTAATGACCTGCCAGAAAGTACCTAAACTGCCACATTCAGTGGGACCGTGGCCTTAAGGCCGGTTCACACATACAGCGAAGCGCTAAGTTAGCGCTACGTGAGCGCTCCAAGGAGCGCTCATGTGGCGCTTCCTAGCGCGTGATGTAGCACTCTGTTAGCGCTTCAGAAGCGCTTTGTTAGCGCTCTGTTAGCGCTACAGAAGCGCTTTGTTAGCGCTCTCATGCTCCTTGGGCCGTGCTTGGCTGCTGCGGAACAGCGCGTGCACGGCGATTCCTTTGTTGTTGTTTTTCCTTTGGCATTGAAAGAAGAGGAAGTAAAACAGCCGCTCTCCAAGCAAAGAACAGGCGATCCAGAGTCATGGACTCTGAGCGACCAATTGATTGGGTACGACCTCATCACCTTCTATTCGACATGCGTGATCCTGGTTTCAAAAACACGCAGTTAAAAATGATCTCCTTCAAAAGAGCTTTGTGTCTGAATCCCTCAGCATAAGAACAAGGTTCGCCGGGCACCCGTCGGTACCTCGGTGGCGAAAGATTTCGCGCACCCAGAAAGCTCTTCTGAGCTTTAAGCCGTCCACGCACATATGCACTAATCACGTATGTAAGAGCATTTGTCGCATTTCTATTTCAGCATCCCATATGTCCGCCATGGTGCTGCTGATGCACACCCAACCACAGGAATCGAAACCGCAGTGCACGTGCTAATCCGCAGCACCGCGGTACAGTAAGCGCTACTGAAGCGCTAACACGGCGCTACTGAAGCGCTAACAAGGAGCTACTGGAGCGCTAACAAGGCGCTACAGAAGCGCTAATCGCGCGCTATGTTAGAACTAAGTCACGCGCCAGGAAGCGCCACATGAGCGCTCCTTGGAGCGCTCACGTAGCGCTAACTTAGCGCTCCCCTGTATGTGTGAACAGGCCTTAAGGCCACGGTCCCACTGAATGTGGCAGTTTAGGTACTTTCTGGCAGGTCATTACTCATCTCCTTTTAAATACTGTTTTGTGTGATTGATGTCATTCGAAAGGCAATGCAATCCTCTTTCATTTGATATTATGTATGTGTTGGTTTTTACAGTACATGCGCATTTATAGCGTTGCGAATATGATGGCGCGGACCCTCACTTGCTCCGCTAGTTCATCTTTTATGACCGATCCATTAAAAATAGCACGGTTCCAATATAGCAGTTTTGTTAAGATGATGTCGGAGCAGAATGTAACGATGCACTTTTTTTGGTATTTGCACTACTTTGTTTTTTTCATCCCTCCAAATATTGCCCTAAAATTGACATTTTACAGCACTAATATGTTTTTAATGACAAGCACTAGGGTAATGAAATTAGCTACAGATTTAGTGCTTATACTTGGTAATATGCAGAAAAAAACTTAATGTTGTGTAAACATTTTTTGTTGAGATATTTCATATCAAACGTAGCACTTTTTTGTGCTTCGAGTCATGGTACTTCAAATGCCGCTGAAGAAATAATTAAACTATGATAAAATCTTTTATAACATTTAGAGCTACAATGGTTGTCCAAGAGGTGGACGATGGCTTTTTTTAATTTTCAAAGTCATAACGCTCCAGGAGCCCTTCAAACTTACATGTTTTTGACGCACATCTTTTTTGGACATCAAACAGATTTATTGGCATCTAATAACATTTATTGGTTGGAATAGATATACATTGCGATGCATTTCATTTTCACAATGATCTTGCGTTGGTTTCTTAATAGGTGTAGAGCTTAGCTAATTTAAAAAAACAATTAAGAACTGTTTGGTTGTTTTGTTGCGCTACCTAGCGGGTGGCAGACAAACTGCTGATTTCTAATGTTAAAAAAATTTCCGAGGGCGGCGTTGGCGTCTGTATGATCATCAATCTCCGTGTCGTTTTACCTTCATATTTAAAAATTATATTGAAAGATTTACTATCGATAAATGAATGGTTTAAGTACTGGGTCAGGTTAATAAATCGAAGACAAATAATTACACAAGCGTAGCGTGATATGTGTTCATTATTCGATATTGTTTAAATCAATAAACAATAAAGACGAAGAGGAAAAGAATACACCCGAGCTCACTTCATGCCTAGAGTCAATAAATGAGCTTTAAAGTATCGGCACTCCGTTACCCAAAATTGTTTTGGGCGCCGCCATTTTGGGTCTTGTTCAGTGCAAACGCAACTGCCGATCGTCATGATCTAAAAGTACGACTTCCTCAGCATTAGATGCGGTGCTAGGAAGCTGATGCACTATTGCAGTGCTCTGTCGCGGGTTGTTAAAATATTTGTGGTGGTCGGAAAAGCGTTTTCTGTGAATTTAGGTGAAGCTTTAGATAACTGGCAACCATGATTTTACGCCACAATATGGCCAGTGTCGTTACTCTGAACCGTAGCTAATTTACTGGCACAAGCGGGAACAATGAGGAAGAGGCAGGTATCAAAAAGGTAGTGGCATGTGGAACCCACGGGGCTTACCACATGGTCCCTGCAGGTATTACAACCCTCTTGAACAAGAGCATGAATAGAGTAATTAAATAAACTACGCTTCAAAGTAGCGACACTTGGCCATATTGTGGCTTAAAATCATGGTTGCCAGTTATTTGAAGCTTTATCTGAAATCACAAGAAACGCTTTTCCGTCCTCCACTTTAAACAGCTTGCGACAAAGCAAAGCAACATTACATGAGCTTCCTAACACCGCATCTAATGCTGAGGATGCCGCACTTTTGAATCATGACGATCGGCAGTTGCGCCTGCTCTGCGCAAGCACCAAAATGGCGGCGTTCACATCACTTTCGGGGAGAGAGTGCCGATACTCTAAGCGCAGCTCATTCATTGGCTCTAATCCCCGCGAAACTCCTCTTCCCTTACTGAAACTGAAAGTAAATATGAATAATACACCATTATTATAGCTTATTTAGTTATAACCAACTACACATAATGAGAGGAGGAAGCGGCCAAGTAGGAGAAATGCGGGTTTTATGTGCGACCGTTCTAACCGTCTCAAACGAGAGAACGCGCGAGCTTACGCTGGTTTAAAAAAAAGCATCCATAGAAAAGGGGCGGCACGCTGTGTTCTTTGTTATTATGCGTCTAATTCCAAATTGTTGTGTGCATGTTTATACAGCCGGAAGTTAGTTTGCCTTAGTGGGCGTCCGGTGTCTTAGCTGTAGATGAGCAATTTAGCCAGTGCGGTACAACCGCAAACCTGGGGTCTTTAACGTGCACCACGCAGTAGTGATACACGACCGCACGCCGGTACGATGCTCTTCCAGATCGAAACTGGCAGGGGCGGGGTGGCTTCTGCAGCGCGAGCATTCGCTCCACGTGCTCCAAGCTGGTATGCGCTAGACCATGCACTCGGCCACCGACCCCCCCCCCCCCCCCCCCCCCCCCCTTGTTCGTCTAATTTATATACAGGTATAAGCATTTGAAGATCGACGATGGACGTCGATCGTCTCGAGGAAATGTAACGTAATAACATTATATAAATAATAAACTTGTTGAAGGTCTGAACGACTCAATTTTTCAATTCTGGGATTGTACTATGGCGGTAGCCTATTGTACTTACTGTTGATGAAGAGCAATATGAGGTGACGAGGTAATGATTAAATGATGGGGCTCTATAAGGACGACGACATTAGTGGGTGTCGTACGGTAGAATCAATAAGGATGCTGCTTTACATCTGTACGCGGAACAGAAAAACTGAACTGTGCAGAAGTGCGGCTTATTCGTTAATAGGAGGGGCGGATTTCTAGCAGCATTCCCTGATAGACTACTTATAACAAATGGTCTCGTTGACGTAAAGTGTCCCCGTTCCAAAAGATTCTTGAAGCATACTTAAACAGCAAAGGAGTATGAGGCGAAAAATAAGAAAAAGGAGCCTGGTGTGAAAGGTCCAAATCACCACCATAGCTTCTACTATCAAATACAAGGGCAGTTACACAATACACAAAGAAAGTTTTGTGATTTAGTTATATTTACACTCAAGGGCATTGATAACCAACGTATTCAGAGGGATGATACCTTCTGGTGAACCAACATAGAGCCTTTTCTACTCAAGTTTTACATGGAAGGCCCCACTTCCGCTGAAATTCCTCACGTAGACGAGTTGTCGGACCGAATAAACTGCCATTACTCCCGATCTGTGAATCTCTTGATCTTCGTTCGTAGGCCATAGTATCATGAGATCGAGTGGTGTGGCTCTTCGTCCTCCGAATATTGCTTCGGCGGGTGTTTTTACCGTGAAGAACCTGGCAGTTCTTCACTGAACTGTTCCTTCCGTAAGCTTCAAACGGGTTTTTTTTTTTTTTTTTTTCGTTTCGCACACCATCTGTTCTACTTGCCCATTAGTTGGAGGAGGCTATGGTGCACTAATGTGATGCCTGATGCCGGTTTTTTTTCTTCAAAAACTTGTTTATTTTATTTGAAGCAAGATTTGGCGCGTTTTCAGAGCAACGTATTTTCGGTAGGGCAAAAGTAGGTAAAAGAGACCTTAGAACGTCAATGACGTGTTTGGACGTCGTGGCAGGCATCGTGTAAACTTTCAGCCACTTAGAGTACGCATCGACCATGACTCCGCAGATGTGGATACGTTTCGCCACCCACCGACTGAATAGTGGATCGTTTTCAGTTACTGTTCATGATGGCGTTGGACTTATGGAAGACTTCGAGTCTTTCCAGAAAGTTAGCCCAGGTGCCAGGACTTTTGTCGAAAGCGGTAAGTGTTCGAACGTCGACAACGTCCGTAGCCACGCGTTGTGCTTGACAGTGGACACTTGCCATTCGCTGAGAAGAAACTTGCTTGTTCGTCTGCCGCGAGTCGTCCGATATCAGGTCATCACCGCAACACCATCTCCCGACAAAACTGGTCTTCATAGTCCGCATGTCCATATTTAGCAATCACGTGAACTTATAAATTCCCGAACGCTCATAACTTGCCGTCGCTAAACGCCGTTCATTCATAGCGTCTTCATTGCAAATAAACGCCTTCCTATTTCTTCTGATGGTTTTCATCATATTCCTCCTAAGCTGTACTTACAATATTATGTGTGTCGGTACTTCCGAAAATATTGCAGCGGCGTTTATTTTCTGGTAACCCCCATAATGTAACAACCTTTACATCATCTTCCGCACCCCGTGAAACACAAGATTTCGGGACGTTATTTTAGTCGTCATTATAATGGCGAAGTAAATATTGTAAATCGCTAAGCAGTTTACTTCACGTCCGCTTCCACTGGTGTCTTGGAAGATTGAATCTACTGAGCGTGCATTCCTGCAGAAGAAATTTTCATTTATAGAATATTAACACGTCAATCAACATTTGATTCCTCCTTGGTAAGATTTATTGCGAAAGCCCGTTACAACCGCCGAACCGCATCTCCCTATATCAGAGAACAATTTATACCCAGCCTGACATTCTCGCATACATCCGTTTGCTGGGCCACGCTACTTGAGCTAGCTGAGCACAGCTGGCAGCGGCGCGAGCAAGGCCACGAGGGGAACGTGATGGTGCTCGAGCCAATGTTTCGGCCACCCCACGGGTGCGTGTCGCCATCCATTGGTTGAACTAACGCCTTGTTCAAGATGGCTGCCGTGGGACCGCAGCCTTAAAGGAATCGAGCTCCGCTCGTTCTGTGTGCTACCATCACGCGACATGGCGAGATGGAAGTAATTCGAGTTTCAAGGCTTCAACAGAATGACTAAGGGTACTTATTTTTTGTTTCAAAAGAGCCTACTGATATTAAAAATATCCTAAAGCCCCTTATATGAATATAGTGATAACTCCTATAATATCGTATAAGGTCACTAAATTAACAGTTAGGAGATAACTGTTGGACAGTATTCATTTCCAAAATATTCTGACGATTTTAAGGAAAATTAAGTTTAATACCCGACCACTTTCTTCGAAGTAACCAGACTCAAAATATAGATGAGATCCTTCATTCCAACATGAATTCACTGATTGCATAACGGATGAAGTATATTGCATGGTGCATCTTAGTTTCTAAACGATATTCTTACGGGACCATTTTTTCCCACCTTGGACTTGGGACTATTAGTTCTGGGACCATTTATTCCGGGACCATTAGTTCCGGGACCATTAGTTCCGGGACCATTAGTTCCGGGACCATTAGTTCCGGGACCATTAGTTCCGGTACCATTTGTTCCTACACCCCTATGGACGTACTGGCACGATGGATGCAATGGCACGAGATTGGACGTATTTGCTCGATGGATGTAATGGCACGATGGATGTGCTGGCCCCAAGCCGTTTCAAACCCATCCGCAGTTGAAAGAATAGTTCACTGGAAACGCCCCTTGTTCCGGTTCAATGAATAGATACTGGCCTCAGAGTGATGCCAACTTGTCTCCGACCCCCACTTTTTAAGAAAGCGTCCTTTGTATTCATCGGAGGGGGAACCTGACCCCCCAAAGTCGTATTTGTTTCCATCGGAGGGGGAAGACTCTAATCTCCCTCTCGTGGCTCCCACAATGCTAAGTCAAAGTCAAAAGATAAAGCAAATATTTACAGGAAAGCAAAACCCTCTCCCGCGTTGTCCACGATGTCACGGAAACGATGGGACGCTATTGCATGCGGAGGTGGCGGTCTCTTTGAGGGCCCTATGCCGCCACCTTCTTGACCTGTAACTTACTATAGTAATATTCCTCTAAAAAAAAGATGAAAGGGGTGGGGGGCGGGGTTTCTGTGTTTTTTTGAAGAGCTTCCCTGCGGACAGCGTCGAAGTGCAATAGCTTTGCTTGACTTTTATGAAGTCTTGCTTCTTTATTCCCCGTCAGAGATCGCTGCTTCCCTTGGGGCATCTCTTTGGCATGTCGAGTACGCTCATATGAAGAGACTCGCCTCTTCTTTTCGGCTATTTTCTCTGCACTCCATCCTTTCGTCTTGCAAGGTATTGCGAAGGGTGCGGCGCATCCCGTGATTTAGCCCCCTTTATACTGACAAAGCCGGGCAGGTCGCCACGAGAAGCGGCCGACGAAATAGAAAAGGTAGAGCGACAAACGACGGGTGAGAGGAGAATCACGTGACTGGCGCCCCGCTACGGCAAGACGCCGAAACACACTTCCCCTGAGGGAACAAGTGTGTTTCGGGTCCTCACCACTGCAAAAGCTGTGCGCTGACGCCCAGGTGCCCTGAGAACTGGCTCGTGGATGCTCTGCGCTACCAGATCCCCGCGCTCCAAATGTGCGACCGGGCACTCTATGGCTCCGTCGTCGAACTGCCAGGCTTTGTGAGTATAGAGGAGGCTATGCCCGCGAGCGCATCGTGCCGCGACCTGCGCACGCACGCGTCAAAGAGAGAAGAGCGGCACGTGTACGCTCAACCTCCCCGCGCACATACGCATGCGTTAAAAACAACAACAAAAGTTACCCTATTCAAAAAACGTTAAACTCCACGCAGAAAAAAAAGGAAAAAAGAAAAAAAAATAGAATCAAGAACGACGGTGGCGACATGTCCGCGTTGACTGTATCGCGCTTGCTGTGCGAGGATATTTGCCTCTGACGAAACGGGCGCACCGATACACCCCAACCAGTCTTCAAGCCAATATCGACTCGCTGATATAATCTAAATAAAACAGCATGTGTAAAAAAAAAAAAAAAGAAGAAAGGCAAAGGAAAGATTAAACAAAAAGGTGGAAGTCTCAGTTGATTAAGAGCCGCAACGCTCGATGCGGTTCGAACACGGTCCTCTCCGATCCCCGCGCTTCTTCTCTTCCCCTTGAAAAGCTCATCAAAAGAATATCCGGGCAATCTGTGGGTTCTGTTTGTACAAGCAGACGAGAGGGCTTGTTTACACTATCAGGAAATTAATTAGGAAAGGACCTTAGGCTGTCCCTTAGTGTGGATTTGGGGAAGAGGAGATTAAGGGAAGGAGGGGGCTCCTCGCGAAGCCTGTTCACTCTTGTTCGGTTCGCGTCAATAGCTAAGCGGGATAAAGGACGCGAAGGAGTGTAACCGATGCACCGGCCTGTGATGGATCGCTGTTATATTGAGAAGACGATATCTGCTTATGCTCGCTTGCTATTATGCAGACACGCGAAAAAACGGGAGTGTGCTCTAACGGTCTTTTGAGCCGTTTACCGGCTAATCGGACGTGAGCACCCCATTTCACCTCTAAAGGGTGCGTTAGAACCTTTTCAAAAACCCGTCGAGCAACACTGGCCGCCGCCATTTCTGAGGCATGAAGCGTGGGAATGTAAGCCGAGCCATCGCCGGACGCCAACTCAGCCCTCGGTTTTCGTAAAAGCTAAGCCGAGTCTACGCCGAACGATAAAATGACTCTCGTGTCCAATGCGTGCACAGAGTGCCTTGCCGAGCAATGCCGGACTCCAGCAACTTATTTATCTATTTATTTAAATACCTTCAGGGTCCAGAGGCATTACAGAGGGGGTGAACATGCAATATTGGTTCAGTAAAAGATTCAAACAAGCGAGGCAACTTTGTTACAAAAATTAGTCCGGCATAATTTCAGTAAAAGTGAGTAGGTACTGCTTTTCTAAATAAAACTATCGATGGAATAGTTAGTAATAAGGCGAGAAGGTTCCATTCAGATGACGTTTTGGGAATGAAAGAGTCGACGTAAGCTAAAGTTTCAGAATGAGCCATGCCAACTTTAAGAATGTGACCTATGCGGGGAGAAATGAAAGATCTGCTAATGGTGCAGTTCGTTATTCAGAGACGCGTTGGAATGATACATTTCCTGATAGAGGCATAAACGAGATATTTTACGGCGTGAGGGTAGGAGAGGCAGGGACAGGATGGTTTTCATAGATGAAACATTTACGGTGCGATGAGAGTCACAGATTATGAAACGTACAGCGCGATTTTGCAGTGCCTTAGTGTTTGTTACAAGCGTTGAGTAGCCTGGATCCCAGAGCTGCTGCGGCATATTCCTGCTTCGGACGTATCAAAGGCTTGTACAGAAGAAGTTTTAGTGAAAAAGGAATTAACAAGTTGTCTTTTTTTAAATATCCAAGCATCGAATTAACGTTAGTAATTATATGATCATGATGAGTTTTCCATGATAGGTTAGAAGTGATGCGAAGACCAAAATACTCGAATGAGATTACAGATGTGAGCATAGTTTTACACATTGAGTATGATGATAATGACGTGTTACGACGAGACAGCTTCATAATTCTACATTTGTTAGTATGGAGAGTCATTCGCCATAAGGTACATCATTCCGATACCGCGCATAAGTCAGCCCGAAAAATTGCCGCGTCAGATTCGTTAGTAATTTTATGATATATTGGACAGTCATCTGCGAATAACCAATAGGGAATGATACACATTGATAATTATTGCAGCAGCTAGAAGAGTACGCGCACTTTTGAATAAGGTATATTCTCGCCAAGCGTATGCGGAACAGACGAACCGTGTCTTTTCACACGGTGGCGATATGTTCGCAGCAGTGGAGCAATGGTTTTTGACGCAGTATTCAACGTACCATTCTGAAGTTCTATACGTCAAAGAGCCGTTCTTCAGCTTCCTCCAGGATAGCGCTGCCATAAAAAAATAGTTCGCGTGGTCCGTGTAAGTTTGGTGTGTACTGTACATCAAACTTCCCTGAGTTTGGGCGTCATGTTTTTTAATTAGTTAATTAATTACTTAATCGGATCCCTGCCTGTTTTGATCTAAGTGAGAATCGCACCGGCGTGCGATCGCGTATTCCTCCTGAGTGAAAGGCCCCAGGCTCGCAGTCCTACGGCACCCGGAACATTTCTTCACTACAGAGAAGACGCTGGACGCCCATTGAAGCTTACTAATAACACGAGAAGTCGAGACACCCGCGACACAGTTTATACCAATATACCGACGCGACAGTTACACACGTGTACGCGGCATGAAACGGCGACGGGCTGGACGCTTTTAATGCGAAATCATTAACTGTCCCATGGAGGCGAGCCGACGTCATGCGCAAAACGGCAGCTAAATTTCCCTTTCCCAATGGGGCAAAGTGAAGCCGCAACCTGCAGCCTCCCCACTTTGAAGCCGCGCAAAAAGCCACGCAAAACGGCAACGAAATGAAGCCGAAACCAGTAGGGGTGCGTCCTCCGCGCGTCAGTTTCAAGAAACGCAACCACATGGCGCTGCCTGCTCGCGCCGATAGCGTGCCAGTAAAAAAAGAGTAGGCTGGGGGCGGGGCCAGCCGTCTCCAGAGCGGAGGCACAGTCATGTCGGCGAGGCGCGGCCACTTCACGATGCCGCGCGCAAGAAGGACATTCATGCTTTTGCATTCACAACTCATAAGAAATGCTTAGGTGTACCCCGATCACTTTTTTTTTTTTTTTTTTTTGCTGTGGTGTCATTTTGAGGATAGATGTGGTCGATTTGTTTTTCAACCTCTCTTTCTTTCGTAGTCGTGCAGATCAGCATGTTGACGCGGTCGCGTGTGTCACTCTAAGGAGAGGATATGCAAGTGCGGATCATCGATTAGACATGATCAATGTGCGAAATCTGAGCATTTGAGTTGGGTTTGATTAGAATCAATACATGGGCGGACATTGGATAGAGGTCGTGTACAATCGCTGCAGTGTCGGGTATAGCGTATAGTCAATGACAGCTTAAGAACTCTGAAACTAAAAAGGTAAAGCAAGTTTTAAAGGGTTTAAATGGGACAAATTATTTTTTGTGCAAACTTGGCCCCAAGAAAAATATATTTGTAGCAATATTTACGTTGCTCGACGAAATTTAGGTGGGAGTAGCCCTGCTCTAGGCCCCGCCCAGAGCTTAGCTATAGTTGAGCACCTTTTCTCGGCTCTCAGTGGCGGGATAGATGATTGGCGTGTGAAATGTTCGCTGTAAAATTGTTTCTCCGTGTCGTAATAGTATTTTCAACGAGATTAGTTTTATGTTTGAGGAACAGAAATCTATATGTCGAATAAGTATTGTTTTCAAAAATATCCCGAGATCGCCTTTTCCGTTTCGGTTTTAAACAATAACCAACATAACTGCCGGCGTTTTGCGGCATGTTCAACGACCTACGCTCGTTGTGCTCGTTTAATTTTATGACTTCGAGTATTCTGTGCTCACCGATATGTTTAGAAAACGATATCCTCAACCGATTTAGTTTGCAGTAAACAACTGCTGCAAGTATTCGCTTTCAGAAGTGCTGTGCGGGTGCCTGTTTTCGTAGCGGGGCTGGCCTAAGCCTATGCGGAGAGCAAGTCGTCTGCTCCTTGCGCAGGAGTTGAGGTGACGTCAGAAAAACGCAGACCTCTGATTGGCTTTAATTGCAAAGATAGCGGGTTGTCCTCAAAGCAAGCTGCCTTGAGGTCTATTTACTATCCTTCATTCAGAACCAATCAGAGCTCGGCGTTCCGTCGTTTACCACGACCCCTGCAAAAGAAGCAGACAAGCTTGTACTCAGCATAGCGTCCCGCATCAGCTCTACTTTGCTTCATCTAGCTTGATTTGTTCCTTTGCCCGTGTTGATGAGGAATAAATATGTTGGCTTCCATAAAAGCGGCGCCGCTGCTCTGTGAATTGTGCAACTGTGGTAATTGCGACCATGGCTTCAATACCGAGAATTTAACTACGCAGGTAAGAATTTGTGAGTCATTTGGCTGGAGGTAATTGGGCGTTCGCCTCAGATTGAATGTGCCCAGGAATGCCTCCTTTATTTCGGCTCGAAAGGCAAGTAGCCTTTATGTTTTGCAGCGCACCTGGCCTGCCACAGCGAAAATTTTAGGTCACGTTTTAAATTTGCTTCATGACGCTGACCCAGCTTGCTCGCGGATTCCATGCGAAAACAAAACAACAAGAGGCTCCAAGGATTGCATACACATTTTGTTGATTTTTTATTTCTCTGGGACGCTTTTTAATGCGCATCAACAGACGTTGACAGACGCTTGTATTGGACCGTGGCTCGTGCTTGATGGAACGCTAGAGCACCGCTTTCATGCCGCGTTTTGCGAGCGTTGCAGAAGTTTTTAGATGAGGACGGAATAGCGGACGGACGTAGGCGAAAACGGACGCCGACGGGCAGTTTTCATATCCGCATCTTACGGGCATTGCAGACGACGATGGAGGGTGGTGGAATAGCAGACGATGCCGGAGGCTTCCGCGCGTCTGCTCAGCGTCTGCTCTCTACTATAATAGAGATCTCTACTACCTCTATTATACTATTTTTATTGTGATCTCTATTATAATAGAGATCAGCGTTTGCAGACGCTGATCTCTATTATTGTAGGCGGGATCGCTGATCGGGAGCTCGACAGTGACACCACCGGCGGCCATTGCTCTACACCACCAATGCATGCAAGTCTATTGTAGTAATGAATAAAAATTAACTTTTTCAGACGCGCGGGAAGTGTCGTGTAACGAAACTTTTAAGTAGTTTCGCGGAAAAGTTAAGATATCATTTTCCGTCGCTAGTAACTGTTGAGAAGTGTATTAACTTACAAATAACTTTTGCCAGTCTCTGACGTCTGCTGCCATCGATAAATTTTAGCGAGGTTTCACTAACTTCAAGCAAACATTTCTCAAAGTTAATGACCTGAAAAATAAGCATACGCGATAGAAACGAAAGCAGCCACAACCAAGGTGGAATGTGCAACGTGGAAGCTGTACCAATATACACAGCCACGCGATGTGTTGCTTGCGCCGTTCCTCACGATTGGTGGAAGCAAAAAAGATGCCTCAAGCGGGAAAATTCATGGTAAGTAAAAATATGAAAGTAAATGTCGCAGCAAACTTTTCTGGCTGCCTGCCTGACGGCGCGCGGCTCCCACTGGCTGCTCGTGGGGCCCTGGAGGAAGTTAATGGAGGATAGAAAAGCATTGTCACTGTCACGTCACAACCCCTCAAAAATTCTCACCATTCCTAGGCAGTTTCGTCGAAGTTGTTTCGTTTAAAATGTATTACTAATAAGACAATTTTCACTTTTCTTACGTTTTTCTCATAGGGTTCAATGCACTTGCTGGTGTCAAGCAATGGCCTCCGGCAGTTCCCCTCGATCCCAGCAAAACGAGCTTCGGTCCGCGATCCAGCCTACTTTAATAAACATCAGTGGTCTCAGACGCGAGACTTGACGAGCCGGATATTTCGAAAGATATCCACAAGGCTTGCGAGCATCTTCGGTCGAGCAGCCAAGCTAATCCAGTAGTAATGGACGGGACCACTGATTTGTGGGCGTGGCTTAAAGTGGCCAATGAGATTCGCCAAAGGTCCGTTTAAGACGTAAATACGACGCAAACGTTTCCGTTGAAAAATTAATAACAAATATCTGTCCCATCTATACCCTTAGAAAAACTATTTGTTTTAGTATTAGCTTAAGCTGTCAGTACCATTTAACTTCCGAACATGCCTTGATCATTCCCCTAACCCTGAGAACCACAATGTGTGTCGGGCGTGCGTTGCGGACGCGTCATGATTTGTTATGCTTGGTTATGGGAAGTTTTGGGTAGTTTCATATGCTTAGCACGATGGCACCACACTACGTCTGCTACAGGAGACGTCTTATGCAGCGGGCCGTGACGCCAGCTATGCCACGTGTTGATTTATACCGATAAGAGGAGGGTTATCACGCCCGCCACGCTATTTACTTTATGCAGTGCGAGGTCGAGTTCCCATTCGCCCACTGCGCTATTCGTAGATGCGATATGAATCCATCATTCGCTTTCGCGCTAAGTGTCAGCGCTAATAGTCCCATTTTTCTCTAACCCTTAACTGTGTCAACAGATTAATCGACTAATACATTAGTCAGAAAGCAATCCGTTAATCGATTAATCTCCGAGCTGATAGATTAATATTAGTCTTAATTTTAAACAAAAGGACTTTTGCTGTGTGGCTGCGTGCAGTGCAGCATACAGTAACAACATGATTCACCAATTAAGTGACAAAAGTGTGAAAAAGGGAGTACCAATTCGCACTTTGGTCATCCGAACATGATTTTCGAAATGGGGCGCTCTGACGAAAGTTCGAAAAACAAAAAAAAAAAAAACAACAGAAGTCGTTCTCTGATGAAGTTAATGCGAAGGTGTAGGCGAGCTGGCAAAGAAAGCAAGAACTGACATTTGTTTTTAACCCTGAAGATTGGAGAAACAGAAGGGTAGGACAACACCAATGTGCGGCTTCTCTTTCCCAACTCTCCAGGGTTAAGAAAATGCCATCCTCTTTTATACCAACCTTTTCGCCCCTGTCGTGTCCGGCGGTCCGACCATACTTTGCTTCAACTGACGATGAGCCAAAACAGGCGCTACGAGATATTCTAGCCAATCCGATAGTTCCATTACATCACGCGACACTGCGCCCCGCGCGTCACTGCGTCGCTCGGAAAGGCCACGTGATTTTTCACACCGAATTCAATTGGCTCCGACGGCTCGTAGACTCCGCTGCTGTCCTTCGTAAGGTGAAAAGGAGCATAGCACTTCAATTTGCTCGTCCATTAGCCGGTCTTCGGAACAGCCGCGAGGAGAATAAGAAAGATCCATAGCAAATAAAGAAATAGGCGACATAAAAATAACACGAAAGCGAACGACAAATGGACAGAGAAAACAACCTATCTCCGAAGAGGTCACGTGGAAAAACCAAAGACGGTTTCGCACGGTGCCACCATTTTGTCCGCAGCCACGCGTAGATCCTACGCTTCGAGCCGTCGGGATCCATTAACTTCGCTAGGGGCGCCTACGGTGTTCTTCTCTTCCCGAAGACGGGAGAATAGAGAGAGAACGACGGAATCCCTTTAGGGAAAAATGGGGAGGGCTGCGAGAACGCGGTCACCCTGGCCCTCTAATTGCGCCTCTACCGGGAGGAGAATGAAGGTGTTTTTTTCTTCTCAAAGGAAGACGAGGGAAAAGGTATGGAGTATGGGGAAGTTTGTAGGGAAAAATAGGTGAGAGATGAGGACGCAGAGCACTTGCTTCCCTAATTGAGAGCTGTTACGGGAGAGGGACAGCCGAGGTTATTTTCTTTCCCTCAATGGAACAGGGGCGAAAGGAGAACGAGCTTGGGGATGTTTGTAGGGAAAAATAGGCGAGAGAAGAGGACTCGGCCCACGTGGCTCCCTAATTTTGCCGTAACTTTGAAGGAGAGCGAGGGTATCGCTTCTCCCATTAAGGGAGCCTAAGGGATAGAGGAAAGATGTTTCTGGGAAAGAGATAAGAAAATAGGAAGAATGGCGGGAGATCTCGATTTGGTTCCTAATTTGGCCGATAAGAAGCCGGAGATAAATTATTACTTTTTTCGTGGCATCTCTGGCTGCTGGGATGTGGAAGGTAGGCGATCAAAGGTCGCGGGAAAGGACATCGAAATATATCGTGCTTGTTAGGGAACAACCACGAAGGTATACTACTAGTGTTCGAGAGAACGAAGATTCCACCTGCGAATCGCTTGATCCCATCAACGAAAACATGCTGCAGGGCATCAGTTTATGTTAGAATAGAATATATGTTCAGCTTCACTATTATATTTAGAATTATTTTAACAAATGTTAGAATAGTGGGTAACACACAAAAACGATTAAAATAAAATTGAAGTTGTTCTTAAAAAGTTCAAAAATTTCCGTGTGAAAAAACCCACTTGCATTACAATTCGGGGCGCATTAATGTTGCAAACACATGCACCATGTATGAAGGCCTTTGCATTAGGAGCGTGCATTTTTTCATGAAGCTCTCTAGAACTAAATTTATAGTGACTAAGATTACATATCTGACCAAATACATTCTAGCGATGTTTCTGTATGAGCGTTTATGCGCTTATGTTGCTTTTCTTTTCCCTGTGTTATTTTATTGCCTACATATGAATATATGCCTCCTTAAGGTGATTTAATTTGCTCCAACTGTTTTAATTTTTTTATTTTATTTTTATTTTGACCACACTTTTGTTTACAATGCTTCGGCGCTCGAGGGTAACCGAAACAAATAAATAAGTAAATAAATGTCCCCTTTGCTGCTATGCCCATCTTCGCTGTGAACGGTGACCTGCGCATCATTACGACGACTAAATTTTAACCCAGTTCACAATGTGCGCAGTCCAAATAACGGCTTCTGTAAATTGCGACAGTCGACTCTTCATCTGAAATAGATTGTCCGGGCATTGCGACGACAGAAATGAGCCTACTTCTGTCTAGTAACCTATAAAAGCAAGAAAAATAAAAACAGCAAACAATAGGGACGGCGATCAAAAGAAAATCGACTCTATTGTGGTGAGTTCACTTTCTTTATTCTGTCGCCATGTCGAAATTCGCCATACTTTTTTGTTGGGGTGTTTTCCTTCCATTTATCTGATCTCGACGCAGAAACCAATAAACGTCACTTTCTTGCGATCTTTTCCACGAGGAGGTTGCGGAGTATTGATGCGGGTCGGTTCATGAGATTACTTTTTCCGTTTCCTTCTGCGCTCCATAAATGTGGTTCTGCCGTCTGTGATTTGTGCAATATTTTTTTTTAAGTTTTTGCGCGTTATCTGATACTCAGTTTGAAGAGTGCAATAGTGTTATAATAGTTGAAATATTAATTTTTAAATGTTATTACAAACCTGCAAATCGTTGCTGTTTGCTCATACAGTATAAATAAAGCATCGAATTTTGTTGCAATATTCTCCTCACTCCTCTTTAGACTGCATATCAAAATGGCACTTCTGTTTCTCTCGATTGATTACCGCAGTTTGAATTAAACAATGCTATGCTGCAGGTGCCTAAACTCAAAGTGACGAAGTGCTGTGTGAGCGGACGTTAGATAGAATTTTTATTAATTTGAGTGATATTTTATACAACACCCTTTTGTTAGACAGGTGACTTTAGTAAATAACTTTCAGCGTCTCAAAATCCCATTACCAGAAGAAAAGACAGAAACAAAGAAATAAACCCACATAACCCAGTTCGAGGATGCGCAGACAGTCGATTCATAAGGTTGGCCCAAGCAACGCAGCTGTTGCGCATACTGCGCCACAACATGGTATGTTACAACAAAATATTATCGCGATTAAATAGAGAAGCTTTTGTTACCTTCAGATCGGCTTCTACTGCACCTATTCACGAGGCGTCGAAGTCTTACTAAAGGTAGAAAGCTCGCTTCTGTGAGACGAATCTCCTTCGGTAGTTTACATGTTTGACATACAATCCTCTCTCTCTACCTTCTAAAACTGTTTATGCCTCCTTCCCCCCCCCCCCCCCCCTAGACGTATTGTCCGCAATAGTTAACTCTCACTAGAAACTGATTGATCCGTGTGGAAAGAGAATTTACTTTAGCTGCATTTAAAGTTACTGAATCTCATGAAAGTCGCACGAAGCTTCCCGTATGGTGCCCTTTTGGTTCAAAGAAGAAGCAGTTTCTCCCTGACCTCTTCGTTCTTGGTGCTCCTATCCACATGTCCTGTGACAGGTTCCGCACGCCAGCTAAACAAAAGGTCTCCGTATTCTCAGCTCAAGCTCCTACGCAACGTCTGCGAAAAAACGGCGATCTTGATTGTGTGGAATGTGCGTTGCGGAAGCACCTTTGAATGTTAAAGGACCCATGAAACGATTTTCAGACTTCCGGCCATAGAAGATGGCGTTTGGGGATGCCCCTCAACACGTACAATGTTTCCCGGGTCACGTGCATGACGCGCCGCGGGGTACGCGGCTTCCGGTCTTGTCCTCTCCTTAGCGCTGTGGACGTTGCTACGGCGAGAGCAGACTCTCCCCTATCTCCCCATTAATAGGCTGCTAAGACCGGCCATTTTGACGGTGGGGAATGCACGTTGCAAAAGAACCCCGGAAGCTAGCCATCAGCACGCGCTCAGCAGTCGCGCACACAGCTATGGCCGCCAGTGAATACTTCCTATACTCTGTTTCACATTGTGTTGCACCGCAGGAAAGGCTACAAGCGCGAGCTCCTTGCTCTATGGCACACCTTGGCGGCACAAGCTCTCGTGCACCAAGGGCAGCTGCCAACGCTATGAGCTCGCGCTTCTAGCCTTCGCTGCGGTACAACACAAGGTGAAACGGAGTATGGTTGCAGGCAGGCCAGTATAGGCAGGCTAACCAGGCGCACGAGAAAGAAAACGAACCACGCAGCTGCCGAAACGTGGTTTTTATATCGCGTTGATCACACCGCTGGTCCGGTAGCAGCCAACGTTGCTAGGCAGCGGAGCAGCGGGGAGGGGATGCTTTGACTTACTCCGGATAGATGGCGCTGCGAAAACTTCGTGTATAGAGTGCCTTCATACACACGCGCGCCTTTGCTTGAGTGGTGACATCTCAGCCATTTTTCCGCTCAATTGTTTTTCATGCCTTTCGAAGTGCGCGCAATCCGGTGTCACTCAGCTCGAGCGCGTAGCTTTGGCTAATGCATAGACGCCATTTTACCGCCCAAGTCATGCAGCGAGTGCGCGAGAGCGTCATGCGCTGGCACATTCATTGCAACAATGGATGTCTTTACCCTGAGACAGACAGACATGCAGGCACCCTATTCGTGTACTGAACAAGAATATAAAACTTTCGATTCATTTGTTTATGTTGGAACGAAATCATTTCTAAACGTTACCATTAAACTGAGAATATACTTGTTCAAAAACGATCTCAATAACCGTACCCGCCGTGACGTCACAAAGTTAGTTCCTATGGCCGCAGTACCTGAAGTCAAGTCAAGAAATAGTTTCTTTTTGTTTTTGCGGTTACGCTGCACATTCGCGACATTTCGAGAGAAGTGGTCGTGTTTTATGGTCCTTGTGCTAAAGTAAACAAAAAAAAAAAAAAAGGTAATAGGTGCACGTTCTCTCGATGTTAAAATCGTTTCATGGGCCCTTTAACCTATACAACGTAGTAAACGCGGCAGCGTCCTCCGCCGAGTCCTATTCAAGACTAAGTAACTCCACGAGCGAGCCATACTGCCGCCTACTGGCGCTCCTTCTTGGGAACTCATGACGTGACGACATTTCTAATAGAGCTTCACAGACCGCCACCAGACGCAATCTTGTAATTTGTGAATTCGCAACTTTCACGGCCTATAGGGGTCGCCCTGCTGCCTACCAAAATGGCTGTCATCTGGATGATCGTCGTAGAACAACGGTACGAGGCTGAGTCTGCGACGCGTAACTAATTCTAGTTTTGGTATTTATGACCAGTATTAGAGCGTAACGCTATTGTTTCACGCCAGGAAGGTGTAGGCATGCTATTTATTATGAGGCCGATCATCCAGGAGCTAGGGAGCGCGATTCTCACACCGCGGTACCACCATCGCTGAAAGTTGCGAATTCGTTTACAAATTGGTTTTCTTGTCTTCTCCGCCGGCTCCCCAGAAACACTTGTCTAGGCTCGTGTTTCCAGGCTGCAGGCACGACATATACCACACATCTAAAAAAAAAAAAAAAAATGCAAGCATTTTGTTTCCGTACTTCTTTAAGGTGGAATTGGTAGAACAGACCCGCCGAAGACGTGGCGGTAGCTTTTGTAGGTTTGCTTGATGTCACCATTCCACTGTAGAGCGCAGCGTGCAGCTTTGCAGCCCAGCACGTGCGCGTTCGTTTCCTCGCAATCCCGTCAGCGTTTATAGTAAAATACAAGGTATCTTTGGAGCTTATAGAGCTAGACAGTGCCTTATGTTGCTTTGGCTGCAACGTTTAAATAATAATAAAAACAAAAATTGAGCAGAATTTGCTTAGTTTATGAACGAGTTACAGAGGCCATTGAAATTCTGTGTTTGTTTGAATCATCGAGTGATTCTGGAGACGTAGCTTGAACTTGGTATGCAGCAACGGCGGTTTCTTATTATATTTTTCCTAATATAAATAGTGTTATGACGCAATTGTGAGAGATTATCGGTTTCTGACCGTATGATATGATTTTTATGATTCCCTGTCTCTTTTTAACAATAAATGAAAGCGCGCATTAGTGGCATAATGATGCAGCGAAAACCACGATAACCTTGAATAAAAAAGAGCAAGAGAACGAAGCTTATAGAATGCAGTATTTTTTTATGAATAAAATGCAAAACGTTGCAATGGGCGCCCAGAAACAAAATTAGAAAGAAAAAAAAAAAGACGATTTAGCCTGCGGAAAACATTAAGGGTCGCAGCGACTGTCGGATTCGCACAATAACGAATCCGGTCTGTCGTGTGTTTGGAAGAAATACTTCGTCTTCGTAATATTTTCTAACTTCATTCAGAATTCGCCATTCTTTATTGTGCTAGTGTCTTCGTGGTCCTCTTTTGTGCGACAGCACCCTTTGTTCAGTTCGTCGGTCCCTTTAAGCTCGTAATAGTGAAAGGATAACATAGACGCTACTTATTGCTATTGTGTATTCCGCGTTATTATTTTTGGCTCGTACGAAAGAAAAGAAAATTGTATTCGTGGTGAGCGAACTCGTGTCCCTTCAAAAGAGTTAATTTGACGGTATTTTTAAACAAACCGCAACGCATTGTTGTACACGCTGAAGTTTTCAAAGTGTACGAATATTCTTCTTTCAAATGCGTAGCGTTTTCGAATCTATGGCGTGTAGACTCCACGCTGATAGCGCCGCTGTGTTCAAGCGATCTTATCGGCGTTTTAAAAGGTTTACTGTGATATCATGAAGTGAAGACGGTGTGCGTGTCTATGCCCTATTGAAAAATCCACCAGACCGGTTTGGTGTGTCCTAGTGTTTTCTGACGTAAACATCAGACCGGCCTGGTGTGTTCTGGTGCGCACATCAGACCAGCCTAACGTGTTCTGTTGTCCCCACCAGAACACGTTAGGCTGGTTTGGTGTGCCCATCACATCATCCTAGTGTGGTCTGATGTGCACATCAAAACACACCAGGCTGATCTGATGTGCACAACACAGCACACCAGAATGGCTTGATGTGCACACTACGCCACACCAGACGGGTCTAATGTCCACACCAAGGCACACTAAACTGGCCTGACATGCACACCAGGGTGCCTCTGGTGAGCACACATTACGGATATATGTATGGTGTTGAATGAAAACATGTTTTCTTGTAAAATTATATAAGATGTACAGAGCTCAAACACCACATTTGATTTTATAAGGTGCTTAATTGAAGGGGCGATGCAACGATTCACTTCAAATAATATGTACTTTGCATAAGCATGTTGGCACAGTGTAACAAACGTTTACCTATATGCAATAGCCTGATGGAAAGAATACAGGTTTGCCTCGTCAACAATCGTCAGCAGCTTGTCATCAATGAAAACTTGAAAATATTTCAGTCGGCATTTGACATCATCAGAGGCCGTAAACATGGGTTCCGCAGGCTCCAGAAAACACCGGTCTTCTTTTCCCCAGTCAAAAACTTGCGTCGGTGACTTTTGCTTCTTTCTCGACGTTGACAGAAGTGGACAGGCGGGCGTTCTGCCTTCAGTTTCGTTATAGCTTGGAAGTTCGGTTGTTAGGCCCTTCGTTGGCAAGTTCTCCTCGTCACTGTCACTCACTTCACTATCACTAGGTCCCGCACCAGACACTGTTCCACTTTCTGGAATCAAAACCACACAGGGACGATCGTGACACCGTGTCTGGTAGAAAGATCCCGATGGAATTTCCTTCGGGCAGCAGTAGAATACGAAGCCTAAAAGAAAAGAGCACCACGTCAAATTCTACCAGAAAACAGGGATGTACTAAACCACGCCAAACAGGAAGCTTTCTCCCGACAATTAAAGCCGATTCCTCGTGCACAGGTATGTAAAATTCAGAGTGAACGCCCGCCCCTAAAGGAAACTACTGAAACACTGCCAAATCTAAGCACGGAACGGAACACCACAGAAATCACAGAGCTACTATGCGACTCCTCTCTTAAGACAGTTTCACATGCAGCGACTGTGCGAAAAAAAAAAAAAAAAAATCGGTGCGACAGCCGACGCAGCGAGTGCGATCGCAATGTTTGGTTTCACATGCTCCAACAACCGCGCGATTTCTGTCGGAGCGGCTGGCGCTTCGGACACGGACGCGACGCGTTTCACTTTGTCTAAAATACAAAAAAAAACGTCTTAATAAGCATACATGTTTTAGGAATGCAATATGCAACCATAAATTTATAATAACGAAGCATTAAATCAGAAGCTTTTATGTGCCTACATTTATTTTCGCGGATGAAAGCTGGCTAATGAACGGCTGATTGACGAGAAAGCGATCGCACCGGCTCTGCGGCAAAATACCAACTTGGTGGAAACCAGTTGCAGAGCCGCTGCGACAGTGCGACTGCGATTTTAATCGCACATATACAGGGTGTCACAAATGAAAATTTACACGGTCTTTTTTACCGCAAAAATAAACTAGGCATCGCCGAACGCTCAATCTCCGCCCAAAGGTAGTGCTAGAGGTCACAACCAGATGCCAAAGTTTCAGCCCGATCCGATAATTTAATGAAAAGTTATAACTGATTTTCTGAAAATTTCAATGGGAAAATGGAGCCCATTTTCGCCCGTTTTCGGTTTCTGGTGCCATAGAGCCCCATGTGTTCGAAAACTCCGTCGGCCGCCATTTTCCCATTGAAATTTTCAGAAAATCATTCATAACTTTTGATTAAGTTATCGGATCGGGCTGAAACTTTAGCATCTGGTTGTGACCTCTAGCTCTACCTTTGGGCGGAGAATGAGCGTTCGGCGATGCCTAGTTTATTTTTGCGGTAAAAAAGACCGTGTAAATTTTCATTTGTGACACCCTGTACTAGAAATCGCATCGATTTCGGGCGAGAATCAGAGCATGTGAAAGAGCCTTCGCATATCTACTATGTACTTTTTTTCCCCCCTACCTTCATACGTTTCAGGGTAAAATACGTCAGCGCTATGGAATCCAGAACTTGTAAAAATTCAAAATTAGCATATTTCAGAGCAAAGTACTGCTTACCTTTGTAACAGCAGGTCGAAGTGCGTAGCACGGCGTGGACGATACGCATCTTGGGCGCCGCCATGCACATCGCAGCCGACGGAGCGACGGAGTATCTGGAAACCCCTCGCGGCGAAAAGTCGAGACCGCGAAACCGAAACCAGAAAATGTATTTCCTAAGATACGTTAAACATTTTGCATGAGTATTGCTTTGGGTCCCAAAAACACTATTTTTATATTGAATGTGTCCTAAAAATACACAAACATTTTTTAAAGTACCTATAAGGGTTAATAAAAATAAAAACGAAAGGAAAACTTTAGTGTTGCTAGAAGTGCTAGGAATCGTCGGCGGCGTCTGTGCACACTGGCAATTTGCCCCGCCAGCGAGCTGCTGAGCGCGAAGGAAAAAACGGTCGTGAGAGAAAAGGTAAGCATTAAGGATATTTCTTTGTTTCCTTTTGTGCTTGCTGCATTACCATGTGGGGATTTCGCATTATTAGGTCTGCTGAGACACTTGTAGCTTTATTTTCAGTGAACGATTCGAGCCTGAATGTATAGCTTTACAGAAGAAAAATTTCCGGGCGGCTATCAGTTCGAAAGTCTTTGTTACCCAGCATTGCTAGCCGGCAAGCATATTCTAGAGTTGTCATTTGGACACCAGTTTGAGTTGTCTTCACGACTTGTGGGGTCTCTCTGTAATAATCGCCGCGCGATCGGCATGTGCTTCGCTCGTCTCCCAGGGAGTGACACAATACAACGAGAAGATTGCGAATCGGTTTACTATACTTCCCAGTTGTCCGTCTTCGAGAGCCGGCACTGCGGCCCGCCGAGCCGGGTTGTCGCCCGTCATTCAGAGCTCGCAGTCGCTGTCCGTGTCCAGGCCTGCGGATCGTCCTCCCCACGCCAGCGCTGCGTAGGCAAGCTGTTCCGGGCTATCAGAGCCAGAGTCTCGCTGCGGAACCACTCCGGGATCGTCATGACCTAGGTCGGTGTGGCCAGGGCTCGCCGTTTCCGCCGGTCCTGATCTGAACCTCGCTGGCGGAACGCTCCAGGAGTCGCCATGAGCCAGACCAGCCAGAACGGCTCCATCGTTCCTGCGCGGCCCCAGCCTGGTGCGGCACGCTCTTCCTGTTTCCTCGCGCTCGCCCCCGGCTAGAAAATGTGAGTAATTAGAAACATACTCTGCGTGCTAGAGAACAGTATGCACGTTACAATGGCTGTACCGTGATATGCAAGCCTGGTGTGAAAAGGTGACAGGCAACAAGGTGCACATTTGAGAATGATATTTACGCTTCACTTGAGCTTTTTCTAAAGTAAAACTTACGCATCCTGTTTTCTGCATGCCGTCACATTTGTTACCAGATTCAGCGTTAAATTTTGTTGCCGAAACAAACAAAGCTTTATGTGCTGCGAAAATTTACTATTTGAGAACTCGCAGGTTTGGAAGGTTTTGGTTACGACCACGCGTGTGCCGAACGGCTATGCGCACATACAACTACGACTGCCGGGACGGGCCTTTCGCTTCTTGAAGGCCTGATCGCCTGATTCTGGACGTCACAGCGAAGCAACAATCGGCCCAATTGTTCCTATTGTATTTCTCTATGTGGTGTCTATAGTCTGTTGCAACCTAAGAACGAAGGGCGAGGGTAAGACGGGCCGGGGAGGAGGAAGCAGGCGGAACGCTAAAGAGAGAAGGTTTTCCCCTCTCTTCTCCAGCGTTCCGTCTGTTTCCTCCTCCCCGACCCGTCTTACCCTCGCCCTTCGTTCTTAGGTTGCAACGGACTATAGTGACTCGTAGAACAACTTGTATAAAATTGTTATTTTGCTGAGTAGTCTGCAAAACAAGTTCGTCAGACCACTTTCCAAGCCTGCACATCTATTTTCGTTCACTTCAACAGCAACAATTACTGTAGAATTTACTTACCTGATGCATCACACTGCAGTGATCCACTTCTGTTGCCGTGTCACTTCCGAAGATCTCGAGGGGAAGCGGTATAGTTTGACGCTTGAGTCGCCTTCGTGACTGTGACAGTCTTTCACGCAGCAGTAGCGACATTTATTTTTTGGGGGAACCCTATCGAACCCCAGCGGGTTCCTGTGGCATCTCGCCTACTCCTATAGGAGTAGGCAAGATGCTACAGAAACCCGCTGGGTTCATGGAGACGTGAAGCCGGGACTTACTTTTAAGAAGAACGGTTCCCACAAAGGCTGACGCCGATCCAAAATGCCACATTCACACTTGGTTTCTAAATGCACCCGCCTGCAGTCCTTGCGATCCGGGCTGTCCTGGCCTACCCAGTCTTTTATTTTGCAGCCGCTAGATGGCGCAATACGTAGTGACAAATTGCATTGCCGGTTAATATTTGGGTCACTTGAAGTGAGGGGAGTGGGTGGAGTGGAATGGGGGGGAGAGATTTGTATTATCGAGATCCTGCTGAGTCGTTGCCCAAGACGCCTCCGACTGTACGTTGCAAATCTTAATTTGTTTTTCATCTGTATAAAAGCAGATATTAATTTACTGACAGGATGACAGTGCTGGTGGGCCCAAATCTAATTATGTATTTGCAATCTGAACTGCTGATAATGTAGTTGCAGGTAGTGACAATCTCAATTTAGTGGAGCAAGTCAATTGATTGTTCAGGAGAGGCTCTGCCCAGTACTGTTATTCACATGCTTCAGGCCCTTCTACCGTTAAGAAAATAGTGTTTCACCCTCTTTGCACACAGGAGCAGAGGGATCAAAAGTCGCTTTTTTAGGGGCAGGACAACACTGTCATACTACTATAGCCAGACTTTTAACTCAACAAAGGTTGATGACAGAACAGGAAGACATCATTTCATGACTTCTTTATGCAGCGTAGCACGATACAGTCATTGCTTACCTGACAGGCGAGTAGTTGTAATAACGAGAGTTGGTAAGGTTGCCAGTATCTTACATGAATAAATACTATCTTAAAGGCGTGATTTCAAAAGGTAGTGTTCATTTATTTAGTGCATAAAGCAGCCTGGCTGTGGCAACATCATAAGCAACAATACCACCTTAATGGTAGTGACCACAGCCCTTGTGTCACCTTACTAAAAGTACCGCAAGAAAGAGCTGACGTTACCTCTACAGGTTTGCATCGTCATAAATCAAGTTATAGCGATTTGCTAATGGTCTGAAAATCCTAAAACAAGTGAAAGTGATTTACTGGTGGAGTGAAATTACGAAACATTTTGAGGGCATGCATTGCTGAAATCTCACCTTATTAGCAACTGTAGCATACATTTTGTTTGGGAATATGCATGCTTCCTGCTATTACTACAACAAAGAAATGGGGTTCAATGTTTTGACTAACGTAGCTCCTGAGCATAGGGCTAGATTGACGTTGTGAAGGAGTATTGTGCTTTATTTATACTGCATTGCACATCATTTTGAATATGTTGTGCGGCTATCTTTTTCTTTATTACAGCTACAGTATGTCCTAGCGTATAAACAAATCAAGATTTTGATGTTAACTCGTCGCTCTAACCTTTAATTTGCTATCCTAGGTGCTGCAGTGGCTGCTCCACTTGGTGAGGCCGTGGCCTCCTCTTGGCCACCTCTCTTTGCTGTCCAAGATGGTGAGGTACGTATATGGGCCTACAAGACATTTTGTCTATTGTTTTCACTTCATTGACTTGTTCAGGACAACAGACTAATGGCAGAAAAAACAAGGACACAAACAGGCAGGCACACAAAAAGGCCAACACAGGTACTGACTTAAAGGTGCACTAAAGATGTTTCTCAGATTGTCTGTTCTTGGTGATAACTCATTCGACAGGCTCTAAGCATCCTAAATATCCAAAAAATTATGCTCGTTCCATTCCTATTTTCCTTCTAAAAATAAAAATAAAAGAACATACTTAAGTCTTGCCATAGGACGAGCAGGTGAACTATCTTTGAAAAAGTGTACATGCGGATGACGGTGACATCAGTGCTATCTGATAGTTGTGTCCCACAAATTACAGTTTAGCAGTGCCAATAATACCTATCCAGAGGTTAGCTGATACATCAACCGTGGCAATATTTGATTTACTTTATGTCCTTCCTTCATGTTAGTCAGATCAAAACCTAGGTTGCACTGTTCTGACTTTTTCCCATCTCACTGAGGTATATCATAAAGAGCAGGGGAGACAATGGCCAAACCTGTCTGAGATATCTTTTTATTGCTGCTGGTCTTGTAGTTTCGGCTTCCCATGTTATAATCACCCCTATTCTGCGTATAAACCCATTCTAGAAACTTAACCGTGGTTCCCTCTCGCCCATATCCCTTCAATTGGTTCCAGAGTTTTTCCTGATTCACATTGTCATATGCCCCTTTGATGTTTAAAAATGCTACCCATAATGGCCTTTGACTTGTCATTGCTATCTCTATGCACTGAGTGATTATGAATACATTTTCATCCAATCGTCTACCTTTCCTGAAACCATTTAAGCTCCCCCAGAATCTGTTTTCTCTTTGCCCATTCTTCCATTCTTCTTTTTACAATTTGCATAGCTAATCTGTATATTTCTGAAGTTACTGTGATTGGTCGGTATGATTTGACACTGTCTTTTTCTCCCTTGCCCTTATATAATAATCTCATCCTGCTCAATTTCCAGTCCACTGGGTACCTCCCTCCCATAAGTATCTGGTCAATCACCTGCCTTAGTTTCAATTTGCTTGTTTTGCCTAGAACTTTTATCAATCTCATTGGTATGCCGTCTGGACCTGTTTCAGTGCCAGCCAGAACCTTTCCTTCTACTTTTTTTCCATTCCTCTGTGGTCCTTTCCTCTTCCTCACTATGATCCTCCGCGTGTGTTGTGTAGACGCTACCATTCCCTACGACCTGATTTGATTCTAACTCCGAAAATACTGCTTCGATTTTATGTCTAATGTATTCTCCTGCCTCATCCCCTTCTACCTTTGTCCCTTCCTGTGTTGTTAGTGCCTGCTGGTACGCCTCGGTCATTTTCCCCTGTGCACTTATGCGTTCCCAGAATCTTTTTGCCGCATTCCTATCCTTTTGGCTTATCTCTATCATCCACTGGACCCCTGCTCTCCCAATTTTGGCCAGTATTAATGCTAATGTCTCCTGCTTTCTTTCCTGAAATTCCTCCCATTTTGTCGCTACTTCGGCTAGTGTGGCCCCCTTTTTCTTTGCCCATCTGTGTTCTTTAGATGCCGCTTGGCGTCTCGATATTGCTGCCTTAACCTCTTTATCCCACCACCTTTTGGGCTTGCGTTTTAGTTTTCTTCATCCTTGTTTGATTCAATATTTCTCTAACTCTCTTTTGAAAACACTTAGTCTTCATATGTCCATTCTCTTTCCGGTTCCTTGGATACAATGTTCTCGATCTGCTTAGACGCCTCTTGTAACTGTTTAACATTTAAGTTATTCCTACCCTCTTGTTTTTGATTTTGCATTTCTGGTTTTATTGTGCCAAATCTGATTTTGATTCTCTTATGATCGCTCCCCACACCTTAGACCTACATACCTCCTAATCTGTTGTATATTTTACGCGACATTAAACAGTAGTCAATAGTCGAGTGCGAGTTCTTTCTTTCCCGTGCTATTTTTCCATCACATTTCACCTGAGCGTTAACCCATTAACATTAACCCATTAACCTTTGCAGAACGTCCTCCCTGTTGTATCTGTATGTCCATCTAAGTCTTCCAAATATGCCTTCACGTCCCCCAAGATAAATATTTCCTTGCTAGTGCCAATTTCCCTAACGTCTCCTGATATACATGTCAAGTGTTCTGCATTTTCCTCCCCTGCATCACCGCCTGTTTTTAGATAAACAAAACCCAGGGTTGTGTCCAAACGCCCAATATTGCCTTACCCACATGTGTTCCCTGCAGCCCTCTCGTTCCCTTTCCCATTCCTGAACCTTAACTAACACCCCTAATCCCCCTCCCTTGTGTTCCCCATTGGCCCGGTTGCATCCCATCCAATGATATCCCGGTATGTATGGTGGTTCTTCCATATCCTTCAGATATGTTTCTGCTAGTCCATACACTGCAAAGTTGTCGCTTTCTAATCGCTCCTCAATCTCCTCCCACTTTATTCTGTTCCTGCCCTCCTGCGTGTTTATGAACGCTGTTTCTTTTTCCTAGTCCTGCAAGGCTTCCTCTCACCCTGCCAAACCCTCCCCCCTGTATCTACATTTTGGCCATCATTTACACCGGGGCCCTCAGGGCTCCGGGGCTCCGCAAAAAATGTATGATGTGGCATCCAATCCTTTCGCCTACCGTGCTCCCAGTGGTTCCACTGTAGTGGATGCCCATTGTAAAAGGGTCGGAGCGAGCTTCGTGCACCGCCCTGTTTACTTTCATTACTCCATACTCAAATCGTCGGCTCAACCCCCTTATCACCCGGTTAGCTTCCACCACCCGCTTCTCTATTTGCAAAGACTGTCCCCAGACCTCTGGGACGGTGCATATTTGCACATGCACAGTCTCAGAGACGTCCCTCAGCTTACGTAACCCCAGCTCTGTCTGCCTGGCGAGGTTCTGGCTCCGTCCCTTTAACACATCATTTAGTCCTGCGTGTACAAACACTAGCTTCTCTCCTTCCCTGTTTTTCCACACCTCCACCTTCGCTTTGGCCATAGCATCTACCATGCACTTTCCTGACTGAGCCATACGGTTACCCTCCCATCCCCTTTCACCCTGTCCAGCAGCCCTTCCTTAACCCTTGTTATGTTTGAGTCTTTTACCACCAGCACCCTCTTAACCCCCGACTGCCTGTCTTCACCCCCTCCAGCTCTCTGTGCTTTTTGTGCCTCAAGTTCTGCTGCCTTTCTCAAGCCCTGCTGTACTGCAGTACTATACAGCTGTGCAGGCTCCTTTCCTACAGAGTCAATCACCTCGTCACTATTTAACTGGCCCCCTTTGTCTGCCCCCCCCCCCCATCGCCGTCTTCTCTGCCACCTCACCTTTTTTCTTATTAACTACTCCTGTCAGTTGCTGCACCATCTCCTCATACTTCTTCTTATGCTCTTTCAACTCCGCCTTCCACTCTTCCCCTAAGCTCCCCTACCTGTCACTCAACCTCGGCTCTCTGTTCCTGTTATCGTCTCAGCTCTTCTGCCACACTCCCTACCTTACTTTCCCATTCCCTGGTCATCTCCACCACATCCGCTTCGGCCCTCTTATTCATATCTCCGACCTGCGCCTCGAGCTGAACCCGCTTCTCCCGCTCTACCCGTATCTCCCACTTCGACTCCTGAACCGTATCCGCCCATTCCCTTCCTATTCTCCCAAAACCAAGTTCTACCTTCTCGCAACTCCGACAGGTAAAGTTGCTCTCTTTGGCTTCTGTTACAGTTTTGAGCTCCAACTCCATCATGCAGCACCAACGGCCACTCTTCAGATTCTACATCGGGTCCCCCTTTTACATTCGCCTGCGCATTTTTCTTCCTTCGCATATTCACCGTTGCCTACGGACACACAGCGCGACCCCACGAAAAATATCGCACCAAAACCAAAAAAGCCTGGGCAACGTCTCTGCCCACAAAACCAACTAGCCCGCCAAAAGTTTCAAACGTACAGGTGGTTTGGTCTTGTGACCCTACCTAAAAAGCCTGCTGTAACCCAACTATCCTATCGCTACTTTAAAAACTGCTTTCTGCTACCTCATTAAACCACCAGAGTTAGAGCAAAAATGCTTTACAGCAGGGTGGTAAACCTGGAGGATCAACCCCAATGGGGTGTGCCCGCGCAACACCACTAATGAAGCAGATCCAACAAGCAAGCCTATCCTATCGCTACTTTAAAAAGTGCTTTCTAGTACCCATAAACACACTCGCAACTAAACTAAATACACCAAATATTGCTTAGCTTCGCAGGAGCTCTGGAAAACACGTCCTATTTGTCAGCTGATAAGCAGCTGACTGGTGAGACATATTGATGCCTATTTCGGAACACAGAAAGGGAAGGTAGTGAGCTTTGGTAATAGCACACTCATTCGTGTTTTCTTTTTCATGTCTTGTCATAAAGTGGAGCCAAAGGTTTTTTTTTTTTTTTTTTCACATTGTTCGGCTGCCCGAGGTTGCAAATATTTGTACAAAACATGGGAGTGCACAGCAGTATACTTCCTTCATACTTGGCGATGTCGAATTTAAAAATTGTCAAATGGTTCATTAAGGTCAAGCTTTCATGAAACAATTTTTTTATATCATTATTAGTATTTGATGTGTACAGCAATAATGGACCTCCTTTCTTAATGCATATTCCAAAGCTGAAATTACTTCTCTTAAAGGGGCGCTCGGGAGCTTTCTAAGACGGCCTATTTATGGCCGTAACACATTCTATGTGCTCTAAGCATCCCAAATATTTAAGTTTAAATCATGTGCAGCTTAGTTCACTAATAAAAATGTGATAAAAGATAGTGAATCTCAGACATACAAATGGCGGCACTGAACCCGGCCGAATGTAGGTGAGGAACGAACGGGGCTCATCAGACAATCACAAGCAATAGCTTCACGTCCGGACAAGCAGCCAACCAGCCCTGCTCGTCTGCACGAGAGGCCCTTGCTTGCAATCGACTGACAAGTGTCTTTCGCCGTTCCACCCTATTCGCCTTGATTCGGTTCAACCGCATTCGCTATCTTTGATCACATTTTTTAATAGTGAAATAGGCCACACATGATTGTAAGTTTTGGACTTGTGGGATGTTAGAGCACATAGGTTGAGTTTGGGACATAAATAGGCCATCCTGGAATACTAGAGACTGCCCCTTTAATTTATTTCATTTTTTTATATATATCTACAGTTCAGCATTTCAGTGAAACAAAGCAGGAACATGATTGCAGATGAAAGTGGAGAGTCCATTTGTGTTGCCTGTATTTCTCCACTTTTTGTGCATTTTCTTGACAGTGTTACTCACTGCAGATTCATCTTGGACCTGGCATCAAAATGCGAGAGGCAGCATTTACACACGCTGTGGAAAAGGCTGCCACTCCTGGCCGCTCTCTCAGAATGGTCAGCCAATCACTGTGGGAGCCTGCGGAGCTCTTGGACAAGGGTGTGTCAGGGCAAGCCTGCAGGCATCTCCTCTAGGAGGGTGTGGTGGGAAAACAGCCCCTACCACACCAGGTGGGTATTTCTGATCAACCTGGAAGGGCACAGCACCTGTTGTAACTGCTGTGCTTAGCTCTGAACAAAAAAAAATTTGGTTATGGGAATATTTATACAGCGTGTAGTTGGTCTGCCATTAAAGTTGCGACGAGTCATACGCTGTAGATGAGCAGCGTGTGACTCGTCGCAACTTTAATGGCAGACATAATGTTTGTATAGTGTGAGTTATGATTTACTATGATTTGAGATTTTTATGAACCTATTGTTGATTTTGCCTTGTGCAGCACACATGTACAGTGAGAGGCACTAAGAGGTCAGACAAGGTGAATGTGGACAGAGAAGGAGAAATGCCACTTGGGGTGCAGTGCTTTCTTTGCTCACTGGGAGCGAGGCCACGATGTTCGATCTGCAGTCAAACCTGATATTATCGAGCCCGGTTAATTTAAGGGCACATGGTGAGGTAAAATTGAAAAAAAAAAATCGATTTTAGTTTTTTTCGCAATTTGGAAAGTTTAGCTCTTTCTGCACATTTTCCATTGTCCCAGTGTTTTTGGAAAGCTATATTTCGGGCTGAAAGTCACTTCTTCCGAAAGCAAGTAGCAGGTGACTACGCCTCCTTTTGGGATACACTCCCTGTTTATCGATGAATTCTCCAACAAAACAAAATCAACACAAGACCTAAAAGCTTGTCCAGTAACAGATAATCTAAAAAAATTATTTTGAAACTATTGCATAGCTTTTTTTCAACCAAGACAATCACGAGACGCTGTGCACGTTTTTCCCAGGTGTGTAACGTGTGTACATTCAAGTGTTTGTGTTTTCATAACGACAAAATGGCGCCATTGAATGCTGTTGCTTTATTCAATGGTGGCAGCATTGCACAAGCCAATGTTTTGAAGTTTTGTGGATGGAACCCTGTTTGGAAAGCCGTCAAGTGGCTGAGGGAAGTTGACATCACTCTAATATACTTTACGGACCAAGCGACATGGCAGCTCACAAAAGAGGCCCGGCAAGCAATGCGATAAGCCTAAAGGCAAAGATATGACTTTAGCAATGCCTTTCAAGCTGGCGGCTATTGAAAAAATGACTAAGGCTGTTGGTGCCAATAGAAATTCGTTATTCACCAGTTTTTTTCCTTTAAACTCAATTATCTCAAAACAGTGTTTTTTAGTACATAGGTACCATTTTTTCCTTAACCTGAGATTATAGAGGGTTGATTTTTTATTCCTACACATACATGGATGTTCAAAAATACTGAACTAAAATTAAAAATGTGCACCTAGCAGTTTTTGAGTTATAAAGTTTTTAATAGATGAAAAAAACTAAAATTTCAGTACTAAAATAAAAAAAATATTTAAAAAAACTTATTTTAGATTGGTTCAAATAATTCTAGTTCAGTGGATAAAACACAATGTTTCGAACAAAATGATATATGCATGACAGAAATACTCCTAATAGTCACCGAGAAAACTGTTCCTCAACATGGCCTCAAATGCATGGGGAGTATAGGACTTACCTTGTGCCCTTAAACTATTTGTAAATGGACCGGTAGCTGCAATACAAATGCATAGCGAAAAATGCAATTACATCGAACGAAAATTGCAGCGTCTCTCCATGGACCGATCTGCCAAGAGCGCTGTTTAGCTCTGCAAGCTGGCTTTCCCCCTGCTTGAGAATCATTTTTGGGGGAGAGCCAGCTTGCAGAGAAAGCTGGCTTTTTTTCTTTTGAGCAGCCGTGTCGGCCGCCCAGGAGTAAAAAAAAGTCTTGTGGGGGGAGAGGGTGAGCCGGTAAACGAAGAAGCGGCCACTATATAACTGCTGTCGGCGTCCCTCATAATGTACAGATGCCCCTTCGAGCGTGGACAACTTTTCAAAATGTGGCGTGCTTGTTCGTTGTCAAATTCATTAAAACTTCTATAGAGAATTGCCCGCTATATCAAAGTGGTAGACGGTTTTTTGAGAGTTTGATATAGTCAGGTTTGACTGTATTATGTTGCCCACAGGTAGGCGAAATCAGATAGAACGTGGGAGGCCGGGCCGAGTGATAAATTGACTGATTATCAGGCTCGACACGACATAACCTCTTGTTCGCTGTTGTAGTTGTGATTTTATTATTTTAAGGGTTTTTTTATGAATAACTGTTCGTGTATTTCTTTTTATGCACTGCAGGTTTTATCATGCAATACCGACTTGCCGAAGCCATCATCTTAGCCATCCAGATGTGCTGGCAAAAGTGGCATGGAAGAAAAGAGCCATGGACAGCCCAGTCTGCATGAGAATGTTTGCGAGTGGTGCATGTTGGGAAAAAATAAAATAGTAAGTTCCATTCTCTTTGTAGTTTTGTTTCATGGCAGAATGAACACCTAAACCTGCAAAATATTAGCAGTCTTTTTGCACAATTTGCTAGCTGTTGTCATCAGCAGTCCTTTCTGCATCTAAATTATATCGTGCATGCATGACCAGGTCACCCCAGAAGACACTAGGTCGGCCGGATCACATCAGAACATGTCAGGATACTAGAACACGTCAGCACACTAGAACACGTCAGCACACTAGAACACGTCAGGATACTAGAACACGTCAGCACACTAGAACACACCAGGGCACCAGAACACGCCAAGACCCGTGTCTGAATTTCCGCTCTGATGTAAACGTCAGAAACACACCAGACCCGGGCTGGTGGATTTTTCAATAGGGTGTGCTCTTCCTTGGCGACGCGCTTGTTCGTGGCTGTGTGTTTTCCTTGTCGTCGTCTTTTGCGATACCTTTATTCGTGTAACGGCGACAACGTCGCGGTGTTCGCATGCAGTCATTAGCGTGATGGTTGTCACGTGATTTCCTGACGTTACCCGTCACCGTGGTTTCACGTAATGTCATGTAACACTGTGACGTTATTATGTCACCCGATATGACGTGACTTCAAGTCACGTGACCACGTGAGGTAACGTCACATGACACCGTCAAGTCAGGTAACGTCATGACGCCACAGAGGATCTGTAAGTGGTATGCAAGAGATTGAAATATAGGTGGTGCTTGTGGACTGGATACTTTAGGTCATCTTTTTAGCTCAGATTGACCACAAGTGCTGCGACAGCGTTGGTTTTCGACTGGTGCCTCACTGATTGAGTACCAGCCTCTGCGGAACGCTATGCAAGTATTCGGCTACGCCAGCCGAGAGTTGCGTCAGAAACGCAAACAAAAATTCGAAGGAAGGAGGGAGACAGGAGAAAAGAATGACAGCTCAGTTCACTCCCGTTGTAAGTTACCTTTCTTGTAACTTGAGCACACCCTGTGTAAATTTTGCAGCAAAAAATTCAAGTTTTTTTCTCGTACCATTGCCTCCGAGATTTCTCGTGCGTAGGGCTCTCCTCAGGTCGTTCCGTTCGCCGGGAGAGACTAAAAGAAATAGGTGGCCACGCGCGTTGCCGCCGCCATTCGCTTCCAAGGGCCGCTCATTCAGCTAATTTCAGTGCTACGCCGCCATTTTCTTCCAAGGGCCGCTCGAGACACGGGCCTCGTGCACTGGCGCATTTGACGCTACTTGCAAGACAAACGGTGGCCGAGTGGTCTAGCGTAGGGTGCCTTCATGTGCGCTTTGCTTAGGGTGGAGACATCTGGCCATTTTGTCACACACTTTTATTTTTATTTTTTGTTCAGAAGCGCGAGAAAGAGCGTGTCCCTGCACGCGTTTGTGGCGCTGACTGTGCTATGGCGACATTTTGTTTTCGTCGATTTCCTTGTATTTTCCTTGTGAGCGCGTGCTGTCGGCATCGGGTACTACAAAGGGTGGCATTACCCTAACCAGAAGGACATTGAGGCACCCTAGTCTAGCGCACACCAGCTCGGAGTGCGTGGAGCGAAAGCTCGCGCTGCAGAACCCAGGGATCCTGGGCTCGAGCCCCATTCCTGCCCGTTTCGATCTGGATGAGCATCGTACCGGCTTGCGTTCGTGTACCACTGCTGCTTGGTGCACGTTAGAGACCCCACGCTGGCGGTTGTAGTGCACTGGCTAAATTGCTCATCTAAAGCAAGTGACTCGTCACAACTCTGAAATGGCTGACCCACTACACCCTGTCTAAGTATCCACATAACCCCGATAGAAGCTCCGCCTTCAGCACCAGCTCGCTTGCTTCCGGAGTGCTCGTGCCTGCGCGTCCACACCTGCGTTATAAAGGGCATAAAGCTCGCGCTCAAGTCGGAGCTGCTTCGAACTCTCTTTACTGTGCTGATCTAGGTAGAAGCTGTGCTTTACACTCCATTTGCTGAGCGTTTGGAAGGGTCGGAGAAAAGCTTTGTGCGCCAAAAAGTTTGGACGTCATATCTGCATCATGGCCTCTTAAATTTTTGGCGTATTAAGCACTCCTGCGGCTCTTCCAAGCGCTCGGCTGCCCAGCAAAAGGAGCGTATATAGTACAGCTCTTTCAGGGTTGGGGCGAGTTCGTGGCCAAATAAATATCATTGAGGTACAATAGACCCATTGCTATATTACCCAAGAATCAAGGAGAATGCAGGTATTGATGTTCCACGCGCCGCACGTGCTGGCCTCAGCAGCAGTAACTTTTCTAGAGCAAATACCTAAAACAAATGGCATCTTGCAAGTGCGTTCGTCAACGCTTTATTTTGGTTATTTACTTGGAATCTATTATATGGGGAAGGTCTGCACGTGCGGCGCGTGGAACACCAATTCCTGCAATCTCCTTGATGCTTGCGTAATATAGCAACAGGTCTATTCAGAAGCCTCGGCAAAGAGTGGCATAAAAAAAAAGCCTTGCCATAGCTAGGGCACGGGCGGTGTGGCATCTGAACTCGAGTCGAAGCATTTGGGTAAAGTGCTGGGCCGCCCCGGCTAGGCAGGCTTTTGTTTCATTTTCTAGTAAGCCATATCCCTACTCATCTGCAGGAAAATCTTCTGCAGCAAGCAAAGTGTATAATTCCCCCAAACGAGCGCACCGTCAGTGTCTACAGCGCAAACATACTACTCCCTGCCCAAGCAAGCGAGCAAGACCGTCGAAAAAAAAAACACAGCTCGCGGCTATTTGCGCCGCACGGCGCCGCAGTGTGCGTGGCCGCCTATTTGAGAGCCTAGACTGTAGAGAGGGTTCATCTCTGGCCATGGGGAGCGTTTGGCCGATGCCTTTAGCGGTGATTAGTCGCAAGTGCGCATGCGCTGCGTTTCTGCATGGCGAGGAGGAAAGCAGGCGGGAGGGCGGAGACGTTCGCAGTCGATCAACGCTTTCGGCACCTCCTTGCAGCTGGTATTACAAACTCGGCCCAAAAACCACGTAACTTCGCAAGAGCAGTTGAAAATTTTGTAGTACACGCTCTCAAAAAACAAAACAAAAAAAACTAGTGGTATTTTTTAGGTAAAAGTTATTAACCGCTTGTCACATATGTTACTAGGTGTTTAGTAACCGTAGGTAGCAACGGTCAAGCTAGTAACAGTTACTAGGTCGAGAAGCTAGTAACGGTGGCTAACCAACCTATTACATTTAACTACCTTCAGCTAGTAACTGGCACTAGCTCTCACAAGATCCAGGTGGCGCTAATCGACGTCCAGTTCAAGATTGAAAAAAACAAAGTTTGGTCTTGGGATAGTTACTTGTTTCCAGGATGCTTAGATTCACATGTGCACAACATTTAGTTCACATTTGAACACGTATTACAGATTTAACAGAAACGAGGAATTTGAACACAGAATACCCACGCATGAACACATACACAGGACGCTACGCACACCCAACGCTGCCTGCAATGGCTATCATTGCATCTTTTATGCTGATTATTTGAAAGAAGTCGGTTGCTCAGTGTCTATCTTGTCCCTAAACGATGTTACAAATATGGTGCTGCGTCCGTGCCAATATTGTTCTTCAATATTTTTGCTAAACATCTCAAGGAATGCATATCTTACTAAGAAGTAACTGTACACGCAGTAATTATTTGCGGCAGTGTAAAAAAACAGCGTACCCATTAATTCCCAGCGGTCATGCTCTCGCCCGCCCGCACAGACTGTGTCACTTTGCGCATGCGCGTCTCCATGGTAACCGCATCGTCTCTATAACGTATTTCCGCTTACTGCTCGGTACTTTACGCTTTTACGGCCACTGTCACGACCGAAGACAGCTCTATGAGAATCATCGAACCACCGTGCAAACACGGACGGTGAAGAAGACGTTTCCGATGTCAAGTAGGAGCGAAGCAGCGAATCTTCTGGGACGGAGAAACCCATGCCACTGAACCGTCCGAACGGTTGCCGTCGTGTAGCGGTTCCGGTGACGAGCTCAACACCAGCTCGTTAGGCCTAGCCTAGGAGCAGTCCACGTTCACGCCCACACTCACCCGGTCGATCGCACGAACGTTAACTATGCACACCAAAACGGGAACATGAGAACAGCACGCGACACACGGCAAAAACGGCAGGTTTAGATGGCAGAAATGAGCGTCTCGCAAACACCGACTACTCCCAACCTACTTGTCGTATAAACTTGTCAAGCTCTCTTGGGAAAGAGAAGCATATATTTTAAAGTATACAAAAATAAGAAAAACAGAATGAACATTTATTGTTTTTGGAAACGTTTTTAGCACGTGCTATGGCCATTTTTATTCCACTTTAAACCAAAATTAAAATATAAACTTTTCCAAAAGAATGCAAATGGGAAGGACGGTCAGAAGCCTTAAGGTCTTTGCGTGAGCCACGGCTGCGCTCGCGGCAACGCTGGCTTCCACGACGTGGTGGAACGGAGGCTGCGATCGTTATAACGACTGTTGCAAACCTTAAACATGCCCCCTTCTACAATATTTGATGCTACGGTTGTGTGTGGATACCTCCCCCTGCGTTCCGAAACAGTAAGTGCGTCGCTGACGGCGATGCAGCAGGCGGCCGCCATCTTGTCCGCGTGTTTGGGGTAGTAATTAGCTAGTGAAAAGGTAGTAACGGTCAAAAAAAGTAGTAACTGCGTCATTTATTAACGTTCTACGTGATTTTTTTTTTCTTGAGGAGTGCAGGTTTTTTATTACCTATTTCTTCAGTTTCTCCTGACGAATGGTACGGCCTCAGGAGAGCCTAGAACTAACCCACCGTACGTAAGCGCCAAAACATTTGAAGGCTATGTGTGCATAGGTTTAGTTGTTGACTTAGCCGCTAGGGGTGCGACGTTTAGACCCTCTTTGAAATTTAGCCTGCAACTCTGGCCAATATCATCATCTCAGTGCATGGTATCTGTGCCAAACTAGTGGCGACGTTTTTTAGGCTTGCCCGTTTCGAAATGAATGAGCATCATACTGACGTGCGGTCGTGTATCACTACTGCGTGATGCACGTTAAAGCCACAGGTTTGTGGTTCTTCTGCACTTGCTAAATTGCTCTCCTACAGCGGAGAGTAGGGTGACCACCCGTCCCGCGACTGGCGGAACTGTCCCGCATTGAGGGCTCGTGTCCCGCGTCCCGCAAGAAATTCTCAAATCCTCAAAATGTCCCGCATTTCATAGTGTAGTAAACTTCACTCTGCAACTCATGTCGCTGCCGAACAACGGGGCACGGGGAAGCGCGGATTTCGCTGGTAATCGTGTGAATCGCAATGGTACACCATTTTCTATCCCAGCATTGTGGGAAGCAATCGTCGTTCTTGCAGGATAACCGACGCGCATGTTCCGTTGTGCCTCTCCCCTTGGCAAAAATATTCTAAGAGGAATTGCTCACCAAAAGTTTCAATATAAAACATTGTAATAATTTTGAAATCACTAAGTCAATGCGAAAGGGTTGCTGTGGATTTTTGTTTTAGTGAAGGCAGCCATACAAGGCAAAAAGCCTACAACTCGCAACGGTCGAAAAAGAATATAATGTTAAAAATGTGTGTAGGTCCATGTTGATAAAAGTAAGCGTTGACAGGAAACAATAACCCGAAAAAGATTTACTGTTTCTTATTTCCATTTGATGCATTGAGTTATATCTTCAACTTTGATACATTAATAACACTTTCGGCATAAAAGATATATTACTGGGAGTGAGAATTACTAACTGAGCTTAATTGCCTCAATACAATTAGCAGGTGTATGAACAGCACATGATATCAAATGTGTTAACAGAGCCTGGGTTCGTGGTGCGAGTGTTAATAAATTTCCTCCCCCCCCCCCCCCCCCCCCCCCCTTGCGTGTCCCGCATTTCGCTACCAGGTAGGTGGTCACCCTAGCGGAGAGACAAGTCGCCTGTTGAGGCAGACTAACTTCAGGCTTTTTAAACATACACACAACACATTTTCTTGTTTCCTTAGGCTGATGAAGGGAGGCGTTGAAGGTACTACCAAGCGGAAGATAAAAGAGACGTGTACGTTCGAGACGTCAGTAGAACACGACGTACGAATTATATCAAAAGCCGGCGCCGCGGTTCTCATGAGCCAAAATAAATATTATTATTATTATTTTTATTATTGTTATTGTTATTATTATTTATTATTATTATTATTATTATTATTATTATTATTATTATTAAAGTGCGGCATTGTCAATGCCGAACTTTAGATCTCTTTTTTTAGAAACAGTTGTGATCAATCACTACTGGTCTGACGACTTTAAATCTCCTCGTCTCGTCTCACGGCAACTACGGAACGTTTCCAAATATCTCGTCCCGAAATGCTACACACGGTATGGCAAAACTATGCGTTCATTCTGCGTTCCAGACATTTTTAATCAATTACCATCAGATCTCTGGAACCTTACGTCAAAGAAAAAACTAAAAAAGCGCCTCCGTCATATGGATATACTAAAAGAAAAAGGATAACTGTCTTTTTTTTTTCACATTTCTGTGGTGTATATTTCTGTGACTCCGAGAGACTTATCACCTGGGCCGGTTTTCTCGAAGCGATGGTAAACCCATTTTGGTAAACCACGGTGCCTAGGAAGGGAAAAGTACCTAGGTACTGTAATAAACGGCTGGATATAGAACAACAATAATTATTTTTGATTGGGCAATAAGATGCGCCATCTATCAGTGAAACAAGCCAGTCATTTTTTTTTTATCCTCTTTTTCCGCTGATTGTCATCGATCTAGTATGGTATTTTAAGTCGAAATGTAGTAATGTTGTACTTGAAGACCAATCTATTTGCTTCCGATGGTACGAAGAAATTTTAGCTACTATGCTAGAGTTTGTCGACGAATATTCGAAAATGTAAGAAACATTTCCTTTAATATGTTTCGCCATAAACAACGCATAACTTTCCCGTGTTTCTTCCAGCCTGGCAACGCCGGTGCTGTAGTCTCGTTTTCGTTCCTTGCGACGCACTTTTCTGCGATTCCTGCTGATATCAACTGTTTGCCCCCTCTTCCGTTTGCCCAACCGATTCACCGGTGACGAGAAGCTAAGCTTCTCGTCACCGTTGAATTGCTGGCCACCGGGGATATGTAGAAACCTCAATGCTGTCGGCATACTGTCGGCGCACTGTGAACAAAAAACAGTACAATGTCTCAGCTGTTCACCCGGAACGAAGACTTTATTGAGGATAACCCCCTTTCTCCGCAAAGTAATCGCTGCTCACGAGTTGGCGTGCATAGTGTAACAATTTAAACGTTTTAGTATAAATATGTACCAACACTTGTTCGCAAAACATTTTTTTTACTTACCATAAAAACACTTGCAAGGCTTATGTACCGTCATATGTCTTGGATCCTGGGGTGCTATATGTTGCGCTTTTTGGACTCCCAGTAGACTAGGGAGAGGGAAGTGACGTCAACGACACAGCAAACGCAGATTGGGTGTTGATTTCGTTTTCTTCTGTCAACATTAAATCTGCATTTGCTCTAGTCGTTGACGTCACTTCCCTCTTCCAAGTCTAAAAGGAGTCCAAAAAGCGGAACATAGCACCCCAGGGGTGCTATGTTGCGCTTTTTGCACTCCCAGGAGACTTGGAAGAGGGAAGTGACGTCAGCGACTAGAGCAAATGCAGATTGGATGTTGACAGAAGAAAACGAAATCAACACCCAATCTGCGTTTGCTGTGTCGTTGACGTCACTTCCCTCTCCCTAGTCTCCTGGGAGTGCAAAAAGCGCAACATAGCCCCCCTGGACTGCTGAAGAGTGATGCGTTCGCGGAATGCTGCCGTCGGTTAGTTTAGTAGTTCCCCTGAACTATCCCTTTGCTTGACGTGCTAATAGGTTGATGGTGAGTCATTAATATAACACCCAGATCGAAATGAATGTTCAGCAGAACCAAGCAGAACTATTAGCCCTCATTAAGCGACGCCGCGGCCATTTTGCTTCTAGGTACTGCTCCTCCCTCGGCGCCCCTGCTCTCCCAGTCACGTGACCTGGAATTCCCCCTCCTAGGGAGAATAGTTAACTTTAAACCACGGTTCGCGTTCGAGAAAACGGGCCCATTCTGCCCTCATATTTTGTGTCGATCTTTGTATGTGCTGTGAACAGACGTGCCGTGTGAGTGCGCCCTTTTTTGTTCATTCTGCTAGACTCCTCATCCCGAAGATCTGTGCCTGAAAGTTTTGTGTCGATTTTGTTTTTTATGTCCTGTGACCAGACGGACAAACCAATTTTAACTCTTTTTTTCTCCTGTGGTCCAACCCACCCCCCAGCACAAGTTTAGCTTGTTTAGCAAGTTAGCTTGTTTAGCGTGTTTAGTAAAGCTATTTGATGGCGGAAATTTACTCAAGGCGTTAATGAGTTGCCGCTCTGTACTGGTGAGTTTTAACTTCACACCATCGAAACTCGATCAAGTCACGAATTTATTTTGAATTTATCGAAGAGCCAGTTCCCAACTTCCATTGTAAGAAAGTAACGATACCTGATAAAATAGCTTCATGACCATCATTAGTTTCTCAAAAGTTGATCAGCTTTTCGAGCCACGAGATGGCACTGCATTTTAATGCTGAAAGGACAGGGAGTTTTTTTTTTTTCTTATTTATTTCAGTTCTTTGCTTGCGCTCAACTACTGTCGAAATATTAGTATTCTTTTTTATACTTCGTTTACAACGCTGCCAAAGCTGCCGCCACGAGCGCGAAGCTTCGTCAAGTGACACATTCACTCAGTGACACTCAAGAGAAAGCCACTCACTCGCGCCAGTAGTTTTGCGGCAGTTGTACATTCAGCGGCAATGCGAGCTGGTCCAGTTTGGTGCTTGTCGAAATGGCAGTGTGCTGCATGTGGGTATTTCGGAATGCTAAGCTAAATCGACTGTCACACTGCAACAAGAGAAAATTTGGCAGTCCATTACAGCTTTTCTTTTTAACAGCATAACGTACGACTGACCGCTTGGCATTCTTTTAGCGCCGGCTTCGATGCCGCTCAACCAGTGGGACAATAAAGGTTTGAATTGTTCGATGGAACACTCTATAAAAACTAACAACAGTGAGTTGTGTAGTTGACAGCAGCTAGAAAAAAAGATAAAAGAAAGAAACGTGCTTAGATGCAACAGCTATGTGAACCATAAAATGAGTTTATATTCAAGTTTTACAACACAAATTATACGGAGTGTTACAGAACCGCACCGGCTCATGACAGTGGCAAGCCTTAAATTTAATTTCCACTCTACAGTTAGCGTGTAATATATTACTAAATTAATTTCAACGTTTTAGTAAATATCAGTTAAAGGAATAGGAGAGAAAATAACGGCGGATGATGTCAAAGTTTAATTGCTATACTTGAATGCAAAGCATGTCCGTGCACGTCAAACAAATTACTGCAGAACGCCTGAAATTTTCATCATGACTTACAAATATAAAAGAAAGCAAAATCCACGAAACTGGTTGTCTGCGCGTCATTTTAATCACTTTTCGGAGATGAACTCGTGGGTACGACCTCTGGAGTCTTATGTTCCTCGGGTGGATGATAGCTCAAAGATGCGCAGATAAAAAACACAATCGATAAACTTTTCAAAAAAAGGAGCAACCCTGCCATGTAACGACTCATCTTTGCGTTCTCATAAAGCAGGCAGTTTCCCGAATTTTCAGGCGTGTTGTGCAGTGCAGAAGACCACAGCCTACAAGCGTTGTCGATCGCCGTGCCAAAAATGACGGGGGCCGGAATCGATCCCAAAAGACGGATGCAAGCCCACTTCACGCCAAGCGCGAACGACTTTTGCTTTACCATGACACACCTTATAGCGACGCTAACTGCGGGAGCACTAATAAAAAACGTCATGAAGAGACTGAGGAAAGTTGCCAAAATGTACAAGAAATAGGCGAAGCAGTCACTTTTACACCTCATGCGTTCTGCAGCCACAGTGAACAGAGAGCCGTTGGTCAGCATTATTGTTCTGGCGGGTGTCGTTGCGTTGACGCATTCGCAAGAACTGTACAGGCGAGAACCCTCGAGAATGGCTTCTTCGCGGCAACCGGCAAGGCAGCCTGACAGGTACATTATCTGGTCTTCGCCACAGACGGGATTGAATTCCATAGGGCAGCTGCAGTTGTCGCTGCAGGGCAGAGGTTCAATCACGCCCGCCGTCCTGTTGACTCCTCTGTAATGTAGGTTTGGACAGTACGAAAACATCATGAGGAACACGAACCAGTTTAGTATGCACATGTTGAGGCACATGCGGATTATGGTACTGCAAGCCATGTCCAGCTTGGAGACGATGTAGCCTCCCAGCAATGTACCGAGAGACGCGCTTGGAATGGCCATCAATCCGAGAAGCAACGAGGCCCCTGAAGATGTCATCCGGAATTGGCTTTCAAAGAGCTTTGTGCTGAAGTTGGCGTAGCCCGATCCTATCGACGTCTCTAACGTACTAGCGAGGCAGATGAACACGAAAGTCTTGTTGCAAAGGAGGCACCACAAGGCTCTCGGCATGTTGCCAATTTTGGACGGTCCTGCTGGCATCGTGTCGCCTTTAATCCTCTCATCCACTTCAATCCTCTTCTCCGACATTATCCTCGCTGATCCGGGCAGCTTTCTGGGAAACGCAAAGATTGGAATGCTTGCCAGGGAGGCTAAGACAAAGGTCAGCACAAATCCCAGCCACCAGGCACCAACCCAGACGTTACTCGATCTAGACAATCCGAGGGTTGCAGGATCTACAGTGATGTCCGTGTATATGTTGAGAAAGGTACCTCCCAAAATGAAGCCGCAAGCAGGTCCCATAATCGCCGCCGTGTAGTAGATGCTGATGTACTTCGCCGACTTCTGGTTGGACAGGTTGTCGTCTAAGAAGGACACCGACAAGGTGTAGAAGGGAACCATTGCCAAGCCATGAAGCATATTGGCGAACATTAAAACCCATCTGTAGTCCCGCAGGTGGAGATCGTCGGCTTCCGCAGGCGCGTCTTCTTCGGTGAAAGGACACAGTTCCTTTTTGAGTACGCTAAATTTGTACTGCGGGGCCAAAAAATGAGGGAGTGAGAAGAGCAGAGAACCGATCCCCATTATCAAAGTTCCGATGGCCATCAGTTGTGGTCTGTGGCCCTGACCGCCCAAGTAGGTGATGGGTAACAGCAGCGCTAGAGATCCAATGTTGTACATGGACACAATCATACCCACCTCTGCACTCTGTAGTTTGAAACGGCGCTCGAGAGAGGGCAAGGCCACGTTGACGAAGCCGCTGATTACCATTCCCTGGACAAAGGCCGCAACGCAGAATGTGAAAAGCACACACCTCGCTGTCATGTACGACTGTAGAAATACCGGTGTGATGAAGAACCATCCGCATCGTAGATCTGCATCATCTGTGTCTCCTTGAATCCTCTCCAAAGCATTGTCAACGCGTCCTGACACAGAGGGTTTGGGAGGTGGATGCGCAGGTTGTCCAGCTGCCACAGGCTCCTCGACGTGCTCAGGACTCTTGTCGTCCAGCTTCAAGTCCTTGCGAGGTTGTTGGTCCATTACCATAGCGCTATTCGTTCTGTTATAGCAATCTAGTAGGGTTCGAGTGGCACTTGAATTACGGCTCGTGCCAGTCCAGCAATCGTCTTCTTTTTTCTTTTTATATTGGATTGCGGTCCGCTTTATGGTGCCAGTTTGGAAAAACGCTGAACACTGTGTTCAGCGTTTTTCCAAACTGGCGCCATAAAGCGGACCACATTGTTTTGTAAGCTGCCGTTTCCACACAAAGGTGAGTCCCGCGAAAAAACTACTTATTTAGGAATTTCTCGATAACAAAAAAAAAAATCCGTTAGTTATTTAGACACCAGGACATGGTTAGTGTAAACGCTTCAAAAAACGAGGGTGATGAAATGATCAGACACGACAGGACAACCGCTGTACTCGCGACTGAAAGGTTTTATTTGGAAAAGAAAACAGAATACATACGTCAGTACCAGATAACGTCAGTACCAGATAACACAATGTGTAATCAAACAATACGCCCTCCACGAGGCCCGAATCATGAAAGTAGGTCACTAGGCGGAACCCATGCCAGTCATGGTCTGGCGCAAAAAGGACAGCTCACTGGCGGCCATATCCGTGTGCGCTGCTGCTGAGCGCGTTCTGACGGCGAGCTTCCGCAGTCCTTTTGGAACGTTTATTTAGCACCATCCAGGTTGCCGGTCTTAGCAGGCTATTAATGTGAGCTCGTTCTGAGCATGCGCTCTGAACATCGCCCTCAAATATGGCGTCCAGTGAATACCTCCTATAGCAACCGACTTCTCACTCACGTATCTTTCTCCGAGGCACGAAATATAAAAAGCCTCGATAATTTCGCGGGTGTCCCTCTATGTCTTCGTTCAACCGTCACCTCGTCAAAGGCCGGCTGGCACGTGCAGTCTCCGCAATGCAAAGGGAGGAGTCCCCTCACCGTGGCCCTCAGCGAGTAATACCCAATTCATACCCAATTCACACGGCAGCGTAAAGGTACTTTTCGCTTACGTTCCTTAAGCGTGTTTCACATGCAGCGATTTTGGCCCTGGAGCGGCGCGATTTCTGCCGTCGCGGCGCTCGTGCCGCTGAACAGCTGGTGCTGGCCAGATCGCCGCGACGGCAGAAATCGCAACTGCTGCATGTGAACTATAAGGCTTTAGCTGAAGGTACTTGTAGTAAACGGCGTTTTTTATCACACGAGAAACAAACGGAGCACTTTAAGTTGATGTCGATTGCCTTCCTGCTAAACCGTAGAGGCGCATGTGATAAACAATTGTTCCTCAAAATCAGTTTGACCGGCAGTTTTTGATTATTGTCTGCGAAATAACACTTTTAAAACCTAAATATTACTTGTGTTTTTATCGGTGGCACTTAATTTGTTTTAATGTACATCTTAGGGTGCAGGTAAATGAGTCTTGCTTTAAAACGTTCGACCCGCGTGGCACTGGCCCTAAATCATTTGCGTTTACGAGCTTCCATCGCGAGGTGGGCGAATTTTTGTGTTTAGCAGCTCCATTTTTTCTCAATATTCTCACTGAAGAAGCTAAACAGCGCCCAGCAGAAACGACCCACGTCAGTCCCACGGTTACGCCAGACACGCCATTGAAATGGATGGACGACGAGGAGGATAAAAGGTCCTGGGCGGGAGAGTCGGACGACTCATCTGCAACCTCGAGAGCTCGCAGTGGTCCATCGTGTTCAGTTTCGTAGTAGACATTGTTTTCCTCGTGCCGCCGCTGCTACGTGCTATACTTCGTTTCACCTTATGTTGTACCGCAGCGAAGGCTAGAAGCGCGAGCTCATAGCGTTGGCGGCTGTCCTTGATGCACGAGAGCTTGTGCCACCGAGGTGTGCCATAGAGCAAGGAGCTCGCGCTTGTAGCCTTTCCTGCGGTACAACACAAGGTGAAACAAAGTATAGCTGGGGTATGGGTTCCTCAGTAATGAGTTATTCCATCCTATTTGTGCTCACAATCATTTCATAATGTGCTACTTACATATATTCAATTTGTTATAATGCATTAAACAATATATACTTATATATCTGTGGTATTATTTTGAGTTCGTAAGTCCGAGGGTACTCCTTGTAGCTGTAAAGGGAGCTCGGCGAGCTCCGTTTAACAGAGGACCTCCCTTAGCAAAAGGTACCTTTGTGCGCCGTGTGATCATGATCCCCAGCTCCCTTTACTAGAGGTACCTGTGCTAAAGGTACCTTTACTCTGCCGTGTGAATTGAGTATCACATGGCAGCGTTAAGGTACCTTTGGCACAGGTACCTGTATTAAAGAGAGCTGGAGATCGTGATCACATGGCGCATAAAGGTCCCTTTCGTAAAGGGAGGTCCTGTGTTAAACGGAGCTCGCCAAGCTCCCTTTACAGATAGAGGGAGTAGCCTCGGACCCACGAACTCAAAATAAAAATCACAGATATATAAATATATCTCGTTTAATACGTTATAAAAAATCGAATATATATAAGTAGCAAATTATGAAATGATTGTGAGCAGAACTGTGATGACATAATACATAATCGAGGAACGCATACTACAGCTAGAAGGCAGCAGCGGTGGCTCGTGGAAAACAATGTCTGCTACGAACACGAACACAATGGACCCCTGCGAGCTCTTTTTCGAGGTTGTGGACGAGTCGTCCGACTCTCCCACCCAGGACCCTTTATCGTCGTCGTCGTCCATCTCTTTCGATGGCGCGACTGGTGTAACCGTGAGACTCCGACTTGGTTCCTTTCTGCCGGGCACTATTCAGCTACTTCCGTGAGAACTTTGCGGAACAATAGAGCTGCTAAAAGAAAAGGTCGCCCACCTCGCAATGGAAACTCGTAAACGCATATGATTTAGGGCCAGTGTGGCCAGACGGGTCGGACGTTTCAAAGCAAAACTCATTTAGGTGCGTCCTTAGACTTAGTGAAAAAGAAAATAAAGTGCCTCAAAAGCGAACATAACTATAATATTTAGGATTTAAGAATGATACTTCACACACAATATTCAAAAACCATGCGTCAAACCGATTTCGGGAAATAGTTGTTTATCACGCGCTCCTCTCGCGGTTTAGGAAGAATGCAATCGACATCAACCTAAAGTGCTCCTTTTATTTTTAGTGTGATCAAGAACGCCGTTCACTACAGGTACCTTCAGCTAAGGGGCCTAACCTAAAGGTACCTTTACGCTTCCGTGTGAATTGGGTATAACACCCAATTCACACGGCGGCGTAATAACAAAAAGTAACAAAATTAAATTGAAAAAAAGAGACAGATAGAAAAAGAAAAAAGAAAAATAAAGAAAAGCAGCCAGATTAAGGAAAAACGTTCAGGTACCCTATCTCTTTCTCGGACAGTGAAATTGATGGTGTGCTAATGCAGGTGCCTCCTTTTTCTATTATAGTTTTGCCTCCTTCTTTGTTCATTCTTTAGTCTTTCCTTGTTCTTTGCGCTTTTGTAATTAAGGTGAATTGGATATAAGCATGCTCCCGGAGTCTATCGTTAATGCACCTCCCTGTCTGGCCTATGTAGAATTTCCACAGTACAGGGGTATCTTGCGCACCACACTCCAGACACATGACACAAAAGGTTTGCGCGCCTTTTGGTACATTTTGCCTTCACCCGACTATCGGTTCTTGCGCCCCCCCCCCCCTCCCCCCACTTGCACAAATCTGGCTCATTTTTTGGCGGTCCGAGAACACTACTAGGACTGCATATCGGTTTCAACTTGTTTAGGGTTGTGGCAGACACGGTGGATGTAGGGGAGCAGCACCTTTCGCTTTTTATCTAGGTCGGTCCTTACCCTCTTCATCCATTCTGCCTTCTTCATAAGGGCACTTGCCACTTCCATTAAAAGCGCTGACGGGAACCCCGATGCCCTCAGTTTCTTAACCTGGACTAAGAAACTGTCGTTCATTATGTGAGCGCACGACTTTACGAGAGCAGAGGCGAGACAGGAAACTGCTATCCTCCTTTTCACCAGCTTGGAGGGGGATGATCTCTAGTCAAAAATCGCCTTCCTTGACCGCGGACTGAAGGACCAGCATACCTGTGTGTTCTTGAGGCACGGCGCCAGATCCAGAAACTGGAGAACCATATCCTTCGGTTCTTCAAACGTAAACCTAAGTTTCCCACCACTCTCACCGAAAGCACGTAAGACATTGGCCCGTTCTGCCTCTCCATAATCTTTGTCAAACGCCACCAGAAAATCGTCCACATACCAAAATACCTTTTTCTTACATTGGAGTCTTTCAGAGCAACATCAATTGCACTGGCCACAACACAGACGAAGATGTCACTGAGAATTGGTGCCGCAAACGAGCCGACGCACACTACCGTTTTTGCAGAAAAAAAAAATCAATGCGCCAGCATACCACCATCCGGCTCATATAGAAGCCTAAAAGCTCAAGGAACCCTTCGAGGGTGACACCACTAGTATTTCTGAACGCCACCTCCCCATTCAATATTATGCGAAACATCACCGAGGAGAGCAGCTGGTCGTAAGGAAGAGAATAGAACAGGTCTTCGACGTCTGCACTAAAAGCCGACCACCTTTGGCGTTCGTCACTCTTTAGGAAATTCACAACGGCTTCAGATTTAGGGACCCGGAAGGGACCCCTGATTTCCAAAGGGGACAACTGGTTCTGAAAGTAAATGGCCACTTGGCGTTTCCAGGTACCCTTCTCGGTAACGATAGCCCTGAAGTATCACGCGTCCTTATGCGTCTTAGCACTAAAGAACACTTCCAGGTGCATACCCTCGGATTTTTTTACTCTTTCCCACAACTTGGTGAAGGCTAGGTTCTGACATACTCCAATGCCCGATTCTTAGGTTTCTTCAACACAGTGTCCACTCGCTTAAAGTTCTTGTCAATGGCAGCCTTGGCTCTTTAATAAAATATGCCTTCTGGCAACACGACAAACGAACCTTCCTTGTGAGACAACAGCACTCGTAACCCCTTGTCCACCAAGTAATTGATTAATGGCCGGAGTTGTCCCGCTTTTGGTCCTTGTAAATTAGACTGTGGAGTGAAGCCACACACTCTGAGATGTGTCGTGGCCTGTCAGAGTCCGCTACTCCGTTTGCCACCCTCCTCGCAAGCGTCACCAGCTTAAGAGTTTTCAGCCTAGGCTTCAGGCGGAACTTGGGGCCCAGTTTCAAAGGCTTGCCGAGCTCAAGGTGAACACTGACGTCACCCAAAGTGGTGAAACGTGCTGCCGCTCGGGTCACCTTGTCTTTCTTGCGGACAAAAGTGGGTCGAACCCTCATCCCCAGGAACTCTGTGACGTCCAAGACGTATTTGCAAGTTTCCCAGTAGAAGTGTCGCTGTCGCGCGCCGCTCGCAGACAGTCCCTGAAAAACCGCTTTTGGCGCTGGTACTCCGAACGCAGAAACCGACACATACTTCGTGCATGTCCCAACGATGGCGCGAGGAAGCCACACAGTTCAAGAATCTCCGCCGGTCAGGTACCGTGCCTGATGTAGAAAGAGGCCACACGCTCGTTGCGCGTGTGGCCTCTTTTCCACTGCAAGCTGGTGAAGAGGAGCATAGCAGCTTCTTGTCTCGGCTCTGCTCTCGTGAAGTCATGCGTTCACATAATGAACGACAGTTTCTCAGCGCAGGTTAAGAAACTGAGGGCATCGGGGTTCCCGTCAGCGCTTTTAATGCAGGTGGCAAGTGCCCTTCTGAAAAAGGCGAAAGGGATAGAGAGGGTAAGGGCCAACTTAGATGAAAAGCGAAAGGTGGTGGTCCCCTACAGCCACCGTGTCTCCCACAACCCTTAACAAGTTGGAACCAGCATGGAGTCCCAGTAGTGTTCTCGGCCACCCAAAAAATCAACCAGATTTGTGCCAGGGTGGGCGCAAGAGCCGATAATTGGGGTAAGGCAAAGTGTACCAAAAGGCACGCAAAACCTTTTGTGTCATGTGTTTTGAGTGTGGTGCATTCGGAACATTCTACATAGGACAGACAGGAAGGTGTATTAACGATAGACTCCGGGAGCATGCTTATTTGCTGAGGGCCACAGTGGGGGGGACTCCTCCCTTTGCATTGCAGAGACTGCACGTACCAGCCGGGCCTTCGACGAGGGGACGGTTGAACGGAGACATAGAGGGCCACCCGCGAAAGTATCGAAGATTTTTATATTTCGTGCCTCGGTGAGCCGTCGGTTGCCTGATGTGATAATGATCTAACTTTTTTTTGCGCCGGGCCATGACTGGCATGGGTTGCGTCTAGTGATCCTATTGGGATGACACGGCTTTCGTGGACGGCGTACTGTTTGATTTCACATTTGTTATCTGGTACTGACGTATGTGTTCTCTTTTTCTTTCCAAATGAAACCTCTCAGTTGCGAGCACAGCTGTTGTCCTGTCGTGTCTGTTCCTTTTGTCATCCTCGTTTTTTGAAGCTGTTATACCCATCATGTCAAACTTTTACCAACTCGCCCAGTTCAACACTTACAGACACCAGGAGTTTAGTCTCCCAGAGTGTGGTGACCCTGTTACACACTGTAGATAATACGTTTAAACAGTGTCTTGCGTCTGCTAGCCTGGGGTCTTCAACGTGCATGACGCAGTAGTGATACATGACCGCACGCCGTTACGATGCGCACCCAGATCGAAACGCGCAGGGGTGGGGATTAAACCAAAGATCCCTGGGTTTTTCAACGCGAGGTTTCGTTACACGTGTTCCGAGATTCGGTGCGTGATGTGGGAACCACGTGTTCCCCGTCTCCCTATCTAGGCCTAGCACACGCAGGCCGTGGGAGCGTTATGGCGACGTCATCCCGGATACGGGGATAAGGCCGCATTCCTCGAAGAGGGCGTGTCTACCCTCGCCGTTTTGGGTGAAAGTGCCTCCGGTGCACCCTTCAGAAGTGATTGTGGACGCAGCCCATCTGCGGAATAAGCCACACTACCTATCCCGGGCGCGTCCACTTTCCGTTTTGGGGGAAGCTCTCGTCGTGAGCCTCTTTCTTTTTGTGCTTCCACTTTGTCCCACGAATCTGCCTAATACGGCAGCGGGGGCCCCCTCCAGGTGAATCTGTCTAATACGACAGCGCCGACACTTTACCGTTCCTTTTATTTAATAGTTTTGCCGACGGGCACAGCGTGGTAGCACAGGAGCCGAATAAACCCGCTTCTTCAGTACCTTTGTGTTTCGGAGTGATTCCTCTCCTCGGAGCCCACGGCAACCTTCGGACGGACCCGGCCGTAGCAGTCCCCAACATCCAGCTACAGAGTGGGATCGATCTCGGGATGCAGTAAGGTAAGTCGAACCCCACAGTGAACATACTCGGCCTGAAATTAACCAACCATTTTTTTATATTGATAATCCACATTTTATTACAAGATTATACCCTGGCCACACTAGCGCTCTCAGCTGTCATTAAGCCAACGATCGTTGGTATCTCCCAACTGCCACTGAACTCAACTAAGCTGTTCGGCGTTACACGGTACACAGGCCTAACAAACCTAGTTGAGATGTGCGTCACAAGCACGGTGAAAGAAACATATTTGGGTGATTCCACTGTCCGCTCTTCCCCCGGGGAGCGAGCGAACTGGTCGTGTTCGGAGCTAGCCTGGCACCAGGAGCAGTTAGTTCAGCGCCGCCGCGAAGGGCGCTGCGGTATGGTGTCAGCGGCGGTGGCCACGGTGTCCGCGGCGTAGCGTGCTCGCCTTTTTCGCGGTGTGGTGGTGTGTTGGTGGTGTGCGGCCAGTGCTGGCATCGTGTTTTGCTTGGGTGCTGTGCCGATCACAGGTGTAACCATCGTGCACGAAGGTGAGCCTTAACCCAAAGAAGGAAGTGAACACAGATTTTCGGACCCTGGCGACTTGGTGGCGGCGTAACGGTGGTGAGGTACAACAAGACGCGGTGAGCGAGGGAATGTGGGAACACCGCTGGGAGAAACAACCAGAGCGGTCGGTTTGGGAGAGAATGCATACTTGGGCGCCATCTATCCCCGTGCGAGTGAAGCGCGCTCGGTGTGCCGAACATGATGTGGCCGTCGTGTCGGACTGAGAGTCATCACCTAAATGTTTTTCTTCCACCGTGGTCACGGCACACAGTTTAAAGCAAAACAAAACCAAGACTGATGTCACATTACTTTTTTTTAAAGTGATGCAACTGAATTACATGCAGACTCTTCATTTATTACACATGTTTAAAACAAATAAATTTAACTTTTTTGTGTTGTTTTTAGAGTAAAGAAATGATAATCAGAACGTTCACATGAATTCAAGCAAATGAGATATAACGAAAGTTTTATCGGCACCGACATCACAATGCTTTCGCTGGGTCACCTCTTCGGAGGTGGAATCTGGAACGGGGAGCGGGGGAGGGGGGGGGGGGAGGGGGGCGGAGCCATGGTGTCATAAACTCACGTGATAGGTATCACTTGACACATTATGTCACTTTTTTTAGTTCTTTCTCTATTTTTTGTGACATGACCCACCTGACATGTGACGTCACTCCTTGTTTTAGTTGTTTTTGCTTTTGACGTCATAGGTTGCTGTTTACAGTTTTACGTGCTGTTGCAAACAACGTGCAAGCACGACCGCCTTTTGCGCCTTTCCCAACTATGGTGCTTTGGTCGCTTTCGTTGCGTGATACTGTCTATTTGGTTTGAGGCGCTCGAGCCCGTGAGCCGGGCGAGGTTCAAGTCAGGTAGCCGGCCTAGACGTGTCGAGGCTGTAGTCAACAGACGCCTCGTTTTCATGCCGAAGTCGTGTATGTGTCTCAACGAGCGACAAGATGAATGGTTTTCGCTTCCAGGTAACGTAATTTTTCTTGTTCGCGTGGCACACAATCCACGCTGAGTGTGTTTGGGAACGGAGGTGGGTACCGGTCCCCTTTGATCAATGTGACTCAGCTACGCAAAGGATCGTGCGTTCCACGCGTTCATTCGTCCCCTACCAATTTGCTGACGCCACTCAGCTCCTCTCTGTGGAATAGATCTCCGTCGTGTGGGTACACCGTTAGAAGTCTCAACATGAAGTACATAGCGGCGTGGGAAAGCCGGTTTTCGAATTCGGAGCTGTTGGGTTTAATTCGGGGAAGTTAAGTAGATAACTCAATAATGATCAAGGAGTCAAAGTTTCACCACGCAATTCGACCAGTAGGCGCACGAATAGCACAAAAAATTCTAAATACTGACCATCTCGTAGCGGCGTTAAAGGGGCGGTGCAACGGTATTCAATTAGAATGTTTTTCACTTTACACGTGCTTACTGGCACTAGTGGGACACAAGGATACTCGCACGCAACGCCACTGACCAAGAAACTCCTTTGTTGTGCTGTAATTTCGAGGACGAAACAGAGTGTTTTCATTCAATCTCTCCTTCGCAAAACCTGATGACGTAGCTGGGCGGTAGCAGTACCGCCCAGTGACGATATTTGAATGCAGTTCATAGATTGGACCCGAGCATTGCGTGGGCACTCGATTTGGGCTCGTGATAATCGATAGCTCGAGAAGCATTCGGGTAGTGTCCGGTGTCCAGTCGCTTCAACGACGACAATAGCCGAGCCATGACAATGTCCGGAACTCAGCGCGTGTCTTGTGCTTTGCCAACCCCAGCCCGTGGCTATGATCACCATTGGCGGCATATAATCGGCTCCAGTTCACGTGGCCGCTTGTTCTGGCTGCGAGTTGAGGGGTTGAACTCTGCTCGTTTTTCTTTATTTTTTTTGTGCGACTTCGATTGCGTGTGGTGAAAAACCAACGGGTATTTCACAGGTCATTAACGTCGGGGATCCGTTCTAAGCGCTATTTGCGCAAAATACAAAAATCCTTGCATCGCCCCTTTAAATGAAGTGTGCATGCAATTTTTTATTTACAAAAAAGATGAAAAGAGATAATAAGTCTTAAACGACCCGTAAGGCCTATCGTAGTTGGAAAAGGCGTAAGTGTTAAAGTCCGAACTGAACTTCTAGGCGCACCGATAATAACTTGTTTGCTACAAGTGCCCTGGTATCCCGGATAAGGCTTTCACAGCATAATATGTATAAGATTTTTATTGTCGTTAAACAATCTGGTCCAGTGAATTTTTATTTCAATTCAGGGGAGGGCTTGCAGTCCAACGTTTAGTGAAAAATAATAGGTTTTCGCGGAATTTCTGATTTAAACGACGGCGCATACGTGAAGCTTGGAGGATTTTTTGTTTTGAAGTTAAGGATCACTGAAAAGGCCAAGGAAAAAATGAATGTTTATTCCACCTGTCGGAAAACGCAAGTTTGACCGCTGGCTATTCTTTTACTTCTCACTCTACTTCACTAGAACTCCTCGGTTACACACGTAAAATATATTTTAAAACGCTTACTGGAACACAGCAAGGCCAAAAAAAAAAAAAAGATTTTTTAAATGGTAAAGATGGGACATGCATTTTTTAAAATAATTATTTCAAGAAAAACAAATATGCGCGATATTTACGTTGTTAGACGCCATTGAGGTGCGGAAGGTGGAGGTCGCTGTGTTAGTCGTCGTTATGACACAGAGAGCACCTAGTTGCCTCTTGTCTTAACACCATGTGTATTATTTTATCTCCGCCGTCGTCCTCCCTCAAAGCTCAGCAGCACATTTCCCCCCTATAAAGCGCAAGTCTCTTTACGGGTTTTACAACTCGTCCACTTCGTGTCTTGTAAGGATTCGGGCCAATGTCCGGCACTGAACTTTCTTTCTTGAGCTCAGCCCCAGGTATTGGCTTTAGGTGGAAGCTGTTTCGGCGAAGGGGTTTTGTGCCGGTGTCTACAATGTATGACCTTGGGGACTTCGCTGTAGACTGCACCACGCCTCGCTTTTGCTGATCGGTGATCCAGACAACGTCACCTCTTCTTATTGGTTCGCGTTGTTGTTCACAACGTTGCCTGTCATAACTAGGCTTTTACTCAACTATTTTTCTTTCCCACCGGTGAACTTCTTGGCGTTCATACGTTTCAGTCCGAAGTGGAACAAAGAGGTGGCAGGGACGTTCTGAACTTGCGTCCGATAAGCAACTCGGCGAGGTTATACCCTTTGCCCTGTGGTGTTGCAGGGTAGGACAGTAAGGCGACGTAGCTGTCGGATGTCTTCTTGAGACTTTTCTTAATAATACCCGCAGTAACTTCAATCAATCCGAGGCTCTGAGTGTATTTTGGACTAGATGTCTTGTTTTTGTAGCCCCATTCTCGGGCGAACCGATGAAACTCACTTTCGGCCACTCGCTGAAATTTTTGTCCGTTGTCGCTGAACACAACATGAGGCGTACCGTTTCATGCGAAAATTGACTTTAAGTGTGTTATTTATTACACAGCTTGAAGTCAGTCTTATAACGTCTTATTTCTGGATACCTCCAGTAATAGTCTGTCACCAGAAGGTAGTTCTTGCCTGACAGATAAAACATGTCCATTGCTACTTTTTGCCAGAGTCGCTCTGGGAACCTTGATGGCACCAAAGGCTCGTGCCAGTTGGACGATTCCTTGATGCACGCGGAGCCACCGCGTACCATGCTCTCAATCGCCGTTGAGGTTCCTGGCCACCATACAGAGTTCTTTGCTCTAGTTCTGCACTTGGTTATTTCTTCATGTCCCTGGTGGATCTTCTGCAGGATATCCGGACGGACGGACACCGGGATCATGAGCCTGCATCCTTTCATAAGCACACCATTTTGGAGTGCCATCTCTGACAAATTTTGCCAGTACTCTTTAAAGGTGGCAGGAACTTCTTTTCGATTGGGCCAGCTTTTTTCACTGTACCATGCCAGCTGCTTGCATGTGGTGTCCTTGGCCTGTTTTTTTTTTATTTCTTGAAGTGTCTTCTCCGTCGACGGAAAGTCTGCGGTCACTTTCTTGACATATGCAGACACCTTTTGCTTCAGGTAAGGGTCTCCTGTTTTCTTTATGAGGCTGGTGGGCCAATGCCTCCACTGCAATCAGCGCTTTTCCTAGAATGTGTTTCGTCAAATAGGAGTTTATCATTACTGCGACACCTTCTTTTGAAAAACTTCTGGAGCAGAGGATATTCCAAAAGTAAGTCCCTTGACCTTGAACTTTCCGAAGGGTGTGATGAAAGTCGTTAGAGGTTGAGGCTCTTCTGCAAGTTCAAACTGCCAAAATCCAGAATCGGCGTCTATCTTTGAAAAGCAGCGTGCTCCGACAAGCTGTCCAAAAACGTGTTCTGCTGCAGGCAGTGGGTGAGCTTCTCTTTCGATGAAATTGTTCAGTTCGGTAAGGTCTATGCATATTCGGACTTCTCCGTAGGGTGTCCTCAGTATCACCATTCCAGAACACCAATCAGTTGGCTCTTCGACGGGCTCGATGATTTCCATTTTGAAACTTTCTTCGAGTTTCGTATTGGTTTGGTCGAGAAGCAGAATGGCCACTTTTTGAGGTATCATCAGCTCAAAGGGTTCTGCGTCAAGTCTCAGTCTGATCCTGCCGGGGATCTTAACGAGGCCCAACCCAGAAAATAACAAGGCCCCAACTAGTTCAAGACGATGAACGGCGCCTAGTTGTTCGCTCGCATCCCTCGACAGAAGTGGCTGTTCTAGCATTTCTGTGACGTAAATGTCGGTCCTGAACATCTTCTCTTTGTAGTGAAGGGTCTATGTCATCACGCATCAATCATCAGTTCAAAGTTGGCATTCTTTATTGTCGAAACCTTGCCTATAATGATTACTTCATGCCTAAAACATTATCAGGGTGGACCCACATTCCCTTATCATTAGTATCGATACCCTCATTATGTATTTCATAAACTGCTCAAAGAAATTATTTTTTGCGTTACTATGTCATTTCTTTATTTGCCTACTCCTTTCTTTAACGACCACGGATGTAGAGGAAATAGAAAATAAATAAATAAATAAGTAAACATTGACTACTGCTATTTATGGGAATAAAGTCTGCTCGCACTGCCACGCATCGCGTGAAGCTGAAACGTGCTAGTTTTGATAGTTTAAGGAGTTTAAGCTAAAATTATTTGAGCTGAATACGGCCGCAACAACCAGATTTGACTTGTTGTCAATGGCCTCTGAAGGACGTCGGTCACAATTTGAAATTCCTCAAAGAAATATCCAAAATATACGGATGGGTCTGGAAAAAAGCTACTGTTCCTGCCTGACTTTTTTTAAAATGATTTGTTATAATAGTCTTTACGCTTCACGTTCATGTCTTGCTGGTTGAACGGAAAGAAGGCGCGCATAATCGACAGTGGGTTCGTAGCCGCTTGGGTTTTCACGTGCCTTGCTTTTCTTAAAGCCAATATCTATGCTAATTCCGTCTTCTTACGCACGTTTGCACGTGTCCGTAGTCCGTTGCTATGGGGCTGTATTTAACTCTTTTTAAGTATTCGTTTTTCGGCCTATAGGATTATCTAGATATCTCTTATTTACCAAGTTATGTTTCCAGACTCTTTTAACCTTCATTTTCTTTCACCATTTTTTGTTTCTTCAGTTTTTGATAATGTAAAGTAGCGTTCAAGCGGGTGGTTATTGCATTTCCGCCGACACGTTTCACGGCTGAGGTTTTGTATAGCGTCTTTATATTAACAGTATTATATCTTCATGTTCCCAAAAGAACATGTGTGTGCGTTTGTGCGTTTGTGTGCGGTGTGTGTGTGTGCGTGCTCGTTGGCGTACGTGTGTATGAGTGAATGTTTTTGTGCGCGTGTGTGTGTTTTCGTGTGCAACTGTGGGAGTGCTTCTCCGAGTGCCTTTGTGTGTCTGCGTCTGTGTGACCAAGCGCACGTTTATTAGATTAGATTTCTATTTTAGATTCTATATCCTTTTTTTGTGCGTAATGAGGCTAAACAACTCATTTTTATCTTGTGCTGTCCATTTTCGTAGGAAACCGTATTTCAAAATATCAACTTAAATTTGTAACCAACCGCAAACTCAATTTTCGCTGAAGTCACAACTGGACATTAGGACTCTGGCGATAACAAATAGTGAGATAAAGTCTACTCCTCGACTGTGCTATGGTAACCATGCCTCTTTGTATCTTCACATGAACATCCGGAGTTTTGCCTTTCATATTATGACTCAACGAGCAGCCGCTGTGAAAGTGAATTACTATCAGTAATCAAGTTCTTGAGAGTAACTAAGCAGATCTAAACAAAGAACCTTTATAGCAGATTCGCAGCTATAATAACTTTAAGAACGGTCTACAAATGCAGTAGCTGGGTTTTCGTTTATTAAAAATTATGAGGAATAATTATTCACTTGCACGTTTTTTTTAGATTATCGGTTTTATAGTTCCTTTAATGTATAAAAACTATGCATTCTATTAGTCGAATAGTTAATACGCTTGTATATTTTTTATTACGCAGAAAGTACTAATAAATGATCCGCTTTAGCGAGAAATAGAAATTAGCTTTGTACGTTTAACGACTTTTAAACGACTCTTACTGCGCTCAATATGACAATCGTGCTTAGCTTTATAGTGTTTTTAAACAAGTGATGTGTGAAGTCGCTCTCAGAAAATGTAAGCGACAGATGGAAAATTTGCTTAAATTTAACGAATAACGTTAAGTCTAATAAATGTGTAAATAATGTGAGTATAGATATATTTTCAATATACAATGGCAAGAGATATCACCGTCTATTGACAAAAGCCTAATGTGTATAATCTAACCCATAAATATTGAACAGGAAGAAACCGACCTAAACTATTAGGATGACAGGAGAAGAGGAGATGCAAACAAAAATACGTAGCTACGTAGGCGTTCAAAAAAAAAAAAAAAGAAAAATAGGGCACAAAATAGGGAAGCAAACTCCCTCACTCCCCGTTGGGAAATTATCTTGCTCCGTAGAAGATGCCCGTCTTTTTGAGCATGACATCCTGCGCTCATCGCGCATGCGCGGGCGCCACGATCGCGGAGGATGAGGAGATTAACGTCGCGAAAGATCGGGATTAGGCATGCGCAACGAGCCTTCCCCGCACGACTCCCTCGGGATTCCCCGTAGAGAAAGTGGAGGGAAATAGGGAAAAAGGAAGAGGGAAGCCCGGGGAACGGTGGGCTAAAGTAGGGAAACGTGGGGAAAAGTGGTGTAGCGTTTCGCTGACTTTTGCGAGCGTCTGCTACGCCCCGTTCACACATAGGCTGACAGCGAGGTTTGAGCCACGTGCTCGTTGGAACAGGACATACGTCTATTTTTCGCCACGTGATCACGCTCTCGCCGGCATCCACGCGCAGAGAGCGGAGTCAGGTGATGGGAGGAAGCTGGGTCTTAGTCACGTGACGCGATCGCGGCACTGGATTGGTCGAGATAACTCGTAGCCGCCGCTGCGTCTCATCGCAAGGTGAAACGGAGTACAGCGTGCCTTGGGCATTACTGGTTTTTTTTTTTCCTCATTGAAACCGGCGCCGCGTAGGGCCACTCGCGTTTGTCTTTATTACGGAAGTCTTCTTGACAGTCGCGCGGTCCCGTCGCCACGGAAAGGGGGCTGAATGGAACGGGAGAAACGCGTGAAGGCAGGAACGCTTGGAAACTGGACAGGGAGAACGTTGCTTCTCGTCCGGGAATCGACGTTGGCGTTGATGGGAAGATCAAGATGAACTGGCGGGCTCGCAAAATGTTTACGCAGAGGCGCCATTCGCGCCTGCGTTATTTAGAATGCCATTTTTCTCCCTATTTTTCAACCGCGCTTCCATTTTTTATGTCGCGTTATTTTTTTTTTTACAATATGAACTTTTTTTTTTTTTTTTTTTTTTTTGTGGGAAGATTTAGTATTGTTAGAAACTTTAAAATTTGTCGAACCAATTGGTCCCCTCTTGTGTCATAGATCACTTTCTTTTTCTTCTTTATAGACGCGCGTTAAAAATGCAGCGGAATATTTATGAATGCTTACGAGTTTGGAGACGACTTATTGGTGGTGATACCTGTCACTATAAACTCCGTACCAAGTAACGTCGATTGAGAGCGAGATGTATTGGTGATTCATGAGTCCCCGTCGAACGCAGTTGGTTCTGTAATGGGCGTTTAAAAAGTGCGCGGCGATTAACTGTAGCCACCATTCAAGGTACCTCAAGACACGAAAGAGACGATACTGTGCTCTTTATATTCGTGGGAATAATTTCAAAAACAACTATATGCTTTTTTTTTTAATTGTCAATATCTGTTTTCTTATATTAGGATTGTGTCTGCTGCGCTTCAACTCTTCATGTTGCTTATATTATAGTTTTTGTTGGCGTCACCTAGGGTTTTTGGACAGCATCCGTGTTTTAGAGCGTTTTGTTCTCTAGTATTAATTTCCTCCAAATGTGCAGAACGTGTACAAGAATATTTATAGCCACGTTTAGATTATTTTCGCTTCTTAGCGTATTATTTTAGTTTTAGTTGTAGATACCTCTAGTTTTATTGTTGAGTGCGGGTGAAAACTGTATGCATCAATGCGATTAGTCAGGATTACTTGATAACTGGTGTAGAATGTAAACAATTTAACGAAACTCAAATATCTTAAAGCCCCTTTTTTCTCAACTCTGTGTTTGACTGACAGATCAAGAAAAAAATCTGACTGCAGAAAACGGGGGCAGTATATCTATAGTTATGTAATATATGTATATATATATATATATATATATATATATATATATATATATATATATATATATACATATACAGAGTGTCACAAAAGAAAATTTACACGGTCTTTTTTACCGCAAAAATAAAGTAGGCATCGCCGAACGCTCATTCTCCGCCCAAAGGTAACGCTAAAGGTCACAACCAGATGCCAAAGTTTCAGCCCGATCCGATAACTTTATCAAAAGTTATAAGTGATTTTCTGAAATTTTCAATGGGAAAATGGAGCCCATTTTTGCCCGTTTTCGGTTTCTGGTGCCATAGAGCCCCATGTGTTTGAAAACTCTGTCGGCCGCCATTTTCGCATTGAAATTTTCAGAAAATCACTTATAACTTTTGAATAAGTTATCGGATCGGGCTGAAACTTTGGCATCTGGTTGTGAGCTCTAGCTCTCGCTTTGGGCGGAGAATGAGCGTTCGACGATGCCTAGTCTATTTTTGCGGTAAAAAAGACAGTGTAAATTTTCTTTTGTGACACCCTGTATATATATATATTGCTAGATTTTGATTTGATTTGAAAATTTGGAGCACTTTATCTGGTACTTTATTTATTTATAGAGTACTTTATCTAGCTGTTTCATTCCATTATGTACTCTATCTAGGTTTAAAGCTATTGACCAAATTAGATGTATGTTCGCAGCGCGGTTACACTTCTAAGTTCTTTTTTGCTTTTTTATTGTATAAACCGCGTAACAAGAAATCTAAAAAGAAAAAAAATTAACACCTGATTTAGAGTGTCGGAAGATAACATTCTATACCACAAGTTAGAAATGGCTTTTATAAAAGCAACTAAATTGCAAAATAACAACAAGAAACAAAACAGCAATCGCTTGCTTGTGGTCATTGTGTGACGCTCAGTACACTCGTTTGAGCTCCAAGGTTAATTACAGATACAAGTTACACTCGTATATTTTTTATCTTGTCTTAGCTTATGCGATATTAATCGTTTTCCACAGGTATCTTTAAAAACCCTGAACTTGACCTGCATTCGGCAACTCCGTGAGCAGCTAGAGGGCTACCGATACTCCAACGGCATAGAGAGTAAGCATAATTCTTGTTCCCGTTCGTCGCACAATTGACGTGCATCAAAGAGCGCGGAATAAATACAACAGCGGATTTTCTTCGATGCATTCAATGAATATAAATTTAAGTTTATATGCATCAGTTCTATTTAAACACCCACAACAGGCACACTGAATATTCCAAACAATGAAAAACATTCATGTTTGTCCGGAACTCTTGAAGAATTCCGTTTGTGTTATATGTTCGCTATTGAATAATATTTTGGCATGAGATCTAGGCACTTTTTACAATTACATTGTTTCAGAGGCCGGGCAAACTCGAGACTTTGTTGCTTCTCTTTTTCTTTTCTTTCCGGAGAAAACCCGTCGTTTATCATACATAAGTCCACGGACAGAGCTTTCTCGAACGCATAAACAAAGACAAAGACACACGCGATAGCAAATAAGCAACAAGCTCCCACAAAGACGTGGGCGTCCTCTTCCGAAACATTACCCTCGGCGAGGATCAACGGTGCGGTACATTCCGGGCAATGAGACAAGCACAAGCTCGGTTGCTTTCACATAAAGCAAACGCCGCGTATATTCTTGTAGCAACAGCGACAACAGACATAAAACGCACGTGGTTTCCTTGCTGAGGTCAGCGAACTACTACTGTGAGCAAGGAGAAAAGAAATACAAACGCAATAAGAATGCGGAGCGAACGGATGTGTTTGTAGCGAGCGATGGAAGAGCGATACAACCAAGTTAAAAAAAAAGCACGATTTTCCTCCCTCAAACATCTAATATATATTATTTAATAAAATTGAAATAAATTTGGCTTAATTCTAATTTATCTGATTTAAATCAAATTTCTTTTATTTAAATCAGATTAATTTTCTTTAAATCCTCGTAGATAACAAAGTAATTATTCATCACTGGATACAGTTTAAAACATTGCAGATTGATTGACCAAACCAACAATTTATTAAAAACAATCCAAAAGAAAGAAAAAAAAGCGCTGTACATTTAGACTACCGATAAATCCAGTATATCTTTTCGCTATCCGGATTACGGAACGGGAAATCTATCTGGATTCTATCTGGACTCTATCTGGATTTTAGGTATTCAGAAATTATTCCTTCGTCTGCAATCCGTATTTCAGGTTTGCAGAAACAAATTTCCGGTTCCATGATCTGGATAATGCAAAGCTATACAAAATTTTCGGTAGGGGTGCACTATCATTAACACATTTTATCTATGCAAGTCATGCTACACTAGAACAGAGGCAACGGGATTTTTGTTTTGTTTAGTTAGTAAAATTGTGTTCATTTTATTTCTCGCGTTTTCCTGTGCTTGCAATATGGCATAACTTTTCTTGTTTTAATTTTTTTCTTCCTCGTTATGAGTTGCTCGTATTAAAACACCACGTACCTGACAAGCGAGGATGGTAGTTTGAAAGCTTAACGTTCTGTTCTGCTCAAAATAGCACTGCTTTCCGCCCTGTTCAGCCTACGGCAACCTTTCCTTGATTGAAGTTTATTTGACTTAGATACAAAACAAATGAACGTAGAAAGAAAGCATCAAATGGGAAACAATCTTTTAGCAAAAAATATTCGATGATAATTATTTTTTGAGAAAAAGGTTCTATTTAAGTCATAACGGTAAAATGGTACGATTTAGGTCCCGATATAAACGATGATTTAAATCATCTTGATTTTTTTTTCTCCACCCTGGAAAAATCCGTAGGCAACACGGCACGCGGTTTCAAGTTACGGTGGACCTGCACCGAATACGGTTCCCTACGTAAGAAGTATAAAAAAAGAAGTATGCACAGTCTTTAATATGTATATCTTGGGCTTGCCTTTGCTGATCAGTGCTCTTCGTGTCTAAATTCGTAGAGCTAGTGTAATTTTCTTTTCGTAGAATACAGTCGATTCGAGACGCGCGGTGCTCGGAGCTGATCTGCACCCTCCCGTTCAGTTCATCTTGGGGTAAAGCTTGGTGTGGTAGGGGGAATCTATGGTCCATCTCAACCTCACGATGAAGCGCAGCGGAAGCGACGAGCCGTCCCAGCCAATCAAACGCTGCGAATGTGCCACGTGACAGGGCGTTCCTCTCGTCGCTTTGCCTCTGACGATAATTGCGGAGGCAATACTCAAGCGGCATTGAATTGGCTTCGATGGCTCGTATAGTTTCGTCCGTGGTCCATCGTAGGGTAAAACGGAGCACGATTTCTGGGCGTGGATGTCTCGTTTTTTGTTGTTTTCTTTGTTTCGCACGGTCGGCTGGTTTTCACCCTTCGCCCCTTACTTCTGCTATTCTTTCTTTCCTTTCTTCTATTTCTTTGAGTTTGCTTAGGGTCATTCGGCCGAAAGCTGTTAGCCGATCATCGGACATCGGTGTCTCGTCTTTCGCTTCGGTCCGGTCTTGGGGACGGAGATGATATCGTGTTTCCGTGTTTGTGGTCATCGCGTGACACAGAGGGACCGTGTTGGACGTTAGTTTTGTGCGACTTGTTCGGTGGTGTCGGGATGTAGCAGACTCTTTCGATTGCACTTTGTGGAAGGGGTACAATTTCAATGGTGCGTTAGAACGTTGTAGGCCGAGTAGTTTCATCGTACGTAGGCGTTACCAAACGAAAACGCGAATAGAAGGAACGTGCGGCAGACCTACGTTACCGTTACCAATAAAATATAACGCACGTTATTTTTTATTTACTTTATATTTATGAGCTAAGATGTGTTACTGTTTGGGCGTTAAAGGCATGCATGCGCTCCATATTTCTACCATCGTAACATTATGCATAAACGGTTTCCTAAACCTCCCCAACATCGAGTTTTAAGGAATCGTTTTTGCACACCCGATACGATGGGTCTTCCGGTACGAACTGTACATGTGTCAGTCTTCTGCGGTAGCCCACTCTCAGCTGGTACCGGAGGGCCCATCGTACCATATCAGACGAGCAATAACGGTTTCCTAAAACTCCCTAATTTTTGCGGACACGCGTCAAGCATGGTTCGAAGCATATACTTGCTCGGTGCTTTTGTGTGCTTCTAACATGTCTCCAGAGAGTCTTTGTATGACCAATGTAACAGGACCGCCATACATGTAAGACACGCGCCCAAACAGTAGGGAGCTTTAGGGAACCCTTTTTGCACACCCGATAAGGTACGATGTGCCCTCCGGTACGAACTGCGCATGCGTTAACAAAGAAGACTCGCATATGCGCAGTTCGTAACGGAGGGCCCATCGTGCAGTATCGGGTGTGAAAAAAAACAGTTTCCTTCAACTCTCTGGTGCCTGCAGGCCGTCTTTTGTTCGATGGGTTAGGCGCCTGACCGTCACTTTACTCTTCACCCGAAACACGGGGGCCTGCTCACTTAAGAAAAAAACGTATCCACGTCAAGCTAATCCACCACAAACTCGAATGTGCTTCTGGCATGTGGGACGCTCACTAAATATGCACTATAAAAAACTGCAGACACTTAAAACTGCTAACGTGTCGGAATGCGAAAGCATGCGTATACGTAGCGTACTCTCACAAGCTGCGCGCCGGGCTGAGCTCTGCCGTGCGGCCTCTCCAGAGTCTACTCAGGCAGGCTCTACTGGCTCTGCGGCCGGCCGCTCTCTCTTACCGGTGGCTGGGCCGCTGCGCCGTCATGAAGAGGGCTTCTCTGTGGGGTGGCGTTCCTTGGAACTACACCGCAAGGTAGCCAATGGGGTGGCTGCTACAGACTACAGCCTTCGCTCCATGGGACAGAGGCATTTAGGTGCCGTTTGGCGCGGCTTCAAAAGCTGATAACGCCGGTTCGCTCCATGGGACTGCTAATGCTTTTGCATTAAAAAAAATATAAGGAAGATCCATTGGTGGTTGCTTGGGGATTGCGTTAGCATATGACCCTTGGGAAACGCCCCACACGTCCCCTTTTAGGAATTGCTAACGTTGACCCCTTCACTTTTATGTTATGACTTCTTCTTTTGACGTCTCTTTTCCTTCCTCAAGAGAGAGAGAGAGAAAAAAAATAATAGGTGCATTTAACAGTGATTGGCTGTTGTTTAAGAAAGACGCCGGCTACTTCATTGCAAGAAAGTGAGAGAGGGAAAAAAGAAAAATGGGGAGAGGCAGAAAGTGAAAACAATAATACACATAATAAACAAAGGCACACAAAATGAAGAACACTGAGTTATTGAACAAGGGCATACTACAAGAAAGGAGCGGACTTAACTCAAGCCCCGACCAGGCCCCCCCGTGCCGGCAAACAGAACATTTTTATTGGTACACTCTAAAAAATGCCCGTGCGTCTGCTTTCCCGCACAACACTCGCAGAGCCAATCAGCGCAACTTACGGAGGCAGATCAGCGAATGACGGTGCCGAAACATATGTTTAGACCAAAAAACGCAGTCTGAGTTGTGACATTAAGCAATGCAAAACGTCACGCTTGCATTGCTTAATGTCACAACTCAGACTGCGTTTTTTGGTCTAAACATACGTTTCGGCATCGTCATTCGCTGATCTGCCTCCGTAAGTTGCGCTGATTGGCTCTGCGAGTGTTGTGCGGGAAAGCAGGCGCACGGGTTGTTTTAGTTGTTTTATATGATTCCAGTGTCGTTCAGGAAGTCGCAGAGTATTTTAAGTGCACTTTCGCGCATTTAACGCGTTGGCCATGGTCCCAACAATTTTGCCAGGGACATGGGTTTGCCATCAATCACTTGAAGGCGAATCTCTCTCGTACGTCTCCCGTGTACATAGTGTTCAGAGTTAAGGGGAGTTCAGGACGTCTTCAAAGGGGTCACTACACTCACATCTTGGAGAATCACGTTGCTTGATTCGAAATAAAAAGCTGTTGGTATGAGCAACCTCTAGTTGGGGCCGATGGATGAGTGCGTCATATTTTCTTTTTATTCAGGTGAAAAGTGGAAGTTTGAGCTCTAGATCGACGTACGGTAGGAGAGTTTCCGTTGAAGTTTCATTTTACAAGCATTGCCGAGAGCGTTGCTCATGCAGGTGACAAAGGAGTGTCTTGGCGTATCCAGGTATTATGCCTGTTAGTTCCTTGTCGTTTTCATCGTGAGCTTTGGCCACCAAGTGGTCAGCCTCTACATTTTCTGCAATATGAGTATGACCCAGGTTCCACTGTAAGCGAATGCTGTGTCCAAAAAATTTAGCTTGTGCTTGTGTACGCTGTATACAAGACAGAAGATCTGCCTGAAAGTTACGCATGTGCATGCCCTGCAATATTTGTAGAGATGCTTTCGAGTCTGTTAGAATGATGCAATTAACACGGTTTACAATGTTTAAGAATGAATAAGGAAGCGGAAAGTATTGCATGAAGTTCAACTGACGTGGAACGTGTACGATGTAAAAATCTGAAACTTTGTGATATGTTTAGCATCGGGATTGTGTAAACTGAAGTCCATACGTTTTCCGAGATTGACCCATCGGTATACACATAAATATCACCTTTGTAACATGCTTCTAGATAGAAGAAGGCATCGTTTTGGTAATCATGGAAGTTACGGAGGATTTAAATTCAAAACCTGAAATCTCGACTTTATATTTTAAGGAGAAATTGTCCACGTCGGAATCGTCAGACATTGAGGTCAAAGCGCGTGATGAAGGCTACAATGGGCAAGGTGAAAAGAAGGCGACAAAAGTGACATTAAGCCCGTCGAAGTTCTTGAAATAAGGGACGAACATGGATCTGTAGAGCTAGTTGGAGGTAATTACGTCATGTTTTTTGATCCCGCGGAACGAATATGGGTGATTCTCTCGTTTCGACAATAACTAGGCCACTAGACGTTGCGCGCGAGAGAAATAGACACGCGCAAGCTTCGCACGATCATGTATGTTAGGCGTTTTTTTCTTCGGTCTTTGAGAGGTCATGTAACAGGGGTAAGAAATATGCTATAGTTCGGCGTACTACACAGCTTTCTGTAGTAGCAGAAGTCCGTCAGTCGAACCTTCCGCCAGCCATGTATGTGAGAAGATTAACAGCTTTATTAAATTTCGTTCCAAGCAGAGTAATGTGTCCTGACCTCGTGAGGAAGCAGTCCAATATGACACCGAGAAAACGATGCTATTTGACATTTTGTATGTTATTCCCTTGTAAAGTCAGTCGAGATTATTTAAGGTGTTATCTGGTAAATTAAAGAAATGCTGATTTGTGATGCTCTTGTCACTGTCATATGGGGTTTATGTGCACACCAAAAATATTAAATGAAATTGCACCATACCATACTTTGCAGACTACATATTCTAAGGCACTAGAATAGCAAAGTTGATGTTAATTTTTTGCGCACTCCAACTATGTATTGACTTGCCCCTTTAGGTTTTGCCGAAAAGTACAGGAAGTAATTGGCGAGATGAAATTAGTTATCCACACGTGGCTCAAGATATGACTTAAACTGGAATCAAATATGAGTGACAAACTATCAAATGTTGCCAATTTTTTCTTTTAATCTATTTGCATTCCATTGAAAGAAAGATGTGCATTTATACGAGTCAGCCATGGGAGTACCTGCTTATCGATAGACTTGTAGACCTCATGAGCGGTTCCATGACCAGTACTGCTCTAACCTCCGAAATATTTTTATTGTCAATCAGTTGTTTTTTCTTATTGCTTGCATCGCAGCCAAATCATAAAAATAATAACTTTACCAAGGTCGCTGGCCTTCGATCTTTAAGAGGAGCTGAAGAGGTTTATGGCTTTTCTGTGTGGCAGTTCTGTTTACGAAGTGTGCTACAGGTCGATTGGAAAAGAGAATCCAGAGAATCGGTGTATTCGCCTATGATTAGGTTTCCTGTGCTGGAATGTCTCTTGGTTTATCTTGCTCTTTTAATGATTTGTGAAGGGCTTCACGATACGTTTCCCATTATGATGTCTCTTCTTCTGGTTGTGGTGGGGGCATTGAGAACCGTAGAATGTCTGGGTTTGGATTTGTTTTGTTTTTATCTATAGTCTCTGCCGTTCACAAGTTCGTTCTTCCATACGTTGGACGCACTCTTGTACTGGCGTCCAGAAATGGTTGATGAGTGCGGTCCTCCGCAGTTGTCCCACTTCGGTCTTTGCAAGGATATGCATTCCTTGTGACTGTGCGGTTTAGAGCAAACTTTGCAGCGATGCGGGCCACGAGTGATTTTGGCAATGTGACCATACCTTTGACAGTGAAAACATTGAACAGGCGGTCCGAAGTATTCTTTCAATGGACGAGATGTTAACCCCATTAAAATAAGCTGTGGCATTGGACGGTCCGGACGGTAGTGAAGGATAACGCTCTCGGCTTTGTAATGTTCAACCATGCCGTCATCTTGTCGTCGATAAGTGATCTGTCACTGAACAGACCATACCCCAAAATAGTTTAAACATTCAAGCTGTTCAGCGTCTGAGTTCTCAAGAGGTACTCGTTTGATTTTTTCCAGCTTTCAAAAATAGGAGTCGGGTACGCTCTTTGTCATTTCAATGACACAAAGTGGTAAAACAGCAATGAGCTTCCCTTGCTGCTAGGACTGATGCCACACTCATACGACGATGGGGTCGCCACGCCAGAATAATTTCTCCCATGTAAATGGTTTGAAAATTAAGGCTATTCCCGCTGGGCGGTTTTCCTTGTAGCGCACTTCAGTGAATTTTCCTCTCTACCCCAGTCTCAGGTTAATTTAATGTGGTTAATATCCCCAAGCTTGCCTATTGAGAAGTCTTCCTGTCTATTCTCTCTCTCTTCTACGTTTTGATGTTTCCTCTCAACCCCAGTATCAGGTTAATTCAACACGATGAAGACGTTGACACAACTATGCAGTGCAAGGTACCATAAAGCACAGTAAATTACATAAAATCGCTCAAAAAATTGTTTCATTATTGTTCATGGGCCGATAAATATTAAAATCAAGAAATTTGATTGATTTAAGTGTACACTGAATTGAGATAAAGGCAGCCTTGTGCGACAAATTAAGCTGGGCGAAGTGGCACAAGCTTATTGAACGCAGCAGTCTGCACTGTATCACAAGAAACAATGTATCACGTGTTCTAAGCTCTGCTTTCAGCCATGTCACAATCCACACTCCCGCCGCTACTGCGGCAGCTTCTGCTTCTCTCGTCGCCGAGGGCTCCAAGGAGTGCACATCGGCGTTCAATTGCACATTTATGCTTTCGAATTCACTACTCATAAGAAGTGCTTAGGTCTCCAAGGAATGTTTCTGTTCAGGTTATCTATCCTAACTTAATGCATCACCGCGCACTTGTCATCGCTGTCGCTCATAGAGTGCTCCTTTTGAAATTGGTTCATATTATCGCTCTCGAGACAATTCTACTTCACATTTTTGTCCCCAGAAACAAAAAGAAATTGAATTACGTATCAATATTGGTGAAAAACTAAATCGGTCTGGCGATGAGCTTTTTTCTGGGATTAAACATGTTACTTCTTTACTGAGAGTAAGGATACAGGGTCCTACTGTGCATGCAGGTGTTACATCATTATCGTGTTTAATTAAGGTAAACGTCGGGAAAACGCCGAATTTCGAACGCGCTAGAAATCAATCCGTTCGTTCCCATCATAATGACGAAATATGAAGCTATACTTTCATATTGTGGAAAGCTGCTTGTCGCGTAACATGTATTTCAGTGTATAAAAACCCAGTTACAAGAAAAGGGGATTGGATACTTGAACGTTCTGCCACGAGGAAAGGCCCCTTAGTGACAGCAGCTGTTGTTCAGCGCTCTCCTGACGCGCGCTCTAATGAGACGCGCTCTCGTGTCGCAGCGCGCCCCTATCGCGGGCTCTGCCGTCGGCGCTCTCGTGTCGTGCTTTCTCGTGGTGCCCTCCCCCGGTAAAGAACCCGCACGACTCGGGTACAGGAACTTGCCGCTTGACTTAGGTAGAAAAATAATTTTCAAAGTGGCTCGAAAAACTCACAAAAAAGTAGTGTTTGCAGAAAGAGCAGATACGAAAGGCTTCCAATTTTTCCAAACGTCTTCTTTTTTTCCTTAATTTATACACTTTTTTGTTTCCTCTTCTTGGCGTCATTACGGGGCTTAGTGCTAGCGTTTCCCAAATGGGGACGTGTGAAGCGTTTCCCAAGGGTTATGCTGACGCGTTCCCTAAGCATCCACCAATGAATCTTCAATATTTTTTTCCTCTTATTTGAACTAGCGCTAGTACTTGGCTCACGCTCCATTTTGTAGCACAAAACAAGGCATACGCGCCGCGGACACCTGCAAGTTCAGACACACCCCATCATCCGCGCGCGCATTGGCTTGCGCCCCGTGACGTCGTCTCCTCGTCACTTTTGTCCTTCGCTACTTTCTTCGTCTCTACGCGGCGAGCTTCCCATTGACTTTGTAAGTGTGGCGTCATGGGTCCAAACAAACCGTTGCTAGGGTCGTTGTTATGGATACGTGTGGCTAAGTTTCGCTACGAAAACTGGACCGCTCAAAAATCAGGAGTGGGATTTAAACGTCTAGAAATCACAGATATAAAAAGTTTGTATTTCATATATGTTTCGACAGAAGTGTGCCGGTAATCGCTTGTTTCTGAAATATTTACGACTGCAACTTCCGGTCCTCAAGATGCCTGCAGCAGACAACGAATGCAATAAGTATGCCGTCTGCCATACGCCGGCCGGCCAAGCCGGTGCCGTCGTTTGAATCGGGAGAATAAAGACGATATTCTGATATTGCATTTGTTTGAAATATAATGAGTTTCAGACACTTATAAAAATTCATAGTGGAGTGCGATTCAAAATATGGTTTTTCGAAGGTCTGGGCGTCGATCGAGATGATCGTCTGCTAAAAGATTGCAATGCACCCGTGAGAAAAGCACTTCAGGCGATCAGTTGAGATCCCAAATTTTGTTTGCGGACTCGCGCTATGGGAGGGTGCTTCGTACCTGGTTGTAACCATCGCGTGGAGAAAGATTCTCGCAGTTTTTTTAGATTTCCGCAAGAGCCCAAAGTGCGATAGAACTGGATAAAAAAAATATAAGGTGAGTTTATTACAGATTGTACTCGCATTGCGGGTTCGATGGAGATCTTCAACAAAAGAGCACATTCAGTGAATTTGATGTATACCAAGGAAAAACAGCAAAATACAGCGAAATCACGAGAGACACACAATTCTTTGATAACGTGAGTACCTCAATAATATTAATAAACGACCTACCTCGACGGCGTACGATTCGTTTCTCATGCTGGCCTGCACTACGCCGGTAATGCACTTCAGGTCGTCGTCGTAACTGATCTGCATGGCATCGTTTGATTTTACGGCATTTTCGCCCCTCTAAAGTAAGCTGGGTTCTTCACAGAAAAAAAAAAAACACATTGCGGAGGCCTCTACGGCCATGGTGATCCACTTGTTTTTGCCGCTGGTTTACAGACGCAATTCAGTGAAGACGCCCATTGCAACAGAGGCCAGAAACTCTATCGTGCCCTCTGCCACCAAAGCAAAGCGGTGTATAATACTTCAGAATTGGCTTTCCCCGTTGCAATACGACACTGAGACAACAAGAACATCTTCATAATTAGATATCAAGAAGTTAAGTTGCTTACAAAAATATTTACTTACTTGTAAGCAACAATTTTGCCTCAGGTGGAGTCTCCATGCATCAGTCCATAGCATCGTCCCTAGCAACGGTTTGTTTGGATCCAGACGCCATGTTTTGACGTAGTCACTTACGGGGTGAATTCCTTTTTTTTTTGTCAACGGACGTACGCCGCCTTTTTTTTTTTTTTTGGTTATATGGGTACTAATTCTAACGCATTACTGAAAAATATTATCTGGAAACCGTGCTGTTTGTGTGAGGCTGTTTTAAATTGTTCACCTCTTCAATTCTAGTGTCACGGTATTACAGAAATTTCGCACAGCTGCAAGACTCCTTATGTCGTTAATTAATATGAAGCTGGAGGCATTTATTGTCCCTAATTTAATATACACCATCATTAATACTCAGAACAATAATTGATTGCAGTAACCTACCATCCCACACAGCGTATAACGAAATTTGATGAACTCATGTGCGCAGGCGGTATTACCTATTTTGTATCTCTTTCCTACTTTATGTCTATTTTGCCTATATTTTTAGTTTGTGTACATTTTGTGTGCTTGTTATGCTCATATACGCTCCTTGTTATTAAAACTTTTTTTTTAATTTTATATATTTTTCCTCATTCTTTTTCTGGTTATTTGTTTGTTTCGGTTTCGGCGAGTCGGCAACAATAAAGTTTTTAACTACTTGTAGCGAAGCTAGTTGGAGATTTGTACTCTTGAAAGATGCCAGCTGAACGTATGAAAAATGACCAACGTATGACCGATGGCTTTAGTATTCTGAATACACGAGCATGCTCTTGACAGCTGTGTGCGTGAAAACACCTGAAAGAATGTACGAACCAAACCAAAAACAGCAAAACAAAAATCCTAATCCTTTAGTGGTAATTCTCTACATCTACGGGTTCAAGCATCGCCTAAAGAAGACTGTTGGCCGGCAAGGAGTTCACGTGGTCAGCTCAGGTCCCAATAAGACCTATGCCATGTGCCGTAGGGTGAACAGCGAAACCGAAAACAACGAAAAGAACACCCGCGACATCACACACAGCACAGCTCACGTCCCATGTGTTAAAGAAAGTCGTATAAAGCTTTCCACTGTCACATGGAAAATGTTACATAGACAAAATTGCCAGATGTATTAACGACGCGCTAGAGAAATATGCAGCTGCAATGAACTGTGGGGTGTGCCAATGTGCTCTCGATTTCCACCACATCAACGTCATGGCAAGAGACCGAAAAGAGCTCGGAAGAGAAATTCTGGAGGTCTTGGCCATTCACGAGAAGAAGGACGAGTGTGTGAACGCTCTTCCCATCGGGCTACATCTCAAAGAAAGTATGTACCTGCGGGGAGTTCCCCATGTGGGAAACAAAACCTGAAGAATGAAAACGAAGACCAATGATCCGTAAGGCCATCGGGAAAGAAGATATCTCTCGAGTATAAAATTTGTGTGTATGTTTATACAGCCGGAAGTTAGTCTGCCTCTGTGGGCGTCTGCTGTCGCAGCTGTATATGAGAAATTTAGCCAGTGCGGTACAACCGCTAGCCTGGGGTCTTTAAGGTGCACCACAAAGTAGTCATACATGACCTCACGCCGGTACGATGCTCATCCAGATCGAAACGGGCAGCGGTGGGGATTGAGCCCAGCATACCTGGGTTCTGCATCGCGACCTTCCGCACCACGTGCTTAGAGCTGGTGTGCGCTAGCCCTCCCGGCCACCGATCCCCTCTTCTCTCGAGTACAGAAATACAGAAATAATCATAAGACCGCCGACGAGGAGGAAGTTTCATATCTGGGAACTAATAAGTGTGCAAGAAGGTACTTATCTTCATTAAATGGTTGCTAGTAAATATATCATCTTGTACTTTAAAGGGCAACTCCGCTTGATTTCGGAAATTTTGAGATAGTGGGTGATATAAACGTGAAAAGTACTTCAAAACAACCCAAGACCGTTAGTTTCATTAAAAGCAAAATATTTTTCGTGCGATCTTGTTATTTACCACAATCGCAAACCGAAACTGAAACTTCGGCGCAGCCGGGCAACATTCTACTCTCAACGTCAGTTGCATACGCACTCACGTGGAATACAAGGGGTCACGTGATCTACTAGCCGTAACCCAAGAAAGACGCGGATGCGAGGGGAAGGGCGAGGAGGGAGGAGGGAGGGAGGGCCTGGTTCTGGCGACGAACAGGCAACGCAAGCAGCAACGAAGCAGGCTATGTAGGCGGCAACCGAGGCGGCTAGTCGGTTGGCACCGGTTGGGAGGTGTGTCAGCGAAACTCATCCCGTACAACCCTCTCTTCCTCTTTTTGTTTCTCTTGTTCTCGTTCATTTCTTTTTTTTTTTTTTTTTTGTCTGTCTCGCTCACTGATCTCTATTGTAGTAGGCTCGCCTCTTTGCTTGCTCAAACGTGGAGCACGTCCGTAGCGCCGCCCGGTAAGCTCTCCCTGGAAACGAAAATACCAAGAAAAAAACTGCGTATGCAACAGACGTCAGCCACAACGGAAATACAACGTTGGCTGCGCCGCACGTCGCCCGCTAAATTAGCGGATTTTGGTGACTTCGCGCGTCTCAGTTTTTGTCGGCCGGTTTAGTGATCTTTTAGGCGGTATTACGTTATAATATTTGACATTCGGTCTCTCTAGATGACACTAAAGAGAGTCGCAGTGTTTGGTAACAACCGAGAATGAAGCGGAGTTTCCCTTTAAGACTACACTTGAACACGAAGAAAGAAAGGACTGTTGAGGACAGACAACTGGCTACCAGCGATGTTTTAATGTACACTTCTTTGCGTGTTTCCTTTTCCTTCAGTATTTCTGTTTGTATAATTCCTACACTAATCTATGTATTTGTATATTTCCTACACTTCACCTGTTTTAGTAAAAAAGAAGGATTGTGCGGAGCTTGTAATTAAGTCGTGACGTAATATGAACGAGAAGCGCTGAAGATAGCTGCCGACATAAAAGTTACGTCGACGACGTTGCCGTCGACGTAACCGCCACGCTAAATTTAGCAGGTAAGTGAATTGGCGGTAAGGTCGCGTGACGTCAAGTTTTTCGCTAAATCTAGCGGAGAAACTGAATTTGTACATCGGTGACGTTACGAAAGGTAATGGGACGTCATTTTCCCCGCTTTAGCGGGGAAACTGAATGGGTGTTAAGATCACTCGACGTCAATTTTTCCGCTAAATTTAGCGGGGAAGCGTAACCCGATAAATGTAGCGGGGGAATATTCCCGCTAAATTTAGCGGGAACATTTCCCCTGCATTTCCCCACCAAATTTAGTTGGGAAATTGACGTCACGTGACCTCAACACCAATTCAGTTTCCCTGCTAAATTTAGCGGGGATAATTACGGCACATGAGTTCGTGTCACGACACCCATAAACAAATTCAGCGGGAGGAAGAGAGGAGGAGGAAAGAAGAAGGAGGAGGGAAGGAGGCGGAGGAGAAGGAGGGGAGAAGGAAATGGAGGGAAGAGGAGGAGGAAAGAACGAAAGGAGGAGGAGAAGGACTGGAGGTGGAGCATACCCTACCCTCCTCCTCCTTAAGAGCTGCTCTCTAGTTTCGCAATACAGAGATTTGTAAATATCTTTCATTTTTTAATAATACAAAATTCATAATTTTTATGTGATGAATAATACACCCGCGTGTTTACTTAATCTAGCACATGCATGACATCCATTATTAAAGCAACAATTACGCAAGCATGATCACGCCGAAAAAACTAGGGAAAATAAAATAGAGAATCTGTTCAGCGCACACTAGCACTTCGCCGAACCACCTCACAGAAATTGTCGCCACGGGACATGAGGTAACTCGGTGTGGTTATGCCCGCTCAATTTCCCCTCTCATCTTTGCGAAGAAAATGACGTTGTGATGGGTTTCTCATAAAATACGACTAATGAAACATATTCCGTGTTTACAAAAAGGAACAAGGTACGAAATACAATTTACCGTACAAAAGTTGATTGCGGATTCGTGATAGCGCGTCATTTCACAATCTTCCAATAACAATACGACTCTCAAAAATGTTGCGCAGCGCTCGAGGTCGGTGGAGCGGCCACCCTGGGCGCTGCCCGTATGCGCATTCGTGGGAAGGAGCGGCTGTTTCTGAAGACCGCGCTTAAATCACGGTGAATAATCAGCCGCGATTTCGAACGGAAACGCGACCGAGCATGGAGAGGGGGGGCGCTAGGAGCGTATTTCATCGCAGCGCTCGCTCGATTTAGAAGACGCTAATCGCCAATACTGTGCTTCCGCGCCAAATGTTTGCCTGGGTAAATATTCGAGCGCTGCGTCCACGGCTAGCCCCTTACCTCCAGCCATGCTCTCGATGACGTCCTGGCTCCTATATTTTTCGCGATTGGTGATAGCTCTCCTTCAATTCGCTTAACTAAGTTTCGCTAACATTTGGCAAAAAAAGATTTAAAAAAAATATTTAACGATAAAGCGGGCGTGGGTGACGTGGTGTATTTTAGAGCTCCCCCCCCCCCCCCCCACCCTCCCTAAATATAATAACAGGCGTTTTCTGATAGTACGTGCTTTTTGCTACACTCGAACGCTGCAGTGACATTGCTAATACATCATACAAACACGGGTTTTGCTGCAGACATGGCGGCGAAGTTATCTGCGTAAGCGCTTCGAGCATGTTCCAAGCCCCTTTGCTTCACACATATGTGTGTATCGAACACGTTTAAAGACAGACGCTGTATGACTCATGTGGCAAGGTCTTCACGGAAGGAAGATAACTGTCGTTTGTATATGACGTATTAGCTGTCTACCTTCCCACGAAGCCAAAAAGTCCGCGCCAACGCCTGGTCCGCCGTTGCCCGATCACGTATATACTTTGTGCTTGTATTGGTCACGAGGGTTATGTCAGCGTTCGGCGAGGCCTCAGATCCTATCACACGCTTCGTACCCGATGGATAGATGGATGGTAACGGCTATACTCTTTGTAACTGGCGGCAGCTTGCACCACCTAGCCTAACATGTCCTCATCCCTTCTATTTCAAAATTTGTATAAGATTTGCGGGCTTCGTGTGTTGGTGTTCGTGGCACTGTACGTGACGTTTCACGAGGGCTCAGTGCCACGCAACGAGGTAGAGGGCTTCATGAGCGATAAACTGGCAGCTGGAAGTGACCCCAGTTGGCCACCGCCATGTTGAACCTTTTGGACCAGGAGACAAGTGACCCCATAGTTTTACGTCTTGATTTTAACAAAGTACCGCGCACAAATAATTGCTCATTGATCTTCAATAACAGTACAGACGAGTTATGTTTCGTTTGTTTGAATTCTAAAATGTGCTTTTAAGACAAAAAAAAAAAAACTTAAGTAGGTTCGCAAAGCCTCCGCTAGGTGCCGTCAGCCGCGGTGCTGCATTTTAGGGTTTTATCGGAGCCAGACACTTTTCTCTGGGGATGACAGTATTGACAAAATAGTTCGTACTTTTTTTTTTTTTACAGCGATCGCAATACGAATTTTGCATTAGTTTTGCCTAAAAGCCTCAGGATTTGGTGCGGTCACGTGTCTAGTGGTCAAAATTGTACAACATGGCGGCAGCCAAGTGGGGGTCATTTTTTGCTTGGTGAACGGTATACCAGTTTAACGCTCTAAGCCCCTCTGCCTCGTTGGTGCCGCGACGTAAACTGTACAATCCTTTTTTGCTTCGCAATTCTAAGAGTGTCATTGAATTTCTAGTGGAAGGAGCGCGCGGTTTTCACAGTGCTTTTTTTATATATGTTGAAGATCTGTGGTGGTCAGGAAAGACGTCCGTCGATGCAAATCAACAAACTTATCTTTATCACCACACAAAAACTGAAAAGAACATAAAAAATGGCTCCATTGAGACCGCCCTGCTACATCGTCGAACGCTGCCAGGCTCGTGCTGTTCTCTTCGAACCCGGAGCTCGGTGCCGGCGGTGCTGCTCGTGCCACGCGCTTGAAACGTCATTAGGTGCTGACGTTGCGTGAGTCACTGCTGTAAGTCTCGCGCTTTGGCGCCACCGCTGTAAGTCTCGCGCTTTGTCGCCACCGCTCTAAGTCTCGCGCTTTGGCGCTACAAGGGCTCCCCCCCTAGAGGAGTCGCTAGGGCGAGGTTGTGCCCAAGAGACGGAGCGATGATGCTGATGCTCGGTGGCTTGTAAGGATGGTGCCGACGGCTGGCATGAAGGCGGACAATGTAGAGGGTGTAGGCTGGATGCGGACGATAGTTCAATATGAGCAGGCTTCAGGCGGTCGACGCAGATGGTGTCATGCCGCCCGTTCAAATCCAGAACGAAATACTTGTCGCGCCTTTCGAGGACCTTGAAAGGGCCATCGTAAGGTTGTTGCAGAGGCTTCCGGACTGCATCTCGACGCAAGAAAACGTGTGTGGCCGAGGTTAACTCGTCGCATACGTACGTCGGATGACGGTCGTGCTGCCTTGTTGGTGTGGCACGCAGGTTCCGCATAACTTCTCGAAGCTGGGTGGCATAGCTGAAAGGATCGGGCACAGTAGAAGTGGGAGACGTCACGAACATTTCTCCTGGGAGGCGAAGTGACTGCCCGTAGACCAGGTCTGCGGCAGTGCATCCCAAGTCTGGCTTGAGGGTTGTGCGGAGGCCTAGGAGCACGATGGGAAGAAGTGTGCTCCAGTTGTTCGGGTCGTTGTGTGCTCTTAGTGCGGCCTTTAGGGTACGATGAAATCTTTCCACAAGGCCGTTAGCAGCGGGATGGTACGCTGTTGTTCGAATTCGGGAGGACCCAATAAGAGTCATGATCTCGTTAAACAAACGAGATTCGAATTGAGCGCCTCTGTCGGTGGAAATAGATGACGGAACTCCAAATCGTGAAATCCAACCACTGACGATTGTCTTCGCAATGGTTTCCGCGCGGATGTCTGCGATAGGGAAAACTTCTGGCCAGCGGGTGAATCTGTCTATGCAAGTGAGCATGTAGATAAATCCGGCGGATGGTGGCAAAGGACCGACGATGTCCACGTGGATGTTGTCGAAGCGAGCGGTGGGTGTCTGTACTGTGGCGAAAGGTGCAAAGGTATGTCGATGAACCTTAGACAGCTGACACTGCAGACACGTGCGAGCCCATTCGCGCACATCTTTGTTCATCCCTTGCCAAACGAAGCGTTGGGCGATGAGATGTTGGGTCGCCCGAATGCCGGGATGAGAAAGGTTGTGCAGTGAGTTGAAAATGGATCGCCGAAACGTTGGAGGTACCACCGGTCGGGGAGATCCCGTGGACATGTCACAAACTATTGTTGTGTTGCAGCCTGGCAGCAACACGTCACGCAGGTCAAGGTTGCTAGATGCTGATCGTAGCCTTGGGATATCTTGGTCGCCTTGCTGTGCTGCTGCTAGAGCGGCGAAATCCACAGCGGTGGGAATGGCGTTGCAGCAAGGTATCCGTGACAACGCATCAGCAGCCGAGTTGTCTGTGCCTTTGATATGGTGGATGTCACTTGTGAACTCCGCAATAAATGAAAGGTGCCGACTCTCTCGAGGAGAGAGACGGTTGCTGGTCGTTTGAAGTGCATAAGTTATCGGCTTATGGTCGGTGAGGATGTGAAATTGCCGACCCTCTAAATAATGCCGAAAATGTTTGATGGTGAGGTATATGCCTAGTAGTTCTCGTCCAAAAGTGCTGTAGCGGGACTCGGCTGGCGCCAACTTCTTGGAAAAGAACCCAAGGGGCTGCCAGTTTCCGTCAGCGAACTGCTGCAGTACTCCGCCTACAGCTACATCCGAGGCATCCGTCATGATCGAGAGAGGTGCACCAGCGAGCGGGTGCGCCAACATTGCGGCTTCTGCGAGCGATGACTTGATAGTTAGGAATGCCTCCGCTGCCTCTGGAGACCATGGTAGAGGTGTGGTGTCCCGCTGAGTTCCCTTTAGGAGATCAGTCAGGGGTTGGAGGACAGTGGCGCAATGCGGCAGAAAACGGCGATAGAAATTCACGAGGCCAAGGAACTCGCGAAGCTTCCTGCGTGATGTAGGCGTTGGGAAGTTCTTGACTGCGTCGACTTTGGATGGAAGAGGGCGAACACCCTTGGAGTCGACCCTGTGGCCAAGAAAATCCAGTTGTGAAACGCCAAACTCGCACTTGGCCTTGTTGATGATGAGCCCGTATTCCGCCATGCGCTGGAAAAGGATCTCCAGGTGTTCGAGATGTTGTTCGTAGTTAGCGCTGGACACCAGGATGTCGTCGACATAGGCAAAACAAAACGTAAGCCCACGGGTGACGCTGTCGACAAACCGTTGAAATGTCTGGGCCGCGTTACGGAGGCCGAAGGGCATCCTCACATACTCGAAAAGTCCAAAAGGTGTTGTGATGGCTGTTTTCGGTATGTCACTTGGTTCCACGGGGATCTGATGGTACGCTTTGACCAGGTCAATTTTCGAAAAAATGGTAGCTCCCTCCAGGGACGCTGAGAAATCCGTGATGTAGGGTAGGGGATAGCGGTCTGGAACGGTGGTGTTGTTCAGAGCGCGGTAGTCTCCGCAGGGCCGCCAATCACCTGGGGGTTTCTTTTGCACCATATGGAGGGGTGATGCCCATGGGCTGGACGATTGTCTGATGATACCGAGTTCAAGCATGTGCTCGAACTCGGCTTTCGCTATCTTCAACCGTTCGTCCACAAGGCGTCGTGGACGAGCATGAGTGGGAGGTCCGGATGTTACGATGTGATGTGTCACGTCATGCTTTACTGGTTGCAGAAAGTTGGCGGGACGTGTAAGCGACGGGAACCGTTGGAGTAGGTCTTCAAACTTTGTAGTGATTGGAATGCAACGTTCTGGGAGTGGTGAGATGGATGCTATGCCTTGGACAGCTAGGTGAGTGGTGGCATCTACAAGGCGTAACCGTTGCATGTCCACTAGCAGGTTATAGTTGTGGAGAAAATCTGCTCCAAGGATCGGGTCTGTCACGTCGGCAACCAGGAAAATCCATCTTAGCGGTCTTCTTAACCCGATGTTGAGGGTCAGAGCTCGTTCACCATACGTCGCGATAGCGGACTTGTTTGCGGCCTGCAAGGTGACGTTAGCGCGTTGCGGCTTGGTTGACATGGCGTCACGGGTAGGACGCTTACTGCGGCGCCGGTGTCGACTAAGAACCGAAGAGCAGTATTCTTGTCTAGTACAAAAAACAGACGGCTGGTTTCGGAACCGGCACCACTCGCCGCCTCTAGTGGTGGGTCTTGGCGTTTTCCGAGGCCGTGCATGGTGAAACGCATTTCTTGGCTTGCGCGCCGAAAGTGCGATGGTACCAGCACGTACCTCTTGAGGGCGAGGGATGTCGGGGCCTACGCTGTCGGGAAGATGACCTTGGTCGATGGCCTGCTGGAATGCGATCGGTGAGAGCGGCGATCTGTGCAGAGAGTCGTCCAATCTCCTTGTGGAACTCCTCTCGAAGGTTGTTGACGTCACATGGAGGTGTCACCACTTCGGCCGAAGGAGTCGCGGGAAGCGATGGTCCGGACTGGTTTTGGACGTGTGCGATGGTGGGCACTGCGACTTCCATGACAGAGTCCGCGAGCTTTGCCAGATCCTCAAGGTTGAGTCCAGCGGCAGCGGCGAGAACCATGCGCACACCTGTCGGGAGCCGTTGCAGAAAAAGTTCTCGCAGCAGCGCTACATCGAATGTCGGCGCCTTCTCACCCAACAGTTGTTGAAGGCGACGCAGTAGTTGTGTTGGCTTGCGGTCGCCCAGCTCCTCTGAAGTAAGGAGCTGTTGCAGTCGGCGCTGTTCCGACGACGTGGTCCTCCGTATGAGCTCCGCCTTGAGGGTGTCGTAGGGGGAGTCTGCCGGCGGTGTCAGCACCAGATCCCGAATTTCCGCCGCGATGTTCGGCGGAAGCGCTGCGATGATGTGGTGGAACCTCTGGACTTGTGATGTTATCCGGGCCGTGGCGAACTGGCTCTCCACCTGGGCGAACCAGATCTGAGGGTCCGCTGGCCAGAACTGAGGAAGTCGAAGGTGTAAAGCTGAAAGTCCACCAGTCGCGGGTTCACCAGACTGCGCCATGACGACTGGAAGCGGTTGATGAGCTTGGCGCAGCAGGGAAGGGGCTTCAGAGGTGCGGCGTTCCTCGGGTCACCAATTTGTGGTGGTCAGGAAAGACGTCCGTCGATGCAAATCAACAAACTTATCTTTATCACCACACAAAAACTGAAAAGAACATAAAAAATGGCTCCATTGAGACCGCCCTGCTACATCGTCGAACGCTGCCAGGCTCGTGCTGTTCTCTTCGAACCCGGAGCTCGGTGCCGGCGGTGCTGCTCGTGCCACGCGCTTGAAACGTCATTAGGTGCTGACGTTGCGTGAGTCACTGCTGTAAGTCTCGCGCTTTGGCGCCACCGCTGTAAGTCTCGCGCTTTGTCGCCACCGCTCTAAGTCTCGCGCTTTGGCGCTACAGATCTTCTTTATTCTGTACTGCATGAGCCAGTCTTTAGTGCGATAAAAAATGCATCGAAAAAGAAAAAAGAAAACAGAGAGTTGCCATTTGATTCTTCCAGTGGTGTTAGTGCGGTCAGTTTTTTGTAACTTTTAACTTTTTACCTTAAGCACACATATGTTTCGTTTGAAGGCGATCTGTATGCTGAGAGCAGGGGCATTGGTATTGGGTCCTGCATGGCGCCAGTTCTGTGCGATATTTGCTTAAGCAGCTGCGACAACGCCGTCTTAGGAAAGCTTGGAGATGATGGCAAGACCAGAATTTTTAGATGTGTAGATGATTATCTTATTTTCAGTGAGGCAACTGAGGCATCCCTGGTGGATGTCGTTCTGAGATGATGCCTATCTTTGGAGCCTGGGCGGACGGGCAGACGTTTACCTTTGAGACAACCTCTGAGGGCAAGTTACAATTTGTAGTCCTTAAGCTTAGATTTCTGGAAGAATACATATGTTGGCTAATGAGTCGAGATCTACAAAAGCTGTCTTGCCATTTGGGTCGGCTCACTCTAAGTTAGTTAAAAGAGGCATCGCCAAAACATACTTAGAGGTTGCTCTGAAGAAATCTTGCGGGCATTCTGGGTCGGGTGTATCTCAAAATGTCTCATTCGCATTTGAACCTGGCACATTTCGACCCATTCACATCTGGTCCTTCTCGTTTGAACCTTCTCATAAGATCCGAATCGTGTTTTTCGTAACTGGACCCATTCTCATTTCCCCCGTTCGCACCACGACTGAATGACACTAGTTCGGCATGCTTCTAACGTCGTTATGCCTTCGCGGCTTTGTTGATGAGCCTTACCTTGCTTCGGCCCCCAACATACCATCAGATATATGTTATGTGTAGAGGTACGCGCTAAAAATCGTACATTGACGCCTGCTTTTCTTTCTCTACGCAAATGAGCAAAAAAAAAAAAAACGATGAACATTTAATTTGGAAACTTTGATTGAACAGATATAGCATACATAATAGCAGTGGTTCTCAACCATTGATGTTTCGCGGACCCCTTGTAGAATGGCGGAGATGATGGAGGACTCCATTTGGGGTGAGGGGATTAGAAAGGTATAGGTTATGATAATGATTTAATAAATAGATATAACTAATTGCTAGTGTGAAATAGACTTATCTCATTGACATACACACGAGAGTACTCTCCCGAAAATGGGAACGTTTCTTCTTAACGTGAAGAAAGACAACTAATATTGCCGTACCTGACTGATGAGACAGGGCTTTGCAGAGACCCCTAAAATGCCTTCGCAGACCCCCTTTTGAGAACCACTGCATTATAGAAGTGGTAGCGTTGTCCCAAGTCGAGAGACCTCATACAACGTGACATTTCGGAATATGATCTGGCTGCGATAAATAGTTGGTCTGTTTTATTGCCAGCTAGTAGCTTTTCACGACGACCTCGACGCACTGTTACATTCCTTAGCAGAGAGAGTATACCTGTAGTGTGGCACACACACACATACGCACAAATTATATCAATCTATTAATATTACCCGAAAAATACGATTCAAGTGCGACGGGTCAAGGCGTAATATTTTTGAGAATGGCTGTTTCGAAAAGGGCCAGGTGAGAAGGGCGAAACGAGAACGGTCCCAAATGAGTAGGGTTGGAATGCGAAAGACGAAACGTGAATGGACCAAATGCGACACGTCCACGAGAGGAGGTCTTTATGAGAATGGTTGTTTTGAGAAGGGCCAAGTGAGAAGGTCGAAACGAGAACGGGCTCAAATGATAACCACCCCACTCTGTCCAGGAAAGTTTTGCGCGACAAAGCTGCCAGAAGTGGGCTTTCCGCAAAAATGCTTAACCGAGGTCGCGGAAAGCTTGTTAAAAATCCTCAAAGGAAGAAAAGAACTCGCTTGTGAGAGACCTAATGTGAGGCCGGTGGTTATTCCAAACTTACATGTAGTATCACAAAACTTTAAAAACAAATGGCCTCACGTCTTAATGTTCCCGTATTTTCTCAGCTTCTAATTGAATGGTTCGGCTTCGCCACAAAATCAACAACACCAGGCAACTGTCTGATCCTTGCAGCAAAAAGCACAAAACTAAATGTGCTCACTGTGCCTCAGGGGTTGTTTATGAAATACCTCTGTCGTGCGGCGCTGTGTATATTGGCCAGATGGGCAGATGCTTGAATGCCCGCGCCCGCGATCATGCGCCTGTGACGCGAGCCAGCCCGTCTGGTCATCTTGCCATTCATCGCAAGAGTTTCCCATGTACGTACGCCTGTACTACATGACATTAGGATTTTGGCTCGGTACCACGATAGGACTAGCAGAGAGATGCATGAGGCGCTTAAAATCAGGGAAAAGGTTGCAGATTGTATAAGTGAAGCGTCACTTGCCCTATCGAACAAAGAGATTGATTATAGACAAGCAATGCATCGACACGGTGATAAATGACACGCTGTTAAGGCCAATATTATGTATATCTTTTTTTCCGAACAAACAACGGTTGCGAGTGCGACTTGTGTTTGTTCACTTCGTCTACGTCCTTATCTGTGTTTTCGACGCTATTACTTTTTTTAAGACTATGAAAACATTATAGCCCACCTGTCCCCTTTGCCAACACTGGACACAGATTGGAAACGAGAGCTCTGTCAGCGCTCGGTTTCGAATCAATTTTGAGCCAAACGTTGGCGCAATCGTCGGGTCCAATCTGTGCCCAGCCTTGGCCTTCTCAGATAACGCCATCTCGTTAGCTCTACGGCTTTTTCGCCTAGGGGGTGTTGGTCAGACACGCCGAAAGGCAACCAGTGCGTGCCTGAGGAGGAGCAGGTACTGCGATCTTATGTTGCGACAAACCGTAGGCAAGAAAATTGGCCGCGACCTGTACCTTCAGACTCCTAGAATGCATGAAATGCATAATAGGAAATTGACGAGGGAATTTGTGCGTCACGGGACGTATATTTTCTCGCTAGATTGAGTGGGGAGATTGATTGTTTGCATGAGTCAAGTGACATTGATTTCCTCCGCTAAATTTAGCGGGAAAAACTGGATGGGTTCCTAGGTCGCGAGACCTGAATTTTCCCGCCGAATTGAGCGGGTAACTGAATTGGTATATATATATATATATATATATATATATATATATATATATATATTCGTTAGCCTTTGCCCCCCCCCTTAACGTAGAGTGCAGAATAAAACTCAAACAAAATAATCCCTTAAAGCATAACATGTACATGCATAACATTTAAAGTCTAACCATCGAAGAGGTGGAGCAACAATAATCCAGACATAACAGCACAAAATAAATACCGGGTCAAGTAATAAGGAATGATAACGCAAATGTTAGAACTGGTAAATCAGCATAAATAACACGTAATGCATGCAATACGCCACACACGCACACACACATACATACTTACATACCTAGTCAAATAAATCATGAAATGATGTAATTTCAGACATCATGATGCACAAAAAAACATTCAAAAATACTATACAACAAGGTCACATGAAAAAAAATCTGTCATGACATGTCAATTTTCCTCTAAATTTAGCGGGAAGACTGATTTATTGTTTGGGTCACGAGACGAAAATTTTCCCGCTAAATGTAGCGGAGAAACTGAGTGGACGTATAGGTTACGTGCCGTCAATTTCCCCAAGCCATTTAGTTCACGTCACGCCACTTTCCTGCCAGATTTAGCGGGAAAACTAAATTTGTGTATAGGTCCCGCTACGTAGATTTTTCCGTTAAATTCACAAGGGGAAACTTAATCGATCTCTATGTCTCGTGACGTCAGGTCACGTGACACCAATTTTCCCGCTAAATTTAGCTGAGAAACTGAATTCGTGTATAGGCCTCGGGATATCAGTTTCCCCGCTAAATTTAGCGGGAATCGTATGAACGGACGGACGGACGTATGGACACAATTTTGGGATTGGGAGTAGAGTTAAAAGGCATTTCAGTCTCTAAAAAACTTCCACCTGATACGGAGCACAACTCGCGACCTCTAAAAGCTGGTGGCTGCTGAAGAAAAAAAAAGAACAACCGCCTGGCCCGGAATTTTATGATGCGCTCAAAAAAAAGAAAAAAACGTGCGTTTACTTGTCCGCACAACACTCGCAGAGCCAATCACCGCAACTTACGGAGGCAGCTCAGTCAATGTCGATAAGAAAACATCTGTTTAGACAAAAAAAAAAAAAAAACAAAAAAAAAAAACAACGCAGTCAGAGTTGTAACATTAAGCAATGCAAGCTTGATGTTTTGCATTGCTTGATGTCACAACTCAGACTGCGTTTTTTTGGTCTAAACGTATATTTTGGCATCGACATTCGCTGAGCTGTCTCCGTAAGTTGCGGTGATTGGCTCTCCGAGTTTTGTGCGGGAAAGTATACGCACGGGCTTTCTTTAGAGCGTGAGACCTCTCCAAGACTAGTAAAGCGCTCTACCGAAAGAGCTAACCTGGAGCTAACAGTCAGTAAAGCAATAAAATGTTAAAGGTTGCCACTGTAGTCTTCACCACATATCTAGTGCAAAGGCGAGATAAGACGTTAATGACTGACATAATGATTTCGGGGCACGAGTCCCGAAAGGGAAGTAGATATACGTAATACACGTCATTTATTATTAGCGTATCTTCTCTGTAGCTTGGGTACTTCCTCTAAAATCATTATAACAAACTATGAGCCCTGACAACTTAACAAGCGCAGTCAGAAGGGAGAAGGAAAAAGCCAGGACCCAGGTTTTTTTACGTGACACTGGCGGTTGTGACATCTATAAATTCATAGTACATAACAACTACATCGCAAAGTCGATGAAAAAAAAAAAAAAAAAGCGGCGAAAGACGTTTCGCCGGATTCACCGACAGAAGCGGGGACTTACTTTTAGACGAGTGTTTCTGTCCGGGGCCCGGAGACCGTCGTTGAACAGCCGACTCGCGAAAAAAACTGCGACGACATTCGGGGAGGCAACCTGATCCGGTTACGCGGCTCGGTCGATTTCCGCCCTCTGAAACGCGCTTAGCCTCAGCCGCTTTGAGATTCCCTAAGTCCCCTAGAAAAGTACAAATGACCGAAAGGAAAGACATGAAAATAATAACAATATTAATAATAAAAGCGAGAACCATATTTCTTCGTTATGTTTCCCGAGTGGTCCCTTACATTTGAGAGGTCATAGACTTTAGATTGTTTCGTTTATAAGACAGTGGGAATTATTATTGGCGTTGTTGTTATTATTTGTGTTGTTGTTGACGGTGCTATTTCCTTAAATTTGGTGCTTTTCAAAGTCAACATTAAGTGGTAACTGGCGTTGTAGTTTGCCTCTAGCGCCTTATATTTTGCATTATTTTATTTCATTTCTGCTGTTTAAAAACTTCTATTTATGCTTTCTTTTAAATGATGGCGAAATAAGAAGACATGCTGTCATCATTGGGGGATCGGTGGCCGAGTGGGCTGGCACACACCTGCTCGGAGCACGTGGAGCGAAAGCTGGCGCTGCAGAACCCAGGGATCCTGGGTTCGAGCCCCACCCCTGCCCGCTTCGATCTGGATGAGCATCGTACCGGCGTGCGGTCGTGTATCACTACTGCGTGGTGCACGTTAAGGACCCCAGGCTAGCAGTCGTACTGTACTGGCTAAATTGCTTATCTTCAGTCGGTAACAATGTCGCCATGGTCCGGCAGACTAACCTCCTGGTGGCATATTAGTCTAACGACTAATATGACTTTTTTTTTTTGCTCTCATCATTGTTGACAATCTTGAAATACCTTATATTGAATTAAAATGTTCATATTGTTCTGAAATTGTATATATGTTCATGGTCGCATCGTAGTCAAGCATACGACAAGGCTTGGCGAGCACTGTGAGGTGGAGGCTTTTTTACCTAAGCAGGTTAGAATGCTACCGCTAATCGTGAATAATAAAGGTGACATAAACAATAAATAATAATGTTGCGCGCATGTTTTTTACCGCCGGAAGTGAGTCAGCCTCAATTGGCGTCTGGTGTCTCGGCTGTAGATGAGAGATTTAGTCAGTGCAGCGCAACCGCTAGCCTGGAATCTTTATCGTGCATCACGCAGTAGAGGATGGAGTAGAGGATCATTATGGCCCAAGGTGTATTTGTCCAGCCTCGTCTTTGATGTTCCAGTTCTTTTAGCCTAGGCGGACGGAACAGCGCAGCAAACCCCGAGGGATCATATAGTACGAGCGACATCTTGGGATTTTATATTGACCGAGAGTTGAAGAAACGAAGGGCGTGGATTTTTAAGTTCACACTTTTTGCTTCGGAATGTTGTTCTACGACGTTGTTGCAGACTGATTGTGATTATGTTAATAAGATGCTGGGGGTTTGCCACGCCCTTTGCTACCTAATCATTCCCCGACTATGGAGGCCGCTTGGACTTACCATAAAATCAGTGGCGTCACGATGTGGGGGGGGGGGGGGGGGGACCGCCCCGGGTGCAGCGCTCACGGGGGTGTCGTGGCGGGCTATGACAAGGGGGGGGGGGGGGGGGTGTCTCGGCGGGCCACGAGAAAGAGGGGCGGGGGGGGGGGGGGGTCGCCGAGGGCCACCGCCCCGGGTGGAGCTGGCCCTAGTGACGCTACTGCATAAATTACCTACTATTTTTATTTTTGCTCATGAAGGTTACCGTTAAAACGTTGCGGGGACACAGAAGAGCGTTGCTATTTTGTAGGTATAACTTTTAGAAAGTCATGTTTGTCATGCTGCGTGCATCTTAGCTTTAGACAGAAAGATTGAACGCGAACGGTGTTGTAGAAAGCAAAACTGTTGGCACGAGCGTCTTTTTCTATTTTTTTATTCGTGCGCAAATATAACTAGAAAACGTTTTGAGAAGATTGCTTTACAAATTTTTTATTGCTGAGGCACAACTTGTTTCTCGAGTAAAACCCTATGTACATGCCTAACGTCAGAGTCCTATTGACAATCAAAGCATTTGAGAATAAAGGTTGCGTCCGAGCGGTTTTTAGGTTTTCAGATTCATTCTTTGGTAAGCATTTCCGCTGTTACACTAGCGCTCTTAAGTGTCATAAAGCCAAGGACAGTTGACTGAATCGTGATGGGCCGTAGTTACACGGCGGCGCCAACTGTCGTTGAGCCGCTAACAATCATTGAGTTCAACTGAGCTGTTCTACCTCAGTTAACTGAGGGGGTTCGCCCCAAAAGAGCTAAAGATGGCGGCGTCCGCCTCATCGCCGCCCGTGGCCAGCGCCAGCGAAGCACTTACCACTGCTGAATATTGGGGGAGGTATCTAGAAAGGATCGTAGAAGCGAATATTGTCGGAAGAGGCATAATCCGGGGCAAAAACTGCCACTAGAACGATCGCGACACGTCGCTAACGTCGCGAAATTCAAAGCTTGGCGAGGTTGGCCATTGTGATGTCAGTGCCGATAATACTTTCGTTATATCTCTCTTGCTTGAATTCGAGTGAAACGTTATGAGTATCGTTTCTTTACTCTAAAACAACAACAAAATATAGTTATATTATTCCGTTTTAAGCGTTAATATTGAATGAAAAGAGTGCATACAATTCATTTGCCTTACTTTGAAAAAAAGAGGTGATAGGAGAGCAGTATTAGTTTCGTTTCAATTTCAACTGTAAGTTGACGAGCATCTGAACTTGGATTGTTAAGCCAAATATGAACCGTGCAGCACCGGACAACTTTGTTGAGCTCATTGGCAGTTGGGAGATGCCAACGATCGTTAACCTTATGACAGTTGAGAGCGCTATTATTGTGTCTAGGGTAATGGTTGCTTTCCTACAAGAAGTGATACCCCTCCCCCTGCATCGAAGGAAATAAATCAATAAATGATACACACATCCCCTCAGCTGATGTAGATTAAATATTTTGGGAGGTTCTTCTCGATTGTCCAGTGCTCGGGTTATAATCGATAGTATCCCAACAATTCCGCCCGACCGCGACCTTACCAGGCTTTCGAAACCCAGCCCTCTCGCTTTGAGCTCCATTGAGGACAATTTTAATTAAATGTTCGCTTCCGCCCGCCCGCCGCAATTTTCGACATGCGGAAACCGACAACGTAGTCTGCATCTCCGGAGGCTGATAGCTCGGCTGCGCGGGGCCCACAGTGACTGACAACTTAAGAAACGAGGGCTTTGGCCAATTATGTTCGTGCCTTAAGTTTTTATTTTTATTCGACTTTTTTCATGCGCTTTTTTGTTTATTGCTGATAGTTAATTGACTGAGAAACGATAATAAGCTTCCCCGGAACTCCCCACCTTTTGCGTTTCTTAAATTATCGGTGACTATAGACTTTTCTAATAACTGCCCTCTGCGCGCTTTCACCTGTGCCTGTACGGAGAGCAAGTCGTCTGGTTCTTACGCAAGAGTTCGATGTGACATCAGAAAGACATCGAGTTCCGATTAGCTCTGATTGAAGGATAGGGTGTAGACCTCAAAGCAAGCTGCCTCGAGGTTTACCCACTATACTTCATTTAGAACCAGTCAGATCTCGGCGTTCTGTTGTCCCCACAATTACTGCAAAAGAAGCAGACGAACTAGCGCTTCGCATTCTGGGCTGTGGCGGGCGTTCTGAGGAGGGTGAACGGTAGCTCTCTTGCACAAAATATCAGACACGGCTCGCATTCAGAGCTATAGTTGGTTACAAGTCAAGAAGGTAGGAGAAGCTCCTCCCAGAAGAGTGATGCGCCCGTTTCAAATCCCTCCGCAGTCGAAAGAAGAGTTCACTGGAAACGTTCCTTGTTCCGCTTCAATGGATAGATAATGGCCACAGAGTGGTGCCAACTTGTCTTCGACCCCCACTTTTTAAGAAAGCGACCTTTGTATTCATTGGAGGGGGAACCGAGCCCCTGAAAGCGGCCTTTGTATCCATCGGAGGGGGAAGCTAATCCCCAAAAGTCGTATTTGTTTCTATCGGAGGGGGAAAACTCTAATCTTCCTCTCGTGCCTTCCACAATGCTAAGTCAAAGAAGAAAGATAAAGCAAATATGTACACAAAGGCAAGACCCTCCTCGCGCGTTGGCCGCGACGTCACGGAAACGAAGGGACACTATTGGTTGCGTAGGTGGCGGAGGGTTATATGATTCCCTTTGAGGGGCATTTGCCGCTACCTTCTTAACCTGTAACTTACTAAAGTGACTCATCATTTTGGGCCGGGGGGGGGGGGGAGGGGGAGCGCTGGAAAGTTTTATAGTGGAAACCAATTCTTTGCCCCGGTTAGCATTCGGAAAACGACAAAGTTTCCCATCGAGGAATCAGCGACTCCTTTCATTTCCAGTCCCTCGAATGAACTTCTGCGTCGAGCTTTTTTGTGCGGAGAATGGTACCTCGGCGGCAGTGTGGCGGCAGCGCGTGCTGCAGCCACGTCGGACGGAGCATTAATATAAATCGCAATTACGGGTCAAACCCGGAGGGACCCGAGGGCTAGACATTATTTTCCATTACGCACGAGGAAGACGGGGAGCCGCAGCGCGGCGTCGGCACCGAGTGGCAACCGGCGCAAATGGGTAAATCAATAAGTTCGCCGGACGTCGAGAGGTTCCGAGTGGTTCCGGGGCCCGCGCTCTGCCTGTTGTAAGGGGGCCGCTTATAAGAGACACCGCGGACTGAAACAGTTCGCTGCCTTGGGAGAGACGGCCATAAAGACCGAATGTTTATCCTGCGTCTGCATATACAAATGGCGGAACCATGTACAAGGTGTCCCCCCCTCCCCCCCCCCCCCCCCAAAAAAAAAAAACAAAAAAAGAAAAAAAAAAGTTAGTGTTCGTTCGTTTTCGTTTTTTTTTTCTTGGTATTTTTGTTTTTTACCGCAAAAATACAGTACAAATCGCCGAAAACTCATTCTCCGCCCAAAATGTATCGCTAGAGGTCCACACCAGGTGCGAAAGTTTCAGCACGAACCGATATTTTACTCAAATGTTTTAAGGAATTTTCTAGAAATTTTAACGAGGAAATGCGCCGTAGAGCGCATACAAGGCGCTCTACGGCGACAGAAGCCAAACGCGGCCACAAATAAGCCCCATTTTCCAGGTGAAAGTTTCATAAAATATTTTAAACTTTTGAAGAAATGTCGGTTGGCGCTGAAACTTTAGCATCTGGTTCCGACCTCCAGTGTTCCTTTGGGCGGAAAAAGAGCGTTCAAAGATGTGCAATTTACTTTGGCAATAAACAAAAATCGTGTTTTATTTTTTTATTTATTTATCTTTTTTTTTTTGGGGGGGGGGGGGGGGGGGGGCTTGGGGGGGCAGGGGAGGATATTTGTACATCAAGTTTTTGTTAGGATAATGTTGACACGAATGATATTTTTTTTTTTTTTAATTTCTACATGGTCAGTGCTTTATTGATATTTATAAATATGTTGCATATGCAAACTTCGATAACGCAAATATGATCGTACTCACCTCAAGAACCGTAGTAAAAGAAATAAAAAAAGTAAAACCCGTTTCCTCGCGCAACAATACTAATTTCCCATTAATGTGTTGAATTAGGATATTATGTTTATTTTATATTAGCTTTATGTTAGTTTATCAAGACGTACCCGTTTCAATCAAGCTTCAAAGACATTGTTTCTTCCTCTGACAACCAACGATGATAAGAACTACTTCGCTCAGCGCATTAATACTTCCCTATTTTCCTGATTTGAGAATGCGCATACAACAAGGCACAACAAATTATTTGGGCATTATCGCCTTGATACGGACTACTTCAGGAACTCTTTTTTGTTAGACGCATCAACAAATGAAACAGCTTATCCGTGGACGCTGTAAATTGTATAAATGGGCGCGGTTTTATCGATAACATCTTAAGTACTGAACTTTTAAAACACCTACCAGCCTGCTTTGGCCACACTGCTGGCAGTATGTTAAAATAAGTGAATGAATACAAAAGCCAACCTTTGTTGTTTCGATGATGTCCGCGCACCCAGAAGATGGTGGCGCAAGCTCAGAAAAGTAAAGTAAATTGTGCATATGTGAGCATATATGCAGAAAAAAGATGGGTAAAACCGTTCACATTAAACCACATATTATAAAGATATATATATATATGTAGGTACAGTGAATCGTTATTTTAATCCCAATTTTCTAACGTCATAGGTACTAATAGCTATTGAGTTATGTGGGTAAGCTAAAATGTAGGAATTAAAAACTGTGATTTGTACGGTAATTGTAGACCTTCAGTTCGTTGATTCGAGCTGCGGGTGCGACTAGTGGCAACGTATCTTGTTCTTCCTAAATTTAGCGGGAAAAATGCTTTTCGCTACATTCAGCTCTTGAGCGGCGACGAACGGACGCAGCACACGATCGCATGGATTGGCGGCCCTCAAGATGCTCTGACATTTAAAACGCCAGAAGGATATCATTCTATCTCAAACGGGGAACAAAAGGAAGGCTGGCCTCCGTGTAACACGTGAACGCCTTCTCTTTTGGCAACACTGGCATTGGGAAATCTACCTCAAGAAAGGTTGAACGATATGGCACCAGAACTTATTGGTGTGTCTAGACTTTAAAAAAAAAAAAAAACTATTTAAGCTGCGTTATGGTTACAGATACCTTAAAAAAAAGGTGGGGCCAGCCCCGTGCTACTGGTTGTTGCTCTGATGCCAATGAGAATGTGACCTTCAGCGACAAGAGGGCCGACGACCAATTTAAAAAGCAACGAGCATTAACACAAAGTGCAAGTAGCTGCTTTTCTAGGCCTGCGAATAATTATGGCCACTGGAAACATAAACGCCGTGTGTGCCGAGTTAAGAACATCTTAATATCGCTTCGCGACCAAAGATACCGTGGCGTCAGAGGATAAGAACGCCGAGGTGCTAATCACGAAAGAAGAAGCACAAACATACTAAGAGATGTCTTGCGTTTCTTTTTTTTTTTCTTTTAAGCTGTCGGCGCGTATAGCAAATAGAGGACGAGTGATTTAGGTAAGGTTTCGAGGGCCCTCGGTTCAGCGCCCCGTTGTCACACACACACGACCGTCGAGAGAGCGAGCGCCGACCCCTCATTGGGCACTCTGCACCGAAGGATCCTTATCGTCCTGTGCCATCCACTCACTCGTGGCCACGTTCGAGCACTCTCAATTCAGAACCAATTTGGGAACAGTACGACCAATTTCCATTCTTCTACACCTCCCATGCCCCCCCCCCCCCCCCCCCCTTTTTTTTTCTCTTCATGCCCCTGTCTTATAAAGAAACAGTACAAAGTATATGCTGCACATTCAAACAAATACAAAAAAAGCGGGTTGAAATTTTCGTTATTCGCGCCAAAATGAAAAGCTCCGGAATGTGTGGAAATTTCGTTGAAGGGCACCGGTGTGTGCGATTGGGAGTGCAGCTCGTGGTATAGTTTCGGGAGGTTATAGCTACCAGTCGGTATGCAATTTTAGAGCTCGTCATGTTACCAGAAAGATAGCCGTGCTTTTCTTCTATCCCGGTTCGTTATAAACTGGAATGTTGCAAGTTCCTGCCCTTGCAGTCCGTATTGTCACGAATAAAACCAGCAGAAAACGAACTGGTGCTTCAAAAGTTAACGAGACAGGTACCAGTGGTCCTGCGTCGGCGAATAAGCAGCGCGTTTTCTTAGCTTAGATGCACGCGGCACGTTGAGGAATGCTCTAAACCCCAACTCACGGTGACCAATAAAGTAAAAAGAAAAACCACAACTCATGGTGACAGCTAAAAATTGGCTGTAACCTTCCTAAGACTGAAGATTGATGAAAAAATTAGGACCGAGTGGAGTTCCTCCCTGTGGCACCACTGTGCGTTGCCGACCTTTCACGGAAATTTTTTTTTATTATTTTATTCCAAACGATTGAAAAATGATCCACATGGTTCGCACTAGAATTATCAAGCTTCAGATCTGCGTAATTGAAAAAAATTAATTTTCAGAAAGCTTGATCTGAAATGCCGGCCCGGAGTTATGACGTAGTTTTTTGGATGTCTTCAAACAGGAAGCGTCGGCGAACTTTCTCTTCTTCTCCCTCGCCGTTTATCATCGTTCAGTGCCGGTGTTAAAATAAGAGTCAACAAACTAAGTTTTCTAACGGGTCGAAATGTCCATCCAGGCCAAAATTTTAATGAAGTCAAAATGTCCATCCAGGCCAAAATGTCCATCGAGTCAAAATGTCCATCGGGGCCAAAAAGTTCATTGAGTCAAATATGTGTCATCCAGGTCAAAATGTTCATCGAGTCCAAATTTTCATTCAGTTCAAAGGGTCTATCGATCGAAACAAAATGTCGATAGAGTCAAAATGTCCAATATTGTACATTTCGACTCGGCGGGCATCCTGACCTGGAATCGTTTGGCGGTGATCGCAAACCTCCCCAAAGAAAACGAGCGCCGTGACGACGCAATTTTGTTGCTGCTTGATTAGAAACTTTAAGGCAACCGGTTTTGCACTTCCAGTACGGTACGATGGGCGGTCCGGTACGCACTGCTCATATCGGTGACTTCTGTGGTGGCGCATGCGCAGTTCTTATCGGAGGGCGCATCGTACCGTATCGGAATAGCAAAAACTGTTCCCTAAAACTCCCTAATATCTCCATTGGTTCGTAGAGGCGGCTGTGTTCGTACTTAAACTGAAACGGAGTATAGGCAACCTGCAATGCTGTTTGGTTCGGCGATATTTGTAGCGACTGAAGCAAGGAGCGGTACGCATGGAAGAGGCGGCCGCACTGCTCAAACGCGAGCTATTACTTTGGTGGCGTCGCAGTGGCTGAAGCGAGAGCCGCTGGCTATAGGCCTGGAAGGCCTGGGCGGAGAACATGCCAGTAAGGCGGAAACCACGGCCCCTGCGGGCCAATCGGAAGAACGGAGTGAGGCGCGTAACTGACTACGTATCGCCTGAGTGCGCTTTTACTCTGAACATATATGAGAGTTTTCGCTGCGTCATTCCTCTATTTGTGCGCGTTGCGCTTTTACGTTGCGAATATATCGAAGTCGTCGGAACGCAATGGTGGGCATAGCGTTCACCTTTTTTCAAGTTACAACGTGACAGGGTCTCAACCGCGGGCTTTCACTCTGATGGCACCGCCTGTCCGGTGCGAACTTGCTATACAGGCGCGCCGATGTGGAACGGGGAGTTTCGTTTAAGCGCAGGGCTCTGGAGATTCGGAAAGGCGCCTCTTCACAGATGAATATAACTATAATATACGCTTTAATAGCCTCGTTGTAGTCACGACCACGTGCCGAAAATAAAAAGCCTGAACGTCAGCTGATTTGTAGCGTTATTAAATATAAAGAAACAAAATTTCAAATATTGGGGTCTCTCTGCGTTTTTGGACGCGGCACGCGATATCAGCCAAGTCACTCCTAACTGAATAAAATTATGTTATTTAAGTCTAGAGACGGAGCGCAGAAAATAATATTGTCAGAATGCCTCAAACTATCATCCGCATTGTTATTTATAGTAATCGCTGTCAATACCAAAACCCCGGATTCTCCGCAAATAGATAACAAATTTGCTACGGGTCGATCTCGATCTTCGCGAAACAAAAATGTGACACTACGCGGAGTACGCTCTCCAGTAAACGAAAATAGATCGAGGACGAAGGAGAGGAAGCGTTCTATAAAAAGACGCACCTATAGGTCCGCCGGAAATGGTAATAGAAAAAAAAAATTGGCGAAGAAGGCGCGAGCACACTGAAATTGCGGTGGGGATGAAAATGCTCCTTGATCGACCTCTCTGCAGTCATCTGCAGGCGCTTGTCTCCATCAGGAAAAGGAACCTCCGTCTATGTTTTTCTCTCCTTTTTTATTCTTCTTCTGAGTTTTACCATCTCCGCGTTTTATGGTTCTCCTCTTCGTATCTCTCTATAGTCGGTTCATTGTTTTTCAATCTTGGTCCATCTCTTTGGGGCTATATGCGAGCGCGGCTAATGGCTGAGAGCCAGGTTCTGCCTGCAGCGTTGTGTCGAAGCCAACGGGTGATTTATGCTTCGTGAGATTGTATAATGTGTACGAGGGGTTTGGTTTTTCCGCCACCTTGGACGAAAGGAATAAAAATAATCGGCGATAAAAGCGACGCTGGTTCGACATACTGTCGATTCTCGTCTTCCGGAAGCGACAAAGATGCTCATATACTTTAACTACTACCATCGCATACTTAAAACAAAGTTTATCAGCAGTCTTATTTTAAGTGCCACTACCTGGCTAAACAAAAAAAAAAGTGTTTGCATGCAAAAAAAAAAAAAAGAACTTGGCGACGCTAAAGCTACGGTTTTAAGAATGGAATGCGATAGGGTTATCGGGCCCCGTTTTGCAGAGCCTTCTCATTTAAAAACCCGCGCTCCATCCCATGCCGTGCAAGCGTGTGTGCGCGGTCTAGTCGGTAACGTCACTTGTCACACGACACGTCTCGTGTGACATTTTGTCACGTGATGCGTGACGTCACACGTGGCTGAGAAGTCATGACCCTATCGACCCGCCAAATTCAGTGCAAAATTTGTCGCTAAATTTGGCCGGAAAGGTTTTCGCTAAATATGGAGGGAAACATTTCCCGCTAAATTTTGCAGAAACTTTTCTCGTCAAATGTAGCGGGTCGATAGGGTCATGACATCAGACGTGGCAACACGCGTTGCATTATGGGATTTCCTTGGTCCCACCGACGCCGGATTTTCTGTGGCACGAGCTCCTAAACGCTATCGAGTTAAAAAATAAGCGGTACAACGGAGGATTTGACGATTGTCGAAAAATTTATTATCTGTCAAAAAGGTAGGTCTTTATCTTTTGAAAAAGAAATTGTGAACGTGTCAAATCTATTTCGAGGCAAATATCAATTGCCTATCGTTGCTGTTTTTTTTTTTTCTTGGAGAAAAACAAAACCATTTTAATACTATTTTTTTAACGTGGCGAAATATTCTGATCCGGAGCACTAAGTTAAGGGGGAACTCCGCTCAGTTCCGAAGATTTCGGGAGAATGAGGGGTTCCGCATTAATAGGCCCTAGTAAAAGACACCATGTCATTTGCTTCCCCTAAAAAATTTGGCAGAGACACTTAAGACTGCTTACGCGTAGAAATGCGAAAGCATTCTTACACGCAGCGCATTCCTACAACCAGCGCGTCACGTTTTCCTTTTTCACACGACGCGCCGGCGGTGACATCACGCTTTCCCAGTGCGCAGGCGCGGCGCACCCGCCGGCTCCACGGCTTCTGTGACGATGCATCTGCGCTGCTGTGCTTTTCTCTGTGTTTTGTTTCTGAGGCTCGTCTGCTTTGACCTTGAGCGGCCCCGCTGGCTTCCGTGACGAAGCATCTAATATGACGCGTCGCAGCCAATGAGAATTTAGGTGCCGTTTTCGCTGGACAGACAACACCGGCTTCGCTCCATGGAACAGGTAATGCTTTCGCATTAAAAATGGGATATATAGTTTAAAATCTAATTTTAAACATGAGCAGAAATCGAAAACGAAACTTCGACTCCGTCCGGCAACATTCGCCTCGGGCCGCCAAGAACATGGCTATCACGTGGTACGAGATGTCACGTGATCCTCTACGCAACGGCGGGCAGGATTAGAGAGGGCGTGTGCAAGGCGCTAGTGTCGTCTGCACCGCACTCTTTACCACGTTTTGATGTCTACGACATTCGACGACGTCTGCACAATTGCGGCATAAGTCTGCGCACGTGGTGTCCGTAGTGTGGACGCAACTCCGCGATGCAATGGTCACAAACGGTGAGACGAAGACGGCGGTGGGTTACAACCTTTTATTTCAAAGATAAATTGCCTGCACCCGTTTGAGGGCGACAAAATCACTGAAACACAGCCTCATCATGCAGCAGCAGTCAAAACCAAAATGAAAGTATTATTAATATGTATAATAACGAGTCATCGCTTTAGTGCGAAAGCATTAACTGTCCCATCGAGCGAACGGCTTTGCTTTGAAGCCGCGCCAAACGGCACCTAAACTCTCCTGTCCCAATGAAGCGAAGTGAAGCCGATTTCTGATGTATAGGCTCCCATTGGCTGGCGCGCGTCATCAAGGAGCAAGGCTGCCATTTGCTCACGTGCAGCGTAGTTCCAAAAACCCATCACCAGAGAAGAACTCTTTACGGCCGCGCAGCGCACGCAGCGGTCCGGCCGCAGGTAAGAAGTGCGGCGGTGCGGGACTGGCCGCACAGCCCGCTCGGGCAAACTCCCGAGATGCTTTACGGCCGACTACGTCGCAGACGAGCTAAGGGAGCGGAAGAACGGCATTCATGCTTTCGCATTCACACCTCATAAGAAGTGCTTAGGCGTCTTCGAACTGTCTTCTTGCAGTTTTAAAGAACATGCAAGCTTCAAAATATAGATAAAAATATATACATGATAACCAAAACTGACTTAGAATATCTGTCTGCATTCCTGAAACGGGGGACGAGCATACGTTGGTTCGTAAAATTTATTAAAATGACATTATACAACTGACAATATTTCCAGCGCTGTATATATTTCTACTCGGTAGTGTTACAAGCACGGTCTTTGTTGTACGGTGGCTCATTTTCATAAAACAATCTTCGTCCGTACTGCGCGTGCATAAAAACCAGATTCGCGTGAGGTGAAGCGTTTGCACATGCGCAGTTCCAACAACAGCGCCTCCACATTTTCCAGACGTCACGGCCATCCGTCCGCGCGTTTCCTCGCCATAATGTAAGGGTGAACTCGCGTCATGTTACGTCATTGGACTACGTGACGCCATAAATTAACACCGTGACGTCAAGTCAGGCGGAGTCACGTAACAGTCGCCAACAAACGACTTCGTAGCATGACGTCCATTTACCCACCAAATTTAGGGAGGAAATTCAAGTCGCCTGACCCGACGTCGGGCGAGGTCACGACGACACAATGCAATCTTGTGTACTTACACCGATCCACGCGAAATAGTGGTTAGAGTGAGGGGTGTCTCGGGGGATCTCAGGCTCTCGAGTACTTCAAAGGCGGTCTGAAACCCGTGGAGAGAGTAGATCCAGCCGTCGCGCTCCTAGAGTCAAAGCTGAGAACTAAGCAGGGTACAAGAATTATTCGGCCGTGTTTCTGACACAGTGCTCGACTGACGTATAGCCTAACGCTGTGTTAGCGTTTGGATGCATGAATATGTTTCAAGTTTTAAGGGAAATTGCTTGTGAGGCAGTATCACTACCCCCCCCCCCCCCCCCCCCCGCTCCCCCCCTTATCCCTTGAGGTGACCACTACAGAGACTTCCCTCCTCCGGTAGGAGACGTAAGGCACTGCTCGATCAATGTGGCAAGGAAATGTAGGTCACACTACTTAAAATCTTGGCGTCAGGTAGTGGCCTAACGTTACTTCACTTTCCCCTATAAGGTTAGCGGAAATACCGTAAAACAATACAATTTAATTTTATTTCCAAAAGTGTTAGGTCTAAAAACTGGCACAGAGAACTTGAAAGTGGGGGTCCGTATAAGCACATAAATGGGGTACGTGTTCACCACCTGGAACGACTGTTTAATGTCTTCGAAACAAATTTATACAATCGCCCCATAAAATCGGCAATCCACGCATTACGCGAATTTGGAAATCGAGGTCGCACCCGCGTTTTAAGAACTTGAGAGTGGTACTGCCCTTCTTCTTTTTTCTATCCGATCCCCCAACCGAAGGTCACTGCGAACATAAAATACAACGACCTTTCCCAAAGGTCAAGGCAGGTGGCACATCCCCAGAGTGTTCTCCCAGAAGTAAGCGACTCGTTCTCTGCACGCGGCACGCCGAACTTATCTAAAGTGCCTATATTTTGGAGTGCTTTCGGCTGCTCGATGGGCGTCAAGTGATTAGTGGGCCGCGCTTGCAATACGAGACGCGAGGGGGTGACGAAGGCGTCGATCGCCTGCAAGCGTTCCAGCCCTTCCGCCCGCTTTTCTTCTTCGCCGCCCCACAACGCAGCGCCTGCGCACTTGCAATCAGTGGCGTAGGAGGCGTCCGCCATTAAATTGCAAACGATTCCTACGGTGCAAGTTGGTTCCTCTCCAAGAGCTAGGCTCTCTACACCTGACTTCCAACCTGAGCCTCCTTCTGGTGGTTGGAAGAAATTTCCGAACCCGAGACTGAACGGCGTTGCCAGGGTTACGGTTCCGGGACGCGTCCCATGGGAACCGGAACTCCCAGAGGCCGGAAGTTCCAACTCCTGACGTGGGGATGATGGCAGGCGTAAAGGCGGGGAAGTTCCGTTTCGATGCGCCCGTCTCGAGAGCGGCGGAGATGAAAGAGAGAAAGAGAAAAAAAAAAAGGGGAAGAAAAAGGAAGCTCTTCGGAGCTCTAGGGAGGTGGAAATGGGGAAAGTCCTTGGAGACGTCCCAACTCGAGATCGATGCTGTTCTCGCAAACGATACAAACTGAAGCGGGGAGCCCCTGTCAACGGGGAGAAGTGTGTGCATTGCGTCTCTTCGGTTTTAGCTCTACGTGCTTAAAAACAGAGAGCCGAGTTTGTAGAAAAAGAAAAATTTATGTCTTCGCTGGCTGCTGCAAAAGGAGATGAAAAGCGATAGGATTTCAGATCTTTTGAGGCGTCTGTGGACGCCACGTCGGGTGAGGCAGGGTCACATCACGTCACGGTGTGTCGTCAGGAACGCGGCATCGCATGGCGTCACGTCAGGTGATACTGCGACGTGACGCGTGCTACATCAGGTCAACGTGTGACGTCCCGGCGTCGGTAAAGCGCCGTGGCATGGAGTCTCATCACTTTGACACTGTGACGTGATGTATTGGGCGTCGAAGTCATGTGACGGATTTCAGGTTACGTGATATCAAAGTGCCACGTCGTAATGTGTCGGATGACGTGACACGTCATTTATGCCTCAATTTCTGTTTTCCTGCCAAATATCCCGGAAAAACGCCTCCCCTCCAAAATACGGAGGAACACATTTCCCGCCGAATTTAGCGATAGAGCCGCGCGACGACGGTTGGACGCGCGAAATCTCGTGGTTTAGTGCTTGTTCAGTAGCCGACAGTTTCAGAAACGCCGGTTTTTGAAACCTATTTAGTTCCCGTTTCTTGCCGCGTGATTCCTCCTTGAATGTTCTTATCTGCTTATGTCGCAATCTGATCTGTTTCGGAGCGATAAGAAGATGGTAGGGACTAGCCACGATTTGCCTTTCTTAAGTTGTCGGTGACACTAGGAATGCCGTAGCCTGAATGTTTGGTCGTCTTATAGCCCATTCAACCGACCATAAATGTCCCTTCAGCTTAGGGACCTTTACGGTCGGCTGACAATCAGTTCGCGATCCTCCGCGCCTGGCGTGTGCTCGCGACTGACGAGCACACGCTGATTTGTCGATTGCAAAGGGACCTTCGTTAAAGGTACCTTTATGCTGGCCGTGTGAATGGTGCATTAGTAAGGCGCCGTTAAATATGAAGTTTTTTTATCTTGTATCTCAGAAGCTAGGTTTTCAATACAACTATATACGTATAACTATTTCTCTGTCTTATTCAAGTTAAAAAAAATGGCCAGCATACAGGAACTTTTAACATAGGTCCCATTGCAATCCGCGCATCAGCCCCCGCTTTTGGGTCACGAACACACGCAACGCACAAAGAATAGTGAATTGATTCGCCGCAGAGAATAAAGGTCCTTTGGCTCAATTTTTCATGATCGTATGAATAGGGTATTAGACAAATTTCCAAGTGAGAAAAAAAAAAGTATTAAACACAATATTTTCTCAAACTGTGTCACTCGAGGTACAACAGGTTTATTCTGACTTATCCAAGTACCGCCATCGTTTGATCGTGCCGCAGGCGCTCCTATTGGATGCCGGTGACGCGTTGCCATTTTCGGCTCATAGCGCATGCCATATCTAGGCGCGCACTTTCCGATTTGTATGGTGTAGCTGCCGGTGACGCGCCGCCGTTTGCGAACACGTTCGTATTGGTCTACTCTAGTTGCCGGCGCAACGCCGCCACGAGAAACTAGATTGGCGGCGACAATCCGCCATGTTTGGCTCAAGTGAATTCCAGCATGCACCAGGTTGGCGGCACTTGTTTTATAAAATCCAACCACTGCTTCAGACAGGTTTAAGCCAATTGCACGGAGGAAGAAACACATTTAGGTGACGACTCTGGCCGCACTTCCCGCGGGAAAGCGCGCGACCAGCTTGTGTTCGCAGCCAGCCTGGAACCAGGAGTAGTTAGTTCCGCGCCGCCGCGGAGGGCGCTCAGGTGTTAGGTCCCTCCTCGGTGGCCACGGTGTCGGCGGCGTAGCGTGCTCGCCTTTTTCGCGGTGTGGTGGTAGTGTGCGGACAGTAACTGGCCTCGTGTTTTGCATTAATACTGTGTTGATCACAGGTGCCACCATCGTGCACGAATGTGAGCCACCCGAAGAAGAAAAAGAAGAAGGAGGAGAACACAGATTTACGGACTCTGGCGACTTGGTGGCAACGTTGTTGGTGGCGGTGTGGCGGCGGTGGGGTACAACAAGAAGCGGTGAGCGAGGGAATACGGGACCACCGCTGGGAGAAACAAGCGGAGCGGTCGGTTTGGAAGGGACCCAAAACTTAAGCGCTATCTATCCCCGTGCGAGTGAAGCGCTCGGTGCGCCGAATATTATGTGTCCGCCTCATCAGAGAGTGTCATCACCTCAATGTGTTTCTTCCTCCCTGGCCAATAGACCGATCTCACCAGCCAGTTTGACTACGTTACTGTTGCCGCAACGCATCGTGGGTAGTTTAATCTTTTTGCACGTGCGACAACCTCGCTGGAGCTCTGTGCGTGTAGAGCACGAGACGGCACGAGCCCTCTCGTGCACTGCCGTTTCCCTCCTGCGAACTAAAGTTATGGCGTCGTCATCACGCATGCCCCGAACGCAGGGTGAGATAGGTATTAATTAAGTGTTTAATTAAGTGAGTATCTTTTATTCCTGTTAAAATTATTTTTACAGCAAAAGCCAAAGTTTGGCGATGTTGCGCTCATTGCAGACAAGGCCCCAACTACGACTTTTATTCAATATAAGCAAGGTTGACGATGTTTTTTTCTTTTTTTTTTGTAATATGGGGGGGGGGGGGGGGGCGGTGGCAATATATGAACTTGCTGTGGACGGATGAGTACGGAAAAAACGCGCAAGAGGACAATTCAACTGCTGTGTCTCATTGAGCTCAATAGCTAAGCCAATTTCGTGCCGGCCGGAAGGATGTTGAAACTATAGATGAAACCATCACAGTGATGAAGACAAAGAAACGGTAGTTGAATTCCCATTGGCCAAAAGCGATACAACGCAGATGTAGGAATGCACTGCGTGTAGGAATGCTTTCGCATTCCTACTCGTAAGAAGTGTTAAGTATTCCTCGGCGTTATTTTGTGGAAGCTAGCGAGCTTTTGTGTCTCTCACATCGCGGTCTTGAAGCGCCAAGCATTCGCTGCCCGAAACCAAGGGTCCGGCTCTTGCGAAAGGCTCGAGAAATGTTGCCCATTTCAAGGTTCCTACGGGACCCCGCTCTATAAATTATGCATGCTTGCTGCATATTTTTTGTTTGTTCATTTGGACGGAGAAATGGTTGCGGCCGTCCTCTGGCATTAAGGAAATATAAGCGAAAGAAGAAAAGAAAAACAAGCAGGGAAGTTTCAGTTTTACTATCCGAGTTTATGTGAACAAAAATGCTCGCGCACGAGCTCGAAGGATACCCTTACAAACCGACGTTCTGTGACGAAACAAAAGATTACGGCGTATCTCTCGAGAAAACCCCGAGATACGCTCTAAAGAAACACGAAAAGAAGCAAGAAAAGGCGTTCAGGCGTTTGAAAAATGTAGCCTAGAGTCAAGTCGGTATAAATGCCAGTATGCCATTCATATCCCTTTTTCAGCTTTTCTCCCTTAATATTTGGTGTTTTTATTTTATTATTATTTCTCTAGTAGTTTTTCTTTTCATTTATGAGAATCTACTGCGGCGCGATTCCACTAAGATCCTTTCGTCCTCGAGATTTCTTCCTCCAATTCTATTTTAGTTGTTATATTCTACGAGATTTTTTATTATCCGTCTCCAGAATCCTCGAACGTTATCCAAACTTACGCTTTGTCTATTTGTTTCTTTTACTAAACGGTTAGTCATTTTATGTTTGTTTTTACCTTGTAGCCGTCGTTCTGCTACAAACCAGTCTTGGGTATCTCTTGGGTACTTTATGGGGTTTTCTCATTTTCGTTTTTCCTCGATTACTTTTCACGCCGGACTTCTCTTTTTCCCAGGAGGATTTATTATTTATAGCAATCCCGGCAACTTTTCGAACCAACGTATTTTTTGTTAGTGGCTCTTTCGATTCCATTCACGGGGATGAATAAATAACCGAAAATAAGCGAGGACCTTCAATAAACGAGCAAACAGGACGAAATCTAAGGGACTAAATTGCACAAAAAAAATAATAAGGACACCCTAGACTCTCTTCATATATCTTCGCTCACGATCGGGCTTGGATGGCAGAGCCCCGGTTGGGATAGAAGGCCACTTTGTAAAGACAAAAAAGACAGAAAAAAAAAAAAAAAAAAAAACCGAATAAGAAAACACAGGCAAAACAGATAACCACATGTGAGTACACTCTCACAAATTCTTACAGATATAAAAATGCACACACAAACGCAAACAAAAAACAAGCAAAACACAAAATACTGAGAATGGGCTTCCAGTGGACATCTTTTGCGGTCGTCGCGGTAGAGCTTTCGGAGTAGAACGGAACGCTAAAATATATATATAGTTTTTTTGTGTTTTTTTTTTTTTCTGGACCAAAGATAATATACAGATCGATTTAGGTCCGTTCATCTGTCATTTCTGCGGCCAGAAAATTGAACCTTGTTCGTTGAAAATATCTTTTAACGTGTTTCCTTTTTGTTTTGTTTTTTGCTTTTTTGTTTTTTCTTTGGGAAGTTGCTTTTGATTTAAGTCAGATATGAGCCGTGAGCGCGAGAGTGAGAATGGCGATATCAAGTTTTGGTTGGATCACTATTTTTTTTTTTTTTTGCCTCTTCTTATATTCACTTTTCTTTTGTAAGGCCCCTGAAATTTATTAAATTTTGGTCAGCCCAGAAGCGCGCTGTCTTTCTTTCTCTCTGGATGTGTAGGCGGTGATTCTTGGCGGATAAAGAATGACGGTGAGTAAAGAGGAAAAAAAGTCACTTCCAGATTAAGAAATAAATAACGTAAAAAAACGCTATAGGGGCGGACTAAATTTTTATACGCAGGATTTTAAGGTGCATGAGGGTCCAATGGTTGAATTTTATTTGCTACATCAATTTCCTCTTCCATCGCATCAAGGCTAAATTGTGTAAAAATAGCCCAGAACATATAAAAAAAATGAAAAAAAAAAGATTAAAAAAGAAAGGAGAAAGTGAAAGATTAAGGGCTTGAAACCTGGTTTTCTCCAATTTCCCTTAAAGCAATGCTAAAACAAAGACTTTCCTTTTTTGTTTATTTTTTCTCGAAGCATCTTTAACTTTGTGTTAGTGTTTTTTTTTTTGTTTTTTTTTTCGTTTGTAACTACGAGGTGTTAGAAGTAGAGTGTTCGTCGCGTGTTCGGTTATAAGTTTTCGTTTTTGTGGGCCCTTTTATGCAAAGCGAGACACACGACACGGGGCTTCGGAAGGGGGTGTGGAAGATGGTGCGGTAATGATCTCCGAGACGGAGTGAAAAATTAAGCTCTAAGTGAAAATGCGTGTTCCGCCGCCCACTCTGCGGTTGCTCTTTTTTTTTCTCTCTCTCTTTCTCTTCTGCTTTGTATTTTGAGGTTGCTCGCTTCGGCGCTGCGTTTTCGACGTCTGACAAAAGGAAATCAGGAACAACATTTCGGCACAGTTGTTTCCCAACATTGAGGAAGATAGTGTTGGCGATACACGTCCTTGTTAACAATTTTCCATGGAATTTTTTTAAAAATATATATTCAGCATAAAATTTAAAATAATTTTTAAGTCAGTTCTTTTGGGCTTCCGCCGGCACATCCACACTAACATGCGCCTTTAACGTTGCGCCGCTACAGTGTACTGAATACGGGGTAGCCATTGGACCGGCACGACTCGAGAATGGGAACTCGTGAGGCTGAGTGCGTAGTCGACGATCGCGGCGCTCCAGTCGACAGGGCAGCAGAAAGTCGCTGCAATCCGCACGTGCCGCCGCACGTGCGCGCAGTGCATGCGGTGCATGCGCACAACCACCACCATACCGATACTGCCGATGCGCCGGTGTCGACGCACCTATCGCGATCTACACCACTCGCGACACGCGAGTTGCTCCGGTCGCAACACTAGCCTAGTACACTAGGGTAGTGTACTAGGGTAGTTATAGTCACGTCCTAGTAGTGTACTAGGATACATTCCAGTAGACTAGCTTCCTTTCATTTACGTGTACCTCTCGCACCGGTGCAGAAAAGTGTAGGGCAGTGCACTTCCCGTACGTGTATTCAGATACGACTGGAAGTACACCGCCCTGTACTTTTCTACACAGGTAAAAGAGGTGCAGATCATTCGAACGAAGCTACTCAATTACTCAATTTCTAAGTGAGAGATAAAAAAAGGAAATAAACTGTTTCTCTCTACCTGCACCACCTGACGGTATAACAGGTTTGATCCAATATAATATAAAAAATGAGGACCGTAATTGACCAAACGTTTCTTTAGTCCTTAAAGCCAATTAAAAAGAAAAACAGGGAGACAGCTGAACGTTGGCATTGGAACGAACTTGGAGAATCTTGCGAGCAATTATGAGTATTTGTGTTTCGTTTTTGTCCTTTGGTATTAAGTTATTAATGGTTGTTCCGCTTGGTCCTGCCTCTTGCCTTCTGTGTTCTTGACGACGAGGAACTTGTCTTCTTCTTTAAAACTTTCGTACTGGAATATATAAGAAAATGAATTGGAAACATTTTTAAAATTTTATTTTATTTTAATGATTTTCTTTTTAAAATTAGTTATGTATATCTACGTATCTTGGCTTTCTCATGTATGTTTACATTTTATTTATTATTTGTCTGTCGCCTTAATTATTTTTTTTTGAGGGGGGGAGGAGGGAGCAGAGAGCATTGTAATTTTTCGTTGTTTTTGATTTTTTTTTAATGATTATATTTTACAGCAAGAGATTATTATTATAGCTTTACATACCCTGGTATTTACCTATTTACATATTTACATTTTTCCCCGAGGGAGAAGGATCACACTTATAAAACTTCATGTTTGTATCCTGTATTCTTATCATGTGTTGCCATTAATCTTTTTTTTTTGAGATTGGAAGGAATGAGGTTATGTTTTGAAACAGACACTAAATATTTAGTCTTTTTCATCAGCATTACTTTTCTTTTTTTACGTTGTCAGTTGTTGGTGATCGGTCTTGAGGGGCTGCAATAAGAGATCAACCTCTTTTCTTTTTCACTGTCTCTCTTGGTTGTCCGTTCCTGAACACTGTTTCTTTGAGAGTAGATGACTTTTCGTTCCAGTTTTATTGTAGATACTCTCGTTACTCCTGGTGAGAAGCCCAGAACATGGAACTGGTCTTAGGCCCTCGTAACCTGATGTTTGGGGTCTTCTCTGTGGATGGCTGTTTGTCGCGGGTGGTTAGTGGAATCCCAGGGAAGGAAACTGGCTCACTCCCCCTGATCATGTTGTGGGCCTTCCAATTGCCATTGATTGTCGTGTTGGTTCAGGATGGAAAGCTAAGAGAAGCTCCGAACCAGGAACTGGTCCACGGCTCTCCTAACCAAAGATGGTCTTCTCTTGGAGATGGCGTTTTTTTTTTTTTTTTTTTTTTTTTTTTTAAGAAGCTAAGGACACCGGGAGAATGAAACTGGTCCAAATCCCCCTATCCACCACTTTTGGGTCTTCCAAGGCCATCGACAGTGTGCATATTAGCAGTTCAGGGTTTAAAGATGACTTTTGGTTGTCTTTTTCTTGGATTCCGTTCTTGTTTGGGGTAAAAGTTAGTCTGTAAGAAATGTTCTTTACAGTCGTTTTTTACTTGAGATTGATATCTTCCATTCTCAAGTTTATTACCAATACATATAATCATATATACATATATATACATATACATACACACATACATACCTACATATACATTCACATATATATATACATATATATATATATATATATATATATATTTATTTATTTATTTATATACTATGGAATGCTGTCTGAAATATGTTTAACGAACGCCTCCAGAGTATTTTAATGAGTTTTAGAGTTCAGTAGCTTTTGACGAATATTCAAGTTCATGTGCGATGTTGAAAGTTTTTGAATAAATGGTTTTGTTAGATGGCATGCAGCAAAGTAATGATCCATACTGGTACAAGTTTGTCCACAGGGACAAGTAGTGTGGCTGTGTATATTAAATCTATAGAAAAAAAAAGAAAATCTGCCGTGTGCAGTAATATTTTTGTGTGATGTTACTAGAAGGAGGGAAGCTTATGGGTAGATGATTGGTTGATTGTATCCATTTAAATAATTTTGTTTTTTTTTGCCATCGTTCTGCCAAGAGTGATTCCATCTCCTACGTGCTTATTCCATTATTGGATGTTTTATATTTTGTTTTGATTTTGGTAGGTGTATGTACTGGCCATGATAACGTGCCAAGTTTGCTAATTGGTCGGCTAGATCGTTCTCTAAAATATTAGAATGGCTTTTGACGTGAAAAAAAAGCCGTTGTATTAAATCTGTTGACTGATTGGATTATATGTTTTATTTCGTTAATTAAAGAAATTGCATTGTTTGGATTTGCCAATGCTTGTAGGACCGATAGGCTGTCGGCGTATATGTTACAATGTAGTCCATCTCTTGTTGCAATAATATAATCAAGGGCTTTTAATATGGCAATAGCCTCTGCATCGAATATCGTACTGTGTTTTGGTAAGCGATATTTTCCTATTTTTATAATTCTTTCATTGTTTTTCAGAATAATGAATGCTGCTCCCACCTGATCTAAGTACACTGAACCATCTGTACAGAGTGATATGACGTTGGTTATTTGAGATAGATTAATAAAATTGATTCTTTGGGATGATATATTGAATCTCTTTGTTGGATGAGTTTTCCAAAGATCTATAGGATACGATACCTCTGTGGAGGAGATACTAAGGCGATCGAATTGGGCGGGTATCTTAAGTTAGAAGACATTAAACATAAATGATTCTACGTCAAAATGTTGATTGGGATGATATTACATAGTATAGACCGACACGCGCGGCTCTGTTTACCAACACGGCCGGAAGGCCGCGCATGCGCGGTAGCTATGTGGGCAAAAGCAGCCCGGCTGTCCGTGTTTTCGCCATTGCGCTCTATGGCGTGCGCTCGTTGTTGACGTTGTAGGGACGCTTGTATCTTTATTTGTGCGTCGTATTTCCTCATAACGTATGTCGTATGCTATGCCCGACTATTTGAGCTCGTTGCCCGAGCCTGAACGGTAGCGGTATCGAAACAAACTGTGCGTGGACGGCGTTGCCTACGAGGATTCGTACGCCGTAAACAAGGCCTGCTGGACTTCCGACGTAAGGTTGCTGCCACGGAAGTCAACGGCTCAGGTCGTCGTTTATTCAGTTTTTTTCGCCAAGCCAGTTCACGGCCGACACGGTGCAGGCGTACAAGTCTCTCGAGGTCTACGATTACATCGAGTCGGTTTCCGCACTGCCGGCGGGATCAGCAGGCTGTGGGTCTGCGGAAGTGTGTGTATTCATTAATTGATTAAATACACAGAGCGTCTTCAAGTCAAGGTATGATATTTTTCATACCCTCTTGACCACAAGGCATTACAACCAATAAAGGTTTGTCCGTTCTGCAGTCTTGACGGTAACAGGTTACAAGTAACGGCGTTACTAGGAACGCGTTACTTTTTTCAGTAACGTAGTAACCTATCCGTTACGTTTTCGGCACAGTAACGGGTAACGTACTTATGTTACTATTTCAAGTAACGTAGTTACATTAGTCGTTACTACTTCCCAAGTCTTAAAGAAATTACACTTCAATTGTTTCCGTGTTTTAGGCGTTAAGCCATGTTTTTCTTTGCGTCTTTCCCCTAAGTATTTAGGTGAAATCGTGAAAAGAGCTAAAGTAATTATGTTCAGTTTCTGCATGAACATAATGTTTCTTGATATATGACCTGTATCGTCAAAACCGTAAAATGTGTTACATCATAATTTAAAAAAAGTAACGCAGAAGTAACGTGCCTTACTTTTTATCGGTAGCGGCAACGCGTCCTTTTATTTTTAGATAACGTAGCTCAGTAACGCGTACCTTTTATTTGCAAGTAGCGAGTAACGTATTTCGTTACTTTTTTTTTGGGTAACGCCTACAACACTGCCGTTCTGTCGTCGATCCCCTTCTGCTCGGTAGCACGGGCGTAGCGAGCCTCCGACGAGCGCTTGGGGGGTGCCCGGGTGCGTTGTGCGCGAACACCGTGGAAACAAAATTCGGGTGGTCTCGATCAGACAACGGTTTCCCTGCACATAGGCAAGCCTCGGGACGGAGATTGAAATGGAAGCCGCACTTGCCCCCAAGAAAGTGTTTGCCGCACAAACGGTCGTTCGCGCGAGGCGACCATTCTTTTCGATCCACGGATATTATTCACCTTCTATGCGTTTCAGAGTCTGCCGGGAACTTGTGGAAACTCACTCCGCTGCTTTTCTTGTACATTTCGGTGCTATTAACGGCAACACAGCTTCGCGGCATGCTGAAATGCTATGACGCCCATGCGAAACGTGCGCGCTTTTGCCCACACCCCCCGGCTCCGGCGCGATCGCAGCGCCGCCGCAGCTCCGTGACGTCAAGCCCGCGTGTCGGTGTATAGGCAGGCTTATGTTAGAAACTGTGCGGAACGCTCTTGCTATTTTAAGTAATGGTAACCTTTGTATGGATTTCAGTTGTCTGAACATATGTGAATTTCCTAATGGTCTCCACCACGCGGGTGATTCATACACTATACATCTTTCTATGCTTCGTAAGTATATTTCCCGTAGTTGGCTTGATGTGATACCCCAATTTGTTAAGTATACTTTTGAGATGTTGGCTGTATGGATTTGGACTTTCTGTTTTATATATTGAAGGTGTGGTAAGAAGGTGAAATGTGAGTCATAAATGACTCATAAAAGTTTAAGTTGTTTCACTATTTCTAACTTATGATCGTGAAATTTTAATATTGGGGGTCTTTTTTTTATAGATCACCTCTAGTTGTTATTAGACATTTACATTTCGAGTAGTTCAAATATAATTTACGTTCGGATGTCCACTGTCCTATTTCTTGCAGTATTTCGATAGTTCTTTCTTCTAATTCTCTTCTTGAGTTCCCTTCTATGACAACTACGATGTCATCTGCAAATGCTTGTAGATATATGTGATTTGGAAAGGTTCTTTCAAGTAATCCTGATAGTAACATATTCCATAGTAAGGGGCTCAGTGGAGAGCCCTGGGGACATCCCATATTAATTGATTTGTTTATTTCTTGTTTTTCTGGAGTGATATATGTGATATTTCTATCGTGGAAGAATGAATATAGCAGATTGTATAGTTTACTTGGGCAAGAATGATGTTTTAAATAGTCCAAAACTACCGGATAACATAGTGTGTTAAATGCTCCTGTAAAGTCTAGGGATACCATAGCTACCGCTGTTGATTTATTTTTTAGTTTTTGTAGATGTGTAGTAAGTGTGAACAGAGCTTGTCTAGATGATTTAAGATGTGTGAACCCGAATTGTCGTGGGTGTAATAGTTTTTTTTTAGTTAAGGAAGAAATATAATGTGCTATAGAGTGCACGTTCTAAAACTTTTCCGAGTATGGAATTTAGGCGAATTGGGCGATAGGCGTTGGGTTTTTCTTTGTCGTTATCTTTTTTATTTAGTAGTAGTATTTTCCCTTTCTTCTACTCCTTTGGAAAATATCCACATGTTAGACAAGAGTTGAATAGAGCCAGGAAAAATTCGGGATGGTTATGCCAAAAATATTTAAGAAAAGTAACATTGATTTTGTCTAATCCGGGGGCGGTTTTAAGTCGTAGCTTAGTTATTATGTTTGATATTTCTTGAAATGTTAATTCAACATCTTGGGAGGATAATGAGGGGGTGCATAAATATTGTCGTAAGCTAGTTATATATGGTGAGTCTTTTGTAATGTCGTCCGTCGGGAACACCGTATCTAAAATATATTGGACTGATTAATTAAATGAAGAAGTTAAAGTATTATCTGCTCTCAATATCGGTGGAAGAATTAGGGGTGACTTCCGCTTATTAAATGCAAGTTTATATGGGATTCTCTCGATGGGTTTGAAAATCACGTTTCGGGTCCTCGCCACTGCAAAAGCTGTGCGCTGAATACCAGGTCCCCCAGAAATGCTCGCTGCTACCAGATCCTCGCGCTCCAAGCGCTCCAAATCGGCGACCGGGGAATCTATTGCTCCGTCGTCGAACTGCCGGGCTTTTTGAGTATAGAGGAGGCTATGCACAAGCACAAGAGCTCGTGGTCTGCTCCGCAGAACGAACGCTCGCACTGCAAGTGAACGTCTCAAAGCCAGGAGGGCAGGCTAGCACGCGTTTGTTGCTTTGGCTGGATTCTCAGCTGAAGAGTGAACGGAGTACACACCTTTTCATAAAAGCGTATGAGGGCACGTTCATCGCTGTATTTTGTGTAATGCACGCGCATTTTGAGGGGATGGACTGTGATTTTTGTAAACGGTGGAAACGTCTATACGCCATTTTCGCAAGAGCTCAGCCATCTTGAATGTCATCACTTCTGGTATGCGGTAAAACATCGTTTTGATTTCTCCACGCCGCTGAAAGGTGTTTACGAAACATTTTTGATGGTCACACATTCATGCTTTGCCTCACCTATATTTTCTCGCATATTCCAGGTTAAAAGGTTTTATTATGTTTTCGTCCCCATAACACATACCCACGTGACTGAGAACGGAAGGGAAACAGGAAACGTATATACACCTTCCCAAGAAACACTCGACCCCAGGGAAAACAAACCGGTTTCGATCCCAGTCACTGGGTTTGATGCTAGACTCTCACCGGTGTCCCTGCTAACCGTAACCGAGTGGACTGCATATTGCGATAGGCACAGCCTGCGTAGGTGCAGTTTCAAACACTGCTGGCGGCTAAATTCTTGTATTTTCTCGCTGTATATTGTATTTCATGGTGTATGTATTTTCCCGATGACATTGAGAAAGCATCGTACAATATTTAAAAAAAACTAAAAAGGCAAAAAAAAAACAAAAAAAAACGTAGACTATTTTTTTAGGGGGGGGGGGGGGAGTTACGCGCGCGACAGAACGAATTCGACTGGGATGTTAGTTGTTATTTGTTGTTTTCTTACGATAAGGTTTGAAGGCGCCGTCCGATTAGCCGCGATTAGCGACTAGGCTCTTAGTCCCCCTGGTTGACACTAGCGCGCGCCCCCTAAAGTCACTAAATCCTAGGAAACTAGCTCCATTGCCTTTGCTACCTGCTAGCCGGACAAGTACATATACTTACATACAGGCTACCAAAACGTCGCAAGGCGACTGGATGATCTATCTACGTTGCCATGGAAATCGCCATCTCGTTCCATTAAAATCTTCGAAGCTTCCACAGGAGCAGTCGTGCTAAGATCACCATGGAACGTCATTGCACTGGAAGCGTTCCTCGCCAATATAAGCGTCTGTGGCATTGTGTATGCAATAAACTTATCAATCATGCCCATCTCCACGGATCTCTTACCATTAGATTGTTACTGTTGAGTATTTTAAAACAGTAAACTTCTTTTTCAGTGCCTCCAAGCACCAACACAGCGTGTGGCAGTGGTACAAAGATGTATGCTTCTCCGCCGGTGTGTGAATAGCAAAGTATCGGTATACAAGAAACGCTTCCATAGATCTTCATGTCACCAGCGAATTTAGATCGGCTCACCAAGGACAGAGGAGTCAAGAAGAAATTGCTAATTTCACAGAACAAAATAGCGACCATACGGAGAGCTTGGCGCTACATTCCCAGAACCCAGTGATTTTAGCGCCACCGTAGTCGCGTACCAAGTTTTTCCATAGCGTCATAAAGAAGTTTTGTGGCCAGCAGCGTATTTAAGCAATCTGGTAAACGAGTACAAAACTGCATCGCAAAGGAACCATTATAAAATGTCTGGTCGAAACACGGACACCATACATTACAGACCGACGCGCGCTCACGCACATACACAGACACACAAACAGAGGCACGAAATATGAAGTGAAAACCCGAGCCCGGGCGGTTTCCAGCAGAGCCGACTTGCAGAGCTGCGATAAGGACCCCAGCGTGTACCGGGGGCGCATTAAAGCGAAACGCCTGAGAGCTCGGCCCTGGTTCTGGCATAGCGTTCCCCTCTCCCTCCTCTCTCTCTCTCCCTCTCGTGTTTTGGTGAGAGCAGCGCCGCAGCGGTTCGCGGAGCTTGGCTTGGCTTCTGTTGGCCGCCGCGTGTCGCTATCGATCCGCGAACACTGTCACTGCATTGAGGGTTAATGACGCGGAGCTTCTCTTACAAGGCCCATTGCTCTTACCGTTTCGGGACAAGGGGAGGGTGGCGATGGGGAAGACGTTGATACAGCACGTTCATCGCCGTCGCTATGTCAAACTGTGCCGGTGGGGTTACGCGGGAACCAGCGAGGGGTGACGCGAAGAGCGTCACGCGTGTCCTTGTTGTGGCCGGTCTTAGCGCGTCTGGTTGTCGCGAGGTAATTGTCTGTGGGGAAAGCTTAGGAATAGAACGGCACCGAAAGACTCATGTGAGTGGCACAACTTCGTAAATTAACGTAGAGCCCGATGTGAATCGGAAACTAGAAGAAAGAAAAAAAAAAGGGTTAAACGTGTTTCGGTTTAATATTATCCGAGGTCATTAACGTACGGTGTCGTTTTGTTCTCTTTTCTATTACTATTTTCAGACAAAAAAGGTTGGAGGCACTAGGGCAAAATAAAACGAGATATTCTTTCGACGGGCCCTAAAACACAACTCTTAAAAACAAAAATCTAATCGGAACAAGTTTTCAAATTACTCAGGTGTATCAATGGAACATTTGACATATGCAATAATGCGTGATACACTTCTCAAGAGCTATTTTAAATATGAATGAGAAAAACGCCATCCTCTTTGACGCTTCATTTATACAATTCAAGTCCTAAAAAAGAAAAATATATATGATTGCGTTTTTCTTTTTTTTTTTTTAAGCTGTGCATTATTTCTTGTCTTACCTGTTTACGAACTTCCCCTGCTTCGAAAGATTAATCAAAATGTATAAATTCTAAAAAACCCATAATCGTTTCCGTCGTTCTCTCTACGAACCTCTTAATCCAAAACCAAATTTGTGTGTAAACACCTACACTATTCATCGTGTTCGTTTTTACACTCACTTCGGCTCAAAAAGTCACATCTTAATGTGTCAATTCGTTTCGACCATACACCAACGGATAGCTTCAGAAACGCGAGGCGTACGCTATTTATGTTCATTCTCCTTGCTTCGTGATTGGCTCTTCGGCCTTCTGATCGGCAAATGATTGGCTTACGGCTTACGGCTACTGTCCCACAGCAAAGCGATGGTGGGACGCATAAGGCTCGCTACGCCCTGCGTTTATTAGCATCTCGGTGACTATCGTCATAGCTCGAAGTTGCATGATTTCATACTTGTAAAGAAGGTGCAATGCGGGGGGCAGCACGTCATTCACCGCTGCGCCTATGGAACAGCGCCGCCTTCCTCAAAGGTAACAGACATGACCGCGGCATTCCTTTCCTTCTTGATGGCTATACACAAGTATCTATAGGATGAAGAACAGCGACGGGAAATAAAATTCATAAGCATAGAAGACAATATTCAGTATTGGTGAGGCGGTCCTCGTCTGTCTCCCATTTCGCGCACGTCTCAGTCGGTGGGATGGCCCGTCTGAATGCATAATCGAATGAGGGCTTCCTCGCGTTCCGAACTTGATACCTACCGCCAGTTCCGTCGTTTGCTTCCTCGTTCGGGTTTATCGCGTCGCCATTCTTCGCACGAAATTCCTATCTGCACCGTTTCCTTTCTTTCTTTTTTTTTTTTTTTCTTGGAAAGGGGGGGGGGGGGAAGGGTTATTGTAATATTTTTACATTTATCGTGAGCCCCTGGGTGTATGTCTGTACTTGTGAATTTGTGTACGAAAGAATATGCGAAAGTGTGCGTCACTGACGACTTTTTTTTTTTTTTTTTTTTTGCGCACTGTCTTTTTTAGTATTGGACATGCGATTTCCGAAATGTGAGGAAGTCACTGACAGTTCAAAAAACGCAAGAAGTGGCTTAATATGTTCGAGTTTATTTTTTTTTTGTGGGATTTGTGTACTGGAGTTTAAATCGGCTAACGTCGCAACCTCATTAGCTGAGGAGCGATGCATGCCGTGTGGTTTTTAAGCTTGTGGTTGTCCGCTTTAGCAACCGCCTTATAAGGCCCCTTTTCAACCGCCCCGAAGGAGATCACACAACGCGAGGTACGAACGATCTATGCCGGAACGCAAACTAAATGATCTAGAAAACTGCCTCGGGAACTGATTGGCTATTCTCTCGGGTCACGTGACATGACGTTGAAACGTAGTTTTTCCCTATGCAGTTCGAGCTATGCTCGTAAAATGATGCAGTTGGCGATGACGTCAAATTGTCGTCACGATGCACTTGGCCGGTGCAGTTGACTGAGTGGTCGAGACGAAGCCGGAGATCAGTCTGCATCGTAAAAAATGGCGACCCTAACATATGCATCTCTACTGTTGGGTTCGCCAGCGGATCGAGTTTTTAGAGATCACCGGGATGCTTTCGAGACGAGCGATGCGAGGTTTGTGGGCGAATACCGGCTGACCAAAGGGGTGACTCGCTGGCTGTGCGACCAGCTTCGCGGAAAGCTCCAGCGGCGTCGCGAAGGGCCCCGTGTGCTGGCGGTCGAACAAGTCCTCGCAGCTCTTCGCTTGTACGCCGCTGGCGGCTTCCAGGGAACCGTCGGGAGCGACGAAAACATTGGTGTTCACCAGTGCTCTGCAAGTCGCGTACTTGGTGATGTCACCAACGCTATCATCGATTGCCTTGGATCAAAGTGGCTGTGTTCCCAACAAACTCAAGCAGAAAATGCGCTCACAAGAAGTTTCTCGAGAGATGCAAGTTCAGCGGCGTGATCGATAAATAATCTAAATACTCTCACACGATTCAACACGATTGTGTTTTCGTTTGAGTGCACCCCATATAAGCGATTTGGCTAGGTGACAAGCCAAGCAGCGGCAACAGGCTTCAGTTGAGCTAGTTGGTTCATACTTCAGGTAGAGAGAGAGAGAGAGATATTTTATTTAAAATCAACTACTTCAGGTAAGGCCAGCCGAACTACAATAAACATACACTTAAAGAAAAAACCATACATACCGTGGGACTAACAACTGATTTTCAATTTCCTCCTCTTCTACTACAAGCCCCACTTGAGGGAAATATTCTATTTTCTTCTTTTTTGCTTCCTACTTCACCGAAAACTTAACAACCGAAGGAACATTTTTTCTTTCTCGTGCAGCACGAGATTAGTTGCATAACGTAGTCAAACAAAGTCAAAAAGTCAAATTAGTCGTTAGTTGTTTATACAGCAGGAGGTTAGTCTGCCTGAACATGGCGGCATTGTTACCCACTGAAGATAAGCAATTTAGCCAGTGCAGTACAACTGCCAACCTATGGTTTTTAACGTGCACCACGCACTAGTGATACATGGCCGAGCAGCACACGCTTTATCGAAATTCCGTGCTCGGGCGTGGCACACACGAGTATTCCAGTGGCCTTTCCATACTGATCGCGTTTTGATGCACGGGCCTTGGGCGTTCAACTCGTCCACAACTCTGTCCCACAACTCGTCCCGCTCAGGCTTGGCCAGAGGACTGTCAGTGGTGGCCCTCACTAAAACTTGATTTTCTGTCAAAAAGTCGTTCAGAACGCTAATCTGGTGGACCGACACGCGAGGACTTTACTTCCGCTTCTTTGTATTGTCGGTCATGACTGCCTACCTGCGCAACGTAAAGGGCTGCAGCTAATGCTAATAGTTTTTGTGTAACTTAAGTAAACTAAATATTTCATGCTACAAATTATAAAAAAAATACTTTAATTAAATTGCTCTGCACTATACGTTTCCAGATACTTAAGAGTATTTCTTTGAACGTAAACCTTTCTGTGGATATTTACCTGGTTACCAATAACAATGAATGAAAGAAAACAATAACCAAAAAATAATAAGGAGCCCGACGTTTCAAGGCCAGTTCGTCCCCTTGTTCACGGGTGACTGTTTTTGTTTTTGTAGTCGTCTTGCGAATTGCCCGGTGTTGTTGCCTTCTTTGACGCGGCCGTTGTTTCGGCACGTGTTGTATGGTTATTGCTTTCTAGAACCCTCGACTGCCATGTTTTGCGATTTTCCGAAATTCCCTGCAGGGAGAAAAAAACTATGTAGTTTCAACTCAATCACCACAGTTCGGCGACGTCACCGGACACATCACGGTGCAGTTCTCTTCCGATGTAGTTTATTGGCGATGGAGATTAGGCTCCTCCCACCGGCGACGTTACGATGCAGTTTCTCCACCGCGTTTTCCAGCATAGACAGACTGGAAGCAGCGCCTTGTCCTTTTCTGTTCCGTCGCCGACCACCCGTGAGCTCCCTGCTCGAGCTCTGCCCCGTGCCGTCCTCTTCTTCTCACTTTGCCCCCGCCGACCCATGTCCGGCCCCCTTTTGGCCCCGATCCCCCCCTCCCCCCCCCTTCCCTCCAACGTGGGACTGTGAGGAACTTGAAGACGAGGATTCTTCTGGGCCGTCGAAGAGGAAGTCACTGGGCTCGGATACGGGCGCGTTCTCGACGGCCACAGGAGCAGCGACGGACATAAAGCAGGTCGAAGGAGGACGTCGATGGGGCTGTGCACTATGCAGCGACGGCTCCGGGACTGCACCGCGTTGGTGGAGGTGGCGTGGACCCAAACAGGATGAATGAGGACTCGGGCCTCGGGTGCGAGTAGGTCCGACTAGGGTGCCTTCATGTGCGGTTTGCTTGGGGGGATGACATCTGGTCATTTTGTTTCTAACGCTTATTTTTATTTTTTGTTCTGAAGCGCGTGAAAGAGCGTGTCCCTGCACGCGCTCGTGGCGCTGACTGTGCTACTGCGACATTTTGTTTACTGCAATTTCTTTGTATTTTCCCTGCGAGCGCGTGCTGTCGGCATCGGGTACTACAAACGATGGCATCACCCTAAACAGAAGAACACTGAGTCACTCTAGGTCCGACAAGTCTCGTCGGAGCAGCTGAACTGTCACCTCCACGTGTCAGGGTGAGACAGCGTCTTCAGCCGCTCCCGGTGCACGCCGCCGGCTTCGTCTGTATGAGGGTGTACGAGGGAGACTTTGCGCAGTCAACCGCTGTCCTCAGACTTAGGGGGTGGGCCAGAATTGGTACCATATGCCCTCGGATAAGCGGCAGGAGCCCAAGCAGCACAGAGTTGGCCAATCCTTGGCCAATGGCTGGCGATGGTTCTTTGGCCAGGGGCCAGGCAGTGGCCAGTCATTGGCCGATGACTAGCCTTTCTCTGGCCATTGACCACTGGCCACTGGCCGTCAGCCATCGACTAAGCATTGGCCGGTGAATGGCCACTCGTTGGCCATTCGCCAGAAGACCATCGCCAGCCATTCGCCAATGCTTGGCCATAATTCGGTCTGCTTAAGAGGGTGTCGCCGGGCCGCCCTGACTCTGGCCTCGGTTGCTGTTTCCGTCGTCAAGAAACGAAGTCTACTGCCCCTTGGTCCTCGGACGTCGTCCTTGTTACCACCGCGTGGCAGAGAGGCCTGCTTCAAGCTGGTCTTTCTACTGCGGACGGGGTTGACCCGTTCGCGGAAAGTTCGCAACGGCTGGGGCAGATGAACCTGCTCCCACCGGGCTCGGCAGGGGGCTCTGTCAATACTGACCGGCTCCAGTACCGTGCCTCCTCCGCGATGGCTGCCTCTAGGGTTGGGCGCTTTGCGAGTCGCACCACCGGAATGCAGGATAACCGCCCTGGCTGACTGGGAGGCTATGACGTCCACGCTTTTCTCAGGTGGGCTCCCACTGTGGGGCCATCCCAGGCGGGCAATTTCTGTAATAGAACACTGTTAACGGCGCGCAGAATCATTTCACTCTGCGCCATCCCTTCTTGCGGGGGCGTTTTCCTCTTCTTTCGAGCTTTTGCCAACATCCTCACAAACCGGCTGATCAGCGCGCCTTGTCCGCGCTCTGGGCCACGCGCAAGAGGTTGCTGGAGCAGGACGCTCATCATTACTTAATGGCAAAGCAAGTAGCCCTTTAAATCGGCGACATAAACGCGTTCAGACTGCTCGGCTATACCGAGCCGAGTGCGTCCATACGTAAGACGCGACAGTTGCGTCGTTACCTCGTAATGCCCTTCCCATTCCGTAGCCAGCAAGGCAGCGGAACTGCAGCCGCGCTGCTCAGTGGGCGGGTTCTTCGTAAGACCCCATCCCCGACATTGAATTCTAGGTGACGATGACTCTTGTCACCACACTCTGCCTGCTCAATCCTTGTGGAATCGGCATCTTGCGGCGGGGCCAATGATTTTGTGGACGACCACCTCCCACAGGTATAGTGACTCACCAACGGCTGTATTAAACCCAGAGGCTTTCTGGCTAGCTGGGCATCTAATACCTTAAAAAATCTTTCTGTCACTGCCATGACTAGTCAGAGCGGAGTCGTGAAGCATCCGATTAACCTCTTCCTTATCATCCTGGGAATCACAACCTTCAAAGGAGAGTCGTCCCCTTGAAGGCTGTGTTTCCCAGGAAGGCTGTAAATCCTTGGCATGACGCGAAGCAACAAACCGTCTAGGCTCAGCAGATACGAATCGCAGTGTCTATTAACTCGCCTAGCAGCGCTCCCAATGCAAACTGCAGGCCTCCTCAAGCTTTGCCACACCTGGGTCACGAAACTCGTGGAACAAAACACTTTTGCTTTCTGACGTAGCGGGGGTAGTGACCAAAAGAATGCCGCAAAGTTTCCTCCTCCCTGCGCGCGCTCAACTTCGCCAATTTTGGCGAAAAATCCCCCACGATCCCTAGGCCGGGCACGAGAGCACGAGACAGCGCGGGGAGGCGAGCGTTTACGCCACTCGCTGTGCGTTCTCTTTAGTCTGTGTAGCGCCGTTGGGCCGAAATTCGATCCCGTCATGCAGACGAAGAGCGAGAGTAGACGACGGAGGTTCGCCTGCTACGAGGAGCTATTCGCACAGCGGAACCGAAAGAAACAGTAAATTTTCTGCTCGAAATGGGCGTCCCGCGGGCCAGAAACTCAAACGCGAGCTTGAATTGTAAGCGTCTGAAATTTCATGAAGGGAGGAATCAACGACTCGTGCTTTATTTGCAAACTTTGAGTCGCTATGTTGCCGTACAGACGCTGAAACCTACCAGTGTGTAATGAAAGGCTCAGGACAAACACAGAGGCCGCGAGATCTCATATCATCCGTGTGCGGGTGAGAAGTGGAACATTTCTCGACAAAGCTCCCACAACAGAAACCTGTGACGCATTCACCCAGTGTCGGGGAAAGCTAAACATGGAGACGTTGCTCGAGGCTTGAGCAGAGTCATATTTGGACGACAGCTATCTTGCCCCGTCGAATTTTGTTTGAGAAAGCTCTCGTTCTCAACGCTCTCACCAGGGAAATAAAAAGTCTCACGAAACTTATTGCTAGATATTCCAACGAACCAGATTTAAGCCGTATTCTTTCAGTGGTTCACTCATAATACCATGCTTAAAACGAAGCAAGCTCTTGCGCGTACAGTGCCATCAGTTGTCTGAAGTGTATGCTGTTTTGTACTCAGCTGGTTTTGGAAACTTACGCCGTCTGTAGATATCTCTGACAGTCGCGTTACTTAATTGGAAGTCATCGCAAATGTAAGTTTCACGTTGCAGCAACCAACGTTTGTAGATAAACGATGGCAGCGACTGGGCACTCTCGCTTTCCCACCCATCACGTCGAACAAAAAGGCACTAGTTTCGATTTGAGGTCGGTACTTTTCTACAACATCTATGGCGTTTCGGCATCTTGCCGAATGCACCGAGTCTGCACTCGGTGCATTCGGCAAGTTCGTTCGGAGCCAGTTCTCAGTGCAACACTCCGAGGGTCCAATATATTAAAACTCTCACAGAGCAAGTCTGGATCGCGGATCGGGAGCCCGTCACTGGCATCACCGGCGGCCATTGCTTGACAACAGGCAATACACGCAGCTCTAATGGAGAAACACACAAAAGTAGGAAGCGTGTACGCAATGCTCGAGGGCGAGTTCGAACATCGATTAAAAAAAAAAAAAACTCGGCCGGAGTACCACTGACTTTACCGACGTCGCTTGCTTCGGTTGCTAAATAAATGACACGTTCAGCGACTGAACGGCACGCTCCAAGTTTCAGTTTGTCACGGAAGCCCTCACAGCAGTTCAGAGAAAAAGCTTTTACCAGAAGTATTATGTACAAGTTGTTAAAACGATGCGATGTCCCCGGTAAAGGCCTTCTAACCTATCGTTTGCTGAGCTCTGATGGCTTCGAGATCACGGATGACTCCACAATAACTCTCGGTAACCCCAACAAAGTCGCCCTCGACCCTCAACGACACAGCATTTATTTAAAAAAAGATTGGTAATCTAACGTGTTTAATATTCTTGCCCACAATATTCACTGTTATTTGCGGAAAACACAATAGAAGTTTCCTGGTCGAGAGCAACCCTACTAATGAAAGAAAATTGAGTTTTCCCGTTTCTCCTATAGCATGCATTAGCTCGTGTCAAACGATGATTGCCGGTGGTGCCGCTCGACCCCAGCAATACAGGTCTTTATCCACGATCCAGCCTACTGACAGATCAGTGGTGCCAGTGCTATTAGACATAAATCATTTATTTGCATCGGTACTCCCATACCTGCCGGATGTCAGGACGAGGCGCAAAACTGTACATCCGGTCAATATTGGAGCCGGTTTTTGGCCGAAATTGCCTCGACACTTGCCAAGTAGTGACGTGCTCTTTCGGCGACTCGTTTGTGTAATTTATTTGCTCAGTCATTTTATTGGGTCCCGGGCCACTGTAGTACACCCAAAAAAAAAAAAAAAGAAGAAGTGTACTGTGGTAATTACACCTTTACGAGGAGTATTGTAATTTTACATCTTTATAAAAAGGTGTAGTGCATTTTCACGCGTTTAAAGAAACATGTTTAAAAAATCACACATTTTGAAGGGTGTGATCTTTACATTTTTTATAAGGTCTATCGCTACACTTATGAACTTATGAGGGTGTTTGTTATGGGACACCTCACTTACATGAATAAATGTGTGAAAATGTTTAATGTTTATATACCTCTAACTGAAGAATATCTCCTTTATGTGATTATATCGCGTGCCGATGAAACAATCTGTCGATGACACGTCGTTCGATGAACTGATTTAATCGCCAATGAGTGACAACTGCCAGTAGAATTTCGGGGAAATAATTCTGCCGGCTGCCGGAAGACTCAACCCTACCGAAGAATTACCCCGGTTCTTGTTTGTTTTCCAACATTGTGAATTGTGTACCAGCTTAGTAGTACACCCGCCGGCAATATGAAGGTGAACACCTCACCTGGTTTCTTGTTTGTTTTACGGCTCCCTAAAGCTATATTACCTCTCAACGTCTCAAATGGTACATGGCTTGGGGTCTAAACTTTGCGATCCAGTCCTCTTCTGGAACAGAGCTTGTTCCAAAACCTGCAGGAGCGTCAAAAACAAGAAGAGGGCTCTTTACCATCATATTGCTCACGGGTGTACCTCTTCGAATATTACATAACAAAAAAGCGATGGCAGCCGCCTAAACTCTGACAGCCGGGCTCACAGTCATGTGGGAGACTGACAGGTTCTCGTCAGTCACCACCATGCCTTCAAAGCTACCGCTTCCGAAGAACCGGAGCGCGCAGAGAACTTGTTGTTCCATGGTCATGATAGACGCGATTGTCCGCCGCCTCAAAGTCCGGGCGCCAAACGAAGCTCGTCGCATAGTCGACGCACAACGGCTTTCGATAGCCGGTACTGTCGCCGAAAATCGTCGTTGGGGAGTTGAAAGGCGTCCCTGTGGTCTCGGTAGCGACGTCGACGGTGGCGAAGATAAGCTCGGCCGCAGCGTACGGCACCGCCATGTTAACAAAGTTTAACTTCGCCTCGATCCGAAGCGAAGATTTTGAGCTCAAACCACGGCTCTCGCAAAGTTCGGAAACGTCACTTTGATGTCAGCGACAACTTCGACAAAGGAGGTTTCTAATCACTTTTTTTGTACACAAACTTTGGAGGGATTTGGAGCGTCAACAGGTCGCCTAGGAACAACCTGCATTGCATTAATTTTAGCTTGGCGTAGGGATGTAGGGACAAACGGGCGCTACGTCATCAGCGAAGCCGTTCAATCAGTGGGATCCTCGCGCCCCTCACGCGCTGCACGCGCGCCCCGATGAGCTATGCTACATTCTGCCGCTCTCAAAGAAATGAGCGTTCTAATGATTGACACATCGCTCGGCGCGACGTCACCGTCGCGAGAGTCCAATTAGCGCGTTCCACAAACTTCGGGCACAAAGTTGTGCTCGATGAGTTTAGCGACCCTGCTGACAAACTCAACCGCCAGCGCTCCCAGTGTAAACTGCTATTCCCGCAATTTTCAAACACCCGCTGACAAACCCGTCCGCCAGCGCTCCCCGTGTCAATTGCCATTTCCGCAATCTTTCAGACACCCGCTGATAAAAGCACATCTAAATCCCGGGCCTCTCCCCCCCCCCCCCCCCCCCCCCCCCCCCCCCCAATTTAGGAGTCCGTGATCCGTCCTGTCCGCGCGCAGCCGGGCTGTAAGGTGTCCTCGGTTGGAAGAGAAGGGCTATGTACGCATCCAGGTCCTGTAGGAAATCGTGGATCGATCTTACTCCCATGTATCCTGAATTTATCGACGTCGAGACGTTGAACCCCGGTCGGGGCACAGGCTTAGGCCCGACATTCCCAACACCCGCGAAAGCGTTTTGAACATAGCCATCATGCGCGGATCAGCTCACCGACTTCTTCCATATCCGTCGCCGGAACTGGAGTCCCATGTTTCCATAGCGTATGAGAGCCCATGAATCCACTCACAGGAACATGTCCGGCGACGTCCGACAATCGCTCATCTTCGCTAGGACTAATTGTCCCTTTTTGAGGCCACACTCAGCCTTGTATCAATGGGAAACATTGGTGTTTATAGCGTAAGTCATACTACCCTACCCCTTCGTCAACACACGCACACACACATAAATACACACGCACACGCACGCACACACAGACGCGCGCACAGTTCTGCTGAGAGTGATTGTAACTTTTTAGCTGTATCTCTACTAGAGGCCGCCGTTGCCCACACTGACGTTACAAGCTATATGCTGACGCCATCAGACAGGGCACAAAAAGCTAGACCGGTGAAGCGCGCAGGGAAGAAAGGAGCCTGTCTTCCAACCAATAAAGTACTTGGTAGCGTTTCCCCGTTTCTTGCTCGTATTTTCGCGCGGACGTCACCCCAGGCAGCACAAAACGTCGTGGAGACGTCGAGAAAAAGTCCCGGACGTCCGTGACGTCCCGCATGACTTCGATCACGTTTTTTCGATGTTGAGGTGACGTCCTTATATAACGTTCCATTAGAGTCCAATCAGTGACGTTGTGACGACGTTGTATTTCAACTCAAACGTCGTCAACGTTCCCACGACGTCGATGCACGACGTTCTCACAACGTCCAACGCTCACGTTTCTTTGACGTTGAACTGAAGTTCATAAATGACGTCCCATTATCGTACCGTCCGTGACGTGCTGGCGACGTCACGTTTCAACTTTAACGTCGTCATCGTCGTCACGACGTCAAGATAAGACGTTTTAGCAACGTCAAACACTCACGTGTCTTCAAAGTTAAAATGAAGTTCAGGGTGACGTTACATTATTGCCCCGTCAGTGACGTTTCAGCGACGTCGCGTCCACACCTAAATGTCGTAAACGTCATACAAGACGTGCAGGCAACGTCGACTACTCACGTTTTGTTCGACGTTTTTAGATTTTTTAGCTCAATCTCCAGCCGCAGAATCACTGTGGTCAAGGTGACAGTGCTCAAGAGCCGCAAACAAAACTTAATTTTTGAGAGGTTGAGAAGTTTAATTATTTATACATTAATTTGCGTATTTCAAAATGCTATTAATTGCTCATCGATGACGCTAAAGAGGGCATTTACAAAACTCAATCTACACGGAAGAAAAAAAATAATATGAAAGCATGTTGGGAATATCATTCCTTTTAGATTTGCTTGTTATAATTTTGGTTTGTTTAAAATATTGTTACGGGTTTAATTTGCGAAGCCCATGGCGTCTATAACGGATCGAATTGTACCTTTCTTGCATTTTGCACGCGCGTGGTCGTTTTCCATGGGTCCTGGGCCCTGGCACTCGCCTCAGGGGCGCCGCTGCACTATCCCCTCTCCAGGTGATTTCAGGCCTGCATCCTTTCCTAGGAGCATCCATACTGCTCCGCGACCACCCGAGATTGTTTTAAGATTCGTCAATTTCTCTTCGTATTTTGTAACCCATGCTCACCTGCGCACAACCAAAAAATTCGCATCAACATCACAGTTCATCCACAGCACCAACTTCAAGCGCCTTAGCACTTTCGGTAGATCGGGGTGCAGAGTCTTGTCACGTGACTGTCAATACAGATCTGGCTTTCGTTGCCACTGGTGACGTACCGAAACGAAAATCGCATGCCAGCACACACTATATCAGAGCAGAACTTCACTGCACAGTTGCGCATTTTTGGAATTGACCCGCCCCCCCCCCCAAAAAAAAAAAAAAAAAAAGGCCCGGCAATGGCGAAATTTGGTAGATACTGTCAACGGTTTGTGGAAATTGACATTCATGATGCCAACCCCTGAATGACGGTTCAAAAAGCGTTCAAGCCCAGTCCGCACTTACCTGCCGAAAAAAAAAAAAAAAACACAAAAAACGAAAGAAAAAAAAAGAAGAAAAAAAAACAGCCGGCACGGCGCGAGAGAGAGGGGAAAGGTAGGCAGAGGGGATGCCAGTGGCATCCATGCGATGCGTCGGGAAACTCGGCAAGAAGAGGGCGAGAGAGAAAAGTGGGGGAAGATAGCGACGACAAACAATTGGCAAGCCTAAATTCCGGGTGCACGTATTTTTTCAGTCGTTGCCAAAATGTTTCACTGAATGTTCTGTTCTTCGAATTGGCCCAAAGAGAACAGCTCTGTGACCCGGTACAGCTTTTTCCGAAAGCCAGTCACTAGCACCGGCCGTCACGTCTACGGGTCTACAAAGCAAACTGCTACGTCGCCGTGATTTTTTTTTTCCGTGTCTGCATACAGTATAAGTGCTGCGATTGGATGAGTCATTCAAGTCGCCCCTATGAAGAAGTCGGTGATCGCCAAAAACGCCGTCGTATTCAGTCACGGCTCGAGGACCTTTTTCAAGGCCATAACGCTTCACACGTTGAATCGTACTACTGCTCGGATCAAGGTGCTTGTGAGGATATGAATGACGCCTCCCAGAGACAAGTGGCAGTGCGCATAACGGCGCGTCAAGTCCAGTCTCCGATCAAGACCCTTCAGACGCCTCCGACGATCCCAATCAAGAACGCCCAGCGGACGGGATCCCCCTTCTAAAACCATTCCCGTGCACGCAGCGAGAGTACCAGCTACGCGCAATGGGACGGCTAAAGCACGCGCGTCAGCGCATTAATCAGAAGCAGAACGGGGTAAGCGGTGGAAAATTCCGCGCTGCGTGACATCGTCTCTTGTTCATGTATTTACGTGAATTTGTTTGTTATTTTATATCTTTGAGGCTGGCACATCCAGGGACGTGTTTTGAAGGCGCTCCGTATTGTATCTCGTGTCGGAAAATGCTCAAATAAACAGTTCGTACCAAACCTGTGTTTTAGTTACTTCCTTCGTACTTGCATGATAGCAACTTGCCTTCGCAATAATACTAAAAAAATACGTTTTTGTGTGTGTCTGGGGGGGGGGGGGGGGACACAACGTTTTCCTACGACGGCTAGGGCACGTAATTTGGAAAGGTTTCTCGACGTTCTGTGAACGTCGTTGGTAGTCCGGATGTCGTAAACACACGTACCATAAACGTCGAGGGAGGACGCAACGGCCTACTGAGACGTGCATGTGACGTGCAACAAACGTCATTTGGAACGTCCCCTCGACCTTCTGTGCACCTTTTCTCGCGGACATTTAAAGGTTTCATCGACGTCGAAGGAAGGTAACGTCCGGGCCTTCGACGTTTTACGACGTCACGTTACAGACGTCTTCGACGTTCTTTCGACGTTTTCTTCACGTTTATGTGCTGCTTGGGTATACACCTGGCGACGAAGATCACGGAGCAGAAGTATAGACGCAGTTGGAGCATGCAAGCCTCGCGCAGTACGTATAGCAGAGCTCTGCGAACACGGTACCTTTCGGGAAGAAGCACCGGAAGACAGGTTTGTGTTCGATTTGTTGCGTACATACATAGAGCGGTACTTATTTGTGACGACAAAACATTAACTTTTCAAAAAGCCGCTAAACGAAGACCCGGTTTGGAAGAAGCTAAGAAAAACTGCGAAAACTCTTAAACTTCGCCCTTAGAGTGGATATGAATGCCTTCATCGGCCACCGTTCGCATCGCCTTTTCGTTCGCTTCTCATGCTCTTCGTGCGAGTGACTGAGCAGGAAGTGTAGCCGGACATGGCCTACACTCTAAGAAAAAATGGAGGAAAAAAGTAGCAACGGCGCGTCTTCCTCCCTTCTACTGACGCGCCCCCAAGCGGACACGAGAAAAGGGGAGGAAAGAAACGTTTTTCTCCTTCTCCAGGCAGACGGGAGAAAGCTTTCGCCCTCCCGACTCATCTTTCGGTTTCGTCTTTCGAGCAGGTCGCGCACGTTGTTTAATAAATAGCTGTTGAGTTGATTGAGCTTCAGCGGCAACGAAGGCCGCCTGTAATTCCGTCTTCTAGTCTAAACGTGCAGAACATTTCGGTTGCATTGACGTTTTTATCACTAATTTTATCAAACGAGCAAACAAAGCCGCTAGAACCAGCGAAGTTCCGGAGCAATGCCAGCAGCGCCACGTACACTGGGGAATGGCCGTCTCCGGATTGCGGGACTCGCGCCGCACGGAACTACAGTAGCGAAACCACGCGGAACTGTGTCGACGTTTTCGACGTTATAGAAACCGCAGGAACTGCGTCCAAGACAGGCAGGTTTTGCTGCCGGCTGCCTGGGTGCCTTCCGTCCTGAGTTCGGTTCTGTTTTCCGATGCCGAGTGCAACCGGCGTTCAACGTGGTTCTGTTCGTGATGGCAGTGTTGTGGGTTGTGAACAGAAGACTGGAATTATCGCCGATGTGACCGTGTGTTCGCGTATCAGTGGTGTAACAAGATGAGAACGTAAACTATCGGGCATTGATGCCGCTGGTCGGGCCGTGATCGGAGGGGACGGGGTGTCGCAGGTTGACATATCGCTTTACATAAAAGGGTTTAATACCACTTCAGGGATACGCGTAATTGATCAACGTGCGGATAGTCATGTTGGAACGCTGGTCTGAACAGTATAAGCTCCTATCGTACAGTGGCCAATGTGACTGTCGGAATTGTTCCGTCTCCGAGAGCGATTGCGCTCTGGGGCAAGGACAACAGTACAAAATCGGGACGGGAAGTACGTATATTTACAGTATGGAATTTTAGCATTAAAAAACAATAGTAGGTAAAATCGAAATAAAAAGCTACCCTTTAATTTGCTGTTTAAATATACTACGGTTCCTGGAGAAACTGCCCTCCAAGTGGCGCGCTGGGATGAGCGCTAGAAGTTTTCGGGCTCGCCACGGCGTGGCTCCGTACACTTAACACCTGCCGCAAGTCGCGGCTTTGACTGCATTCAAGTTGATCGAAGAGCGATTTCTCAGCCCGTGAAGCATCACTTCCAGCTGAGTGAATATTCGATCTACAGGGATTAATTCAGGACGGCAATTGCAGCTTTGCGCGAACAGCACAAATAGAAAAACAAACACTACAATAGAAATACAGGCTACGACGTGCCGTGCGGAGAAACAAACTCATGGCTTCGAACCGCATTGGAGCGGTTTGATTTATTGGCTTTCAAATGATTACGGCATAATCGAGCGTTTGCTTTTTAATAAGAGATTCATCCCCTGAGCCATTCAAAATACTCTTAGAGGTATGACATTGCTGGAAAAAAATCAACATGCTGGGAATATTTTTTATTGCTTATTCAGTCACCGAGAAATTCCGTCCGTTCAAAACAACCAGTATAAAAGACGGAAACGCGAAGCACGGGTGTAGTGTTCGGGTTAGTGTGGTGTTCCGTTGTATGGATATTTGTATGTGCCGTGTATGTGCTCAATGTATGTTCACCTGATGCTTCTAATAAGCGTAGTGTGTGTATAGTAGAGGATCCGCAAGCGCAATAGTGGCCTGAGAAAATCAAATTATTTTTTGTAGAACATGAATTGGGCGGTACTTAACGCCACCTAGCCTAGCTACTTGAAATTACTCTGCTTGACCCCGCCATCTGGTGGCTAGCGATTTAACCTTCTTTCACGCTACGCGATAAATAGCGGCTTCGAGTTTGTTCTTTCAAGAGCGGCTTTTGGTTTCGCGTTTGAGTTTGCCCTTCTCCGTGATGTGCGGTTGACAAAGGAATTGTGTCTCGAGGAACACCAAAGGTAAGACGCAAAGTGCGCGAAGTAACTGGGTATCGGTTGTCTCCGTTTAACATCGCAGTGCTGTCGACGAGAAGACTGAGTAACTGCTTTCGAAACGCAAGTTTCTGTACCTGTGGGGGGAATCTGGCTCCGGAAATAAACACAGTTCGCGGAAAGCTCGTGTTACGCTTTCATTCGCTGCTCCTCTCGTCCCGTACAAGAGACGTAGTGCCCTCGTCAAGCCTTATTGGGCTCGATTTTCTCAATTCGGGGCCGCCATATTGAGATGCAAGCGACAGAGGAACTTTGCTCCCCTGCTTCAGGAACGAACGTTTCTCCCTTTCTAAAGGAACATAGGTTACAAGACCGTTCCTCCCCTAAGGGAGGACTATCCATGCCCTTTTTTCTAAGAGTGTAGTCACTAACGTGTCTGGCTCGTAACCGAAGTTTCGCGTGTTCCAATCCCGCCTAAAATTCTTCAAATTTTGCTTTGAGGGAAATGAATTACTTTATAACGTGAAAGATTAAGACCGGTTCACACATACAGCAAAGCGCAAAGTTAGTGCTACGTGAGCGCTCGAAGGAGCGCCCATATGGCGCTTCCTAGCGCGTGATGTACCGCTCGGTTAGCGCTTCAATAGCGCTCTGTTAGCGCTTCAGTAGCACTCTGTTAGCGCTTCAGGAGCGCTTCGTTAGCGCTCTGTTAGCGCTACAGAAGCGCTTTGTTAGCGCTCTCACGCTCCTTGTGCCGTGCTTGCTGCTGCGGAACAGTGCGTGCACGGCGATTCCTTTGTTGTTGTTTTTCCTTTGGTAATGAAAGTAGAAGAAGTAAAACAGTCGCTCTCCAAGCGAAGGGGCGGGCAGGCGATCCAGAGTCATGGACTCCGAGCGACTAATTGATTCGGTACGACCTCATCGCTTTCTATTCGATATGCGTGCACCCTGGTTTCAAAGACACGCCGTTAAAAATAATCGCCTTTGAAAGAGCTCTGTGTCACGGTCCCTCAGCCCGGGAACAAGGTTCGCCGGGTACCCGTCGGTATCTCGGTGGCGAAAGATTTCGCGCACCCAGAAGGCTCTTCTGGGCGTTAAGCCGTCCACACATATACCCAGGCAGCACATAAACGTGAAGAAAACGTCGAAAGAACGTCGAAGACGTCTGGAACGTGACGTCGTACAACGTCGAAGGTCCGGACGTTACCATCCTTCGACGTCGATGAAACCTTTAAATGTCCGCGAGAAAAGGTGCACGGAAGGTTGAGAAAACTTTCCCAATGACGTTTGTAAACGTCACATGCACGTCTCAGTGGTCCGTTGCGTCCTCCCTCGACGTTTATGATACGCCTGTTTACGACACTCCGACTACCAACGACGTTCATAGAACGTCGAGAAACCGTTCCAAATTACGTTCCCTAGGCGTCGTGGAGAAGACGTTGTTTTAACCGCTTCCTCCCCCCCCCCCCCCCCCCCCACACACACACACGCTAAAAGAATGTAATTTTTTAGTATTATTGGAAAGACAAGTTGCTCTCATGCAAGTACGAAGGAAGTGACTAAAACACAGGTTCGGTAAGAACTGTTTATTTTAGCATTTTCAGACTCGAGAGGCACTATGGAGCGCCGCCAAAAGACGTCCCTGGATGTGGCAGCCAGAAGTATATAAAACAAACAAATTCAAGTAAAGAAATGAACAAGGTACGATGTCACGCTGCGCGGAATGTTCCACCGCTTACCTCGTTCTGCTTCTGATTAATCCGCTCACGCGCTTGCTTTACCCACCCCATCGCACATAGCTGGTACTCTTGCTGCGTCCACGGAAATGGTTTCTGAAGTGGAATCCCGTCCGCTGGGCGTTCTTGACTGGGATCGTCGGAGACGTCTGAAGGGCCTCGATCGGAGACTGCACTTGACGCGCCATTATCTGCACTGCCCGTTGTTTTCTGGGAGGCGTCACAAGCACCTTGGTCCGCTCAGTAATACGATTCAACGTGTGAAGCGTTATGGCCTTGGAAAAGGTCCGCGAGCCGTGACTGAACACGACGGCGTTTTTGGCGATTACCGACTTCTTCATAGGGGCAACTTGAGCGACTCAGTCTAAACAGCATTATAGAGAATTCAAATCGCAGCACTTCCACTGTAGGCAGACTCGAAAAAAAACCACAACAACATAGCAGCCTGCCTCGTAGACCCCGTAGACGTGACGGCCGGTGACTGCCTTTCGGAAAAAGATGGACCGGGTTATACCCAGAGCTGTTCTCTCTGGGCTAACATAAAATTCAGTGAAATATTTTGGGAACGACTGAGAAAGTGCGTGCACCCGGAACTTACGCTTGCCGATTGTTCGTTGCCACTATCTTCCCCCACTTTTCTTTCTCGCCTTCTTCTTGCCGAGTTTCCCGACGCATCGCATGGGGCTCTATGAAGATGCCACTGGCATGTCCTCCCCATCATCTGGGCCATTCAACGGTTGGCATCATGAGTGCCAATCTACACAAACGGTTCACTGTATCCACCGGGTTTCGTCATTGCCGGACATTTTAGTTTTCGGAGTAGTGTTCAAAAATGCGCAAGTTTGCAGTAGAATTGTGCTCCGATATAGTGTGTGCCGGCGTGCGATTTTTGTTGGGCTTCGTTATCAGTGCCAAAGAAAGCAAGATATGTTTTGACAGTCACGTAACAAGACTGCGCACCGATCTCCCGAAAGCGCTAATCTGCTCATGTGCTGGAAGTTGGTGTTGTGGATGAACTGTAATGTTGATGCAAATTTAGTAATTGTGCACAAGTGAGCATGGGTAACAAAACACGAAGAGAAATTGCCGAACCCTAAAACAATGCCAGGTGGTCGCGGAGGAGTAGGGATGCTCCTAGGAAAGGATGCAGGCCTGAAATCACCTGGAGAGGGGATAGTCTGTCGACGCGCCCATGACCTAAGCAAGACGACAACACGCGTGCAAAAAACAAGAATGGCACTATTCGATCCGTTCTAGACGCCATGGGCTTCACTTCCATGGGCTTCACTTTGCAAATTAAAACCGTAACAATATTTTAAACAAACCAAATTTATAACAAGCACATGTAAAACGAATGATATTCCCAACATGCCTTCATATTATTTTTTTTTTGCTTCAGTGCACATTGAGTTTTGTATATGCCCTCCTTTGCGTAATCCCATGTGCAATTAATAGTATCTTAGTATCTTTAAATACATAAATTCATGTATAAACAAAATAAATTCCTCAAGCTCTCAAAAATTAAGTTTTGCTTTCGGCTCTTGAGCAGTGTCACGTTGGCCACAGCTGTAATTAAGCTTTTAACAGTCAACGCGTATTATACGTGATTCTGCGGCTGCAGATGGAGCTGGAAAAGCTATAAAAACACAAAACAAAGGTTGTGGCATGACATCGCCAGAGTGTCAATGACAAAAAAAAAAAAAATGGAACGTACTTTAATTATGTCCTCGAAATGGAATAAAACTTGAGTGGTCGACGTTGCCAGTACGTCCTGTACGACGTTACGGCAGATAGGTGTGAACGCGACGTCGCTGAAACGTGAGTGACGGGACAATAATGCTATATCCCTATATGGAATTTATTTTAACGTCGAAGAAACGTAAGTGTTCGACGCTGCTAAAACGTCTTGTTTCGACGTCGTGGCTACGATTACGACGTAGAAGTTGAAACATGATGTCGCCAGCACGTCACACACAGGACGATAATGAAACGTCGTTTATGAACTTCACTTCAACGTCAAAGAAACGTGAGCGTTGGACTTTGCCTGAACGTCGTGCATCGACATCGTAGGAACGTCGACGACGTTTGAGTTGAAATACAACGTCGTCACAACGTCACTGATTGGACTCTAATGGATTGTCATGTAAGGAGGTCACCTCAACACCGAAAAAACGTGATCGAAGTCACGCGGGATGTCACGGACGTCAGGGATTTTTTCTCGACGTTTCCGCGACGTTTTGTGCTGCATGGGTATGCACTAATTGCGTATGTAAGAGCACTTGTTGCATTTCTATTTCTGATGCACACCCAACCACAGGAACCGGAACCGCAGTGCACGCACAAATCCGCAGCTCCGCGGTACAAGAAGCGCTACTGAAGCGCTAACACGGCGCCACTGAAGCGCTAACAAGGCGCTACTGGAGTGCTAACAAGGCGCTACTGGAGTGCTAACAAGGCGCTACTAAAGTTCTAACAAGGCGCTACTGGAGTGCTAACAGGGCGCTACTAAAGTTCTAACAAGGCGCTACTGGAGCGTTAAGAAGGCGCTACAGAAGCGCTAATCGCGCGCTATGTTAGAACTAAGTCACGCGCTAGGAAGCGCCGCATGAGCGCTCCTTGGAGCGTTCATGTAGCGCTAACTTAGCGCTCCGCTGTATGCGTGAACAGGCCTTTACTTGGGACATGCGGCGACCATTAATTCGCATTATATGTCATGTTTTTTAATCACTTTCATTCTACGCGCAGTGTCACGTTTCACGAGAGCGTTGTGGGTTGTTCGAAACTCCCGCGCGAAGACATTTTTCCGTGACGCCATGACCCTATCGAGCCATCAGGACTTTCCCGTCTCATCGCCACCGACGCCGGCTTTTCTGCGACACGAACTTTTTAACGATATCGCGTTAAAATGTCAAGAAACCACGCGTAAATAAAGAAAAAGCTGGTGATGACTTGCACAAGTTTGGCACAGGTGAGCCCGCGCAAAGGGAAGCAGTCGTTCGAGTGTTATCTCAACGGCTCTGATAAGCACGTGGTTCTGGAGCGTCCGCAGATGCAGATAAGTGCGCGAACGACGGCACAATGGGGTCACGTTCAGCGCGCATGCAGGACAAGCAAAGAACCACCGGTCGTCGGGAAAAAGTGGATCCGGGCGCTACGGAGTGAAGAAGATACGAGCAACGTCAAGATTCAGTCACCGAAAACTCGGCGTCCAATTACCGTCGACGTACGTTTTTAAGATCTTTATTTGAGCGGGGAGTTAGACACGGGTGCCTCGTTGTCCGTGATTCCAAGGCAACAGTTCAAGAAACTTCGGCCTGCTATGTAGCTCGTACCAACAAAGCTGCGTCTGAAGACGAACACGTGGAGCCCTGCGGTGTTTTCCTGCCGTTGGCAATACAATACAAAGACCCAGTGAACGTCTTGCCTCTCTGCGTTGTCGATCACGGCGGACCGGCACTTCAATTGTCACGAGTGACTCGCCCGTTTTCGGTTGGACTGGGACCACATCTGCGCTGTAAAAAAACTGTCCGATGGGTACCACCAGAGGCAGCAACAACAAATTGCAGTCACGCTTAATGGGACTTAAGGCCAAGTACAGATTCACCTACGACGTCACCCTCGTCAAAAATGAAGGTGTGGAGCTGCTTTGTTCTTCAAAAACACGCGCCCAATATTCCTTAAAAAAAAACAACTTACTCTAAACACTGTGTTCGGTTTAAAAAAAAAAAAAAAAACTGAAGGCTAGAAGAGCAAATTGTTGTTACCCAAGTATACACCAGTGACTTTTTTCCCCCTCCAATTCATGTACTCGATCCTGAATGGCCCTCTCTCGGAGGTATTCCATGAGGAGGGGAAATGGAATTAGTCTACGATTCAAAGAAGCAAAACAACAAAATATAAAATGTACTTTTCTGATGATAGTAAGTGTTAGAAGTAACAATAAAACATTGTCGGATTATACACAGCAAAAACAATAACATTCAGTTTTTAAAATCAACAGTATATCACTAATTGAAGTGATCGATTCCGGTAGTCTGTTTCACTTCATAATGGTACGTGCAGAAATATATTTTTTGAATGTGTTTGTTGACCCGACAAGCCCTGACAATTGGAAAAGTTGTGAAGGCGACGAGACTACCCTGATGAAATACGTAGAAATGAGCTTCAGTAGGGTGAGTGTGATAAAGTGTACGGGGTAACTGAATTTACATGATACCTTGCGGCGTGCTTCAAGCGTGAATTAATTTATGCTTGCTTTCCTTTCAGTGACAGCAGACTCATAATTCATTAAATCATTGTGGGCTGCTCGGTTTTGAACTGATTCAAGCTGAGTAGTTTTGTAATTTTGGTGGGTAGTCCAGATAGCAACAACGTAACGTTCTAATTTTGGTCAAATTAAGGTTTTGTAAAACAACTTTCCTAATTGTTTCTTCTTTTTTTTTGTTCTGGGCGGGGGGGGGGGGGGGGGCAAGGTGGGGGGGGGGGGGCGGGAGGGGGGGAAGGGGGCACTTATTTAGCACCGGATGAAGCTAAGAGTTTTTGCTGGCTATGAGGAACTGGTGTTAATGTGGTTAATCCGTGTCCTATCGGAAGCTAGGATGGCGGAGAGATATTTTAATTTATCAACCCTTTTAATGATCTCGTCTACTAACGTGTACTGCAAGACTGAAAGAACTCTTTCTAAAAAATCGGATTTATTTGGATTTCTTTAGTGATATCCAGTTGCTACACCATTCAGAAAAGTTAAAGATGTATTTTTGGATTAGTGCTTAGGGTCATTTTGTGTAGTAATTTCACGGTACATTCACCGTCATCTGCAAGTGTACGTATGCTAAAAATTATTTAGATGGTCATTAATGAATATTAAAAAAAGAGCACCAACAACTGTGCCCTGAGTCACACTGAGTGTGACGTTCTTTAAATTAGATTCATGTCCCTTTAATGACGGACTCGCGAAGCACGATAACTGCCTATCGACGTTAAAAGATCTAGATGAAGGACAAAATGATTTAAAATTAAACAAAGATGTAGAATGCGATCAAAAGCCCTGGAAAAATCCAATTATATTACATTAGTTTTATTACGAGATTGAAGGTTAGGATGAACGTCATGTGTAAATTTGAAAATTTGTGTCTCGCATTCATGCTGGTGTTGATAAAAAAAAGTAATTGCAATCTAAGTGTACCATTGCATGGGATACTTTTTTATCTTGGAGAAGTTTAAATGAAACTGAGTTTAGCAAAGTGCAACGATTGTAACAAGGCGAAGAACGATCATCACTTTTGTGGACCGGAACTATATTACCCATTTTCCAATCAGAAGAAAAGCAACCTTCAAATCGTGACTTAATTAACATTAGTTGCAAGATGTTACTAGAGACTGGTTTCGTATTATTCAATATTCTGAAAAATATGTTATCTGGCTCTCAGACAAAGAGGCTTTCAGCTCTTCTATAAAAGCGGCAATACCAAAAAATGAAAGGTTGATACTTGCCATAGGCTCGTAGTGAACAGCTGGTAGCTCAGACATATTTAAGTAACTCATTTGTGAATATCGAAGGTAAATAAAATCATTAATTACCTCTAAAAAGAACTCCTCATCTGGGTTGTCACTCTCATCACCTAATATACAGAATGGCTGCCATGTTTTCATATGTCTAAATTCAAAACTTTTTGTAAACTTGTATATATATATATATATATATATATATATATATATATATATATATATATATATATATATATATATATATATATATATATATATATATATATATATAATGTGTAAGAGTGTAAACGTACATCGAAGCTATTACTTGAGTTTTATCATAAATGGGTTGGCGTTTCAGCATGAGTTCGGCCTCCGTCAAAACTCGTTACAAAACATTTTTCGTCATGGGGACTCAAGACCCCCGATACCCGCCACGTGTCACATGACGTGCATACCTCGTGGAAAGCACCATAACAGGTGGGCACTTATCTTAAGTGTTAGGTCGGGAGTAAATGGCTCGCAGCTAAACTCACCACAAGGTCAAAGGGGGAGGAGGCTCCCCCGCAAGGTTAAGCCTGAAACACACTCATAAAAACGCAAACAAATCCCTCCAAAAAAGTGCTCCACGTTATCATCATCAACAATGTGTGAATAGGAAGATGACTGCAGCCTATTACGTTTATATCCTCGTACAGTATCATTCTGAAAGACATTTTAACGGAAAATGCTCCCATAATGTTCACCTCGGTGCAATTCCTATTGCACCGAGGGGGGGGGGGGGGGGGGGGGGGCAGTTTTCGCCAATATCCAGCGGCCGGCGCGACGAGGAAAGAGTGGCGCTCTAAGTTGATATCTGCGAAGTAGCCTTCGATTCACGCGATAGTTTGCTAAGCATTTTGCCGCCGAAGACCACACCAACGATGCACTGCAACCGATGAAAGTGGAAAAATAAAACTGTTTATATAAGTCTCACGAGTGGCCCAAAGTATAATACGCGTAAAGCGTGCTCGTTGACACTCGCTCGCTGCTGGGCAGTGTGATCGTCCTTCTTGTGGGTTCTCCCGCTGCGGCGTTTCTGCACAGGATGCGAGTGCCACAAACGTATTGCTGCGTGAGAATCCGACTTCTGAAATATTGTAGAATTGTCACTCCTACGAGCCCCCCTACACAATGCCACACTAAGGAGGCATTGACTGCAGCGGAAGTGACTCGCTCAGTGCGTACGCTTGCGTCCGACGCCCCTGATCAATTTTCTTGAAGTTCGGTGGGAATTACGGGGTAAGTAGGGCCGATGGCAACTGGTCGATCTACCAAAGGAGCAAGACGAACTAACGAGCTTAATCAATTGCCTGTTTACACTCCATGAATTCTGCTTACCCTCCGCGCGACGGGGGTTTCGTGCCACTTCGCTTGAAAAACAAATTGTGAACGGCAAATCACACTACATGAAAACGGCATGATTACATCAAAGGTTAACAGCTTACTAAAGGACATGGTCGCCACGGACGAAGCAAAAGCCATTATTTTTTCCGAAGTGACTGCACCGCCTACTGCAAAAACCCTTCGCGAGGCCTCAATTTTTGAGAATTACAAAATTAGCGAAAAATAAAGGCACGCGATTACCTCTCTTGTTTTAAAGCCAGAATTCAAGTCTCTAGAATACGCGAGAATTACCAACTGCGAAGGGGTTTATATGCCTAGTTCGCGAATATTTGGGATCGCAAAAAGGAAGGGTTTTACCTACGCAGTGCGTATAAAACAATCGGGACACGAGTCATGTGATTCCCTCAAATACGTTTCCGGCGGTTGGAGTTACAAACAACAGTTACCCGGCAGGGCAAGTGCACGGAAGTTCATCAATCGTGACACCATTCGTGAGTTGCAGATCCACAGTGTGGGATCCTTGCTGAGAGTTGACGATGGCAGCACGTAACTCTGCACGTGTACGCTCGTTGACGTGGTTGTTGGAACCACAACGCTGCACTCAGTAATGTGCCCGGCATTCACAAATTTTTCGCCTTCGACAAGACACCGCTTTTCGTCGGCAATGCGCTTCGTGATAGTATCCACTGGCACTAAAACGGTAACAAAGAGCCACATCACAACATTAACCGCAGTAGCAACATTACTTAAGTTTCCGGCTTGGCAGTCTTTGCTTTCGCGTATTTCCACACTCGTGGAACGATACAGTTCTTTCCAAGAAACAAGCATTCATCACGTAAATAGCCCAGTTCTCCCAAAAACAAGCCTTTATCGTCGCCAAGATTCACGCTTCAACGTGCGCCGAGAGCAGACGGCCTGAGGCGGTATCCACAGTCGTAATATTTCCAACATCGTCTGCGCACGGTTTCGACTCTGTTCGATCTCGAGGCGAATAATGCTCGCAGCTAAATTCGCCACAAGGTTAAGGGGGGAAGCTACCCCTTTCACCAGACTAATAAGAACGCAAACAAATCCCTACAAGAAAAGTGGTGCTAACTATAAGCACTGACACTCAACGAAAGGCAGAAATAAACCAAATCCGCACGTTACACAGGCTATGAGTCGTACCGCGTACTAGTCAGCGCAGCCGGGCGGCCATCGCCTCATCGACAAAAAACCCACGGTGTCTGCGAAAAAAAAAAAAAAAAACACTCTTAGGGCCCTATCAGGTACTGAATTATTAAAATATTATAAGCGAGTGCGAAACACCGCGGACAAAAAGCTTAAACCGTCACAGCTGCAAAAGTTTCAAAATTAATTGACAGGTGTGCCGGACGAAGCAGGCACAACACGGCAATTGCTACTGAAAAAAATCTACACGCAATAATCTTCAAGGCGGAAAAAACAAGGAGTGATTCTGGTCGTTTAGACCAATAGGACTGCATGCTTAAAATGTATTCATTGTGGTCATGGATGTTATTATACCAGGGTATTTATCCATCCCAGATTTAATAGTGTTAACCTCGTAAATTAAATATGACTCCGTCCCGTCCCGATCCCGGTTAGTTTTAAAACCAGATTGTACAAATGTCACATAGAGCTTATCGAATGAGTGTCTGGGAATACTCATGCGTTTGGAGAGGGGGAGTTTGAGGACGGATTTTATATGGGCTCTATGAATATTGAATCTTTCCGGAAAGGTGTAATCGTCTGGTCCACGCACTGCTTATCGATGCGCCCTATTTCAATAGGTATATGACGTTACCAGTAGCGCAGTTTAAATTACCGTAAATTTTGTAGGTAAAGGTGGAATTTGTACCCCCTGCGTTGTCGCTTGGCGCCGCGTGCTGACATACCTCGCAGTTTACCTTACAGCACGGTAGACTCCCAGTGCTCTCAGACACGGTTGTTTTGGACTTAACTATGGCATCCCTAGGATTACGCGATCGTCGGTATATCACTCAAGGGAAGGTTGTAATAACCTTTGTTAGGCGTTCACACTGCCCTAAAATGTTGATTTTTTTTTTTTTAATATGATTGATGATAGGGGATGTATTGGCGCCGGTAAGCACGAGGTTGGCTTCACGGCCAGTTTCTATCTGGGGGCATGGTTCGCTTAAAAACTCGTCCCGATAAAGAGCCTGCGCCTTATTAGACCGTTTTAGTATAGCGTTGCTGGATCTTACGTACGCAATACGCAATAGTATAGCGTACGCTAAAAATGACCTGCTCGGACCGAATTTAGTTTTTCGTTACGTTTTCGAGTGAACACCGCGCATGATCTTGGTTAAATTTGCTAGAGCCGTAGAATTCCGCGCGCTTATAGCGCAACTATGCTCCTGGAAAGAAATATTGAAAAAGAAAATGTGTCCAATCATTTTATTTCAGATTAAACTAAGCCACACCTGCCTCGTCAAGCGCGCTTTTCTGCGGGGTACAGAGGCTACGAGTACGAGTGCGTAGCCAAATTCGATCACGGAGCCTCCGTCAGTCCTCCCGTGGAAACGGCATCTTTTATCAATGCTATCGCGGAATGAAATTCATGAATCCGATGTCCAGTGCATAGCGAGAACTTCGGCGATTCTTTGAGAGTCGTTCGTCCGTCGGCGATGAACTGTGGGAATAGGCTTAGCGTTGAGCAGATTGCAGCGTCGACGCACACTGCGAGCGGCGAACATTTCCACTGTGCACTCCTTCAGCTGCAGGGCGATCTGATTCGACCGCTGTAGGTCCCAGAAAGAATCGCCGAGCTGAACACCACGCAATTTCACGTAACACAGAACTTCGAAAACACCACGTCGCCCTTGCTGCGCCAGTCGAGGCAACCGCCATCTTGAAACTGGCGCTCTCGTTGGGTCCGAGATCTCTCGAGAGCGTCCCGCAAGGCCCGCTAGCTAGCAACGCAAAATCCCCAGCGTTGCGTGCGTACGCAATACGCTAGCCCTTCTACTGCGTTCTGCGCATGCGCACTCACGACCCGCAATCTCCTTGCGAGCGCAAAGCTATAGCGCACGGTCCACTAAAACTGTCTATTGATTGATGTCTACGGTCTAAAGTTGGTTCAGTGTACGTCTGATCTTTTAATACTTCGCATAATTCGTTAGCGTTGGCGTTGAAGCCGTCGCAGTTTGAACAATCGCGTTTGAACCTATATGGGTATGACTATGAGGTAAACTGGTTTTGCAAGGAGGTTGGTAAGAACTGTCGACGTGCAAATACTTTTGGCGGTCAGTCGGCTTTCGAGAGAATCGAGTAACTAGTTTTGTGCCCTCAAGTGTTACCCTGAGGTCTAGAAAAATTATCTTCGGTTTTGTAACAATTGTGAGTGAAGCTAATTCAATGGTGAACAGAAATAAAAGCTTCGATGAAGCTAATCGGCGCTTCTTCTTTGTGTGGCCAGATTATACATATAAAATTAATGTATCTTTTATAAGACATCGATTGGAAGGGGCAGCTTGAAAGAAAATTTTATTCTAGATTGCCCATGAAGATATACGCGTAGTTCGGTGCAAATCTTGATCCCATCGCGGTGCAGCGAGAGAGTGGCCAGAACGTTGACATCTGGAAGGTCCTCGCTTCTGCGTGTGCTTTCAGTCGGTACGAGCGATTCGATGCCTTTCGTATGCGGAACATTTGCGTACAGGGCCGATACGTTCATTGCTAGAAGAAAAGAATTTTTGGGTACCTCCAATTTTGAGATTTCTCTAAGAAAGTGATTTGTGTCACGGACGTACGATAGAAGTGTAGGAGGGATGTTTTTAAATAGGTTGTCAATGAAGCTAAATATCACTTCGTTTAGGGTCCCTGATCCTGATATAATGGGGTAACCCGGGTTGCCTTCTTTATGAATTTTCGGTAGCACATAAAATCAGCCTGTGACGGCGTGTTTAGCATTTAGAGCCTTTAATGTGTTAGTGATGATTTCACCTTGTCTCTCAAGCCTGACGAGCTGTTCATCTATAATTTCGGCATGCTGGTTGGTGGGATCGTTGCCGAGACTCGAATATAATTTGGTATCGTTAAGTTGTCAATACCCTTCCTGTAAGTAGTCGGTACTGTTGAGGATAACTATGGCGCCACCCTTGTCGGCAGGTTTGAATGTAATGCCCTTTCTATTACTTCGGGCCTTGAAAGCGTTGTGTTTTGAAAGAGAGGGGTTACAGTGTTGGGGCTGCTGCTTTCCATATGCCGCTACAACGTCCTTCACTACTGCCTTAAGGTAAAGGTCCACATGCTCCTGTGTCTCTGCTGGCTCATCTCTGTCACCCGGGCGCACTTTTGGACCCACTTGGTTTTTTTTTTTTTAGAGAGCAGCTCTTAGGCGCCGTTTCCGGCTTGAGCGGCGTCGGCGTCGACGTAACCGCGACCCCCCCTCCCCCCTCCCCCCGAGGACCTCGGGAGGATCTCGGGAGGACCTCGGGTTCCTGCGGGAGGACCTCGGGGGGACCTCGGGTTCCTTAGTGAGGACCACGGGTGCCTTCAGTGACCTCAGGGAGGGGGGGCCACATGACCCCCTCAAGGTCACGTGACCCGCCGAGGTCACGTCACGCCCCCCCCCCCCCCCCCCTCAGTACCCTTCCCTCCTCCTCCCCAAGAGCTGCGCTTTAATTCGGCATTAGAGGGAGTTGTAAACGGCTTTCACTTTTTTTCCCTTGTTTCGTTCTTGACACTGCCGACTGTGCCGAGCCTCAACGGCGCCTAGCGGGAGTTGGCTTGGGGATGCATGCGGAACCTCTTCCCTGGCCGCGGCTTTCGTCCACTCTTAATCGGTTCTGAGAACTTGTTTTTCGCCTTCCCGCTGTTTCTATTTCCGTTGGGACAAAGAGGCGAGCTTCCAGCTTCCACTGCAACATTGGGACCTGATGAAGAGCGGTCCCCGCTCGGAACATCGTCTAAGTATTACGTTTATATATATATATATATATTGAGACGAAGACAAAGGGTCGACGACCGTTTTATATTCGCACTTCAAAGCATTCAGCGCGCCTCTGCCCGCGCATCCAGTTCAAGCACACGCGGGCCTCGTCCTCCTCAGCCACCATGCTGAAAGACGATGAAGAGGGATATCGTGAACAACTACACGTCACAATTACCCCCCCCCCCCCCCCCCTCCGGGGGCGGGAGGAAGAGGGTGATATGGGGGGGGTGGGGCGTTTGCGGAGCGGCGTCCGTGTGAAGTCGGACGCAGCAGGAGTGTTTATAGACAGAAAGGCGGTATTGGCGTTTGCAGTTGCACGGTGAGGAGCATCTCGGAGATTAGTGCTTGAGAGGGGTTGGCTGGCCACTTCAATGAGGCAGTACGAACAGAGCTACATACAGACGCCAGTGGCTACGAGATCGGCGTCGTTTTAGTTCAACGTCACCCCGAAACGTCGCACGAATACGTTGTCGCCTACGCCAGCCGTGGGTCTTGGCCAACTCGTCGAAAGCCAACTCGTCGACGGCCAACTCGTCGGCGGCCCATTCGTCGAATAGGCCCATTCGTCATAGGGCAACTCGTCAAAGAGGCCAACTTGTCGCCGCTTTTTTAAAGCCAAATATATATTTTTTTTCTTTAAATTTTAAAGCTAATATTGTTCTATAATAATCCGTGTTCTGTCTTTTATGTGTAACTCTTCCGTAAAAAAATGTGTACAATTGACGCTCTCCTTGAAAACTGACCTCCAGCCTGCTCTTTCTTGTCGAAGGTAACGCCTTGACGCTTTCGCCACTTTCGCGGTGCAGTGGGGCAGGGTCACTACGTCGCTCGTGTATTAGTGGGGCGCGTGTTAACCTACCCGGCCCATCGGTTGACGCCGCTTCGCGGCGACAGTTTGCGGCGGTTCATTAACAAAATTGTCGACCCACCTGGCCCACCCGATCACGCCATTCCCTGCGACAGTCTGCGGCGGCTCATTACAAAATAAGTAATAAAAAAGGTAACAAAGGGACGATCCTGAGATGACACATATTTCAACTTGTCTTAAGGTTCTCTCTTGTCTTCGCCTTCTTGTAATTTTTTTTCCATCTCGTAACGAACAAAGGCGCTAACCGTAGTCACAAATAAAAATTTAGGTTAAAAGATAAAAAGGAACCACCAACTTTTACATTGGACCGTCATTCAACCCATTCGACGAATCGCCCTTCGACCAATTTTCTCTTTCGACAAGTTGCCCTTCGACGAATTTCCCTAATACGAATTGCCCTATTCGACGAATGGGCCGTCGACGAGTCGACCGTCGACGAGTTAGATTTCGACGAGTTGGCCGGATCCCGCCAGCCGTTCCCTTTCCAAAGCAAAGAATAACTGTACAATAACAGAAAAAGAGTGCCTGGCCGTCGTTCGGGGCATTAAAAAATTTCGACCTTACTTATATGGATGTCATTTCACTATCGTCACCGGTTATCATGCCCTTTGTTATCTCTCTTCATTTAAGAACGTAACGGGACGTCTCGGTTGATGGATACTGGCTTTACAAGAATACACCTTCACAGTTGCTTACAAATCTGGTAAGAAGCATACGGACGAAGACGGACTCTCACGCTGTCCTGTCGAGGGTCCAGACAAACGCCTTGATCATATGAATGACGCTTTTGACTTAGCTTCAATTCATACAACCTGATCCTCGACCGAACAGAAAGATCCTTGGATTAGGGGCATTGTTGGGTATTTAAAACGACCAACTGATCTCTTAAGTAAGACACTTCGAATACAAATGCAGACCTTTTCATTGCGTGATGGAATCCTTTTTCGCCACAATTTTTCTACAGATGGCAATCGATGGCTTCTCGTAGTTCCAACGCACCTCCGGCCTGGCCTTCATCGTGCTTTCCATGACGACCCTACGGCTGGCCATATGGGATTTCCTAAAACATACGCACGTATCAAACATCGTTGTTCTTGGCTGAAACTTTATTACACTGTCTTTAGATACGTACAATCATGTCTCCAATGTCAGCAACGCAAGTGGGAAATGTGACGAAGACGACGACGAAGGCTGGGGCAGTGGCGTGCCTGACCATCTCGTGCTAAAGCCCCTCTACTCTGGGAAAAGTGGCGCCATTCATTGTTGTACAAATGCTCGAGGCACGTGCCGCGCGCCAATTCTGGGAAATTCATGGTGTCTGAAATCCAGCTCAGTGCTGCGCTGTGCCGCCATGATCTTCCCAAGGGCTGCACGATGCACGTGGCTCGTGCATCGACGCACCTTGCGCTACTTTTGAAACATAAAGGGGCTTTATCTCGCGCTAGGCTCCGAGGCGCACGGCCCGGCTTCCACAAATCCTTTCTACCTCATTGTGTGGACGCGTCATTGTCATTTGCTGCCAGACGCACATCTTCGTAACAATATATATATATATATATATATATATATATATATATATATATATATATGAGCATAATACTTTTATTTAGCATAGGAAGAGTTTATAAGTCTTGACTTCCCAAATATACATTTTTATATTATTTCCAGGCAAGCTAAGTGCTTTATTATACCAGGGTCTTCGACCATTGTTCCACAACCGCACAGAAGTCCGAAATAGTTAGGTAAGGTCTTTCAGTTTATGTTTATACGAAGTGGAGTTATACTTAAAAATTTGCTGTCTAAACTTAAAGGACAAACTAAAGCGGTTTTGTATTTCATAAATAAATAAGAGAGAAAAAAGCACACTTAAATCGTCTTCTTTTGGCATCCAGGATTACGAATCATAGTTACCAGGACAGCACATTCAAGATAGCGCTGGAGCCCGTCTTTCCCGGTGCCTTCAGTGGGACGAGAGAATCGTGACGTAATATACAGAGACATCCACATTTCCGAGCCTTCCGCAAGCTTTACTCGAGCACTGGACGCGTTCCTTCACAAGCGGCAAGAGCAACGCAGTTAAGCCTCATGGGTCAGAGTTTTTCTTTATTTTTTATTGCGTTTCTTTGTAAGTTCAGATCAAATACTTGGGATAATCAAATGCACAGGACACAACTACCATAGGATTCATCTCTAGCTCGTTTTTTTTTCTAGAACCTCTTCAGCTTCCCTTTGATGTTCCGCGTTATTTTGGTTAATTGGAAGTTTAAAGAACACAAAATGGCGGACAGGAAGACGTACAGTTTATTGTCGCTTAATCCCTTGCTGTATGAAACAGATTGAACAAGATCGGGGGAGGACGTGAGTACAAGGTACAGGATACCGTCCTCACGGGTTGGGGTTAGAGCTACCTGGGTCAGGTTAACCCTACAATGCTAGGTGCATCTGAAATGATATACTCCTGCAAAATGCGCCTTCCAAGAAATAAGAGCAAAAAAGCAACGCGAATGCGTGCTGTATCAGGTCCGATAACGTTTCGTGCCACCTGTTTCAAGAACACTCGTTCAGATAGAGCGATTTGGCTTCTCCGGTGCTCAGATTCACGGCTCGCTGACATCAGCAATATAAACAAGGAAAGCCCAACTTCCAAGCATGGCGTCTTACTTCTACGCCGTGCACCCTTGATGTTTAGAAACTGCGAGAAATTTGATGTTGCGCTGTGCTCGAACAAAGGCAACACCTGCTTTCGACGCATCCACAACCCATGAGACAGCAATGCATCGTGTATCAAATTTAACAAATGAAAGAGTTCTTCGTTTTTGAGTTGAAAACAGAATAAACTTCTTTGTTAATAATTTTTATATCATGTTTTATAATAGCAAGCCCTCCCATATAATTTCATGTAAAATACGAAGTTATGCATTGTGAGGCTAAATATCATACATAACTCTAGAAAGTCACTAGAATCGCATGACGACCTGGCTGTTTGACTGGACCCTCATAGATGTGTAAAGTTGAAATCTCCAAATGATAAGAGGTTCGTGTTTGGAAAACGGTTGGAAATATTTGAGAGGGGTTTAGGCAATGCACTTATAAATGCAGCACTATGATTGGAATGTTAGTAAAAAACGGCAACTGCACTTTTAGTTTTAGCCAAACAAACACAGACACAACCAAGTTCAGAACTGCGCCGTAACGGAATACTAAAGGAGCAATGTGGTCTTTTAACACCGACGAGAAAACCACCACCGCGTTGCAATGGCTTGTCCCAGCGGTAGATGCTAGGGTGTGCGCAGCCCGAGAAGCAACCTGGCTGCCTGCCAATAAAGTATTTCGTAGGGTTCATCGTTCTTTACTATGCCTGCACGCAGACATAGTCGCACATGTCGCACATAAAATCTGAAAGTTTGTTTAACGAGTATTTCATGGTTTCGGAGATGAATGGCAGTTTTTCTTAAGTGATCAAACATTTCCACTTTTTTTTCTTTACCTTGGGGCCATTTCATTGAAATAGGAGCATAACGCGCGTGTACTACGTTGTATCGTAATACCTCATCACTTAACTTCATATTAGGGTGAAGTCGAGATGTGCCGCGTGAACAACAAATAAAAATAAAACGTAAGGGTGGCCTGTCAAAATCCACTACCACTGGATCATTGTGTTTAAACAATTTCTCAAGAAAGTGTACTTTGTGGAAATTATAAGTCTGGATAGAAGCTGCGCTCTTGGAAGCATGAAAAGAAAAATGGATCGAGATAAATAAAATAAAAGCAAGGCACAAAATATAAACAACAGCGAGAGTTTAAAAGAATATAAGAAATCCGCACTCTACACAGGAGAGAAAGAAAAAAAAACTAAGAAAAGCGGGAAACATTTTTACAAAGATGGAATCGTGAAAAGGAAGAAAAAAAAGGATAGATGATGACTGAAAAAAAAAGAATCACTATTCCTCGTGCGTTTAGTAGAACAAAAAAGACATCCGAATTTTTTCTCACGGGTGGATGGGTTTGCGGCAATCTTTTTTTTCCAGAACGATGCTCCAACAAAAAAACAATATAAAAATCCCCAACATTGTGGGCTATCCGCGAAAATAAGTAAAGGCGAAGCAAATGGATCGCAAACTTCGCAGTCGCAAAACACTTGAGGCGTTATCGAAAAGAAGGTGAAAAACTGGGAACGACGACTGCGGTCTGCAAGTTTCTACGCCTTGCGTTACAAAAAAGGAAACAAAAAAATCTATGCAGCAAGAACGACGGAAACAAATTGTTGAGCGGGCTTTCTACCTCTTTTTGTTTGACGAAAAGTCGTAATACCACATGACCAACTGAACTTCCACGTTTGAAGGGATCCTTAATCGGCTATCGTATGATTCCTTCTAGCCTGCAGCACTCATAGTCCGATTACCTCAAAGATGTCCGCACCATTGCACCCTGCAACGTAAGCACATGGAAACAAACAAATATAAAAAATGGCGGACCTTGGAAGCTCTCACCACATTAAAAACTGACGTTCTCTCAAACTTAATATCGATATGGCTTGTTTTTTTTCTTTTTTTTTTTTTATTTGCCCACAGATTTTACCGGAAACCACCGAGGGTAGCTGAAACGTCAAACTTTCTCAAATGGATCAACAAACTAGCCGCTTTTGTGGGATTGACCGTTAGGTCTGTCGTTTCCGTAAACCGCCGTAAATAGTTTCTTTTTTTCTTTTAATCTGCAAGAACTAACGGTGCACCCTAAAGAATTCACTTTGTCTACTCGGCCGCAAAGCATTAGGAAGAGCCTATTGCTGCAATCTACGGGAAAGCTTGGCAAATAAAATAGCTGATAGCATTGTAAAGAAATGAAAGATGTTTACGATTCTTTCTAATCCAGAACCAGAGCGCAGCTCTTGAGGAGGGGGACTGGAGGGTGCGGAGGGGGGGAGGGTATGTCCCTGCTCCCCCTCCGTCCCCTCCCCTCCTCCTCTCCCGCCCCCCTCGCATTTAGCGGGGAAAATTTCCCGCTTCATTAAGGGGTGAAACTTTTCTGTTATATTTAGTGGGGAATTTTTACCGCTAATAATTGTGGGGAAATTGTTTCGCTAAATTCAGCGGTGAAATTTTTCCGCTGAGTTTAGCGGGAAATTTCTCCCACTGAATTTAACAGGAACATTTTCGCTAAATATTCTCGATAAATTTATTGGGAAAACTTCCCCTCTACATTAAGCAGCTGAATTTAGCGGGGAAAGTTCCCGCGGAATATAGCGGAAACATTTCCCCGCTAAAGTTGGCAGAAAAATTTTCGCTAAATTTCCCCGCTAAATTTACCGAGAAAATATTCTACTAAATATAGCGGGCAAATTTTCCCGCGAAATTTACCAGGAAACTTTTCCCATAATGCAGCGCCCCGTTACAACCGCTTGCATTATTCCCATAATGCTACGCGCGCGATTACGCCGACGGCGACGGCGACGCCGATCAAGTCGGAATCGGGCGCCTAAGAGCTGCGCTCTAAAAACAAAAACTGTTTGCGCTTTTAATCTGAGCATGTCGTAAGGATAAACGTTACAGGATAGACGTTACAGCGCTACTCTTTTAGGTCTAAGCATAATTTAATCCTCGCCATTCGCCGAGTCCCGTCAGAAGATTCACCCGATCTGGTGTCCAATGTGCTTTGCAGGAAAGTATGCGCACCAGATTTCTTGATGGGTAGGTTTTAAAAGACAACAGCGCCGAATTATAGTGCGGTAGGAGGAGAGAAATTCACTTGGAAAAAACCTGAACACAGGCACACACACTCGCGAACACGCACGCGCACACGCACACACACACACGCACACACACACACGACTTTCGGAACTTGTTTATTCGCGCGTGTTAATAGGCGGAGAAAGCGTTTTGCTGAGAAACGTCTCCCTTGTATGATCATAACACAGTGCCCAACTTGCGTCGTGGGACTCTGGGCGCAGTTGGTGATCAATGAGTAAAATCAGGGATAGACACTTAATCGATTAGCCTACTGATTAATCGATTAACGCTTTGATCGCGTTTCACTTTCATCATCAATTCATCGGTTAAGTTTAAAAAGTGAAAATCGAACACTTTCACCACGCTGATGTCAATGAGTACACCTGTATGAAGGTAATTTTCAGGTGAAATTTTAACCTAATGTAAGCTGTATAGGGGAGATTTTTGTGCCAACAAACAAGTAAAGGTTCCATCGATAGTGACAGATGGGCCAGTCGGTACATGATCTGTCACTACTGATTTAGTTTATTTCTTCTACATCGGGCTTTGTAAGCGCTTCGTGTTGTCTAACTTACTCTGCCCTTGTCTTGCGGCACATTTTTTTCAAAATAGGTGAAGGTTACATCCGTTTCAACGCCATGCAAGCGTCCGTTTAGCGCAGAAGTCATTATTACAAACAATCGAGGGTGTTCTCTATTTCCAAAGAATATCAGCAAATGCTTTGATTTTGCGGCTGAAGTAATAATTTGTGAGTGTCGCGTCTCTTTTGACTGTACTCAACCACTTCAAGGATGGCTAGTTGCGCTAGTTGGCTTTGCATTATGGTGTAATGCGGCAAAAAACGCGGACGAAAACGATAGGAGAACTGAATAGGACACCTGTCCTGTCCAGTTCTCCCTCCGTTTTCTTCCGTGTTTTTTTGGCGTATTACACCATGCTAACGCTTCAGGGTTGATTTAAAATCCGAAATTGTACATTGCGTCGTTGAGCACATAGTGTCGGTAAAGGCAAAAAATAAAATGTAATTTAAACTTTTTAAAAATCTATATGGGTGGGAATGAAAGAAACCGATTAATCGAATCATTAATCGATTAATGATGACGATCAATCGGGTTAAAGCTCTCAAACGACGCCTAGTCCTAGCCCTAAATGTAGCAGGTTTTGCTTTCAAGGCCAATTAGTTCTATTTTATGGTCACTGACTGTCTAGAAAGACGCGAAGCGCGGCATATTCTGCTCACGCCTTTTAGCTTTTGGGGATTCGCTTTTCAACTGTTCCATTGGCTAATTTGCAACACCAGTGAATGAGGAACTGTAAAGAGACGTTTAGCACGCATCATGGCCTGCGTTTTTAAAGTTGTTATAAAGTATGCCTTTACTTCGTTTCACCTTAGATCCGAGCGCGGAGGATATTATGAGCCGAAGCCCAAAAAATGCCCAAAAAATGAAAGCCGTTTACAACTCCCTGTAACGCCGAACTAGAGCGCAGCTCTTGAGGAGGAGGAAGGAAGGTCACTGAGGGGATGGCATACCCCTCTTCCTCCTCCTCATCCTGCCTACTACTCCTCCCTCCGAGCGGCGTCGCCCTCGGCGTAACCGTGAAGTCACGTGACCCTCGTGACGTCGCGTGACCCTCATGACCTCACGGGGGTCACGTGAGCTCACGTATGTCACGTGACCCCCCTCAGGACCCCCCTGAGGGGGATCCCCAGGGCGTTTCGGCACGGTGCCGAAACGTCACCATGTCGAAACGTCGCCGCAGTTACGCCGACGGCGACGGCGACGCCGCTCAAACCGGAAGCGGGTGCCTAAGAGCTGCACTCTAAAAGCGCAACGCCACGGCGTGCTCTCTGCGCTTGATATGACCAGTCGGCGGAGGAGGACGCACAGAGAGACGGCGAATATCGGCTGGTCCTATCAACTGCAGAGAGCACGCCATGACGTTGTGCCTCTTTCGTTCTTTGATTGGCCCTTCGGCTCATAATATCGGCCGCGCTCGGACCTATACTGAAACTAAATATACTTAGAATATCCTAAAAGGTGTCATCTTGTCTCGGCTGTAAAGAAATGCTCAAGCTAGTGCAACGGTATTTAATGCTGGTCATGCAGTTGTGTATGATGAATCTTAGAAGGACGTGCATAACGTAAAACAATGTTAAATCCGTCGCAAATTCGGCCTCAGCGCAACACTGAATAATCGAAGGCTTGAATGTACTTGCTAAGCATGCCTTCTGTACCGGACAAGAATGCAGGTATTGATGAATATTTTGCATGGGTCCTTTTTTTTTTTTTTGTCAAAGGTTTTGTATGCGAACAAGTAACGATGTCTTACTTCATCTGTTGCTAGTCCAATTGTATTCGACATTTCGAATGCATTTTATCTAAAGATGTAACATTTAAGGCAAACTGTAGCAGAGTTAGCAGTGCACATGCCGTTGGGCTTAATACTAACTTAGCATAAACGTTTTTACTTTTAAGTCGCGCTACACATTTTTATGCAGATCGAATTTGTGTCATTGGAAATCCAAACGTTTCCTCACCTTAACATGGCGTACTGTCCACATAAATTGACTAGCCTTTCATGCGCGTAAAAAGCACAGATGTTTTCTGCTCTTTCAAAAATGGAGCGAAAGGCATTAAAGTAAAACAAAGCTTTAAACTGAACCCTTTCCTTGTTAAGGAATCGAAATGCACGGGCTAAATGCATCACAGCGAGGGTGCTGATTTGAAATAATAAGTACCCGAAGGGAAAAATCTATCAATGTAACCCTGTTTGGCAGTCAGTGTTTTCTAGTGGACCGCTCACTGTGCCTGACTGTACGTCAAGCATGTCTGATTGGCCAACAAGTTACTCTGACCGACAGTCAAACTCCAGTCAGACCCCGCTTGTCGAATTTCTGATGGTTTCCTGGTGGCAGTCGGCCGCCGCGAAATGCCATCAAGATGTCTTGGTGGCGATTCCGATTGTACATCGATTGTCTTTGACCGTACGTCAAAAAGCTTTGACGTGCAGACAGAGGTACGGTCAAAGAACGTAAAGTTCGTTCGGATACCACTATTTCGTAAAATTTATGAATACGAAAAATAATCTATGCTTGAGAAAACGATTTCGGGACGTGAGCCCACAAACCGCTGATGTTAGAGATATGGCGCGCAACCGACCGACAACCTTGATCAGAAGCCCGCCGAAACGCCGAACACGCCACTTTCACTTCGCCCATAGAGGCTTCGCCGAGCTTCCATGAACGGTCGCTCTCGACTCGTTTTGTTTTCCCGCTTGCTCCAACCTTTCGATCCTGCCCGGGCTATACAATGTCTTATGTTTTAGAAGAATTTCTACTCGACAAGACCCAGCCTGTTGTGAGTTCCGACTATGTAAGGGACTTTGGCGGTGTAGTTGAAGACGACAAGGTGTACCAGGTCTACTGGGCCGGAGACTCGCGAAGAGAAGGATCGTTCTACGACGCAAAAGTACTCTACATGGCAGGTGAGTAGAACTGAAGTACGGTGAGTGATGTACGAGTGCTTTGCATAACATGCTGAAGGCGTAACTGCATTTGCAGCCGAAGCATCTCGTATAAAGCAAATGGTCAAATCGAGTTTCTTAAGCGATGGCATAGCTTAGGAGTTAAGGTATCCGCTTTGTACGCAAGTGGACGCGGGTTCAATCCGCGGTTGACCTGCTTTTTTTTTCGTCTTTATTTTCTTGAACATTTTGTTTTGTCGAGGCATTTGGCGATATTTATGAGTGCTTATAGCTTCATTCTTATATAAATGCTGCCCTTGTTGAGAAAGTCCCTTGGCAGTGGCAGTCAGACGTCATCTGATGGACCATCAGGGCACGTCAAGGCTGCTGACTGGCAGTCAGTGTCCCAAATTACTATCTTGATGGAATTTTCAATAGGGTAATAATAATAATAATAATAATTATTATTATTATTATTATTATCACGTTGCCCGAAGAAACCTTCGTTGCACGTCTCGATTTGAGGTCCCACGTTGTGTTACGCGATATGGAAAACGAGTTCGCTCCTATTATGTGCCGTTTACCTTTAATAAACTACCTGATGATGTCTACAAGGCCAATTCCATTCGGAAATTAAAAAAAATGCTGTCAGATTTGAGATGGTAGGATTATGTTTTTATTGTTTTCGAATTGTTTTCCTTGGTGCTGTAGTACTGTTAACATTACTGTGTATTTGTCGTTCGACTAGCCGGGTCCTGTCCCACAAGCCTCCTTTGGCTTGGATAGACCCATTTATGTGCAGTGTTCTTTTTATATGTGCAATAAAATTTATTAATATTATTATTATCATTATAATTTTAATCAATAATAATAATAATAATAATAATAATAATAAATACACCCATTGCATAATGTTCTCAAATAAAAGTCAGCGGAAACACCTCAGCGTGCAAACATACTTTGAATGTTACGAGGCCCACACCTCATCCTCTAAACAAAAATAAAGAAAAAAAAAAAGCACCTGCTTGGTTGAGATGCGAGGACACGGCACCATTACCTTTTTATTCCCTCCCGTCTTCGCGAGGACGCCTCCCACGCAAAGAACCCGCTCGTAAATTATAAATTCGCTGCTTTTAGTGCTCGGCCGGGGACAAACACGAGCCCTCGCGCATCAAGCACGAACACACGCCCCAAAAGCTCGCACAAAAAAAGCACTCCTACACACGTCCGCGCGCCTTCTCTTTCACCTGGACACACACATACCGACACTAACGCGATATCACGCACACACGTTGACACACACATACATCGACGAGGAGTGTCCTCCGTTCACCTCTAAGCTGACAGTGCGTTGAAAGCTACGCTCACGCAGGACCAATCAACCGCCTGGCTTTTAACATCTGACTACCCTCTCGGCGCGTAGTAATGGGCGAGAAAGTGATCACGTGACAGAAGATTGACGTGTGATTGGTTCCAAGGAGCGCGTGAGTTCCACCGCACCACCAGCTTGGGGCTGGAGATGATAGGGCGCCTGCCGGCACACCAACTTTGGGTAGAGTCGGGGCTGACAAAGCAACGCGTAAGCGGTCGGCAAACGGAGCGAACACGTTGAGTACCCTGCTGCTGGCGTGGCGAAAGAAGAGAACGCGCGGAAATTAAACGAAAAAGAAGACACTATTAAACGGGGAACCCATGAAAGCTCTTTCCTGCTCTCAAGAGGGCGGCATTATATTTCTTGGGTTGTTCTCGTATTTCTTCTCGAGAAACGCGGAGTGTGTTTGCGCGTGCGGAGACAAAGAAATAAGACGCGGAGCAATAAAAGGAGACGACGAAACTTGCTACACTATCTTTTTTTTTTCGCCTGTTTTTTTTATTATTATAGCCCTGTTTGTCTTTTTGATGATGATATCGCTTGCTTGTTTAATTTTCTTAGCTTTATCATTAGGCGTTTCACGTGAAGTTGTGTTTTTGTTTCACGACGACGAGTTTCTGAAACGTAGCGGCAAGGATGAGTATCCAAAGTCGGCGACGCGGTTACACGTCGTACTCCGTTTTGCTTTTTTTTTTTTTTTTGCTTCGTGTCTTGATTACTGAACGCCCCTTTTTCTTTCCCCTTCTCTCATTTTTTTCTTCTTCTTTTGTGTGTTTAGGCGTTAGCGTGGTTTGTGCACATCCGTCTTTACCTAATATATACGAGTTGCTTCTTTAAATTAAGCGGGGTATTTTTATGTTGGTCGCTTGCCGATAGGTGACATTTGTGCACATGTCTGCAAAATGTTCATTGAAACTATACAAACACAAACTTCGGTGAAACAGAATTCAGCTGTATTTGATATTCTGTGTGTTGTGTAGTACTTCGTCTTTTCTCTTTCTTTCTTTTTTTTTTTTCTAAAATTATTTTAGGTTTTTATTAGCTCGTTTGCACCTAACCTGTTGTGCGTTCTCAGACTTCATTCCAGTTGGATTTGTTTATCGTTTATATTTACTTTGCAAATTTTGTTATGGCTGAAATGGTTTAACTGGCGGACGTTGCAATGCACCAGGGTAAGTTTCGAATTCGATTACAAGTTTTTATATTAGGTTGCTGCATTTTCATCCCATTGAATTTGAGTACACCAGGTTTAAAAATTCACGAAGTGTTTAAAAAGTACTTTTTTTGTGCGCTTGTTTAAAGGAGAGAAGTTGTTTCTCACTTTCTGACTAATTTTAGGTTTAGGTTTACATTTTTCACGTAACACGCAAGCACAAGATACGTCTAGAAGATTCGCACGGTGAAGTCCACCCGTAGTGTACACCTTTGGGGAAACGTTAAGCTTGCTACCTGCGCACTCCAATATTTTCCGGATCGTTTTACATGGTAGAATCTGCTTCACTATGAGTTTGCCCCAGAGAACGCCGTCCGGAGTTGTTGGGATCTCGCATAGAACACCTCGGACATACTAAGCCTTTTGGAGCGAGATTGAAGCAAAGTTTGAAGCGTAGCCATTAATGCACGGATAGGTGTTGGAAAAATAAATTAAGCCGCATATCTGCCGTGAACACTACATGGATTTTGTAACACCGGAAACAATAAGCAAGTAAACAAGCGAGGCATGGTGTGCAGCGTGCATTTTAAATGAACAGTGGAAAATGCATGGCCAGCCACACAGAGCATTGTTGTACTTTTTTTTCATATTGCAATGAGATGTTTATTTTCAAATCCATTCATGCTCACCGAAATTTCTAGATACGGTTCTGGCATTGGTCAAGGTTGGGTGCCACCTATATTTAAAAAAAAGCGAAATTAAGGCATTTACCTAAGCAACGTACAATAGTTACTCCTATATAATTTTTCTGCATGGGAGGTTTTAAGCCGCGTGTTATGTTACTACCAGGAAGAAAAAAACAGAAATATCTCAAACCACCGAATTTCCTTTTTTTTTTTACCTCCATCAGTTAGAAGTAGTTTCCTAAGTACGAGCACACGCATTCCGGATATCAATTTCTCGGAGAACACTTGAACGATTCTAGTTTAGGTCCTTTTTATGTTTTGTCATTAGTTGCTCGTGTGCCCCTTATTTACTGTTTGGTGCACTAGTGCAGAAAAAAAAACACACACACACACTAAAACTTCCGAACAAAAAAAAAATATTAACGCCATGCTCTGAATCGTGCACTCTTTTTATCTTTCGTTCCGATTTTGTGTCGCTCGCGGAAATTCTTTAATTGTCCCAAAATATAGTTGCCTGGGTTTCTATATGTCCCTGTTTATTTTAAAGCCGCTGTCGGATTGCCAATACGTCCTACAAAAGAGCACTCTGCTGACGCTGTCGCAGGCGTGCTTTTCTCCTCGTATGACATTCCTACAACCATGAACATAGCAAGAAAAAAGAAAAAAAACTGCCCACCGACATGTTTGAAGCGTACCTGTGTATGAAGTAAACATGGTTCGAATAAGCCCGAGGCGTGTGCGCATGATTCCCTCATCACGTCTGCAGTCGACACCGCGTCATTTCCATATAAGGAATACCAAGTTTCAAGTTTCTCCGATTTTAAGAATAGAAAATTTCGCGGCCCTTCGATTTATCTTTTTCTAAATACAAGCGCGCGGAATCTGTTTCTCCAATGAGTCGTGAGGCAGAGCTGGACTTGCTGACAACGCAAAAACAAATATCCCGACTAAAAAAGGTTTGTGTTTTTCTTTTACTAACGGTTTGACAAAAATAAAAGCCGTTTACAACTCCCTGTAACGCCGAATTAGAGCGCAGCTCTTGAGGAGGAGGAGGGGAAGGGTGCTGAGGGTAAGGTATACCCCTCCTCCCTCCCCCTCACGTCCTCATCCTGTCTGCTACTCCTCCCTCCGAGCGGCGTCGCCGTCGCCTCACGAGGGTCACGTGACGTCACGGGGGTCATGTGACGTCACCAGGGTCACGTGACTTCACGGGGGTCGCGTGACCCCTATGAGGTCATGTGACAATGACGATGACGTCATCAGTGACGTCACTGATGACGTCATCAGTGACGATGATGATGCGGATGTCGAGGACGTCACTGATGGCGTCATCAGTGACGATGGCGATGACCATGACGTCGCTGATGACGTCATCAGTGACGATGGCGATGACCATGACGTCGCTGATGACGTCATCTGTGACGATGACGATGACGTCACTGATGACATCATCAGTGACCTCACGCGTCCCATAATGCACCGCGCGGTTACGCCGATGGCGACGGTGACGCCGACGCCAACGACGCAGGTACGCCGACGCCGACGCCGCTCAAGCCGGAAACGGGCGCCTAACCGCCGAATTCAGAAACCTCACTCAAACTACACTCAAACTGAAGGGCCCCTCCACTTCCTCGAGGAAGGCGCGAGGGCCGGCGCTGGCCAATCGCGAGGATGGATCCGCCGTCGCGATTGGCCAGCGCCGGCCCTCGCGCCTTCCTCGAGGAAGTGGAGGGGCCCTTCAGTTTGAGTGTAGTTTGAGTGAGGTTTCTGAATTCGGCGGTAAGACCTGCGCTCTAAAAGAAATCTTAATTACGCCCTTTAACTCCGCGTTTTCAAAGGACATGCAATGTTAGGGCAATTGCGCCTATTGTTCCAAAAATGGCTTCTTTAAATAACCTTTTTTTTTTGCGTAGAACATTATTAGATTGAAACGCTCTGCCTAATGAAGTCATCAGATATGCACCGATGTGAAGTTGTTTGAGTCGAGGCTACGCGATTTGTAGAAATAAATGATCTGCGCAAAGAACGAGGACAGAGGTAGAAACGAGTACGACACACGGAGCGCAGTTCATTTATTTCTACAAATCATGAACCAACTAGCCCGCCAAAAGGTGTTACTTGAAGCTACGCGATTGTTTGCCTCCTTGCATGCTTGTAGAATGTGTTACATTTTGTGCATGGTGACCACCCTGCCTGTGCAAGACTGAGGACCCGTGCGGGGGGGAGTGTGTGACTGTGGTATTGTTTTTTTATGTTAAAATTTGCTTTTTTTTTACCCTCCCGCGTTGACCGAAAGGTTCGCAGTTTTGTAAATGAATAAACAAATAAAGCTGTGCCAATGACCCCAGGTCACGGCGTTTATAGCGGTCGGGCGCGTGTTTTACCGCCAACTTGTCAAATCTTGCGCTTAGAATACTTCGTGACATTACGTTTGTTGTCTGTGGTTCTTAACACTGGTCCGCGGCCAATCATATTACGGCATCATCTGATAAGAACACCGAGGAACCAATCACGAATCAGCGTAATAGGCTACGCCCCCCGTTTCTAAAGTTGTCGGACCGGGCGTTCTGTGGCTTTGTCTTCGAAATGCCAGGCTTTGTGAGTATAGACGGGGCTAAATCTCTACCCAACTCGGTGCCAGGTGTAAAAATAAGTAACACGGAAACGCATACAGAGAAACTAAAAGATCTTTGTGACGGCGCACTTTCTGCCTTTATTTTATAAGCCGCGAAAAGCACATGCCAAGACGTTGAGCTTGCGGTGCTGATTGATTGGCGCCGTCGGCTCTTGGCATCCGCCGCCTTCTTCACCTTCTAGATAACAAAGGGGTGGTGCTGAATTTTTTTAAAGCGTCACCTAACGGAGGCCAACACGGGGAACGGATTCAGTGCAAGTGCCGCGTCATCGTTTGACAAAGGATCGTGTTTTTTTTTCTTTATTTTTTATTCAGAGATTACCCCGCAGTGCCCGAGGGCGTTACAGCAGCTGGGTTACAATGCTGAAAAAAAAAAAACACATCTTCACTTTCACTGCACACTTGCAGCTCCGACAGCCCATTCCACTCTCGAATCGTTTTAACAAAAAAAGAGTTGGCTTACAGGCTCGTCCTGGCGCGGAACTCTCTAATTTTGAAAGCATGATCGCTCCGTTTAGAAATATAATATGTTTTTTTTTAAGTAAGTTTCACTATTAATTCCAGTTTTATTTTTAAATATCAAAAACAGAAACTTTAAACACAATTTTTTTACGGCGGGCTGAGAGACGTTCCCAATTCAGTTCAGTCTTAATTTGAGTACAGCTGTCTCTCCGCCCGTACCGTCCCAGAACAAACCTAGCAGGTCTATTTTGTATTTTTTCAAGTTTGTCTATTAATGTTTTTTGTTCCGGGTCCCAGACGGCACAGGCATATTCCAAAATTGGCCTAACACATGTTAAATACGCAGTTTCCTTTAAGCTAGGGAGTGAACATTTCAGCCTTCGTTTCTGGTGTTCTTAACATTTGAACCCGAATTTCGGTCCAAAGCCGACAGAGCGCTCGTGTCATGTTTGTTCCTCCGCGTCGGCCTTCTTTAGGTAACGCTGGTAAACTCAACAGCACGGCTTTGTCATCAAAAAGGTGTTGGCTAGAGAGAGTCCCAATTCTCCCTCCGTGTCGCGAACTTTAAAATGTCACAAGACAGCAGGCAGCACTAGAGCAAATGGCGCCACTAAGCGTAGAAGACTCGAAGAAGCAAAGGGGAAAGCTAGAGTCTATCCGAGGGTGCAGCGAAAACTGGTACGGCCTGGCGGTGAAATTGTTAAACGAAGAAATGGGGAGTCACGAAGAGGGGGCTTCACTTTGAACGGGCATATAGGAGGTTGTTTTAAGGCCTTTAGTCTAATTTTAATGAAAGCCCTATTGGCGGCATGCGTGAACTACTGGGGCGCTTCTCGACCTATCATCATCTACATTGTTTGTGACGTCACGGGCAGGACAGAGTGAGAAAGACCGCAGGCCTTGGATTCCTCGGCTGCTCAGATTGCTTCATGCGCTGCTTGGGTAAATCGTGGCAATGCCTCTTTTAAGCGTTGTGTTTATTTGGTGAAATGACATTTCTAGTAGGACATTACACCGATGCTTGAAACCATCGCAAGCATAGTTGAGCTAACAAACACTTTTGGTGCTAAAGTGTCGAAGTGGTCAGATGGTGGTGTGCTGTTTACTACCCAACTACAAGAACGTTCAGCCTTTCCCCTTTGGTCAAGAAGGAAGACCAGCGAAGCTGTACTATGCTGGGAATGAAGTAATGGCCGGCCGCAAGTTGGCAAGCCAGAGTGGAAAGGCTGGCGAAGTTGGCGCCATCTATGAGGGACGGCTGCAATCAGATGACCGGCAAGCCGGTTGTCTGGTTGCCACCGTCTATTATAGATGGCGGTAGCTGTCCAGATTTTGGTTTCATTTGTTTGCTGACGGACATGATATTGGGGATACTAGCTCTTAACAGCTCCGCTGTAAAAGCTGGAGGATGAAAATAGAATATCCATCGATTTATCCCACTAATTCTACCATTCCGAATATTTTTTTTTTCAAATTATGATTCGAAGAAAATAAAACTTAAACCCACCAAACTGAAACAAAGAAGGCGAAATTCGAGGACCTCTTGCATGTGTAGTCAACACTTCAGAGAAAGCGACTCCGTATATCCTGTTGGTTCTAATGTGTTCTGTGACTGCTGGTCTTTTATTCGTTCAAAGTTAATTCTTTTTTCTTTTTTTTTCTATAAACCAGAAGACGAACATTTCCTCAAAATAGCCGGCCGGAAGAAGGGGGGGGGGGGGGGGGGGCTGGCTCCCCTGGTCGTTTAATTTAAATCCCTGCTTACTCACGCTATCGACGCGAAACGTGCGAGATCTTCTCGGCATCGATGTCTTAAACCTAGTAAGTCGGTGACACTTTAGCGTTCCAAAAAAAGAGGTGTGCACATGCTATGAATTATTACCGGTTGTATGTTTAATTTTGCGGATCCCAAAGCGCATAACGCGTGATGCGCTGCTCAGCGAGCTATTTTAAATTTGTTAACATTTCTTAGTAAACATTAAATAGAACGAATGAATCAATCGCCTGAACGTACCGGGCCATGCCCGACAATTTCAGAATTCATGAAAATGTCTGCCTTTTTTTCGAGCAGAAGTCAAGACTTGACAAACTTCTTTGCCACGCATTCGATGCGGGAGGAGCTAAGCGTGAGTTGCTGACGAGCATTCACTCGTCTGAAACTGTCGAGTCACACTTGGATAGAAGCGTCGGTATCGGCAAGCACAACGTAGCTTAAAAGATGTACCTATTCTGGAGTTTCCAGGCCGCATAAACAGCAGCAGCAGACAGGAGTCCGCCATTTTTGGTGGCTTGGCGAATCCGGCTCGGACTGCAGGAGCTAGCGATGGTCGCGCGTTTCGAAGTTTTCCGACATGCCCCAACGCTGTTTCGTTGTCGGCTGCAGCAAAAATAGCAAGAATTGCATGTCGCGGTTTAAGTTTCTTTAGGCTTCCGTCTACTAGGCTGCACCCGGCCAAGCGGCAGCTGTGAATTCGGGCGATCCGGCGAAACAAATGCGGACGGCTCGTTAAGGCAGCCTTCAAAGCACTCTCGCGTTTGCAGTTGCCACTTCAAGGAAGGTTCATGTTTTTGTTGCTTTATCCTTTATTGGCGCGTAGGTACAGATCAGCAGATTGATTAGGTACGCTGCCGTGTCGCCTACGTGCCACACAGAGTGAGCGCCTCGGAGTGCGCTTTTCTGTGATGGTGCATTTTGTCTAGCGCACGTTCTTGATTGCTAACACTGTCCCGCGTTGCTATACATGAAAACTGCCTGTCTACTTTTTGGTTGTTATAAACATTGGAATCGCCCATAGTTTTCAAATATTTATAAAGCATTGAAGTAAAATGGCTGTGCTGCACAGTTTGTTGCTACGTGCACAGCCGGAAAGAGAAATGGGACCACGACCGCATCTGCTGCTCTCGTGGTTAAATAGGAAAGAGGAACCAATCGACTTGATATCTGTGTGTATCATGTATGTATTGAAGAAAGAAATTATTTTGCAACATTGTCTACCGGTGCGATACTCAAAACAGACAAGTGTGGCCGACTTCGTGTTCTTTTCTTCAGGGCCCACAGTTATACACAGCTGTAGCCTGAAGTGGGGTGATACCAACGCCGATGCTCGCTCTAAAATCGGCGGCTGCACGTAGAGATGTCAAATATTTATGAAGTATATATTTTTGTGGTGAAGTTGACCTTGTGAAATTTCAAAATATTGCTTCCGTCCAGTAAAAATCCAGAACAACAAACTTGAAAGGGTTCGAACGGCGCTCACAAAGAACTCTGTAAACCGCGAACGCGTCAGCTGTTGACACGGGCAGGTTTGTGGGTTTCAATATTTAGAGGAATGAAGCTACGTTTTCGATTTTCTCGAGGTGAAATCCATCAATAAATAACCTTTAATGAAACTTTTTTACGTCGGTACGTGCAATCGCCGAGTTTTTCAAACGATTTTAGGGGGAGCCTTCACATTTATGAAAGTAATTGTCAACGAAAAATTTGCGAACAAGTTAAACAGATAACTCGCGATTAAAAAAAAAAAAAAAAAAACTTGCCTTAACTGTAACTTCGTGTCGAATATTTCGTAAATTTACTGCCAATACTGCATATGACATGAATCCTAGTTTAATGTAACCATTTGTACTTTCTCGTTGGTCGAAGAGAGCTTCAACTGTGCCGTCAGACACAACGGGCGCCACGGCGAGGTCTGTACTCCATCCATTCGGCGACATGTACAAACCAACGAAGTAGTCCGTAGTCAGCCCATTCATTGAAAACATATGTGGTCGTCGATCGCGTTGGATAGAGGAAAAACAAACGCTGAGCGCATTTACAGACCGTGTTCAGACAGCCGGCATAGCTTGGAGCGGGCAGAACCGGAAGGAAGGCAGGCCATCAAAAACATTTCTCCCGCTTGCCGATAGATGGCGCCCAACATTTGCGGAAATGGCTAGGTAGCGTAAGCTACCGCCCGATCCAAAGGGCTCAGCCGGATTTATCCATCCATCCATCCGAAGGCCCATTGTATACGGCGCATTGGAGCACAACTGTGCGCGCGTGCGCAGCTAAGACAACACGCCAATTACTCTTTGTAAATGCAAAACCGTTTATCTACAGCAAGCCTCCACAGATCTGAGAAAAAAAAAACAAGAATCAGAGGGGTTGTGAATAGCCCTGACGCACGCCGCACAAGCTGTGATCTGAAGCTCCAGGCTTGTTTTTTAAACATTTTAAAGTTTTTTTTTAATTCAAATATCAACTGCAAGGTGTTGTTATTCAGTAAAAAGATCACCCACAAAAGCACCATACACGTTTGTTAAATAAATAAACCGATTTTAATCGGCATAGGTGCGAACTAACATAGCCACTCCGTGCTTTGGCATAGCGTGTCGTCTGCTCGCATCCCACCAGCTGTTGTCACAGGAGGGCACCCGCGAGGTGGCGCCACGAAAACGTCTCGTCGCCAATAAAGTGATACGGTTGGTCTGGGGAGCGCTCCATGCGGTATTTTCGTTTGTTGCCCGAAGAAATGTGTATTCCAGCGAGAAACTGCGAGCGGCGATTTCATAAATATGGCGCACTCGCTTGTGGTCATCAGGATAAAAAAAAGAAAGGTAAAATTATGACTTAACGCTATGCGGAACTCGAGTTCAGTTAAAAAAAAAGAAAGGAGAATTTACCGATTTATAATTCTGCTTATTGCGAACGCAAGTTGACTTACTCGTTGTTTCTATCTGTAGAACACCATATATGCCAATATTTTGTTTATTGTTTCATATTTTGATTTTAAAGTGCGAATATGACCTACTTGGTTCGGCGTTGCAAATGCCTCTCTTCATTCAAAATGATTGTTGCGCGACTTTAAATAAATAAGTCAATATAAAAAATACGTGATTATTATTCCGCCTCAGAACATATCCTATCAGTTGAAGCTTATCGCACAAGCTCCTTTTTTCATTCCCTTTCTTTCCTTCAAACACAAATCATTTCATTGTAAGCCATGCTAAAGCTGCAAAGAGGACGCAAAAATAAAAATAAGGATACAATAGGAATTTAAAAACGACGCCACTCACGATGTCGATGCAAACGAGCTTGGCTTCTGAGTTGCCGTAATGCGAAATAGAGACGAGAAAAACGAAGGAAAGAAGGAAAGAAAGGAAATGTAGATAGATGAAATCGGACATTGTAACCAAACGGTGAAGTTCAAAGAGGGAGATGAAGGAAGCCTAAACACAAGTGCATGTAAGAAAGAAGGAAACGCGAATGTAGGAAATGGAGTGGGCCAGTAAGTAGGCTAGATAGAAAATTAGTGAAAAAAAGAGAAAGGAGTTATAGCACGTGACATGCGGGAAGTCAAAAAGAAATAAAGACATGGTGTACCCAACTCAAAAAAAGTAAACAAGGAATACAGTTAAAGAAATAAAAAAAACAGAAACACGAGTAAAAAGGAATAATACGTAAAGGATTGCATAAGAAAGGAGGCAATGGGAAAGGACAGCACAGAAGCCAGGGTGATATATGAAGGCTCTCGCTTTGAGTCTCGTGTTTCTTCCTCGCATATTTTGATCTCGGTTTTATTCCCCGCCGGTCTTCGCTGCTGTTCCGTCCTCCTCTCCCACAGCGCGACGCGTGTTTCTCTTATCGGTGTCGGTTCCCGAAACAGGCGGCTACAGAAACGCGCTCATCAATAATCTTTTCAACTCGGTGTGTACTTTTCGGATGATCTTCGCTCGATTTAAATATTGGAACGGAGAATGCCACTCCGTGGGTTTGTTGACTTACAAGCGTCATCGTTTATTTTTTTTTTTTTTTCAATTTATTTTGCAAAGTGGCATGACTGATAAGCTTTCTGATTTGACGACCCCCTATTCTACGCGTCGAGAGGTTGCCTACTACGTTCTCTACATTTACTGAACGCCTAATAAACGAAGGACATGGTCTATTATGGTCGCGCTTATTCAATTCATGCGTTCTCGTTCCTAATAACTTACGAATCACTGCTTGCAATGCGCCGATGTTGGCCGCGCCGACTGGCAAGTGGGATACAGGTTGCCTCTTTCTTTTTCGTTATTTATCTGCACTGCTCGTTTGGACTTACACTTTGCACACCGTGAATACTTGGCAGATTAAGACAATGATGGTGCATAAACTTAATATTTGGACTAACAACTCGTCAGGACAAATGAGCTACAAAATTCACATTTATGTTCTTCCTAAGACGACGTTAAGGCGAAAGTCCAAGCGCCGATGCATTAAGGACAAACACATGCTTCACTTCGTTTCACGTTATCTTTCTTGACATTCTCTTTATCTGTTTCATATGTTAATTTCAGATTTCACGGACACAATTCCTTATAGTCCTCTTACTTCTCTTTAATTCCTCTTAATTAGATTTGTCGTCCTCCTTAAGTTTCTTTGATTACTCTTGCTTCTCTTTAATTCCTCTTAATTTTTTTCATTCCTCTTCATTCACTTTGATCTCTCTTAATTCTCTTTATTATCCTCAATTCCCATTAATTGCTTCTATTCCTGTTTAATTACTCTCAATTCACCTTTTTTTTAGTTCACTTTGAATCCCCTTAATTCGCTTTGTCATCCTGCTTACTTTTATTGCATCTAATTCGCCTGTGTTGTCACGTAAACGTTTTGGTACCTTTCGGGTCGTCGACGTGTTTTCGCTCAAAGACATTGAAGGTCAACTGAACGATAAAACATATAAGGCTTTCGCCGTAATAAAACACTAACGTGCTTAAAATCGCGATGTTCGTGTTCATTTACATTCATAAAACAGCTAGTTAATTTTTTAACGGCTTGAATTGACGGCAACACTCTTTATTCGTTGCGAATATCTCGGCGTTGTTAACTAACTTGCGTTAAGAAGAAAATATATATATAAAAAGAAAAATATCGGAAACGGGAATCATCGTGTTTTGCTTTCGTTGTCAATTTATTTGTTTCAGTGTTTCTAACCAAATGTTTCCCTGTAAGATACTGCTCATGAAAACTAGCAGAAATCGGAAGTAAAACGTGTACTGATAATCCAAAAATGAGCAGGGAGACTTCGAACGGAACATAAAGTTGACTGTCAGGATGAGGCATCTAATTATTTTTTTCCTACTTGGTAACAAGGTTAAGCTCAGCTCCGAAGTAGGTTTGCATAATGATGCATTACGAGTGAAATAATTGAATTAGGCCGACTTCCTTACGGTAATGCAGTTACTGGATTCCCGGTATTGAAGTCACGTATACACGGCGAGTAGACCGAAGGCGGAGAATTGGGTCGGTCTCTACAAGTTTCAGAGTTCGTCAATAATTTATAGTGGACCGTACTTGGTCTTGAATGGCAACCAGGCTTCTGTTTTAACGTTAATTTTTATTTTTTCGTATATGCTATAACTACTATTCGACCACAGTCGGCGTAGTCGTAGCCGTTCATTGGAATGTATGCATTGCTAAACATTTTTAGCGTGAACGCGAAATCAGGGATTTTTTCTATATTTCCCAGATAGAGCAATAACTGGCTCCAATCTTCAGGACTTTCCGTCCCTCGTCTAGTATTTTTACTGGCGGTTGTGTAAAGATAACAAACAATCTAAAAAGCACTGGCCGTCGCTTGTTCGTGCTAACAGTTTCCATCTGTGTATAGGCGGACATATGTTGGTCCGCGGCAACGAATGAATTCCTAAGGTGCCTAAAAACTTGATATTTGCTTCTGCGTTTGTGTAGTCCATGTCGGAACAAGGTCGGTCGGAAACTTTGCTGTTTATCGGTTATGGGATACGAAAATCACTCTAAGTTTTTGGGTTAAAAACTCCAAATCCAGTATTTTTCAGTATAATTCAATATTAAACCAAGATGGTGGATTCACAAGTTGCAGCGTGATATGGGTCATGAGATGTAAGAAATCAAATCGGAATTAAAACAAAAACTGCAGGTAAATAAATACACGGGTTTAAAATCCGCTCCCGATAAAGCGTCCTCTTCATAATATTCTCATTTCATATCTTTACCGTGGGTAGGTGTTCATTGGATATTTCAGAATAATAGCAATGTTCGGCATTAAAATAATAAATAAAAAACGACAGAGAAAAAGGTAAAAAATGTCGGCAGAAGAAACGGGCAAAAAACAAAATATTGATAACGATGGATTACCGGAGCTTTTTTTTTCGAACACCTTGATTTATCTTAACAACAAAACAATCAGAAAATAGAATAAAAGAAAACAAAAAACAAAAAACAGCGAGGCAGTGTTGAACAAAAACACGAAGCTAACGAACTTCCCAGCAGTCTCGTAGGGAAAAAAGGAAAGCTAACAAAACAAAAGATGCCTGAAATAGAAGGCGCTTACAGGGAAATAGGATTAGTAGCTCCAAGAATACACATAGTGCAAAGCGGGGGAGGGGGGCTTACATTCATGCGCTGGATCTTCTCGGAGCGACAAGGGGATGGGAATCGGCAGACTCGCGTGAAATGGTAATCCCGTGTCACGGGTTATAATGCCGGCGCGGATTAGCTTCTCCCAAACTGGGAGTGGAGCTTGACTGTATATTGGCCTCCCGTGCTTCAACATGTAGATAAGGACAGGGAGAATATAGGGAAGAGGGATAGTTATTTTTTGTTCATCCCTAAGCTGACTGTGCCTAGGAAAGCTACTTGCCACGTGATTCACCACGTGACCTCGCCTTCGGCCACACGAGCGTGCAGAAACCGGTCTCATGTGATATAATGGAAGCGGTTGATTGGTTCGGCCAGTGTGCAGCCCCTACTGCACTGTCAGTTTAAGCGTGAATGGAGTATAGTAGAAACACTATACTTCGTATCACCTTAGGTCAGAGCGCGGCCAGTGTTATGAGTGGGAGGGCCAATGAAACAGCGCAAAAAGCGCACGCCTAGGCGTGCTTTCTGCGCTTGGTAGGACTAGCCGGCGGAGGAGCACGCACAGAGAGACGCTGAATACCGGCTGGTCCTATCGACGGCAGAGAGGACGCCATGACGTTGTTTCCTCTTTCGCTGTTTGAATGGCCCTTCGGCTCATAACATCAACCGCGCTCGGACCTAGCCTGAAACGAAGCATGGAACAAGAGAGGATGAACTGTTAACCAATAAGGATAAAACATATTAGAAGTGAGAAAGGAAGATTGGGAGCAAGGGTTTAGTAAGAAGACAAAAGGAAATAGAAACATAAAAAAAAAAACAAGAAGACGAGGGAAAATGACTTTGGGAAAAAGGGAAAATGTAAAACGGGGGAAAGTGGGTATAAGAGAAGTGATAAAACAAAAAAAAAAAAAACTCGATGGAAAGAAAAAGGGCCTGTAGGAATATCAAATGTTAAAAGGAAATGCTTACGGGAAAGGTGTAGCTAAAAAAAAAAGATGTGAAAATAGGGGGTGAGAAAAAGCCTGAAGGAAAAAGAAAAGGCAACAGAGACTGAGACAAATACGCACGAGGACAAAAAATAAAAAAAAAATGTAAAGGAGGTAAGTTGGGCGAGTGGTCTTAGCAAAATGCCATCGGGGATTAGTAGTCGAGATTCGTCTGTCGCAGCGGATGTTGTTCGAGCAGGGCATCGTTGCACGCCTGTTTGGACATAACTTTTTCTCGTTTTTGGAGCTGGGTTCTGGGCAACACCGCCGCCAGTGAGCGTTGCAGCGTCTCGAATCGATTGCGACGGTAGAACGCGGAAACACCAAGACGCGTAAGCCTGCCGCTCTGCGGCGACTTTCATCAAGTTTCAGTGTATTTGGGGCTTGGGATGGGTTGGCGATCCACTAACAATGACGTCATGACCAGGCCTTGTCCTCTAGGTAGTGTCAGTGTTCCCGGAGTTGCCACTCCGGAGATGGAATTATTCCGGAATCATTCCCCACTTTTGCGACCCCGGAATAGAATGGGAATGGAATCGCGTCAGCACTGGAGGGGAATGCGTGGTATGGAAACGGAATTAGGTGGCTTTTGCCCGGAATGAAGTAGGAAGGGAATGGGCTCGGTTCTTATGCGAGCTGTATTGATTTTCGTCTACAGATGAATGTTGACACAGCTCGAATCGCGCCATTAGCTTGTAGGCCCTATAGGGATAGGCCGTATAGGGCCTGCGGGCTGATGGCACAATCCGCCAGCTCATGGTAAGGGGCTCTTGAAACAGCATCATTGCACTGGATGTGACTGAAGGCTTGATTGACTCAGTGGCTAATTCTCCTTCGAGGATGTACATAGAGCGATCCCGGTGAAGCAACTAAAATGGAATAGTCTATAGACGGACAAGGTGTCGCTCCAGGCGCCGCGAGAATCGACAAAATTGCTGTTTTAATCATTCGCGATTAATATGCAGCTTTTAACCAGGCTGTCGAACCGAACCGAAAACCGGAGCAAAATCATTATCTTTAACTAAACCGCGGAACAAAACTGTAGCCGATATCAAACATTTGATATTGAACCCGAACCGGAACGCAGCCGTAATCTCATGTGGCGTTTACGGGTTCATTGGAAACGGTTCGGCATAAGAAAATGTGAGCCCCGCCTTCTTGCGTTTCGCGGCGCGAATACAATTAAATATTTGTGACGGTGGCATCAGCGGCTCAGTTTTGACTGAACGAACGGCAGCGATAACATAGAGACAGCTCAATAACAATGAAACGAAAAACACAGGGTCTCGTATGCTATCCCTAAGACGACTGTTGTATTTTGTGTGTGTTGCTTTTAGAGTTTGCATGCATGCGCATTCGTTCCGTCTCGTACTTGAGTTTCTCGGAAGCAACGTTCTCCTCTCGAGTGCTCTGGAAATTTATGATCCAGAGGGAACATTCCGCCGAGCCACCCGCGAACGCGACCGGGCAGACGACCACGGGGACCCCTGTGTAATCAGCGCCAGCTGCGCCTCGGAGGGGCGGCTTCTGGTCGCTCAACACCGCGTACCCACTTTCCCCTTCTCACGCGTCTTTCTTCCCCGTGACGCTGTGTTCTGAAATAAACAGTTCTTGAGAGTTGAAAAGGTTCGCTTCGTGTCTGTCTCTCTGGAACAGCGGCTGGCTGATTCCAAACCACGTTGTAATGAAGTTAGCCGGCATTCAGTAACATCTCTTTACAACAACGACTTGAAGGCGAAAGCCCAAGCACCGATGCATTAGACAGACACATGATTTACGGACGTGATGCGGTACCCCTCCGCAACCCCATCCGAAGTACTGAACGAGAGGTCGCAGGTTCGACGCCAGGAGTGGGACAAAAGCGAAAAGTCTTTTCGGATGAATATGGCGCCTCCGCCGATTCTGGCACAAGTAGCGCCATCTCGTGGTCCAGTGGCAAACCGCCGGTTTTGGTGCCTTTTGTGTCGCCGGTTTTAGTACCTTTTGTGTCGCGGTCGAGTGTCGGCAGCTCTCGTGTCATCAACGTGTTTTCGCCCAAGGACTTTGAAGGTCGACTGAACGTTAAGACATATGAGGCTTTCGCCTTAATAAGTATATTTAATGTCTCTGTGCGGCAGGAATTGGCCTCGGCGTAGAGACGTTCACTTCTATACTTTGTTTTATACGATAGACCGCAAAGGACGCCACGAGTCACTGGAGCTTATTCATTAATCGGAGGGTGACGCGTGTTTTTCCGGTTGGACGGAGCCACGCAGGAGCGGGAGCTCTCGAGACAAGCTACGAAATGCGGACTGGCTCCCGCAGCTCGTAGCGTCCATCGCGCTACATCAAAGGTGAAACGGAGTATATCTGACTATGCGAAGCGTTTGAAGAGCTTGCTTTTGTGTTTGTGTGTGTGTCTTTGTGTTTTTTTCTGCTATGCAATATTCTTTAAGGACAGAGCAATCGAACATAAGCATTAAAATAAAAACAAGAAGTTGACAGCTGTTGGCGGATGTTTTCCGCGGTGCGACCGCTGGCGACCAGCTCCAGCGGCGGCGAGTAACGGACGAACTCGCCGTCGTCACCGTCGTTCGGAAATATCTGGGAGACGCATGCAGGGTGGAATGTCAACGGGCCGGGGGCGAGAGCCAGAATAGCGTTCGGGTTGCCGAGTTGCGTGAGCGGTTTTGATCGTACCGCGGCGAGGAGAGCTTGGGTGATCGTGGCAGCGCCTAGAATGAGAGCGTTCATGATCACGTGGTTAATGGACACCATAGTGTGACTAACCTGGGTAGTATTGCTTGGTCGCCAGATGAAAATGATAAAAATTCGTAAATTGATTATTGCAATTACGAGAGCTCCAAAAATTTCGTGACTTGGTGTATATACTAAGTAGCCTATTAGCATTCCATTTGAAGAATAATCTATCCATTTAATTTTCGTGTCATGACTCCTTTAAGCCAACGATCGTCGACTGCTCTCAACTGTCATTGAGCTCAACTAAGTTGTGCGGTGTTGCACGGTACATAGGTCTAAAAAACCCAGCTGTGATGTGCGTCAAGGGACGCAGCTGAAATCGAAGCGATACAAAACTGTTGTCACATTATCTTTTCTAAATAGCGAAGCAAATGAAGTATCTGCATACGTTTCATTAAGAGCGAAGTAAAATATGTTTTATGTATGTTTTAATGAAAATGTGACATTAAAAAAAAATTGTCGTTATTTATCTATGCAGTAGCAGTTTAATGTGCCGGAACATGGCGACATTGTTACCCACTGTAGATAATGAATGTAGTCAGTGCAGTAGGAGTGCTAGCCTGGGGTCTTTCACGTGCACCACGTAGTAGTGATACACCATCGCACGCCAGTGCGATGCTCATCCAGATCGAAATGGGCAGGGGTGGAGATGGCACCCAGCGTCCCTGGGGTCTGCAGAGCGAGCTTTCGCTCCACGTTCTCTGAGCTGGTGCGCGCTAGCCCACTCGGCCACCGATCCCCCTCGACAATAAGAACGTTTCATACGAAGTCCAGCAAAAGAGACTCAACGAAAGTGTTATCGGCACCGTCCTTAGAATGGCCGCCCTCGCCGAGTTTTGGCTTCCGCGACGTGCTATGATCGTTCTAGCTGCAGCTCTGGCCCCGAATCGTACTTCTTCTTCGGAGATGTGCTGTTACAATACATTCTAGAAAACTTCCCCAGTCTTCCTGCAACATTAAATGCTACGCTGGCTCTGGCCACGGACGGCGATACGGCAGACGACGCCATTTTTAGCTCTATCTGGGTGAACCTTTATGAGTTATACTCCGTTTCACCTTATGTTGTATCGCAGCGAAGGCAATAGGTGCGAGCTCATAGCCTTGGCAGCCGCCCTTAAAGGGCTACTCCACCGATTTTTTCATTGTCTCCGATTTGCTTGAAATTTTGCTAAACTAATCAACAAACATCGGGAAACTAGTATCCAAAATATTAGGTCAAACTATTGTTTTTTCGCGAAGTTATTGAATTTGCAGTTTTGGTCCTCACCGTGTTTTTCAAGCTCGAAGTCTCTACTGGCAACAATGAAAAAGTGACGTCAGTGGAAGGCAGGGGTTCACTCTTTGGGCTGTAGATTTTGTTTTAAACTGGTTCGAAGCAGTTTCATGGTGTCAAATGAATGCTTGGGAAGCTCGCTGCAGTACCCGCGCTCCAGCACGGAACAAATGATTGGCATATTCTATTTTTTGGCTGCTTGCTCGACTGGCAAGCCTGCCTGCCACTGACGTCACGGCCCTGAAAAGCGCGCGTATATTTGAATGTTGGTTTTTGCATCATTTTCATTTGCCGATTTCGCAATAACTATTATGAATTTCGCGATTCTAAATAGCATACCGGAGAGAGTAAAGGCCGGGGAGTCAGAAAATATAGTTAGTTGAGGTAGCTCAAAAAATCGGTGGAGTACCCCTTTAATGCACGAGAGCTTGAGCCACCAGGATGTGTCCTAGAGCAAAGAGCTCGCGCTTGTAGCCTTTCCCGGTACATCATAAGGTGAAAGAGAGTATAACTGAGGTAGGCCGGGCTAAGTTTAACTCAATGGTCGTTAGCGGCTCAATGATAGTTGGCGCCGCCTTGTAACCCCGGCCGATCTCGACTTAGTCAACTGACGTTGGCTTAAGGATAGTTAAAGTGTAACTAGGGTATTAGTAGATTGTAGACAAGGACTGGCGTTGCTAGCGGGAGCCCGCAAGGCCCGCAATTTTTGCAGACTCGACATCACTCGAGTTGGGGAAATAAAAGAGAGCACAACGTGTGCAAACACTGGAATTTTCCGTAATCTTTAGCATTACCGATCGTTTTGCCAAACCAGCGGCTTGGTTTATTTCGTACACATTGAGAAACATCGAATACGACCTGGAACTGTGCACATCCCCACAGATTAATATTGTCCTCAGTGCACATGTGCAGACGTCATAGCAGACGTCGCATATATGTGACGTCTGCTATTTACGTGCCTAGAGCATTAAACTACCCATCGAATACACTCATCTCCCTTTCGCAAAACGGTTCGTATGCAATCCATAGCGCAGCAAGATGGCATCGCGTTGCTGCCAATGCCATTGTGCAAAAACAAAACGAAAAAAAAACACCAACCTACGGCCGGGCCCCGTAAGAACCGGAGCCACCGTCATACCTCGCACGAAAATGGCGCCTTTTTAAAGCAGACGACCGAATCGCGCGGAATCATGGGAAGATAACGGTCAAGTGTCGCTCCCTAGGCAATTAAAGGGAAGGGAGGCATTTTCAGAACGAAAGGGCATGGGTGAGGAGGAATTTCTGTTCCCTATTTCAGACAATGGTTCGCCCTAGCTTTCAGTATTCAGGGACCTTAAGTTTGGTTCAATTGGGTTCTTCACTGTTTCTACACGTGCCCCAGCAAAACACTGAAGCAGCGTTCGGCTGTTAGTCAAGCGCTGCGCCTGAAACCCCAGCAAATAATTCACACTGTTGTTGTCCCCACGGGTTTAGTTTTAAAATTTGCCGCTACGGGCGGGATGGTTGAATGTCCTCCCCCATATATCATGCGCATTTCGTTGAGTGACCTTGACGAATACTGGTAGCACGAGGGGACGAATAAACCTAGGGTGGTTTCTTTGTGAAATAAGTCAGAAGAGCGGGCTCGAAATATATTCAGGGTCACAACTTAAGCTCTCACGAGGGCCGGGACGTGTTACGAGGGACGACACGTTACCACACGTGACTATAGCTTCGCTGCTGAGACGAGCGAAGCCGACTTTTTTTCTTCTTTTTTTTTTGTAATATTAAACCTAGCGCGCTTTAACATAAATATAAACAGATGACTGTTTTAAGTTTTTTTCAATATTTAAATTGTTTTTAGAAAAAAAAATTAAGATACGTTGGAAGTAAAAAAAAAAAGTCACGTGACGGTCCCTTCAATGTTTAGTCCTAATAGTGCCGTATATATTATTTTTGTTCTATATTTTCATTTTTGTTCGCATCAGAGCGTTGATAGTATTATAAACTATTTTTACTTTTTCGCTACAAAAGGAGTTACGATGATAATTATACGTTACAGTGTCACATTTCAATTAACGACAGCTGCTAGTTCTTTTTCTTCGTCTATTAAAAAAAAATATATTGCAACTTGCATGATATCTACGTTGCCAAGCGCTCGGATACTTCGAACATTTGTATTACCGTGCTCCATGCCTATAATTGTATTATAGCTTTTGTTGAAAACAAACACAGAAAATCCGTCATTTCCCTCTGAAAAAAAAAACATACAAAAAAATTGAAAAAAAAATTTTTTTTGTTACTGTTTGCACGGAAGAGAAACGGCAGACGAACCAGTCCTATGCAAAACGCGGATTTGCCGCAGCACGCATCACCGTCAGGAGCAAGCAATCCTGCACGCGCGCGCGCTCCACTATGTTCCGGGAGTGCCGCCGGGAGAACGAAAGATGCCGGAGATGTAGAGAGCGTCGAGGAAAAGGGGGATATGATGCTGCGCTGCGGGAAGAGACGAGGCGGGCTCTGCTCCGAAGCCGTACCGAATCTTGGAGGCAGTTCCGTCGGCCGAACACGTAGCGAACGTGATCGGCATACGAACCGGGTTCCCGGGGACTCCGTTTCACCTTTGACGACGGAGCGCTGCGAATGCTACTCGCCGTTCCAGCCAATCCGATGCACCCTCCGAGGATCACGTGACCTGTGGGGAAGGACCGCAGCGACAACGCGTAGAGTGCGTAGTCAAGTGATCTACGTCACGTGATATAGAGGGCGCTAGCGTGGAAAACACCGTATAAGAGAAGTGGGGGAGGAAGTTTAGCAGCTGCATTGGAGACTTTGCGTTTTTCTCACTTCTTTGGCCTCCGTCTCCGGTGTTAGGATGTCGACGCAATATACCTCCGCGGCGATTGGCTGGGATAACGCGTAGCGTCCGGTGCGGTCCATCGTACTGGGAAACCGAGTATGGAATAGCCGCCCCCGCCGGAATTTCGGTCGAGGTGCGTCCGTGGCCGCAGCTGCGGTGTCGTAGCTGTAGCCGGCGTACGCAAGGCACTCCCGTGCATTTCGGGAATGAATTCCCATTGCGGGAGGCTCTTTCCCCTGGCTCGTATGCCTCGTTCCTGTTTGGCGTCTGCTGAAGCATTCATGGTGTCCGTGTGTGTGGGGCCGGCACTCAAGCTGCGATGGTCGGTGCCGATCTGTCCGCTTGTTGGGCTCTCTTTATGCGTATTTGCAAGGCGTGTGTACGCATGTGCGGGGTGTGTAGTAGAGGTGCGTTGCAACGTTGGTGCCTAGCCATTTGCGGTAGTCTGTGTTACTCTAGGTGGGATATGTGCACAAAGCCATGCATATATACGACGGATATAGAAGATTTTGGTTTTGATGTACAGAACTTCGTCCTTCTCCAGGCTTGGAAGCGGGTACAGAATGGCGAGTCGATATCACGAACACTTGGTCACGGAAGTGGCGTCAGTTAGGTGACGTCTGGTCACGTGACGTCAATTGATGTCCCGTGAACTGATGTCACCTGACCTATACAGAAATTCAGTTCCTACGCTAAATTTGGGGAAACACTGATGTCACGGGACCTAATATCGCGTGGACTATACACACATTTGGTTTCCCCACTAAATTTAGCGGGCCCCATGACATAATTGTTCATGCCAAATTTAACGGGAAGCCAAATTGGTGTATACATCACGTGACGTCAGGTCACTCGACATTATTATTTGATCCAAATTTAGCGGGGAAACGTAACTGGTGTCTTGGTAAGGCGACGGCGATTTTTCCCGCCAACTTTATCTTGGGAAACTGAATTGGTCCGTAACTCTCGTCACGCCAGGTCACGCGACTTCTCTTATAACCTAGCCACGGGCATTCACTTCTTGTTCACCCGCCATCGTCATGCGGCGCGAGCCCATGGATGTATGTCCAGCTGCCACAAACAACACGTCTGGGACGAGTGGCCAAGGCACGGCTTCTCGTACATCAACCCCCCTCTCATTTTTCGCGCCACTTGCACGTAGTTCTACGGGAATGTATGCAGCATATAGCACACTTATACACCATTTTTTATTCTGATACAGGAATGGCGTAAATTAGATAAAATTTTGTATAGCAGCTTGCTGTCTCGTTGTTTCAGATAGCACAAGTAACATCAAATTATACGCAGCAACCGCATATAAACTCAACAAAGATCGTAACACTGATTAACTAAATTTTTCTCGTTAATTTTAATAACTTCTATTTAACTCGTTTCAAAAATCTTTCATTGTGATTGAAATAAGGTCGATGTTATTGTTTAGGTAAGCGTCCAGTGTAGTAGGGGAAGTGTATTTTAGATATTGCGCATAATAATTATCAAGACAGGGTGGCACAGTCCAAATTTCCGCCGAACGAGTTTCATAGGAAATAATATGCTCTCTAAGATCAACAAACTAGGCAATTAATTCTTTTTTGTTTCTAGTTTAAATTGGCAATCAGTTTTTATTATTTTTTATTTTTTTAGTACATACTGCGAACCTGAATGTTTAAGCGGGTAGGCGGAAGGATAAATCGCGCTACACAAAGAATAATTAAAGTAACTAAAGCAAGGGTGCAGGCCAGCTGGTTCAATGCTGACATGGTAACCTTGGAGCCGGGGAAAAGAAGAAATGTAGGACAGACACAAAACTGGGTGACCATGTGAATATTTAAACATGAAAAAAAGAAGAAATAAAGAGAACCGCTACATAGGAACACAGATATACAAAATATACATATATCAATACCTACTATATCAAATCTTATTCGCATAATAATAACAATAACTCATGTTTTTTTGCTTTTTTTTTTGCGAGTAGTATGGAAGCTGCACAGGGTGTTTCACGAAAGGTAAACAAATTGGATATTGCGAAAAATACTGGTCGCAATGAAAAAAAGCTGTGTCGTTTTGGTCCTGGGCCAGGGGCCTATTTAGGAAAAGTATTAAAATCCGGAATAATTAGATGTTTAACTATTTTCCTGTATTTAACTTTTTAATATTGTGTTTAAACATGGCTTCAATTAGAAAATTGCTCAGCATCATCGTAAAATGCTGCGCGTGCTTTCTATCATTGTGCAATTTGTTGATTTCGTGTTTTTCGATGATGCTGAGCAATTTTCTAATTGAGACCATGCCCTAAACACAATATTAAAAAGTTAATTACACAAAAATAATTGACCATCTAATTATCCAAGACTTTAATAATTTTCCCAAATAGGCCCCTGGCCCAGGACCAAAACGACACAAGCCTTTTTTCGTTGCAAAGAGTAGTTTTCGCAATATCGAATTTGTCCATCTTGCATGAAACACCCTGTATATATAAGAGGGCCACACTCCGACTACAAATCTGCAAGGCTCGCTTAGACAGAAACGATTCTAATGAGAATGCAAATCCACTGAAAGAAAACAACTCCGGGGGCTATAAATTCAAATCGGTTGTCCGTGGAAAATATGAGAAATTAAATATATTAGAGCGCGTTAAATAGGGTGTTAAGAAGTAGCCTAGGTCGTGTCTTGTCGTACTGGTTGAAAGCCGACTAATGTATAAAGAAGGATTAAGAGAAACCCTATAGAATTTACAAGCTGACGAAGGAAATTTAAACGGTCAATTTCACGCTCGTATTTTATTTGTTTCCATCAGCAGTGATGGGGAATATGTGGGGTTGAATTCACCATAAGTGATACGAACCGCGCACGTTTAAATTTTCTCCAATATGTCGGAATGTTTTTTTAATGGATTCCAGACTACGGAACAGTATTCGAGCTTAGGTTGAATGAGGGTAGCGTAGGCTAAAAATTTAACATTCCGAGGGGGGCTCCCCAAGTTTCTGCCGTACAAGACCGAGCTTTTGGAAAGCTGCGGAGGAGACGTTATTTACATGGTCGGACCAACTGAAGGTTCTGTTTATAATAACACTAAGGTATTTAAAATGATTTACTTCCAAGTTGACTAAGTCGTTATTTGAATAGAAAAACACTACCGCTGTTCTTTCGTTTGTCATCTGTAAAAAAAACTTGTTTCGAAATCTAATTTTATATTACACGAGTCGCACCAGTCTTGTATAGCACATATATTTGAGCTGAGGAAACATTGATCAGAGGATGAAGTTATACTTTGAAGGAACACACAATCGCCCTCAAATAACCTTATACTCACAGACGGATTTACAGCATCAACAATATAATTTACTTAAATTAAAAATTGTTGCGGCCTAAAGGCGCTTCCTTGTGGTACTCCATGATGTAACATTCAGCGTCTCCGAACAGCAGTCGCCCAACTTGACGTAGTTTGCGAGTCAATAAGTGTGAAAGAACCCAGTTGACGATTGCTGAAAGAAGACTTATGCAGTTTTTTGATTATTTTAGATGCAAATTCCTGTCCAATGATTTACTGAAGTCTAGGACGATAACGCTCACTTGGCCGCAGTCTTGTACACGTTACTAAAAAAAATAATCGATTACAATTACTATTACTCTTGGCTAAAAAGTATTCGATTAGATCACTTGATTACTCGACGGCAAAAGTAATTGGACATTACTTAAAGAAGTAATCGTTACTTTTTTTATTACTTTATTGTGTGAAGACACATCTTTAGCGCTCATAACAATGAACTACTTTCAACCTATATTTCACATTTGCACAAGTATTAAAGAAGAAAAACTGGCTCCCTCTTCGTGGTCGTTGCACCTTCACAATGCGGACGCAAGCACATAATTCGTTTAAAGACGTTTAATGATTTGGGCGTTCGCCAGTGTGTGTGTGCGTGGGGGGGGGGGGGGGGGGGAGGGGGGAGAGAGCGGATAGGGTGCAAGGGTTGTCGCTCAAAGTTTGCGTCGCTCATTTTATTATTCACATCTGGATGAGCTCGCATGTTATACGAAAGAGCAGCAGCTTCAGGATTTGAAACGGATCATGTGTAGTATCCATTAGCGGAAGAGATCGCCCCGACCACTTCTCAACTCGAAACATTGCTTGTCACAAAGACCACGTAGGGGAAATGGGGAAATATTTCAACTGCCTTTGTTATATTTTGCATCCGCTTTAGGCATCCTTCGGTTCTGGTTCTCCTACGGGCTGCGAGTAGGTATCCTAAGCAGGATTTTTTTATTTTTATTTATGTGTGTGTGTGCGTGAGGGGGCTAGTTTGAACGAAGGATTCACAAATCTACATTCTTCTTCCTCAAACTTCGTCCTGAATGGCCTTTTTCACCCACTGTGGCTTCCCTGGGGTTTTCCACTCCCAGTCCCAGCTCGAAAAAAAAAAAAAAAGCGGACATTTTACAGAAACTGTACATAGAAAGAGATTGACCTCGTTTCCTACAGCTCCGCAAAAACCTTTATTTTTTCCATTCGAAAAAAAAAAAAAATTATTTTTGTCATTTTATAAAAAAGAGGCGTGTGCCGGGGGGGGGGGGGGGGGGGGTCTCGTGGACAAATTGTAACGGTTACAAGTAATTTTATTACTTCAAAAAGTAATCAGATTACTCTTGTGATTACTGCCTAATAAAAGTAATCAACTGATTACAAAATTACTCCAAAAAGTAATCGATTACAAGTAATTTGATTACTTGTAATGCGTACGGTACGTCTGCTTGGCCGGCCTTATCCGGTACCTGCGAAAACTCTTGAATGGTAGTTTGTAACTTAGTGGTGATCGAAAACCTTTTCTAAATCTGTGTTGTAACTAAGTCAATAAATTATATTCACACAGATGTTGGCTAATAACGTTACCAGTTATGTGCTCTAAATATTTACAACTCGTACATCTGAATGAGATAGGTCGCTAATTGCTCGGTGATAAAGGGTCAACTTTTTTGAAAGCTGGTATGACACGTGAGAAAAAAGAAACGCGAAACATGATAACCGAAACCTTTGCCGTAATTTCTGCTTTGCGGCGCAAAATTAAATTCAGTATGCGATCTGGGACGCACGACTTTTGTTTTACTATTAGGTTAAGAACATGGAAAGTACGCATTGATAAAATATAAAGTCTGCACTAGAAAAATTAGAGACCTCGTAATATGCCTGCGCGTCAGCGGCAAGAAAGACTGACTGAAAGTTCCTATTGAACTACTCAGCAATTTCGCCAAGATCAAAAATCAAAACGTCATTTTCTTTAATCTTGTCTTTTGACCTCTGTTTGTTGCTAAGATGCCTCCGAAATTTATCAGGATCGGTTTAAATGAAATTAGGGAGCGTGGCGATGAAAAGTACCGCCGTGTTGCCTGTGGCACGTGGGTTTGTAATTCACTCCAAAGCTACGGAAGTCTAGCTTTATTGCTTTTTGGATTTTTTTATACGTTCTATTCTACGTTTTAGGTGGGTTATTGATAGGTTAATCCATGACTTACAACGCTCAACACGTTTAAGTACTCCAGGGAAAAATGTGTCCAAGCAGAAAGCACACCCTCTTTTGAATGTGTTCTAAAGAGTATTAACATCAGAACCATTAAAGTTGTCAAGTGTGTCTTGAGTTACTGATGATAGAATTATCATTAGAGCGAGAAATATCTTTGACAATCTTTACTTCAACCTTTTATGTTAGTCCACGCATTTCTTAACGAACAAAAAAAAATGAAGAATTTTGTCATCAGAGAGACCTTTTTTCACCATAATTGTACAATTCGTAAAAGCTCGATTAATAAAAACAAGGTCTAAAATAGAACTACTTGACCTGTGATCACTTGTGACCTCACTGACAACGTGCAGAAGGTCGCAAGCGAACATGATGTCAAGATAATGTCGGTGCTCTCACAGGAGCAAGGTTACAGTTTTATACAATCGACATTAGGAACGTGAAAGTCACCAACATTTATTATTTTAATGTTGCGGTGTAACAACAGGTTGTTGTACCATTTTTGTAGATATTCAGGAGACGAATTTGGAGGTTTGTATACTGCATACAATATCAATGAGTTACCCCATATGTTAACTTCCAAGCACAAGCTTTCATGATCATCAATTTGGTCCAAACGCACAGTGTTAACATTGTCTTTGAACACAACAGCTACTCGCCCTCCACGTGACGGGCGGTCTCTTCGAAATATTTTCTGCGCTGCGGAAAAGATGATATCATCACTAATGTGGTCACTAAGCCCTGTCTCGGAAATCACTGTGACATGGGGGCTTACAATTCCGACTCAAGCTTCTCAACCCTGTTCACAATGCTCCGAGCATTTAAATGTCAAACACAAAGCTGTTTAGGATTCGTGTTTCCTGTTTGTCCATAGTACGTTTTTGTTACTTTCGTTAATACATTTTCGTATTTTGAGGTCGGAATATGACGGGCGAAGTTTTACTGGAATTGATCTTTAGCGGGTTGTCCACAGACCGATTTCGCAACACTGCTAGTTTCTCATTTACCCAGTCGATAAGGTCGTCAACAATTTTAGCCTAAAATATAAGCTAGTGTCATCTGCGAACATAACAATTTTAGCTAGCAGATTCAGGAGAATGATATTTTTAGCATAAGCTTTAAAAAACAAAGGTGCCAAAATACTTACCTCAGTACTTCTCGTTATTCGACCGCAACAATGTCAAAAACTATCCGGTGTATCATCGGAGACTTTCTTTACACTGTCGCGGTCGAAGAAGTGTTTAAATCAGGGTGGAGAATCAAAATCAAAATGATGTTATTCACAAATTAAGTCAGAATGTGAATTGCGATTTAAATCCCACCGGTTTCACTATGATGATTTAAATCAAACTTTTGCCGCAACAAATTTTCCCAAAATAGTTTTTGTTTTATTTTACCGGTTTTACCAAAAGCATAATTAAGGCGATTATATCACGATTGTATATGGGACAGGGGCGAGGATGAACACATGGTATTGACATAAAAAGCACTATGGTTCCTAGTTAATCGAGAAAGGACATGAATGTTTATTCTAGATACAAGCATATCGCTATCTATCATCCCATTTACTACCTTATGTAGAAAAATTAAGTCACGCTCGGCCCTTTTTTCGGGCAATGGGTTTAGAAAAATATTTTCAACGAGAAAGTAATAATCATAAAAAATATTAGATATATCATAATATTAGATAATAGATATTGTTTGTTTGCAAGTGCCGGAGATTTCCTGAACGTGCTCCTTTTGATTATGTGCCCCATTGCTTGAGCTATTTGCCGTTCATGAATACGGAAAATAAACGAATGATTGAATGAATCGTAAGAAATGCTTGTCCATGCTTATTCAACAAGGTTTGTCCTTACTACACTTTCTTTCAACAAAATGTTATTCCTGAACCATGATGTCACTCGGTTCGAGCCGATTATATTGAAAGGTTCTGATAAAGACATCAAACTTTTTTTGTAACCGTAATAAAAAGAGACAAGTATCTAATAATATTGCCGCGCGCAGGGTCACGGACTTCTAGAACTTTCTTGTTTATTCTTGCTCCGTACATAACTTTTGTCGTTTATTTCTGCTTATGTTGTTCTAGAAAGTGCGTGTTCATTCTCGCCCAGAGCGCGCTACGCTCGAACCTTCTCCGCCGAATCTTCGAGATAGTGATTCACTCTAGATAAGACGCCGCTCGCGACATTGTCGAGTCAGTCTCGCCTCAGCGTTTGATCGTGCTGCTTCACCGCCTTCGACGCCCGCGACGCTCTGTTGTTATCTTTCTTTTGTACCCTTTTATTTTTGGCACAAGTTCGCCACATTAAACGTTTATTTATTCTTGTTTATTAGTCACCACCCGTGACATTTTGGTGGAGGTGCGGGGTAACACCTTATGCCTCTTCGCCGTACTCCCCCGAGGACCCGTTCGGCAAGCCCCACTCCAAGACGACCTTTTGAAGAAGAGACAGGGCCCCGGGCAAGCCAGCGTCTCCGAGGACAACCACCAGAGCTTGGTCCACTGCCGGACAACGCCAAGAAGCCACCCAAGCCGACAATGGACTCCACGGCGCAGCCGACGGAAATCCCCCAAGCAGCACCGTCCTACGTCTTCCTGCCTGTGGTTCCCCGTGTGCCGACGCCGTTCCACGGTGAAATTTATGAGGATGTAGAAGACTGGCTGCAGCACTACGAACGTGTAGCACGCCATAATGGATGGACCACTGAGCAGCGCCTCCAAAACCTCTACTTCTCTTTGTAGGGTACCGCGAGGCAGTGGTTCGAGAACCACGGGGCGTCGCTTACGTCGTGGGACACCTGCATCGCCGGCCTGAAAGACACATTTACGAACCAGACACGACGACAGCGAGCGGAAGACCTTCTGCAAGTACGAACCCAAGGGCCCAACGAAACGTTCACCAGCTTCGTTGAAGACGTCCTCCGCCTTAGCAACCGCGCCGACCCTCAGTCCACCGAGGAGAAGAAGCTGCGCGTGCTGATGAGAGGAGTGAGGAGTGACATCTTCGGCGGCCTTGTTCGCAACCCACCAACAACTGTCGGGGAATTCGTTACCGAGGCAACCAACATCGAGCGTGCCCTGTCAATCCGAGCCAGCCACTACAACCGACTCGCCGGCACGCCTGTTGCGTCGACGCTGACACCTTCCCGATTCGACGAAGGCGGCGCCCGTGCTGACAATATTCGTGCAATTGTCCGCGACATCGTCCGGGAGGAGCTCCGGAAACTGCTGCCTGCTGCCAACCAGCCGGCTGAGCTGTCGATAGCCGAAGTGGTGCGCGAAGAAGTCCAGCGGGCAATTCAACCGGAGGCTCCTGCCAGCGTAGCACCACCCGAAGAGCCCGCCCTGACCTACGCCGCAGTGGCCCGACGGCCACCGCCTCCTCCTCCAGCCTATGTTGCGCCGCCCCGACGTCGTTCTCCTGCGCTGCAGCACGACCGCCGCCGCGACGACCAGGTTCAGTACGCCGGCCAAGAGCCCCGCGCACCTCGGAAGACCGACGTGTGGCGAACACCCGACCGACGTCCTTTGTGTTTCCACTGCGGGGAAGCGAACCACACCTACCGCCAATGCCCATACCGGCGACTCGGGCTGCGGGGGTTCCACCCAAATGACCCACGCCCCCGTTACGGTGAACGCCCTCGGGAGATCGTCGAGTACCTTCGACGACCTCAGTCCCCCGAGCCTGCCTCCCGCCGAGAGTTCCGGTCGCCATCGCCACGACGTCCGGCTTCGCCGATGCACCGACCCCGACGTGAAAGCCTATCACCCCTCGCTCCTCGCCGGGGAAACTAGGCGCGGCAACCCCTGGAGGTGGAGTTGCCGAAGACGACCGACGTAAAGAGCCTCCAAGAACGACGGAGCGCTCCCACTCTCCCGACGCCACGCATCACAACGACGCTCCTGCATCGGTGTCCAACAACCTGAACGTTGTGATCGACGGCCTCGACGCATCGGCACTCGTGGACACCGGAGCAGACTACTCAGTCTTGAGTGGGAGGCTCTCCCGCCGCCTTCGAAAAGTCATGACGCCGTGGGATGGACCACAAATAAGAACCGCCGGAGGACACCTGATTACACCAGTCGGGAGATGCACCGCTCGCGTCGAGATTCACGGCGAAACATGCCCTGTGAAGTTCGTCGTTCTGCAAGACTGCTCGAGGGACGTCATTCTCGGAATGGACTTCCTGTGTGAATACGGCGCCATCATCGACCTTGCGGAGAACAAGCTGACGCTTCGGAAGCCTGTGCCATCGGTGGAAAATCCCAAACCAACGTTAGCTGCAGTGCGAGTCCTCGTCAGCCACGTAAACCTGCCGCCGCTGTCGAGTGTCTTTGTGCCCGTCGGGACCGAAGGAGCCACCTGCGGTGTAGCACTGCTGGAAGGAAGCGTCCAACTTCTCCTCGGACGAGGGATTGGCATTGCAAGAGGCGTAACAGAGCTCCAGGACGGGCGTACCGTAGCCCTTCCGGCAAGAGTCGCAGCACCTTACAAAGGGTACAAAAGAAAGATAACAACAGAGCGTCGCGGGCGTCGAAGGCGGTGAAGCAGCACGATCAAACGCTGAGGCGAGACTGACTCGACAATGTCGCGAGCGGCGTCTTATCTAGAGTGAGTCACTATCTCGAAGATTCGGCGGAGAAGGTTCGAGCGTAGCGCGCTCGGGGCGAGAATGAACACGCACTTTCTAGAACAACATAAGCAGGGATAAACGACAAAAGTTATGTACGGAGCAAGAATAAACAAGAAAGTTCTAGAAGTCCGTGACCCTGCGCGCGGCATTAATACAAGTACTACTGGCCAAAGCTTCCAAAGACCGTCCATCTCTACACACGATCGTGCCATGAGTGCCAGCGACGCAAGAAACCGCCGTCAAAGCCAGCAGGTCTCCTCCAGCCGATTACCCCGCCAACCAAGCCCTTCCAGCAAATTGGAATGGATTTGCTGGGTCCTTTTCCACCGTCGACGATGGGGAACCGCTGGATAATCGTCGCCACCGATTATCTTACTCGTTACGCCGAGACGAAAGCCCTTCCGTCGGGGACTGCGGTCGAAGTCGCCAATTTCTTCATCGAGTCCATCGTCCTCCGGCATGGCGCCCCCGAAGTACTGATCACAGACCGAGGGTCGTCATTCATGGTACAGTTGACACAAGAGATCCTTCGTCTAAGCCACACGGAACACCGTCGAACAACGGCATACCATCCGCAGACCAATGGGTTGACGGAGCGGCTTAACAAAACAATCGCCGACATGGTCTCTATGTACGTCGACGTGGAGCACAAGACCTGGGACGAAGTGCTGCCCTACGTCACGTTCGCCTACAACACAGCAGTGCAAGAGACCACAGGAGTGACACCCTTCCAGCTGGTGTACGGCCGGGCGGTGACGACTATGCTGGACTCTATGTTGCCGCACGAGTCAGTCGACGACGGGAGCGATGACGCCCAGGTGGTTGCTCAACGGGCAGAAGAGGTGCGCCAGCTAGCCAGACTACGAATTCAAGACCAGCAACGTGTCGACGCCGGCCGCTACAATCTTCGCCGGCGTGACGCCCACTTTCAACCCGGAGACCGGGTGTGGGTCTGGACACCAATACGGCGCCGCGGTCTCAGCGAGAAGCTTCTGAAACGCTATTTCGGACCCTACAAGATCATCCGACGGCTCGGCGATCTGAACTACGAAATCCTTCCCGACGGAACGCGCCCATCTGCAAGACGTCAGGCGCGACCCGAGGTGGTACACGTCGTCCGGCTGAAGCCGTATTACGAACGATAGAACTTTTTACTCTTGTCGACGAGTGAACTGTGAACTCTGAACTGTGAACTGTGAACTGCGGCTCGCGATTCTGCTGTCGTTTTGTTTTGGATTTTTTTTTTTTGTGCTGCATCGGGACGATGCGCTTTTAAAGGGGGGGATAATGCCGCGCGCAGGGTCACGGACTTCTAGAACTTTCTTGTTTATTCTTGCTCCGTACATAACTTTTGTCGTTTATCCCTGCTTTTGTTGTTCTAGAAAGTGCGTGTTCATTCTCGCCCCGAGCGCGCTACGCTCGAACCTTCTCCGCCGAATCTTCGAGATATTAGTGAGTTTTAGTAAACCGTGTTTCCCGCTCCGCTAAGCCCCTCCGCTACCCGGAACTCTACAGCCAAGGCCATCGGCGCGCAGGCGCAGTGGCGATTTCGCGCTCCGCTCTGCAGAGCGGCTGCACGAAAACGATCTACTAAAACTCCCTAGTGACTCACTCTAGATAAGACGCCGCTCGCGACATTGTCGAGTCAGTCTCGCCTCAGCGTTTGATCGTGCTGCTTCACCGCCTTCGACGCCCGCGACGCTCTGTTGTTATCTTTCTTTTGTACCCTTTTATTTTTGGCACAAGTTCGCCACATTAAACGTTTATTTATTCTTGTTTATTTCTTGTTTATTAGTCACCACCCGTGACAATATTTGTTAAATAAACATGTCAGATCGTATATTATCATATGTTTTTGGAGCAGTTTTACGAGGAATACTTCAACGTTTCAGTTATCCATAAAATTGAATATTATTTAGGCTGCCTTCCCGCTTCAATTGCCGCCGTCGCTAAATTAGTTGTTGTTAGGCAAGTTCTTCTTAGAACTACTTTAGCTTTATTTATATTCCATCTTTATTGTGCACTCTTTTTTTATAATGAGCCTCGTATCTCGAGAGAAGATTCGACGTAAAAAAATGCGGTAGACACACTTGGAGTTAGTATATTCCTCTCGTACAATTGCGTCAGTCAGAAAAGATTCGCCAGACCGGAACACGAAAGGATGATGATCGTAATAAGCCCTGTTCCAGACGCAGAAAAGAACATGAGGGCGAACGGTTGGCTTAGAGTATTTTGACCGAGGTGGCGCAACAACTTGAGAAATTGTTTCCCAGTGCGTTGTTTCTTTCTTTTTTTCTTTAAACGAATGAGCTGAGTACCACTCTCTGCGTTTATATTCTATAATTCTAAAGCAAATAGTGTCTATGTCGGGGTTCCACCGATCATAAATATCCGAGTGGAACAATTCCGGACGGCTGCTGACTGTTCATTGATATTAAAGTCTGAAGAAGTCGGCTGCAAAAACGATCAAAGAAGATTACCCACACGTGGTTATCGTTTCTTTGTCTAGGGCCATTAAAAGCGTAACGGATGTCAAAAAAACAAAAAGAAAAGAAAACAAGTTGGCTAATTGAAATTCAGCGCGGAATGAGTTGGTTCATAAAAAAACTTAGGTTTGAAGATATTTAATAGAGGACAAAGGAGTTCGTTCACCAATTCCTGGAAGTAATACGCGCTTTAATTTTAATGATCAAATATATTTACTAACGCACGCACGATTAAAAGCACGTACGAATAATGCTTGTACGAATATAGTTGCGGTAGCGAAACGAATTTCTGTAAGCCGCACACGAGCTTTTAAGGTGTTTGACATTCATATTTGAATGGTGATGAAAGTTGCCATCGTGGCAGAACGCGAAGATGATCATTCGTTTTTCTGTTCCTTGAAGACCATTCCCATCATCACTTTCTGTGCTCTGACATCTTTGTCTACTAGACTGCGGAACGCGTTATTAACATAACAAGTACCTCTCTACTAAGAATATTAATAATAAAACTAATATTGAAATAGCAATAATAGTTATAATATTAATTATTTCCACACACCCTCCCACACACACATACATATATATATATATATGTGTGTGTATGTGTGTGCGGCGTGCGTGTTTTTGAAGCATGAAATGGGTTTTTTAACGCAACCCCAAACCTCAAAATTTTGTCCGTCCGTCCATCCGTCCGGGCATTTTCCGCTATATTTAGTGGGAAAATTCATGTCATTTGGCCAAAGCATAAAATCCGTTCCCCCGCTAAATTTAGAGGAAAATGTATGTCACATTACCTAAACACCAATTCAGTTTGCCCGCTATATACAGCGGGAAAAATATACTTCATGTGACGCAGAAGTTCCCTCACCTCACACCTTCCCCTTCTAGCAACGCCTCGTGGATAACCGTAGGTGATGTTGCTACCAGAGTTTTTTCAGAGCATTTCATGCTTTATACGGCTTTAAAAGTAAAGATCGCTACCATTTTTTTTTATTATAATTTTCCAATGAACACGGTTTTCGCCTAAAAAGATGTATACGGCCAAAGCCTTTTAAAGTGCAATTGAAGCAAAAATACAATGTCGAGTCGAACACCTGTAGTCTTCATCAGACTGAGGATTTACATGTATAATCCTAAAACATTTTAACGTGAATTTTTTTTTTTTTTGGCTAGTTACTTTGGGTTTTGTGAAGCCAGATTAAGAGAAACCGTTCCCTGTGACGTCACATGACTTCAGCTTCCTCGCTAGATTTAGCGGAAAAATTAACGTCACGTGATTTCAGCACCCATTCAGTTTCCCCTCTAAATTTAGCTGGAAAAATGACGTAACATGACTTTGTGTCCGGTGACCTACACACAAATTCAGTTTCCCCGCTAGGTTTAGCGGGAGAATCGACGTCGCGTAACCTCAGCACCAATACGTGAGTGGCGCTTGGCAACTTCCGGTTCCTTAGGAAATTTTGTTTTGCTGTTGCGAAACGACGGGGATAATCTGCAGGCCTGTCTAAGCATGGTTCTGAAAACTACAGTCTGGAGGTTTCCGAACCACACTTGCACAGGCTTGCAGCTCATGGTCGTCGTTTGTCAGCAGCGAAACAAAATTTCCTAACGAACCAAAAGTTGCCAAACGCCGCTCACCTAAAGTTTATCGGAAAAAATGATGTCACATGACATCATGTCATGTAATCTATACACAAATTCACCTTCCCCGCTGAATTTAGACACAAATATTGACGTCACGTGACATGATGACGTCAATGTGTCTGTCAGTGTTTTGTTGTTGAGGTCACGGGACGGTCAATTTTCCCGCTAAACCTAACTGAGAAACTGAGTTTGCCTATAGGTCACGTGACAGGAAGTCATGTACATCATTTTCCCGCTAAATATAGCCGGGAAACTGAATCGGGGTTGAGGTCACGCGGCGTCAATTTTCCCGCTAAAATTAGAAGGGAAACTAGTATTTTGAAGGCCATGTGACATCGTGTTTTTTACGTTAATTTTTTCGCTAAATTTTAGCGGGAAAATTGAACATGCGTATAGGTGACGTGACATGAGAAGAAGAGAAGGAGCGAAAATAATTTTATTATGTCTTATGATTTCCCCGCTACATTTAGAGGGAAAATTGAATGAGTCAGAGTCTTGTGACGTCAATTTTTTCGCTAAATATAGCGGAGAAACTGTGTGTAAATCACATGACATGTAGTCGTAACGTCATTTCGCCGCTAAATTTAGAGGGGAAAATTAACGGTTTAGATATATACCTCAAACTGCTTGCAGATACTAAGAAGCCTATTCGCTTTAAAAAGCTAAGAATAAAATGTACGTGTTACCGGAGGAATGTGCAACAAAACTGTTCGGTGCTTCCGAACGACAATTCGCAACTGATTGCCTTTCCCATCGACCACTTTCCTGACGCTGATAGAGGCTCGATTGCGCGACACGGAGGATAAATAATTGGTTCCGTTGTTTTATTACCTTAATGTTCGACGGGTTTTACAACGGCGATAATTTCAACGGGCCAAAATTACCATACTTTCTCACTTTAGGCGGCAATTTTCGTAGCTCGCAAGACCCGGCGATAACTGACGCGATAAGTTTTCATATTTTTTTTTATCTATCGGTTCTTCAGAAATTCCGGAACACTGCAGCAGCCGCTCCCTCGTTTCTGTCCAACCCTTTTTTTATGATTTTTTTTTTAAATCTTTTTATGTCATTGAAAAATAGCAATCGAAACAGTACACTGCTATCTTTACGCCTGCAGATTACTTCGCTCACCTTCGTAAAACGGTCAGTTTACGTTTATTTTACGAGATTATTTTATGTCACCTTTCCGCAAGATAGGTTCTTTCATTTTCTTTTCCCGATGTCTGCGATTGGTCGTGGAGTTCCCTTCTCCATGGGAGAGTCACCGCTCGGATTGGTCCTAGTTTGGGCGGAGGCGGCGCCATTGGTTGGATCAATAACGACGTCACGGACGTCTCCGGGGTGAAGCTTTTTACTTTTCTCCCAGGGCGGAGTCTGAGTCTATATAAGGTATGTCACAGCTTGAGACAGAATCTATATTTGGCGTCACGGGCTCGAGCTCTCTTTTCGGGACCGGTGGATTTATTAGATCGATTCGTCTGCATAGGTTGTGTGCTTTTATAGCCGACATGATGGGTCTGATAGGAACGAAGTATATATCTTAACTGGGGTCCTATTTTGGTCAGCGCGAGTGCGCGAGCTAATTTTCCTGTCACAGAGCGAGCCAAAACATCGTTTGCGGACGGATTGTCTGCCAACGCGAGCGAAGAACAATATTTTGTCTGCTCCGAAGCATCGTTCTCAGCCAAGAATTCAACAAGAAAACACAGTACGTCGTCTGCTATGTAGACGAAAAAAAAATGAATTGTCTGTTACGAAGCGAGTGCCGCGGTGAACTAAGATTGAATAAAGGCTTAAATAGCGATCGTCTGCTATTTTACATTTCAAACAATTGACAACTCGTGCTTTATTTGTAAATTTCAGGCTGGTCTGTTTCCGTTGACACACTAACATGAAGCTATGGATGAGAGAGCACTCAGGGCTGGCAGTTCAGAGGCCGCGAGATCTCTCTCGCTATATATTTTTTGTTTGTTAGTGAGATGTTTTTGTTGAATTACTGCCCGATCGAGGACTCAAGATGGTGAACAAGTAAACACTTCTCATTGTCGATTACGCGTGCCCGTAGGGAAGCTGTGACACCCCATCCAATCAACGGCGAAGATCTCCCTTGGTCTCTCCTTTATTGAAATCGGACAATGGGCTCCGCTTTTGGTAGTAGCGATATCTGCATTGTTTGGCTCTCAGGAAGCGAGCCAAGTTATTGTTAGCGGACGACTCATGGTGCTAGCGTGAACAAAGAAATTGAGGTTTTTCAGGTGCGAAGTGTCCTTCCCAAACCAAAAGAAAAAAAAATATTTACAGGTCACCTGGTAACAACAAAAAAAAAAAAATAACAACAGGGTTGCTTTTACGATTCGGGTCTCCTGGACAATTCAGACTCAAGCATGAGGTCTTCACGCCTTCAGTTTTGCGAAACAGTCAATGAAAAATCTGCGCTTGCTTCGCAAATCTGGTGTTGTGTTTTTTTGTTTTTTTTTTTTGACGTTCACAAGCTTAGACCCACGGATGAACAATTAAAGGCTCGGGACAGGGTGATCAGCGGTCGAGAAACCTGTCTTACTATCTGCGTGTCGGTGAAAAGTGCTCTCCAAAATACAGCCCGATAGTGGACTTGCGGGAACAGATTGAAATTTCGATTGGTCTTTTACGATCGCCCAGCTAGAATCTGTGACGCCACATCCAATAAACGGCCGAGTAATTAATCGCTGTCACACTCGATAATGTTATGATTCCTCTGTGCACGTTGAAACATAGGAAAGAGGTTAAGTAGTTCTGTTTCGTACACTAAAGCTTTCAAAAAAAAATATTAATAAAAGCCGAGAATCGCACACTTTAAGAGCTCTACTCTCTATCTGCACCTCTCCACTTTCTTCTTACACGTTTTGGCAAAGGCAAGAGTTCTGCTCAGCACGTTACTAGCCAAACAACAGTCATAAATATGTCGCCACGGTTCCGTCTGCTAGTGCGTATTTATTTATGCCCGCCAAGTGTACCAACAATGTTAAACATCTGTTTATATGTCTAGTTTTTCACCGTAAAGGTATGTCTAAAAATAAAAATTGGCTTTTGTGATTTTTTTAACTATATGCTTTACACTTCGCCCCAAATATTTATCAGAAAAATAATAATTGCAGTTGTGACTAGTCGCAGTGACAACCTCTGAAGCCTGGAACTGGCCTGAGAGCTTTCGAAGCTCATAAAATAAGTTCAAAATGGCGTGGCCCTCACAATGTCACCTGAAAAAAGGCTGGCTGATATAACCAAATTATATTATAAAAATCTGGGTTTGAAGTGCTGAGGGACAGCAAAACCTCTAGATTATGCAAATAATTTTCCTACGGCTTTCAGTTACAGTTGTAGTGGTATAAGAAGCAAGTAAGTATTAGCCTTCAATCTCGGGTGCAACAACTTTTTTTTCACGCACCTCTTTTTTTGTTTAGGCACCCGTGGCCATTGCCCTACAGTCAGTTACATTTATTCAAGTACAGTCTCCCACAATATAAAAGGCATATTCGCCGAGGCAGTTCATGCGGCGGGGCTAGGCTCAGTTTGACCAGAATCAGTATAATTCTAGAAATACATTAGAACAAATGTTTATGTAACTTCCCCCAACCCCCAAGTAACGTGGGCCCGCTTGAACGAATTACGCAGAGGCGCCTGAAACTGCCTAGTCGAATGGGTGTTTCATAATGTTAGAGACTGTATTTACTGTGGTCTATCACGACATGAAGTTAAGACGCTGTACTGATTAAAGACGAACGGTGTCTGGCTTTAGCTTGTCGTTTTAAGGCAGTACAGGCTTTTATAATTTAACTGCCACACGTGCCACGTTTGCAAAGATAAGGTCACACGCTGTGACAGTGTCTCGTATACAAAAGTTCAAGCAGACTTTAACCATAGAATAAAGTACATTTAACATGCAAACAGAAGAACAATGCCATTAAATTATATATTTACCTGAGCATCTTGTGTTTGTGGACAAGAAGTCTGGCATCCCTTCCCAAGAAGACGCTGAACATTTGGTAGAAAAAGTACTCTTTACGTTTCCCTTTTTTATTTATATGTGCACGCATTTTTAGTATCTAAAAAAGCAAGAGTGACATTATGGTCAAGGTTAACCGCTATTTTAATTAAATGTTTTGAACTACCACTAGCTAACCTATCTGGCTTCCTTTCTTTGCTTCAACTAAATAATTTAATAGGAAAGTATGAAACGAAGATGGAATTTTTTTTACTGCTTTAGTCGGACACGTCGTCACCATAAAAAAATATCTGGCACGCGCTTGTTGCTTGCTTGTGGAAAGCATATAACAAACATCACTCGTTTTACGCTTCACAGTGGTGTAACTTTGATTGGTATCATAAAAAAGAATTAAAACTTTTTTCTGAGTTATTTGTTTAGTCTTTAAAAGCCCTATTTTTCTGAAAAATACACCATATTGTAATTGTACATTATCATTTAATTTGTTCAACATGATCACAAAAGAACAAGGTTATTAGAAATATCTATAGCGGCGTTACGGCTAGCAATAAAGTAAAAGAAGAAAAACAAATCCACCTGCGGTAACCGAAATATCAAAATTTTCGGTACAGTGTTTTTTTTTTTTAATTTCTATTAGTGTTTAAAGATACATTGCACTCATATTAGTGTTTAAAGATATATTTGCACTCAGACAGGTGCTGATGGCGGTGGAAGTGCTATTTAACCTTGATTGCACTTGTAGGTGTACTCTACATAATTATTGCAAAGGCTGCCTTGTTGTCTTCGTATATCTAACTTGTACATTGTAAACAAACATTTCGAGTTCAAAAATTAAAGCTGATGGAATTGAATACTTATAGATTAGCGTATTTTTTGTTGTTAATATCTTTAAAACTAAGTAAAGTTTGGATAACGTGGTAATTTCTACGAAATCTCAGTTCGTATCAGCCGCCGAAAACTTCGATGCGAAAATCTCTCTGCCTTCGCGAGAGATGGCAGCACATTCTGGAGTATGAGCGGCTCATCGCTTGCATGAATTCGCTCTTCGGGCTTTCTGCCCGAACATTAGATTCTGCAGTGAAAGTATAATTCTGATGTTCCTTGTGGATCCTTGTCATTTTTTGTTTGTTATAATAATTGATAGCCGATTACTTAAAAAAAGTAAGTGCGACTATTTGCTACAAAATCATTGTAGAACTGCCTCGCGGTTGAAGAAAAAGTCACAATTAGAAAAGATGGCCACAATTTTGAGATAGTTTTGCGTTTATAAACTTCGTGATTTAGGTATACATGATCGTCGAAATTAAACATTTTGTACTAAACGTGTTTGGTCATTTGTTTTAAAACATGAAGGTTATATGTCTTATTTACTTTCTCGTCTTCTAAAAATCCAAATATTTTATTTTAAAACGATACGCCTTGCTACACTCAATAAATATATGTTTAACAACCAATGTTTGTCAAAGATTAAACACGAGCAGATCCAACAAAAGCATATTTGTATTGGTTTTTCTTCCTACTAACGAGCTCCTCGTAAAAAAAATCTTCTGAAGTAATTTTTTACTTGAAATTTCTGTTGATATTTTCTTCAATTAAATCTGTTTCACACAAATAATCACAGACAAAATCGGCTAGGCGTACACAATGTTTTGAACGTTGCAAAAATGTTACTGTCTAAATGGAGAAATACCCATCTGTAGCTAACTAGACTCTAAAAAAAAAACCGTGCGCCTACTTTCCCGCACAACACTCGGAGAGCTCTTCACCGCAACTTACGGAGGCAGCTCAGCGATTGACGACACTGAAACATATGTTAAGACCAAAAACGCATTCTGAGTTGTGACATTAAGCAATGCAAAACGTCACGCTTCCATTGCTTAATGTCAAAACTCAGATTGCGTTTTTTTTTTGTATCTAAATATATGTTTCGGAATCGTCATTTGCTGAGCTGCCTGCCTAAGTTGCGGTGATTGGCTCTCCGAGTGTTGTTCGGGAAAGTAGACGCCCGGGCTTTCTTTTAGAGTGTAGAATAATTTCAGAGGGGGGAGATAGGAGTCATCTGCCTCTATTTTCCTATATCCATAGCGTAAAAAAAACAGAAAAAAAAAACAGTTTTTGTGTGATCTTGACTCTACTACTGAGTGCTATAACAAAGTACAGTAGTAAACAAAAAGATATATTTCGGTTTAACGTGGCTAACTTGCTTATGAACTGTATTTTATACATCAAAATTCTATTTTAACACAATATTAAAGGGAAACTGAAGCGGTTCTGTATTTGAAGAAAAAAATACTTTAATGACCTTTATTCGACCTTTAGGATCACAAATACCAGATTATTTTTCACTTTTGTGCACGGAGGCTGCAAATATTAATCTTTAAAGTACCGCCGCAGCCCCTTCTTTTTAGAGTGTTGCGTCATACTAGAAGTTTTTAAAGTCTCTGGTCTCGCGCATCTTCAGCGCCTGTCAAAATTATACACGCGCACTTTGCTATTTTTATAAAGGTCAAAAAAAGACGTCACGACTGTAGTTATTGCGAAACAAAATACCTGGAAAGCTTGCAATTGCACGCGCTGCCTACACGAGCGACACACGCTTGGGCTTGGCGGCTCAAAGATCCTCGTCACGACTGGTTAGAGGGTTTTCGCCTTTTCTCGCGTTTAGTTACATAATCAGAGAAAACGAACGTGATATTCAGATTTACGGAGTAAAAATACGCCAGAAATTACCTCTTTTTTTCATAAAGTGTTTCAGCTTTTCTTTGACATATTTATCCGGTTCAAACCAAGTTTACTAAAATATCATTTATTATTATTAAAAAAATTGATTCCTAAGCTGATAATGGCAACGCTAACACGACACTGTCGACATCTGATTGTTGTTGCAAAATTGGACACTATGTAAACCGACATTTCTAGATATGAGCTTAAATATGCTCAATTCCACGTATGGAAGAGCTTAACATCGATATATCACTTGGCACGGATGAGCCATAAAATCCAGAACATTGCTGAAAACCATCTAGCTGAGGTTCGTTCATTTCTGCTGCAGTTGACCAAACTTCTGTTCAATGTCGGAGGCTTTTGTTTTTCTTCAGATGACAATGATGCTCTTCCTAAACGTGCTCAATTAACCGGGTCTAATTAACCGGGTCAGTCTGGGGACTGACCCGGTTATTACATCGAGTGCAACCTTTTTTTCCTGGACCATTTTGTCCAAAGCCTGGATAAGTTATTGCGGTCAATGTCCTGCTAGAATACCTAGTCATAGACAAAATTCCTCTATTTCATGGAAGCATGACGACCACACGGATTCCCTCATAAACTCTCATGGTCATTACTCCCAGAGTACCGTGAAGGGGGCCGACATCCCGAGCAAGGAGAAAGTAAATGATTAATTTAATACAGAGACAAATACGTTAATTTAGCTGACCACGAGCGGAGACACAGTTCTATGTAATGACGCTTCCCTCAACATGCATCACTGTAATCAGCTGATAGTGGCGATCAAATCTGACACCTTCTAGACTACGCACGTATTAAATTTCATCGCTACCAAACACCTTAAGCTCAAATTAGCTCGACCCGAAAAGTATCGTTCTTTGTTAAGGAGATTAGTATTCCTTCGTCCACTTCAACCTGAATGCCCGGTTCTTTTCGTTTTTCATTGGCATCTCAGCTGAGCTAGAGACAGTTAGTCGAGCAGCTCGCAGACGTCTTACGTGCCATAGAGACGCCGTGAAGCCCGATTTCTAAGACAAATCCTTTGAAAATTTGATGGCCGACAGTCGATGATTTGTGTGGCTCGCGCGATCAATGTTCCTATCGAGCAGGTGGTACTTGAACCTAGGTAATCCTGGAGAGTAACGACTCATGACACCTCATCTGAGCCTGTTTCTTTTGAGAATTTCAAAAACCGTTGATGGTGCTACTCTCGATTGCTCAGAAAGCTGACGCTGCTTCTTCCCAGACCGGTGACCGCGTTTGATCATCTTCTGAACATTCTCCGCTAAGTTTTGTGTACCTCATACTTTTTTTTGCTTGAAAATATACATATCTTAAGAATAAATAATTTAGAAAAGAATCTAAATATTATATTTGTTCTGAAATGTTTCAGAACCTACGTAACTGAAAACGGCCAAACGCCGGAGAAAAAAAAATCAATGAGAAAAAAAAAGCACCGTTGATAAAACTTTGAATTCTCGGCGTCTAAAACACTCGATTGCGGCCTAAATGATAAAAAACGAAAGTATTATAAATAGTAGCGGTGATTTCTTAGACGCGAGTGAAGTGTTCTGTCCGAAAAAAAAAAACACAATATTATATTGGTTTGTTCACTACTGTATATCAACTGTATATCAGGTTCGACGTATTACATGAAAGAACACATTTTCTTATTAGCTGCACTGAAATGGGTATATAACAAGGTTGTAACACATACGTATGTAATAACATTTCCAATTCGCTGCGAAGGGATTGCCAGTATAAGAAGCCCCTCTCTTACACCCTCACCCACTTGTTTTCTTAATATGAAATAAAAAAACATAAAAATCATTAGACTCCCATTTACACAGAAAAAAACAGAAGTGAAAGCAATATGGCATATTTTTATTTTCATTCTTCTTTTCATTCCGCATGTAGTTCTATGCATGTTTACAAGCCTCGTTAAAAGTGTTCATACATGAGTATGTGACAAAACAAACAAAGGTTTTTGCAGGTTCCTGCACTTCGATATTTTATTAAGATAATAAAAGCTGGTCACGTTTGTAAATATGTAACGTGGCTTTTAGATATCCGTCGTTCGGCGTCATACTCCATCATCAAGAAATGCAAGTTACATTTACTGGGAAACCTTACATAAAAATGAAAGGTGCTGATTCCTGGTAATAGAAACCTCATCCTTTTGATATGGTTATCTTGATACGTTGTTTTAGTCTGATTGCTTCAACTTCAACTTATAAATTGGTTTATTTTTTAAAACTTAAAACGGAAACTATTCTTCTGGCGCGGAAATTGAGCGAAATATTATCTAGAGAGCTTGCGTACGGTCTACCGGATTCCAAAGCTTCCCGATGGAACATCCGCATCCCTCCGCAGGCTTCATCCCGGCACAATATTAATTATCAGACGTCGCCGCGTCCGCACATAACGGAAGCGCCGCACCAAGCACCAATCACTGAGTTCAACGACACTGACCGCCTGATCGATCCGCAATCGCAACAGCGGTAGTCTGTTGCGGCTACCAGAGATGGCGCTGCCGCGGCGCCACACGTGTCGATCTCATTGCTGGCACCCTCTCTGAGGGTGCGGACAACTCTGTCGTCTGGTCGCGGAGTCGCCATTTTGCACCCAACTTGAATCGAGGGGTACATGGAAGTGGTGTCTAAGCAGCCATAGATGAATGTTTGGCGCAGGGATTTATGATGACTTTTAAGTAGAGAGCGGGATTCTCTATTCAACGAAGTCTTATGCATTTTGCGAATGCGCGTTTTTGTTTTCCAATATGAAACTACGATTTAGCCTTTTATAATTTCTAATTGGGGGGGGGGGGGGAGCTTCATCGCCTGCTATGTTCGTGTTGCGAAAAGTGACTTTAAGGATGAGTTCCTTTGAATGCGTGTGTATGCATTATAATTTTGTGAAATCCGCTTCGTGCAATTTTATGTCTGGAATTAGCGAATGGCAGACGTCATTCTTGGCAGTAGCGCAAAATGACCACATTCGCAATAATATTGCATTTGTCAATTTTCCGGTAATAGTATTGTTACTGAAAAGACAATTGCATTCAGCGCTGGACTAGAAACAAACTTAAGGTTAAATAGTAGTTGAGCCGTTCATTTGGCATATTGCATTTGGCATATCCCGGGTGAACAGTTCTATAGATACACACACACTACGGGTATATTATTGCAGCAGATAAATCATCCTTTGCTTGCATTCACAAGTTTGACTATGATTCAACAGCTGGTGGCACGCTCTTTCCTAATGTGCAACAAAAACGCGTTGCTAATTTCCCTTTAAACATACATGGGTGCATTACTTCCAAAATGTTATTCAATTAAAATAACAAATAATTCGCTCCAGAAGTAGTTTAACCACAATTGCAGTTACTATTACGCGAAAAGCAATTCGTTACAATTACACATTATATTTTAAAAAGTAATGCGATTACTTTACAATTACAAATTTTTGAGAGCGACCCGTCTTGGGCCAAATAACTTTAAACGAGTTGTTTAGAAGGCAACGCAATTGTTCATTCTTTGCAACAATGTTTGAGAACGGTTAAAGGGACACTGACAGGATATTTCTGTTCGCCAATGTCTTTTACTTCTATATGACACATGAGAGATCAACTACCCAGAACACAATTTGCTGCTCGAACTTTGTTTTCTTCCTCCTAAAAACCTCCGATCGAGAACTGGCCAGAGTGAGTCGCGCTCACTTTCTTCTCCGTGGTCACGTGCCGTTTTGTTTTTCTTGTTGAGACACAACCATCAAATGTAATCGAAGTCGTGGGTCATTGAAAGCACACACTCAATAATAAAAATTAAAGAAAAAACACGAAACACATTTTTTGTGGCTTCCAAACGGCTGCAAATACGTTTATTGAAAGAAAGAAAAAAAGTTGCAAAGCCACGTGTCTTTGGACAACGCTCTCCTGTATATTTCTTTTTCCACCCCAGCCCAGTGTCGGATTCGGCTTCAAACAGTTGAGTTTTTGTTTTACTAAACATATACGTGACGCTGTAGCAAAATATTGATTGGGTAGTGGTATACAGACACCATGTTAAATCGCCAAGCAAGAAAAAAGAATGGGGGGTCATTTTTATTGTAGGCATCGCTGTAAAAATGTCACGTATTGAACTTTATCTTTAATGAATTTTTTTAAATTAATGATAAAACTTGACAGTTTGGAGTAATGAAGTCATGCGTTTCCTTATATTGTTAATAATTAATAATTAATTATTTCATATGCTCGAAGACGCAAGATCGCTAAAGTAAAATTGGGTTGGCCCGCATTTGTTAGCCAGGAAAATAAAAATGCGACAATTAATGACATCTGAATATGTAAATAATGTTTATATAAAACTACAATCCGTACGTGCTGATACGACCCCAATCACTTAAGAACGTTTTATGTTATTGTAAATTATTCACGTTGAGTAAACATTGTAATGGCTCAGAAATATATAATAACCGAAACCGGGCTCCAGAATCAATGGTGACAGTATTCACATGTGCGAGGTAAGTCTCCCAAATGCTTATTCAAATAATATCCGACGTAAAACCAACGATGGATAAACTTGAAAGTAATACAAAGAAACAAATATACGAGGTTATTGAAAGAGGGACGTAAAAAAGTGGCAAAAAAAACTTCGTAGACAATTAAAAATCCCCAATCTTGACTGAAACCGAAGCCCCATTTCGTTTCTTTAAATATTTTGGCATGTTTTGCGCGTTTGTTTTCTGCTAGCACTGCAGACGGCGCCACACGGCGCCGTTAAGGTATGCTCCAAATTGGGTTGTCTCTCAGCCCGCAGTGTAAGCAACAAAACAACAAAAACCGCAACGCTATTTGTGTGGTGCGTGTGTGCGAGTGCGTTTCTATGTGGTACGAGTGTCACCGAGCTTATGCGAGCGCTCAGGCTTTTAGAGGGGTTTTTCCGGCACCGCAGTCTTCCAAAGTAATTCTAATTGTACCTGAAAGTTTGGAATTATTGATGGTAGAAAATAATTAAATCACAATTACAATTTCTTTTAAAAATTAATAATGGCAGTTACAAATTACAAATAAAGTAATTATTTACAGTAATTCGATTACTGTAATAGAATTGCAGTAATTTTATTACTGTAATGAACTTACAGTAATTTGATTACTGTAATGAAATTACAGTAATTCGATTACTGTAATGAAATTACAGTAATTCGATTACTGTAATGGAATTACAACCTGAGAATGCCCTCAACCTTTCTTGGTTGGCTTTCCACCACTAAGTGTAACCATGTGGCGATGCACTCTTCACAGGAGCCCACGCTGTCGTTTGCACAAAGGAAAACGTGAGTTCCTGTAAAGGGTGCACCACCACAGAGTGACCTCGAGTAGGGGAAAGCCAACCATTAGAGGTGAAGGGAAATACTTAAGAATTGAATACTTTTTAATGGTGTATTTACACGGCGGATATGTCCCCGGACGAGTTACTACGAAATCAGTGACGCCACCTTTTTTGTGGTTCGAAGTCCGCCATGTTTCAGACAAAAAAAAAAAAGCATGCCATGCAAAATCCGAGAGGTGGTCCGCGGAACACATGAACGTATCCGGAGATGAGTTCGCGGACCTGATGAATATTGTCTCACGTGAACAAACATCATAAAATAGGTCCGCGAACCTGTTGTACCACGATTACTGAGATTTTAAACCGGCTCAATTCTTGCTTTTTTTCTGGTTCGGCGAGGACCGTGCCAGGTTTGCGGACTCTGTTAACTCGGAAGGAACCAATTTTGCCAAACTGCTCACCCGACAACAAACGCACAAGTCGTCGTCTTTTTTTTTCTGGGAACCACTTTCAGTGTTGGTTTGTATGGCTACCCTAGTTACACGAGTGCTGTCAACTGTTATTAAGCCATAGACGCGTGACTCAATCACGATCGGCTGGAGTTCCATGGCGGTGTCAAATGTCCTTGAGCCACTAACGATCATGGACTTGGACTGAGCTTGCCTAACTGAGTGAACTGATGGGGGCTTGCCACAATAAAGCAAAATATGGCGGCGTTCGACGCATTGCCGTCGATGGACAGAGACAGTGAATCCCTTAATATTGCCGAAGATTGGGGGAGGTATCTAGAAAGTATTATAGCAGCACATATTGTCGAAAATTGTATGTTTCGGGGCCAGAGCTACTGTTAAAACGACCACGGCACGGCGCAGAAGTCTACGCTTGGCGAACGCGGCCAATGAAATGTCGCTACCGATAAAACTTTCATGATATTTCGCTTGCTTAAATTCGTGTGAAACGTTCTGATGATCGTTTTCTTACTTTAAAAATAAAAAAAAAGTAATTATATATTTTTTTAAACGTTCATAATGAATAAAATGTGTGCATATAATTTATTTGCATCATTTAAAAAAAATGTTACATCAGTTTAGGTTTTGTCTCTATTCCAACTGGGATTCAAAGGTGGGTTGGTCGGGCCTCTGTACCATGTAACTCCTGGTAAAATCAGACAACTTAGTTTAGCTCGTTGACAGTTGGGACTCTTCAAAACCTTGGGCTTTTGTTTTTTAGTTTTTTTATTGTTGTTCTTGTGTCAGGGGGGGGGGGGGGCTTTTTTTTAAAACAACGTTTTACTTTTTTTTAATTACAAGACAAATATAACCAGGCAAATAAAACTACGCGGGTCACATGAACCAGTCAGTATTCAATGATCTCACCCCTATGTAGGGCCCATACCGGCAGAAACAACCACTACATTTCTTCACTGAGGCCAGAGTCGGCATTTTTTTATCGTCGTTTCGGTACTGATCGTATTGGAGGCATTGCAGTTGAAGAAATTTTTCCACTAGTAAAGAACGCAGTTTAGTCGCCAGGGTCCTTCATCGTTGTCTTCTTCGATCGAAAATTGGCCAGACGCTAAGCCCAGCGTCACGTGCGCTGCCTGGGTATTCTTTTCTCTTTTTTTTTTTTAGCTTGGAGTGCAGAAAAAGAGATGAGCGCAAGGTCACAACTTTGAGGGGTGCTGATCTTGTTTAGTAGCACATGCTGCGAAAGCAGCAACCAAAGCTACAAGCTCGGACTCGCAGTTTTTCACTTCGGTCCACGGTAACCACGGGATTGAGGGCCAGATCCGCCGAAAAACCGCGGACCTGATGATTTCTTCATAATGACGTCAAGGTAGCGTGATATGTAAACGTCTCTGGTCCCCAGACCTGGTTCCCTGAATGTTTAAGCCGTGTGAATACACCTTAACGGAACTTTAAATCCCGAAATTGTGTCCCTCCGTCCATACGTGCTTCAGTTTGTGCATTTCCTGCTAAATTTAGCGGGAAAACTGGATTGCTGTTTGGTTCACGTGATGTCAATAGATGTCACGTGGCCTGACGTCACGTGAGCTATATGCCGATTGAGTTAGCCGGCTATGTTTAGCGCGAAAGTTGATGTCATTTGACCTGGACACGAATTCAGTTTCCCTACTATATTTAGCAGCAAAATTGACGTCACTTGACATATACACCAATTCGCTTTCTTTGCTAAATCTGATTGGAAATTCGATGTCACGTGCGCTCACGTCACAAGACCTGTGCACCAATTTAGCTTCCCCGCTCAATGTATCGGGAAATTTGATAAAAATGAAGGTTCTTCATCCCTCGAAACAACGGTTTAATGTCTTTTAAAAAAAAGTTTAAACGATCGCACCTTAACTCTGCATTTCATGCATTCGAGGACTTTCGAGATAAAGGTCGCTGGCCAATGTTTATTAGCACTCTTTTGGTTGCACGTTTTATGAACGTGTGTGCCACTAGCCATTTAAGCGCAGTCAATCTGTCAATAGCTTACGTGTCCGGTGCGCATGTTTCCTCATGACTCCTACATCGGAAGCATTCGGGGCATGCGTACATGACATGTAAGCTGTTCAATCGCCTTCGCAGTTCTAAATAGATTAAAACAATATCTGCCTTGCTTTCTCCTTAGACATTTCTACGGAATTAGGGGGGGGGGGGGGGGGAGAAGATATAATCGAAATAAAATGTGTTTTGTTTGAATTTGTTTCCACAGTTAGCGCCTTTTGCTTAGGTAAATTTGAGCGACGTCGATTTCCCCATTTTTCACCATTTCAGCCATTTCACCATAGGACTGTTTTGCTCGATGCGAGTCGCCTCTAGTACGTACAACTTTGTCGTCAGCACATCAGAACGAACGATACCTGAAACGGTCGATCGATCGTCGATTGAGCTGCCTCTTCACATTTGGTGATGTGTAGCCAGCTGAGAACAACCCGGGTACACAAATTTTGCCCAAAAATAAACGAAAATATCTATGCTTCGTTGACACAACGTAAAACGCAAAAACGCGAGACGGTTTTTATGTGCGGTGCTTACGCGTACAGTAACTGCCAGTTGGAGAGCGCCGTGCGCGTCGAGTCCCGGGCTATATACTTACTATCGATCGGCAGCTATTCAGATTGAGGCATTAGTCGACATTAACTCCAATTAGCGAATCACGAAGCAACGACAGTGAACTAATGCGCCGCGCCCCGCACATCTTTCGCTCTCAGTTACAATAATAATGTATCGACGTAGTATGGCTCGACGATGACGTAGTATGCTCGTGACGGAAACGGGCACGGAAGCGCACGCATTTACGCTTTCAAACCCGCGCGTTCAAACCCAGATGATTCGTCGCGAAAATTACGCTTGGTTTAACTCGGAAAAAAAAAAAAAGAACGATGACGCGTTTCCCGACATCACCGATCCTGGCGGTGTCCAAGCAGCGGTGGTGTAAGTGGCCGATGCCTGTCCTGCTGCACGTTGCTCTCCAGACTGACAGCCCACGGAAACTTCGGCAGCCAAGATTTGGGACGCCGCCGCGACGGTGTAAGTGGTGTAAGGGGCCGATGCCTGTCCTGCTTCACGTTGCTCTCCAGACTGACAGCCCACGGAAACTTCGGCAGCCAAGATTTGGGACGCCGCCGCGACGACAGCGACACTCCGTTTGATGATTGACCACTAGTATCGCGACATCCGAGAGCGTGACGCTCCGACTTTTGTGACGTCATTTGTTGACCACTTCGGGGCGATCACATTCGATGTATGGGAACTCGTGGAACGCGCTCGAATTCGAAAGCCGAATGCTTGGCGTTCCGCGTTCTATCGTGTTCGACGATCTCAGTGGAGACAGAAGGCAGCTAGATTTAAGTCTACCCACTAATCCTTCCAATCAGAGGTCGGCGTTCTTTGTCGTGCCCGGCGCTCTCGTCTTCTCCTCTCCCTCACTTTCGCCGCGCATAGCGACGCCCAAGAGTGCGCCTCGGATCGTTCCACCGTCTAAAACGCCCTTACGGGTCAGGCGCTCACTTGAAAGGCCGGCGGTCTTCCTTTGAACATCAAAGCGCGCTTCCCACATCCTTCTTCCTTTTTTCAGCAAATTATCGGTGCTGCCGCTTCTATTACGCTCATTGCAATATAAACTGCATTATGAAAATGTTATCTACGTCATGTCAACGCGCGTCAATTGGTCGCAACATCTATAGATTAAGTGCCCAGCATACGACGGTAAGCATTTTTAGGATACTGCTAAGCGCTTAGCATAAAAGCGTTTTTGCACGATAAAATACGAGATTTCATTATTACACTGACTTCGACGCCCGCTACATGGGATAGGGTACTGAGTCATTTTATTTTCGATAGCATTTATATTTCTTCAACCATAGTTCCGATCTGAAGATTTCTTTTTTCTTCCGTCAATGACATTATTTCTTCCGGTTAGGGTCTCCAGGGTAATGTATGTTTATGATTGAATTTCCATAAAATATGCCGTAAAATACTTAGTTATTTTGCGACCCCTTTATTACGAGGGAGTATAATGCTAACCTGAATATGGGAAAAGATTTAATTCAAGTTACGACTTTCGTCGGCAGCACGAGGAGCACGTCATTTTCTGGGCGACGCTGTTCAGTGCATCGTACTCTTTACCCTGTCACCGTCAAGCGCGTATGTGCCTACACTTACTCAAAATACAAAAAGACCGCTAGAAATGAGGGCCATTTTGTCTCGAGAAATAGAATATTAATTGATCATACGCAATTGTTTGTTTGCCTGCCTTTGAGACAAGTCAATTAACGCGCCAACACTTCGAAGAGAAAAAAAAAGAAACACAACGACATGCGGTGAAGAAAACCCATCTTTGCTTTCGGGTTTATGCGCGAGTTTGCCAAGCAGTGGTAGGGAAGTTCTACAAAGAATGACAATCAATATCACTCGAAACACGGAAGAATAAAACACATAGGGATGGACACACACGCAGAGTTGAAAGAACTGTCCTGTCTGTGTGTGTTCGTCTTTATGTGTTTTATTCTTCCGTGTTTCGAGTCATCTGTGCCAACCTGCTCTGTGTTCACGTTCCCATAATCTATATGAATTAGGAACTTTGACTGTGTAGGCGTTTTATTTATTTCTTTTTTTTTTGTATTTTGCCAAACTATACGCGATGTTTCATAACCGCACCGATTATTAGAGCAGAGAACCATCAGACCATCGAACCGCGAGACCATTATTTCGAAAGAATCATCAAACCACCAGACCAAAGCGTGTCTTAAAAATACGACAGACCATCAGCCTGATGAACAACCCAGATATGGCCTGAGCATTCTTTTTTCAAAGAGGAAGAGAAGGGGGGGGCGGGGGGGGGGGGGGGACGAGGTATGCGGCCTGTACTATGTTTCTAAGCAGGTAAAATATTTTGTGCGTGCAGGGGAATTAGCCTGTAGATATAGTTCCGCATTTATATGCTACGTACAACAATGCGCATGACAACTTGGCACATACCCCCCATGTGTGCGTGTATTTTTGAGTTGGAACCTGTGGAGCAGTGAGGAGCTGAATCAAACGGACTCCACTCAGAGCTCGGCGCTCTAGCGTCCCTGCGCGCTCTCATCTCCTCTCTCTCTCTCTCTTTATCTCTCTCTTTCTCTCTCTCAGTTTCTCTCCGTATAAAAGAGACACACGAGAGCTTTCTACAGTTCGCTATGCGGAGCGCAAGTTCGTCTGCTTCTTCTGCGGGAACTAAGGTGGCGTCAGAATGACGCCGATCTCTGATTGGCTCTGACTGGAAGAATAGCGGATAGACCTCACTTGCTTTGAGGTCTACCCACTATCCTTCAATCAGAGCCAATCAGAGATCGGCGTTTTTCTGACGTCACCGCAAGTCCTACTCAAAAAGCAGACGAACCTGCTCTCCGCATAGTCACTGACAATTAGAAGAAATGAATAAAAGGAAATAAAAAAGGCTTATATGAAAAAAAAAAAGTTTTCTATGTAAAGAAAATCACTCAGTATGTACGCTGCTTAGATGCAATTTAGATAAAGATAGCCCGCTCTAGGCAACACCCAGGAACGTAATTAGCTACGCTTCATTTCTTTGGCCTGATTGGTTCGAGAGATGACTAACGCGTGAAATGTTCGTTGTAAATGTGTCTATCCGTTCCGCGGTAGTCTTTTATATGACGTATTTCTGGTGTGTGTTTAAAAGAAAGAAAACTATATAAATAAAGTCAGTATTGTTTTTGTGCTGAATATATGTGTTGTTGCTGAATATATGTCTTTGTTCTCGTAAAATTGGTCTCGCTACTCTGGAAATTGTGCGGCCGTCATGACTGCGACCATGAGTTTAGTACGGAGAGGTAACCTACCGAGTTAAGAATTTTCGAGTCATTTGACTGGAAGCAATCGGGTCTTCCTCTCGCATCATGTTTGTGCAGGTACGTTTCTGTCATCTCGTTTCGTTAGGCCCTTAGCTCAAGTTTTGAGCAGCACACCTGGCTCGCTAAAGCGCATATTTTTAAGTCGCGTTTTAATGGACCTTTTCCGAGAAGCGTTCTGCGCATGCGCGAGCGCCCGATGCCAAGCGGCGGAAGTTGGCACGAAAAATCGAGGAAATTCGGAACAAGGCTGTGTATCAGCAAGTCGAACACGTAATTGCCGCATATATATTATTGTGTTACACAAAAAAAAAGATACTGGACGGTAAAAGAAACACGACGTTTGGGTGGACGCCACGGATGCCCCTGTTTAAAGTCGCGTTGGGCACGCGTCGCAGCTCAGAGAGCGAAGAAACTGATAGCGTAGCTCCCACTATAGGTTCGTAGCGCAGGTAGGTCCTTCCTCAATTTTTAGTTTGCGCAGCCACCGCCTGATGCCGTCGGTTTGGGAAGATGTCCATTGTTCGTCATGACGCTCACCCACCTTGCCCGCGGACGCAATGCCAAAAAAAAGCAGAAAAACTAAATGGACTGAATAATTATTTTGTTGACGTTGATTAGCTCTTTCGGTCGCTTTTTGCCGCACATCAGACGCTGAGAGCCGCTTGTATTGTACCATTATTCGTGCGTGATGGAACGCTTTCACGCCTTTTCATGGTAGCGTCTTGCGATCGTCGCAGATGGGTTTAGACGGGGCCGGATATAGCAGACGGACGCAAGCGACGGCGGACGCGGACCCGCCGCTTTGATTGCCACCTGTTACGGTCGTCCTTTGGGTGGTTGTATGGCGTGTTCTAATCGCAGACAACGCCTGACGCTGCCTCGTGTCTGGTCGCACGACTAGCAGACGGTGTCAGACGGCAGGCTAGATGTACCGGACGTCGCGAATGGAAGACATTTGGCTTGCGAAAGCGTTTTGCCCACCAGCCAAGCCAATCCAGTAGTAATGGGCGAGACTAGAGTCACTGAATGTTCTCAGAGTACCAAAACTCCCAAGCTTCGCTCCCCAACCGAGTCACGGTTCTGAAGCGAACGCACAGGGCAGCGCCAACATGGCGCTGCCCTCTGCGGCCAAAGCGAAACGCGTGCGGTGTAACGTTTGTTCTTGTTGTGAACTCTTCAATACACGTTCCTGGCCTGTGGTGACACTGGTTTGTTTTTTTATTGAAATTATTTCCTTCGTTCAGAGCAGAGCGTGATTTGCTCCTCGCTGTCACGTCTCTCTCATTCTCTCGCTCTGGCCTCAAAACACACCAAAGTCGAGTGTTAGGCTGAGCGCCTGAGTCACAGAGTTTGAAACGCAGCGCCAGCGCAATTGGAGCAAGAAACGGAGCCGGCAACCATATTTGGCGAACCACATTACCGGCAACTTAATGTAAAAATCTAAAGAAAATCATTGCACCTTCCGTTCGGTCCTAACTCATTGATGCCTAGACCCCTGCGCAGCCGCTGTAGCCGTTGGAACGCGGAAACATTTTATATACGCTTTTTGTTTAAATGTTTTGGGCTTATTTCAAGAATAGACGTCTGCTAACTACCGCCATGGGTTGAATTAGCCAATCAAAACTGCATTCTGAGGAAATTGACTTACGGTAAGCAGACTGAATGGAATTCGATACCCTGGGTCCTTTAAGTGACTCTGGGCGAGACCTCCGTTCTTTGGATGGTACCTAAAGGTGTTGGTGACCTCCATCTAAATTGCGCCTAGCGCCGTAACTATCGCGCAAAAGGTTTTCCTTGTTCGATTAAAATTAGCGGGGGAAAATACGTTTTCCTTTAAAGCCTTTTAAACATTTTGTTCATTTTTGTTTTTTTAAAGGGTCATCTTGGTTCAAAACAGAGCGACGAGACAAGGACAAAGTAAAGACAAGACAGAGGACAGCACTGACTATCAACTGAAAGTTTATTTCCACAGCTCCCAGTATATGGAAACGTGGGCGACATCTAAATAAACAAAGTGCAAAAGAAAAGACACAAAAATGCATCGGTCTTCACATTGTTCTTGTCTTTTCGCGCTGTTTTAAATCAAGAGGCTCATCAACCAACTAACCCAGACATACCTTTTAGGAGAATTTTTAAATGGGCCATGACATAAATTTCGGAGTAGGATAAATGATATTAAATGAAATTTTACTAATCGCATATCGTTTAGCGGGCTAAAAAGAAAGAGAGTACAAAGTCAAAAGGCTCCTTTTCGGTACAAAAATTCGATAATGTAGCGAACTATTTCGCGCCTCCTTTCTTTCGAAAGCTCTTCGCCTTTTCACTCAGATACATCACCGGTACTCAAAAGCACGTCAAGCGGCCCAGCTCATGCATTGGACACGGGCATTGCGTCACTAAGACTTATGCGCTCCTCAGCAATCGGTCCGTCGACGAATTATTTGGATACGCGTTCATGCAGAATGAGTGCCGTGACGGGACTTATCATCACTCGCGAATGTCAAGTTTTATATTGTTTTTTTAAAAAAGAACGAAGAACGCTTAGAGTCCTCGCATTCAGTGCCCAAGCATGTCATGACCATGGGATTTCTCATTTTGCTTTGAGTGGAGTAGAAAAGCTAACAAGGAATAAGTTGAAAAATAATTTCATGGTTCCTTTAAAGGGAAACTGAAGCGGTTCTCTATTTGAGAAAAAACATTTCAATGGCCTTCATTCTACTTCCAGGATCAGGAATATCAAGATTATTTTTCAATTTGGTGCACGGAGGCTTCAGAAATTAATTTTTAAAGTACCGCCGAAGCCCCTCCTTCCCGGGGCGTGACGTCACACTAGGAGCGTTCGGAATATCTGCTCTCGCGCATCTTCAGCGCCTGTCAAAGCTATGCACGCGCACTCTTGCTATTTTCAGAAAGGTCAGAAAGAGACGTCACGACTGGTGTCAGTGCGGGGAAATATACCTGGCAAGCTTGCCGTTGCACGCGCTGAACACAGGAGCGACACGCGCTTGGAGGCCCGAAGATCCTAGTATGACGTCACGACTGGTCGAATGTTTTTTCGCTTTTTCTCGCTTTTAGTTGCATCTTCGGGGAAAACAAAAGCGATATTCAGATTCACGGGATAAAAATACGCCAGAATTCACCTCTAACTCGTTTTTTTCAAGAAGTGTTTCAGCTTCCCTTTAATGACTGCCAGGTGGGGTGAGTCCCGAGCAATGAACTTTGTTTGCTAAAACCATAGAGTTATTATAATAGACGCTAGAGGTTCAAGTGGCGCTAGTGTGCTGACGCAAATTGAAGCAGACAGCAACCAGTCGAAAATTGACTTCCGGTAATGCGTTTCTATCGGAAAAACTGAGAGCACTTTCTCCTTGCGCTCGATCATAAGAGCGAATATCCCGAATAATTTGTACGTACTAAACGGCTTGGAACATTTCGTAGTCAGGCCGACGAAATAATTGGTCAGTTACGGCGTTTTTCTTACAAATTCATCGTATTAAAAACGGTGCTAAAACGGCTTTGTACGTGTATTCATGTGCACTCTAGGGCACTGTTAGCACGAACACGACGTCGGCGCTTTTCAGCATGAGGGATATACGTGCCAAACGAACGAAGAACATGTGGAAAATAAGACAGACGGCAAAAACTACGCAGTAACACTGGATCAGTAACTACCCATGCATGTGGGATCCAAATAAATTGAAGGCCACAAAATCTGATCCGATTTTAAATAGAAAGTGCTGCTTTAATCTTTCTGCTCTGAGCGAAGATGTTCGTTCTGCGTTCAAAATATCACTCGCACTCTCGAAATTTTTGAAAACAAGTGCCGGTAAAAGCTGCCCGGCAGAGAAAACAATACGAAGAGTCAACTTTCATAGCCCACGGACTTTATTCTCCTCGTTTTGAGTGTTTTCATCCGCTCATGCCCGACGGCGTCACTTTCATATAGTGATAGATCGGGCATATTATCAATATATAAGCATCACCGGAATGCTGGCGAACCTTAAACACACTCTATATTCTTTTCGCTTGTTATTTTGCTTATAATCGTCGCTTGTTTTTACACACCTGCTGCGGAACACACGTTTGGGACTGAAATGTACCAAAGTTAAACATTGTTCACTGATAAACAAAAATGTGCTAACTGAAGCAATTACATTTTTACAGTGTTAATAAAGGTACATACTATTCGGTACGACGCAAATAAATAAAGTGTTCCGTATTATTTTCCTGCGAAGAGAGAAAATGCAAGCGCGTTTTTCCATAGGAATGCACAGGAGCACCGCAAAAGTAGACTGGTTGCTGTGTGCTTCAATTTATGCCACGGAAGTCGCATAGACACTAGAGCCAGATGAACCTCTACCGTACATTATAATGACTCTATGGCTAAAACTACCCAAGCACCAGGGTGCATGCAACGAGTGTAGTTACACGCGCTGCACGTGCTGACGTCTGCAGAAGCAAAGCCTTCTCTAGACTTACAAAGCCTGGCACTCGACGACAGAGCCTTATAGTGCCCGGTCGCAGATTTGGAGCACGGGGATCTGGTAGCACAGAGCATTTCTCGGGGAGCCTGGTCGTCAGCGCACAGCTATTGCAGTGGCGAGGAGCCGAAGCGTGGTTTTGAAACCCGACGAGAAAAGATGCGGTAGCTCTAGGAACGCGTGGAGCACGAGCGGATATTCCATCGATCGGGAGAAGTGTGTTTCGGTGTCTCGCCGCAGCGGGGAGCCCAACACGTGGCTCTTCTTTTATCCGTTGTCAGCCACTCTATTTTTTTCAATATCGGCGTCCGTCTCTCATGGCGATCTGCCAGGCTTTGTCAGTATAGAAGAAGCTATTCCAGCAGTAACTGTTCAAAAGCAAACGCCTAAAACAAAACGGTATCTTGCACGCGCGTTCGTCAACGCTTTATTTTTTTTATTTTTTTATTTACTTCGAATATTTGATACGGGGAAGCTGAGTGTGAGCGGCGCGTGTGGCGCGTGTACCCGTAATCCGAGCATTCTCATTGATGCTGGCGTAATTTAGGTGTTTACGTAATTTTGATATGTTGCTACGCAACGCCTATGTTAGCGACATAAGCCTATAAGAACAGTAAAAGATTAATCACAAAGCAAGAACGGGATTATATTAGACCGTGCCCTGCGTTCTTGAAGCTGTCAATTACACTAAAGCTGTCTGTTCACATCTTTCATGCCTTCTTCTGTATCTTACCATTATATAAGTATCGCATTTTTTTTACCGAATCCCTTTATAATATACTAAAATCTCCAGATTCTTTTTAAAACTGCTTTTTGCTCTACCACGTATTTACGCACGTGTCAACCTCATATTTCTTTATGCTCGGAAAACAAAATTGACACGGCGTAGACTCGACCTCAGTATCGACAAACTTCACGCCCGATTCAATTTTTAATCTTGCGGTTTCCCGTACCGTCTTCGACCGCCCGTTCGTGGTCATTTTTTGCCCATGCATCTCACGGACCTTTCTGCCGTCTCAGATACCTGAAATTAAAGGTGCAGTGCACGGCCCCGCAACCTCGGTAATTGCAGAAGGTCGCCTTCGCCATATAATTACGGGCCTTTATTAATAATCGCCGACCCCCTCGCCTCTCTCACCCTTTCGTCCGAGCTTCCTTTCATCGTTACTCTATTGTCTCTATTTTAATCGACAGTGCGTTTTTTTTGTTTTAAGTCGGGTTGAACGTCTCCCTCTCTCTCTTCTAGCCCAACCCTTTGCGTGGCCTCTCGCTAACCGCGGAAATTGGGAGAGCAAAAGGCTCAAATAATTTGGGCGTGCATAATTGAGAATCGGCGGAGCCGAAATTCGTGATCGTGGCAGGTCTAGAGGTACGCTGATCTGAAGGTAGCATTTGTCAGCAAAACCTGCTAATCTAAAATTTTGTACAACGCGAGTTGGATGTGTTTTTTCCTTCGAAAAATACTCTTAGTGTTCTATTTTCCGGTCTTAATGAATTGTTTACCCTTACATTATTGTTCGCGCGAAAAACTTCATTAACTTTTTTATCGCGGTTTTCTTGTCATTTTTAATTGAAACAAACTGCCACGCGGAGCTCGTCCAGCCAGACATAAGTCTACCGGTTTTTTTTTTTTTTTTTTTTTTTTTTTTTTTTTGTTTACGAGTGCTGCGAGTTGTTGCGACAGAAATATTCTGGTATATTAAAAAAAGGACCGTTTACTGAACTCTCTGAAGGGCATGACTTTTCGTTTCGCGTTGGTGAAACTGAGCTACTTTTCTCTTTTATTTTATAACTGCGCCTGCACGCGACCATGTGGGTGTTGGTTGCTAATTTAGCGCAAGATTTCGCACAGTGTGTCTGTCCTTCAACTCGAGCCTCGCTCGATCGGATGATATTACAAAAAGCAGCGTGATATATAAAATCCGGAAAAAAAAACTAAAAATAAAATGCGCGTGATGTCTCCAATTTATAGCTCTGCGTATATTCTGAGCTGTCCAGGTATTACTCGTTGTTTTTTTATTCTGATCCTCTTCCGGTTTGGCTTCTTTCGTTCCCAACGATTAGTTACGCCATTAAAGCGGGGGCACTTGAAAATCTTGCTTTTATTTTCTTTTTTGGAATGTCTTCTGTTCATCCCCAGGCTATAGTGCCTAAAACGCCCTGTTACCGGTGCATTTACCGCGTTTAAAAAGTGGTCCCTTGATTGGCACCCAATGACGTCATCAAAGTGCCTCGCTGTCGCCGGCCGCGACCCTGGCGGCGTCCCAACAGAGGCGGTGAATGTGGCAGGCTCCTGTTCTGCTGCAGGTTGCTCTGCAGTGTGGCAGATCGCGGAAGCTTCGGCAACCGGGAGTTGGAACGCCGCGACGACAACGACACCTGCGTTTCCTCGCGCTTTTTTTTTTTTCTCCAGTACTTCTACGCTCAGCCGCCACGATCGCAGCATCCGACAGCAGGACACCTCGGCTTCTGTGACGTCATTCGTTTTAACTTTCGGGATCAACTTTCGATGCTTGGGCGGGATAGGAAGCTAAACACGGTATCTAAAGAGCGATCGTTTAAAGTTTGTCATGACCGGTAAACACTGAGACTTTTACGGAATCGGAAGAAAAATTATAAGGGCAGAAGAAAGGTGACAGACAGCGTCTCAAACTCGGCTAACAAAATTGATTTTTTACAACGCTTTTAAATTGATGTTCCAAGGTCGTCCGTAAGATAAAGAAAAACGAAAAGAAATTAAAAGAAGGCCATTTTTTTAGCAAGCATACTTCATTCTTAAGGTGAATCACCTTCTAAGCCTGTTCGTTCGGAACAAACAAGGCGGAGGGCCGGTTGTCTGCTTCTTGTGAAGGATTTGCGGTGACGTCAGGACTATACGCGGAGTTCAGATGGCTTTGATTAAAATGATAGTGAGTAGACCTCCAATGCTAGATGCCTTCAATTCTAGCCACTATCTGTTTTTTTTTTAAGTTAACTAGTAAGAGGTCAGCGTACTGACATCAACGCAACCCCTGTCGAAGAAGCAGACGAACTTGCACTCCCCATAACAAAAGGCCCATGAGGGAACCCGACAAAAAGAGCCCAACAAATTGTTCACTGACTAAGTTGTTCCGAACGAACTGGTTTAGAAGGTGGGTCACCTTGACACAAAATATGTTTGCCAGTATACGCGTTTTTTTTAGACGTTGTGAACGAATATTGCAAATAGATATAAAAGCGCTGTACGAAAAAAAAATGCTGTGAGCTGAGTTTAAGGCGGTGCCTGACACCTGTCCCTTTAAGTTTATTTTCAAACTTTAAAACAGACTCGCGGTTTATACATCATGATTAATACTCGCCCGCTCGCCGACACTTTCAGCATTTTAGAGCGCAGCTCTTAGGCGCCCGTTTCCGTCTTGAGAAGCGTCGGCGTTACCGCGCGCGTTGCATATAGCAACAATGCAACGGGGCGTAACCGCGCGTTCCATTATGAGATAATTTCCCCGCTAAACTTGGCTAAAAAAAATTCGCGCTTAGCGAAAATCTTTTTCCGCTAAGTTTAGCGGAAACATTTTCACGTTAAATTTAGCGGAAACATTTTCACGTATATTTTGCGGAACAAATAACCCTCTAAATTTAGCGGGTTGAGCGGCGTCGCCATTGGCGTGACCGCGCGTTGCATTATGGGACGTTTCCCCGCTAAATTTTGCGGGGAAAGTTTCCCGCTATATTAAGCGAAGAATTTTTTCCGCTAAATTTAGAGAGGAAATGGTTCCGCTAAGTTTACCGAAGAAATTTGCCCGCTAAATTTAGCCGTTAATTTTTTCCCCTAAATTTATCGGGATATTTGTTTTTGCTATATTTAGCGGAGAAATTTGACCGTTAAATTTAGAGGGAACATTTTTTCGCTAAATTTAGAAGACAAATCTTTCCGCTAAATTTTTCGGGACATTTAGCAACAGTTTTCCTCTAAATTTGGGGGGGGGGGGGGGGGGGGGGGGACAGGTGAGGAGGAGGGGAGGGTTCGGAGAGGGGGCGAGGGGCATACCCTGCCCTCCTTCTCCTCAAGAGCTGCGCTCTAATTTGGCATTACAAAGAATTATAAACGTGTCATTTTTTGTTGAAACTTTTTTTTCGAAAACGTTAAAGAGTCGTTTTGGGGAGTGAAGAAGAACCTATATTTTTATCAATTTCCCCGCCAAATCTTGCGGAGAAACTGAATTGGTGCCTTGGTCTCGGGACGTTAAGTCACGTGACGTGAACTCTGCCACTAAATTCAGCGTGGAAACTAAATTCATGTATAGTTCACGAGATATCAATAATCCAGTTTAATGTAGCGGGAAATGCACGGACACATAAGCGGATGCACGTAAAAAGTTTTAGAATTAGGGAATCTAATAAAAAAAGTATTTAATGCTTCCAAAAGCAACTCTCGTATTTACTTTACTCGACACCACAATAATTGACTTCTTAGTCAACGTCAGTCCTTATTGCGTACCAGTATGTTTTGGTTTGAATGTTTGCTTCTATTTTCACAGTTGCTAGACTGCCCGCCGAAAGTGACCGAAATTGGCGCCAACGTCAAATTCGCCCCGTCCCCCCTCCAAGCCGGCGTAGACTGTTCATCACCGAAACTTCTAGCATCAGCGATTAGGCGTTTCGGGCCAAGCTGGACAGGGTTTCCAGCGCGGAACATCTAATATCGGGGGGTCGTTTGCATAACGTCTAACGCGTGCGAATGCAGCCGGCCGCCTGTACCCGCGGTTCGAAGCAATATGTATCCGTGTTCCTCAGACCCGCGCGTGGGTGGGTGTAAGCACGGCACCGTTATTTTGCGAGCTTGCACCGGCACGCAGCCCAGCGTCGGTGTGTTGACTTCCTTTACGACGAAGGGTACCCGTACTCTACGAAAAGTTTACTTATATGAACGTTTAGACAACGCAACGCCAAGGATAACAACTCAGTTTGAGTGCATTCTTATGCCCTTGTTACACGGGAGTCAACTTCGGTTTAATGGAATGGCATTATGTGCTTCTGCCTCTGAGACACTCGTGGTCGAAATCGCGAGCTCTTTCGCCGATTGCATATCATTTAGTACGACTGACATAGAGTTTCTCGCGTGAAAAGGGCATTTTATTTTATTAAAATTAATTAATACTGTTCATTCTGAACAGGGGCTGTGGACAGTACGGAGGAAAAGTTCACATGAAATATACAACAGAAGTTCACATAGAGTGCACAACGGAAAGCAAGAAATAACCACAGCAATACCATCCATCATGCCCACAATATGTGCATAAAAACAGGACTCGCGTTACAAGGGAAAATCATTTTCAGTTTCAGTAAATGATATTTGCGTGAGATTGGGTTGCGCCAGGAGTTACGCGCGCTGATTCGCCGATCGTTTCAATGACATTCGTTAGAACTCATATGACACCGCCTGTTTTACAGGGGAAAAGAGGCAAAAGTTTCCTCTCGCTCGTAGAGACTGCGTGTGAGCGACGTACTTCACCATTATTGTCGAGACCGGTCATAACGATGTCGGTTTAAACAAAACAGCGGCTACATCGACGCGATCACGATTTCCCTTTGCACTTCGTTATAGCCGAAGTCGTTTATATCGAAATAGCGGATATAGCGAAGTGATTTCCGATTCGTACGTTGAATTCGTTATAACCGATCTCGACAGTATACCACCTAGAGGACAAAGCCCGTGCGGTATAAGGTATCCTTCGACAACACTTCGTCATCTAGTGATGTTCGTGCATGCTGACGCCGCCAAGGTAGAGTGAAACGTGCGCGTCGGAAGCTGGACATTCCTACTAGACGCCCTGAGCTACGTGTCCTCTGTTGCCATGGCAACCTGACCGAAAGTTTCTGTCCTGATCGAAATGGCGGGGGCCTCTGTTGCCATGACGATCGCCACTTTGGTCCTTTCAAATCTTCGAAGCTCCCAAAGGGTCGTTCTAAGCTAGCCGCGCCACGATAGGTACGGAGCTTCATGGCACTAACAGCGTTGCTCGCTATTATATGCGTTTTTGTTTTGCCACTGTGGGTGCAATGAACAAATCAGTCTTGCTGATTTCTGCCGATTTCCTTAAAATAATTGTTGTTCTTACTGAATATTTCGAGGCATCGAAATTATTTTTCAATGGCACCGATGCCGCTTTTGTTGTCGGTGCGAAGACGCGAGCTTGTTTCGCTGGTTTGTGGATAACAAAATCAAGGTATTGGAGGTATTTACTGGACGGCATATTTGAGGGCGATGTTTAGAGCGTATGCTCAGAACGAGCGCACATTAATAGCTTGCTAGAACCGGCAACCTTGATGGTGCTAAACGCACGCTCCAAAAGGACTGCGGAAGCTTGCCGTCAGCACGCGCTCAGCAGCAGCACACACGGATATGGCCGCCAGTGAATACTCCCTCTACACGAAATGTCTTTACAGAGCAAGACGTCACCGTGAATTGGGATCGTCGCACCAAGAATAGAGAGGTCAAAAACGAACTGCTCATTTCATGAATCGAAATTGTGCCCATAAGGGAAGCTTGGTGCGACTTTTACAAGATCCAGTGACTTTAATCTGCATGATCGGTGGGTAGCAACAACGTTGGTAGCAACTTACCATCGGTCATGAACAGGAGTTTTGACGGTGCGAGAAAAATGTGGAGGAAGCTCGCCGAGAGCACGCGCTTCACGCCATAGCGCACAGCTATGGCTACCGATCTTTTAGTGGCGCCTAAATTCCAAAGCTCGAGCTGGGGAATGCAGAGACTGTGGGTTCGAGCCCCACCCCTGCACGTTTCGTTCTGGATGAGCATCATAAACCGGCGTGCGGTCGTGTATCACTACTGCGTGTTGCGCGTTAAAGACCCCAGACTAGCGGTTGTACTGAACTGGCCAAATTGCTCATCTACATTGTAAACCATTGTCGCCCCATCCGTCAGACCAACTTACGCTGTATAAATCACTAAACGTCCAATTTGACTCCTTTTGGCGCCTAAATTAACTGGATCCTGGGAGGGTGGCGCCAATCTCCCTGTATAATCGCCGGTTTGGTTCATGGAATGAGCAGTTTTTGCTTTACCTGTTCATTCTTTGATAAGCCTATCTAAATTCGCTATAAATTTTTTTTTTTTTTTATATAGAGATTTTAATATTCGCACTCCGGGGAAAAAGAGCCCATCCTCCCATCGCCACCATATGCGGCGGCGTCGCTTGGCGGCACTTACAAATAATTTTGCTACCTTTAAACACGCAAGAACTACGATACTACTGTAAGAAATTTGTGGAGATGATTAAGAGTGATAAGCAGATTACATGCACGCAGCAAAAGACGCTTATATTGGCGAGGAATGCTTTCATTACCATAAAGCTCTATAACGACCCTGGCGCGACTAGATCAGATCGACCGTTCCAAAGCTTCGAAAGTCTGAATGGAACAAAATGGCGTGAGCCATAGCAACTGAGGCCGATCAGCCAATCACCTTGCTTGGTTTGGTCGTCTGTATTTGAGTATTTGTGTATGTTCTGCTAACAGGCAGGGAAGGCAATGGCGCTACTCTTTTCCAAAATCCAGTGACTTTAGTTGCGCCCACTTAAGGATCTTGTCCGTGTCGTCAGAAACACGGCCTTCTTTGCCCGGATGTCAAAGGTCGCTATTCTGGGTACTTATACGGAATCTTTAGCAAACCATTACCGTGTTCCGCGTACCGCACTAACGGAGCTTTTCAAGCATGCTTTTAAGCGCGTGACCCGCAGTCGCGGTATAACCCGGGCGCGAGCTTAAAATCATGCTTCCGTGTTCCGAGCTTTCGTACGTAGTACGCGGAACACGGTAACGGTCTGCTGAAAGTCCCTATTTGCTGCGAAATCCAAGTTTGATGGTACGTTTAATGACCAGGAAGAAACAAAGTTAGTATTTACCGCATGTTCAACGGCATCACCGACGAAATTGACATTCTGACATTGATCTCATTTACATTAATAAAGGCAGAATTTTTTTTCTCTGAAGATGTCATAGCCAGCGTTTGGTCACTCGTAGAAAGCGTTGGTCGCGAACGTTGTGAATAACGTATATTTGTATACTTTGTTCATATTTTTTTTTTAATTTTATGCTATATTTTTAATTTTGAAGGAAAGGGAAAAGAAGTGACTTTAGATAAATTAATTTTCGTGAAGCACCTTTAAAAATATAAAACAAGGAATTAATAGACGGATAGTAGTAGCTTAGACCAAGAACCTTTATATGTGCTTAATTTCCTTAACATTAACGTTATACTACAAAACCCTTTGCGGTATTTTTTTTTTCTTCTTTTTTTTTTTTTTGGTGCTTTTGTTTTAGAAATTTTTTTATGCTTCGGATTTTTTTTTTTTTTGTCCTTCAGTAACTGGTCTAGATAGGCTCTCTGCGTGTTTCGGAGAACGCAGGTGGGTGGATGTTGTTGTTAATAAAACCATTGTATTCTCTGATGGGTCGCTTTACTTTTACCCTGGGAAGTTTCCTTACAAAAATGCTTTGTTCGCTTGGGTGCTATGGTGCGAGTCAAAAACTCATTCTGAAGTCGCTCCGTCGCATCCGTGCCATCCATAATTCTGCACCGAATTCTGAAGGCGGCATAAAGTAAAGAGGACAATACAAACGTACTGAAAAGCGTTCGTTGTCGTCTTTTTTTTTTTATGGTTTAAAATCGGAACGCGAAGCAGTGCCGTCTTCGAATCGTATCATCGCGTTATCCATCTCGAGGCCAGACTGTGCGTTGCAGTTCCGAAATCCCTCTTCGGGAATATCTGATTTAGGAGGAAGAATTGGGACAAGACGGCGCCTTCCTGCTTTAGCTTCTTGGATCTCGTACAAAAAAAAAAAAAAAGTTTTATATTTCTTTTATTATTTCAAATCTTCGCTAGCTTTTAAGTCGTCAATATCTAAGTACTCGCACTCTGTCTTAGCTTTCGCGTTTTTTTTTTTATTTTTGAAATATATATTTATCGTATTCTGCTTTGGAAATCGTGGTTTGGCTTTCAAAATTAGAATAGATATTTTATTTTAGTTTTGCATGCGTATTCAAACGGGCTGGGATGTGATATGAACTTATGATGCAATCCTTGAATTTGAGTTCAAATGACTCGAGGTTGGCATTCGTGTTATATTATTTGTGTTTGCGAATTTGAGAGTTAAAAAAAAAAACAAAAAAAAAAAACGGCTCATGGTATGCGATTTTGTTTGATTCCTTTCTTGACGCGATCGTTGCTTAAACATTATCTCTTTTTTTTCAATTCTACAGAATTATAATATTTTTCGTGGGTTTTATTTGTAAATTCTATCTTGTTAATGAGACTCAATCAAATCGTAGAAATGTGCGGAACATCTTAAATGTCTCAAAAATGTAATAAAATGATTTTAGACACTATAAATCCTCAACGTAATTTTTTGATATCCATCATTATTGATATTTTAGTTCCTTGAATGGCCACTTGTATTTCTACAAAACTAAGTAAAAAAATAGACAATACTTCGTTTTGACAGGTTCATTCCCGAAATTACACAGATCCGGATGTTTTTAGGCTATTATTGAGGATGACCGAATAAAAAACACACACTAAAAACAACTCTTTTGTTCGTGTCTTTGGGGTCAGTAACATCAGAATCGTTCTTCGAGAGCAGTCATATATGATTAAATTTGAGCATCTCATTCATGTTCGACAGCTCTCGCTGTCTATTGAATAGTTTATGACCAGGTTCGGTTAATCTGAGCAATCATACTCTAAACAACCTTTAGACCATGAAAACATTCATCAGCCTTCTTGATATTTATAGAACCAGTCTCGCGCAAGCTCACTATACAACGCCCTGTTTTTTCGTCACCAGCGCAGTAACTTTCCAACTAAAATTACAAATCGCACAAAAATAAACAAACAAAAACCTTGCTCCACGAGTTCCCCCGTTTCGTCGCTCGCGGATTTTTTACGATAGATGCAGAGCGCGATCAAGTATCGCTCTTGAGACAAAAATCCTATGAATATGAAACACGTTGAAAAAAAAAAAACACTATGTTCTGCTTCAAGAAGCATCCAATCTCGCTTCTTCGCTCGCAAACGTACGCGGGCTTTCGCCTCGCGCACTATCGCGAAAGTACGGACGCCAAGCGATCGCCTTACACACGGCGGCACTTCGGATGCAAATCAAGATACACTAAACACATAGGCTCGGAGGCGCTTCGGAGGATCCATTTGAGTTTTTTTTCTCTCACTTTTAAAGCCGTTCGTGTGCGAATAAAAGTACAATCTTATTTGGTGCTCAAAAACACCCAAACGCGAGCGAATTTTCGTTAAACCTAATTTCGGTCCCACTCCCTTCGCATTTAACTTATTTTTTTTTTTCCATTTTCCCCTTATCTTTTTTTCTTTCTCTTTCCCTTCCCTCCTTTTTATTAAGCGAGCAAAAAAACAGTAACTCAATAGAAATACAATACAATAGGCCCCCTTTTTTTTAAGGGGAAGGAGGGGAAAGGGAAATCAAAATTTCAGGAGTTCCTAAACTACAACGTGCCCTGCTGTCATTGGATCATTTTGTTTTCACTTTGAAGCAGGTAGCTGCTGTCTCTCAATGTACTTAAAAACAAGGCGATGTTTAAAAGAAGATGCGGACATCGATCGAGGCTTAATGTCAAAATTGAACCCGAACCTAGACCCTGAGAGGAGCAATTTATTTGCCATTTGGGGCTTTCTTTTTATTTGTATTACGTGATTTTTTACCATGTCTATATATTCGTACTCGAAGTTTCGACACAATTTAATGTGTCTTCACGTGCGATCCTGTATTTTTTTTTTTCTTAAAGGAGGATTTGTAAGGTATAAGACGAGTATTGATTTTCCTCGGTTCTGAAAAAAAAGCACCATGTTTTTTGTCAATATCAGTGATTTCTCGAACTGAGCTTGCGTATAGTCTGTGAACAAGTTTTCTATTCGTCCCTGTAGCATGTACTTGAGAGCGTGCAGAAAGTTAAGAACTTGGACAATCAGTCTTCAGCTGGCCTTATATTGCCACGGTGGTGTCTAAAAGAACTATAAATAAAAAGGAGTAAATAAACGTTCAAGTGGGCAAACTTGTGCCCAAAACAAAAAAAAAGAGAATAGAAGATAACAACAGAGCGTCGCTGGCGCTGTGTCGGCGTGACAGCAGGATCGAGCGCTGGGGCCAGACTGACTGTGGCTTGCCACGCGGAGCCCGTTTTGTACAGCCGTGGGCTTCTGGAACAATCGGCGTAGAAGGTTCGACTCGTAGAAAATTTTATCCTGGTATCAGCAACACGTTTCTCAAGTTTACCAGAACATCGCATTAAAGAGTCGACAAAAATATGTACCCGCGGCCAGGCACCAAACCTTGGCCTTTTGCGTGGAAGGCAAGTGCGATAACCGTTAGGCCACGAGCGCGCTGCCTGCTTGGCCAGCTGCGCGCGCGGCAATATTTTCGTGTGCGCCAAATTGAGGGATAGCCAGTAAATTGCGAAATCTCATGTATTGGTGACGAGTTTAATTTACTTATTTTTCATCCTTTTACCTTTTATTACAGCTAAGCAATTCATACATGATGTGAATCAGTGCCAAAACAAAACATATTTTCATTTCGAACCGTAGGCATTAAACTCGATATATATATATAAAAAAGTTTGTTTTAGTTTGAGTTTAGACGCAGTCGACGCTACGAGATAATGGAGCCAATCAAACAGCGTCGAAAGCGCAAGTCACTGGGCCTTATCTTTTTATGATAGGTTCAGCATGATAGAACACGCATAGAAACACCACAAACACAATGACTGTGCGCTTTTTACAGCCTGATCGGTTTATTGAGCTCGTAGAGTCAACTGCGTCTAGGCTAGAAGGTGAAATGAGTGTAGGGTGTAGATGTCTATTAAAAATGGAGCTTTCTTGGATTTAAAAGTGCGTGTTTTAAGTATATCTGAAGCATGATACACGTTCTGGTAGCTGGTCCATTTAGCACACCAACGTTTTTTCGAATAATGTTCTTACGAACTGTATTTCTAGAGTAACTAGATGAGCTGAACTTATGGGTACACCGCCACTCTGTTCCCCGATACTGTTGTGGGAGCCGACATCTTAGTGCATGTGCAGAGCAGGCGCAACTACCGATCGTCGTGATTCAAATGTGCCACTTCCTCAGCGTTAGATTCGGTGTTAGGAAGCTCATGTAATATTGATCTGCTTTGTCGCGAACTGCTCAAACATTTGAGCAAGACGGAAAAGCGTTTCCTGTGATATTAGATAAAGCTTCGAATATCTGACAACCATTATTTTAAGCCGCAAGACGGGTAAGTGTCGTTACTGTAATTAGTTCCACTAATTAAGCGTGGAACTAAATATCCCTTAGCGCACACTAATGCGTATCATGAGGAGCATCTCCTAGATGTGGGCCTTATTAAAACGTAGACGTCAAGTGTTTGTTTCTATCTCCAAATATTTGTTGGGTCGCTTGCTGGGCAAAAATAGAAAACAATTTTTTTTAAACTGTATTCAATTCTACTTTTTGTTTTAATTACGTGGGCTTGCAAAAAACGTTAATTCAAATACGCGACGCCACTTCCAACCGAATTCGGTTTTCACACAGTTCATGATTTATGGGAGGCAGAGTACATTAAAATATAGTCAACGTACCAAACAGGTTACAGCATCAACCGAATAAAACAAAAATAAAGACAAGTAACCATGGACACAGTCAAGTTACGTCACAACTGCGCAAGTGAGGGATATCTGGAAAGGCATTAACGCATCTATAGACGCAAAACGCATCTATATACGCAAAGCACTGCTTTTTTTCTTCTTTTTTCGCCCGAAATATTTGTTACCGTGTAAACACGACGATCGAATTCCCTTTCGATCTTTTTTCGAATCAACCGTTGTTGTCGCCGATAACTCACCGCGGACACCTCCGACACTTCTAACGATAGCTGGTGGATCTATCGCGAACCCACGGCGATGGGGGAGCGGTTATCATGGTCGATATTGCGACACGGACCTACAAACAGGGGTTCTGAGCGGATGTCCACGCGGGGGAACTGCTTTCGCTCTAGCGTTTCCTTTTACTTTTCTTTTTCTTTCTTGTACTTTTTTTTTCTTTCAACGTTGTTCCACTGTGGCTCTGTGCGAATCTGCGGAAATTATCGATGGCGCTCCCCGAGTCCGTGGCGTGGGCCGAATAGCGTTTGTGCGAGAGGGAGCGCAGACGTGGTGGATTGGCGATTCGGCATGACGGGTCGCGGAGTCGCATTTCTGGCTTTCACGCGTTAGTTGCGGGTTTTGGGAACGCAACTACGGTGTTCACTTGCCCCCCTTTTTTTCTTTGGCGCCTAATTGAAATGATTATAATTAATTCTTTATTAGTGCCAGTGAGTTTCAAAGCGTTGACGGCACTGAGCGCACTACAGAAAGCGGAGTATACGCAAACGAATAAACGCGCTCTACTATTTTCCCGTTTAATATTCGTTAAATTAGTTCACAGAGCACCGTTTTGTTACGTTACGTTACGTTAAAAAAGCTTGCATAAAAGTCGCCGGGACACCTATCTTTCAAGAGGGGCTACCAGTTCAAAAAGGGAGAGCCGTGTATATTAGAAAGAGTGGGGCCATCCGAAGAGGAGACAATTCAGGAGGCGCCATTGGCCGAAGGCGGGCTGGGCGCGTTCCAGGGCGTCTTCACAAATTCGAATGTGGCCAACCAGAAGCCGGAAATGTGACCCTGGTGGTGGTTGCGAGAAACAAACCTAATGAAGGCGTCAGGGTAACTCTCGCTGACTAAAACTATGGTGCGCGTGATGTTTCAATCACGGTCGTCCAAAATCATGGTGGAAGAGTGCGACTAGCGGAACGATCGGCAGAATACGTACGCCAGGCGCCGAGGGCCGGGAATCTGCCATCCGAGCGGTCACACTCTCTCCGACCAGAAGAGAGTTGAGCGGGACATTCGTTTCTTAATCTTTCAGCATGAACATGATCAAAGCATCACGTGCACCTTATTTTCCACCATGAAGGGTTACTACATTTAACTCGTACGCGCTTATTAAAGCCGTAAGCCTATCGTTCAAACTGTTTCTTGCTACCATCCCTAGGGGATTATTTTCGGTTTTTTTCTGGTTGTCAAGCCCTCTTTCTGCGTCTGGTGCACGCCCTGGTTCTGCCCGCTCCTCCTATTGACCAAACTCTCTCTATTCACGGCTCTGCAAAAGGGTAGCCTCGCACGCGACATTCAACGCACGATATGTGTTGCTGCCTTATGCGTAACGCAAGAAAACGTAGAAGAAATATGGTGCTCTGTGAACCAGCCTTATACCCCTTTCACACGGTAAACATAAAGGTACCTTTAACATTGGTCCCTTTGGTATCGGCGAATCAGCCCGTGCTCTTGGATCGCGAGCACACGCCACGCGCGGAACATCGCTAATTGATTGGCCGTAGAAAATAAACATTCCTTAGCTAAAGGTATATTTACGGTCGTGTAAATGGGGTATTACTTATCACAGTTATGGCACTACTAGCCTATCTTTCAGCAAGTGAATCAGCAAAGGCCGAACCTATTTATTTACACTATTTGCAAAATGTTCGCGTTCAATATAAAACTAACCTGAGATAAGTTTCCTTCGGGAAACAGACCCTTTGAAGCCTCCAAAAAGTAAATGCGGCTCCGGTTTAACTTTAACGGATACGGCCGGCGCACATTTTGATGCGGACGGCGGGGCGCACTGCGCGGTGTAAGCTGCATACAGCATTATCTAGAACAGAGCAACAGACTCGCAACTGGTCCCGAAGGAGCGCGGCGTTTTCCCTCGCGGCATTTATCATCTCCTGAAGCGTTACCATTTCTGCAGCTTTTCGGGGCAAGCGAGGCAAACTGCAGGGCTGTCTACGTCACGTGGAGAGCCTCCGTTGTGTACCGAGCCAACGTATAGAGATTCCCTATACACGCAAACGCGCATGCAGATGGGATCACTCGACCGCACACAAATTATTCAGGTCACGGAGAGCCCCACCTCCCTAAAAACATTAGCTTTCCGCATTTTTTGGCGATCTCCGCGCTTTTTGGTATTTCCCTGCTAGGCCTAACGTCGAAAACAGTGAGCAGTCCTTCTTGTATAAAAGATAAGATCTTTGGGTTCTAGCATTCTTTCTGGGCCTAACGGTTTTAATACAGGTGATAGCTAGTCAATCCACGAGCAAGCGAAGCAAGCAACCAAGCGACTTAGTTCTAACGCATGCTTACGCTAAATTTTGCTAGGCCTAACACTCGCTAGGCCTAACACTTGCTATGCCTAACGCTTGGTAGCCCTGAAACTTCGTAGACCTAGCGCTTTCCAGCACTAGCGCTGCTTTTGCGAGTGAGGTGGACGTGATTGAATATTCCAGCACGGCTTCCCAAGCTACGGAGCTTCTTTGAGTGGCTTTAGGGTCGGAGAGTGCTTCCTCGTGGATAGAAACGAAGGGTACAACGTCTCTTTGGACTGTGAGTGAACGTCTGTCGGCTGCAAGTTCCATCGAAATAGATTTCAGGAGAACGGAGAGTACGGCTAGGACGTGATAGGAATGACGTTGGATAATCGCATTGATCAAGCTCGCTCCGTGTCTGTCTGCCCGGCGAACATTATGCATGCAGATACTGTTCCGCGTTCCACGGTTTGTCGTTTTGTCTTTGTGATATTTTATAATGGCGAGCATTTTTTGTTGTCTATAGAACCTTGCTTGTACTATTTAAAATGTTTCGACTAGGCACTGTCTTGTGGATTTTTTAAAAATTCTTTTTGGTTTATTTGTGGATTGCGGTTTAATTTGTGGCTTCTGTCCAAAGCATTCATCATGGTCACAGAATGCTCAAATAGGACTCGAGATCGGGCAGACTACTTTGCCTTTTGTTCGCGAGTCACTCTTTTTCTTTCTTGCATTCACGAGGAGTCTGAGAATGATATGCTATCTCACTAATTACATGAAGTCTGTAAAGAGTTGCAGCTCGAGTTGTGTTGTTATGATTTGTACACTGCTTCTCTTGTATGACGCATTACGCCGTAGTAATTGCTTACAAACCTATGACTTACCGTCAAAGATGTAACGTTAGCTGTTCTTCAAGCTATGCCAAATTGTGTAACGTTCCACCCCTGACCGTAGCCTTTGTGACCATAAAGTTATTATAATGTACGTTGGAGGTTCAATTGGCGCTAGTGTCTATGCGACTTCCGTGATAAAACTTGAAGCAGACAGCAACCAGTCTACTTTCACGGTGCTCAACTGCATTCCCATGAGAAAACGTGCGTGCATTTAGTTTCTTCGCCGGAAAATAACGTAGATCCCTTTGTTATTTCAGTCGTACCAAATAGTATTTACTCTTAGTATCGTTGTAAAAGTGTATTTTATTTAGTTACAATATTTTTCTTCGCCGGTGAACCTGTTAAACTTTACTATATTTAAGGCACAAACCTCTGTTCTAAAGCACGCGTGTAAAGACGAGGAACGGTTTTACGCGAAATAACAATCGAAAGGAATGTAGAGTGTTTTTAAAGTTAGCCATCATTTCGGTGACGCTTATATATCGCTAATATGCCAGTCGTGTCACTGTATAAGATGTCCCCTTACCGCGTGCATCTTTTTACGCGCAGTTAACACCATTCAAAACGTAAATAATGAAGTATGTGATCTATCAAATGTGTCTTTTTTATTGTTTCCTATGCGGGGCAGCTCTTTTTGGGAACCTGTTTCCTGGCTTCTCCACATTTTCAAGGGTTTTGAGCGTGCTGAGGGCCATGTTTAAAACGCAGAATAATTATCTTCGCACATATTTATAAGCAAAAAAATAATAATAATAAAGCTGTACATAATTATTGCAAATGAATTAATATTACTGGCCTTCAATGTATTTACATCGTTTTTATGCACCAGGAGTTACTGATCCAGTGCTACTACGTAGTTCTTGCAGTATATCTTGGTTTTTCAGATGTCGTTCGGTCGTTTGGCACGTCACCTGTGCAGAAAAACGCCCACGTTGTGTTCGCGCTAACAGTGCCTCACAGTGCACATAGATGGATGTATTATTCTGTTCTAGCGCTGTGTTTAATACCATGAATGTGAAAGAAAGAAACCGTAACTGATCAATTTGTTTTGTACGCGTAACTTAGAGATGTTGTAAGCTATCGAGTACGTACAAATTTTTGGGATATTCGCCCTTATATTCAGGCACAGGGAGAAAACGCCTCCACTTCATCTCATATAGATACATTACCGAAAGTCAACTTTCGACTGGTTTCTGCCTGCTTCAAGATTCGAAACAGCACCCTAGCGCCAGTTCCAAGTTCTCCAGCGTACATTATAATAACTCCATGTTCGTGACAATATAATCTCAGGACTAACGTCAATAAAGACGTTCCATGCTTCACAATTAAGAAGACACAAACATTGTGATTTCCATTGCGTCATGTTCTCAGGGAACTTCCGATAGAACGCCGAGTTCTCCCGAATATTTCAGATAAAACAAATTGGGCAACATTAATAAAAACAAAGTTTCACCAGATACAGAGTCAATAAAGTGTACTACAATAAAGTCGGACAAACAAACGTTATTATCATATTAGCAGCCCATGTTTTTTTAAAAATATTTTCTACATAAATTGCATAACCAGCTTTCTTTATTGATCCCCCATTTGGGATACCATAGGTCGCTCGGAGCCGTGGATCGGAATAAATGGGGGGGCGGGGGCGGGCAATTAATGTGGGCCTTTAAATTTTTTTTGTGCAAAAACAAAAAAAGGAAATTTTTGCGCAGTACATGGGGGTTCGCACGCACAACCGCAGTCAAAATACTGTCACTTTAAGAAAACCCGGCGTTCACAAGATTGCAGCATATGTTTTTCGAAACTCGACGAAGATTTTTTTCTTCTTTTTCTATTCGCTATTTTTCGACTGTTCCATCATATTGAGGGAATGAGAACAGATTGTAAACGACAGCGATTATTTTTCCGCGGTGTCACAGCATTCGGTCACCAAAAGGAGCAACAGAATGCGTTGAACAGCCTGCCTGGTCTGGTTCAGTGGCCAACTGAATTTTGTGCTGGCAACATACACGAGATTGCATCGATGATAGAGAATCCTGTCAGAGACTCTTGCAAGTTTTTTAATCACTAACATGTTATGGCCTTTGCGGTTGATGTCGACCTTTCGAGCGTTAAGCACGTTACGAAAAAGCACCAAAGGCATAATTGAGTGGGGGATGGTTACCCGCTATATTTAGCGGAAATGTATACAGGGTAAGGCCGTATGGACAAACACATTTGACAAGCCTTACAAATTGTGAATTTCAAACATACATAACTTAAAGTTGGCACGAGAACGTAGTTTTGCCAGAAAGTTTATGTCTATTTTTTTTGTAGGGCTCAAATTTTCGGGGTAGAGAAATATTTACCATAATCCAATGTCGGAGGCCGCGTATTTTCTTTGTCCTATGCCAGGCTCTCCGTCGTTTGTACACTGGTTTATGACCTCGTGCTCGGGTGGCTTGCTGAACGCTAGAAAATGCTAAAACGCAATACCAGAGGCTCGGGATGGCCGAGATAATCGCGATAATTAACAATTTTAACAAAATACACGAAAAATGACCACCTTGGAGCCAGCTCATAAACCAGTAGGCAGACGACAAACATCCGGTATAGGATTTTGGAAATGCACGGTCACCGGTTTTGCTCGATATTTGATATTTTTCCATCTCTGACCCGAGCTCTAAAAAAAAAAATTTACATAAAACTTGAAACTAGTTTTCGCGTGCCCAATTTCCGGTGTGTAGGTTTAGAATTCGAATTTCACAAGGCGCGCCAGATATCTTGCTCCTTACGGCCTCAACCTGTATATAACTCACCCGCCATATGTCTCTATATATGTGCGAGCAACCTACACTTTTAGAAAAACTGTGAGCTGGCTTTACTGCAGAATACGTGAGGGCCAACTACGGAAAATAATACAAACATTTCAGCGAACGACGAAGCTGAGAATATGATGGGACAAACAAACTATGACGCACGCGGGGGACAATGAACATGACATCTCGTCTGCTCATTATTATCGCTGCACAGGGATTGGCTGTTTCAGTGTTCTGCCGGTAAGTGACCGTTAGATACTTTTTTTAGAGTGCGAGACAAAACTTACAAATTTGGAAGCACACAATACGGCGCGACATACAACGCGCGTGGGTTTTCTTTTTCCAGTTCGTGTTGAAGCGGTCTTGGCGGGCACCAAATTTCATCGCATAGCTTCGTTCGTTGACTTTCAATTATCGCAGCACTGTAATAAGTTAAATTATGTAGTAGGAGAAACGTTTATTGAAAGCAAGGAAAGATACATTTGGTCTTTAGATACCAAGAAAACAAACAGCAAGAAAACTGGCTATCGCTTGTTTGCGCTATCGGTGCTCCCTTAATGTCGTAAATACAGACTAAGCAGAAACGAATTCTGCTTGATTCCGACTTCATTCGTAGAATTCAATTTTCGCGCGTTTTATTTACAAAAACAAGGTGTGGCGGTCATTGATTATAAAGTTTGATCTGCAACTGAAATAAACTGAATAATATACTCTTACCTGGTAACTGTGGGAAAGCGGGCTAGAATCTTTCACCATTCAGGCTCGAGCGAATAAACGTCCACGGAGCTACAATGTCTGGAAATTTTTTAGCTCTGTTTCGAAGCATAAAACCTATTCCTCGCAAAGAAATAACCGTTATTTGAGTAAACGAGCGCTACAGTTATATTTTTATTATTCGAAGCGCGAATAAGATCACCGCCCGTCACCTTACAGGGGCGCAAAATCTAAAAAAAGTCTTGTCTAATGGTCGATTATATTTATAAAATCACAAGAAATAAAATAAAAAATAACAGCGAGAAAAAATAATTATTTCTGCGAAGGCCGATATACCCTATTAAAAAGTCACTTTCATCACCCTGTAGCGAATCTACTTAGTGCTTTGGGGACGTAACACAGCTTTTATATTTGATCAAAGAAAGAATGTCTACGAGACCGTGAAAAAAATCGTTGAGAATTGAGCTTTAATATCTTAGTTAAGTATCATTTTATTAGGGAGCGGCGTAATTTAGCCTTTTTTTATATCATCGCAACTGAAGCTTAAATTATCATGGGGTGTTTTTTTTTATATATATATATATATGTTCTGACTTTTGTGAGCAGCGCTGTCCAGGTTGCAGAAATGTTCGCGGGTATAGTTGGCGCTAACTTTCGCTTTTACACAATCAGCGACGTGAGCGATCGAAAGCGTTCGCGGTCGTCGGCCTGTTACGATTGGCCGAATGCTGATTACGTCGTTAGCAAAGGATTTCTCATGGACGTAAATAAGAGTAACGTAAGAACTTCAAATTTTGACGGGGTTTGGCAGTTTTAGTTTCGAAGCGCAATGATTTCAAGCTTCCGCCGTGCTCATATAGAGTACAAACACCATCGAACTTGTTGTTAGCAAGGCAACGATGTTTCGAGAGGGGAACCATAGGATGGCGTCAGTATAACTTCTGGCCGCCAATACTTAGGGGCAACTATCCTTGTCAATGAAGCCAAAGAGACGGGTACCCGTGCCCTGGCGGTATTCACCTCTTGGAAAATGCCAGAAAAAGTTGTCCTCGAGTACACACATACAAAAGTAACATCAAACAATCTCGTATACTCTGGCAAAAGCGGTCAAAAGAACGGCGGGCTCGTGCGATATCACTTAGAAGACAAGGGGCCCTAAATTCTTTAAAAACATGGTCGGAGCCGAAAGTTCGTGGAGCGCGCCGATTGAACGTCGGCGAAAAACTGCGAAGCCATCGTCGTGATATGTCAATCGGTGCGCTCCGTCAACTTGGGCCCCAACTTTGTGCTCCACGAGTTTAGAGACCAAGGACTAATTCCATGTTTAGATATCTAAAAAGAAACTTCTCTTCAGCATCTGTGTGTCCTTGGAACTACTTTTATACAAAGTTATAGTTCTCTCAAAGCTCGAGTATGCCGCAGCAATTTGGGATCCCGGTCAAACAACGCTCATGATAACATCGAAGCCGTGCGAAATCGTGCAGTACGTTTCATTTTATGCAACTACCATCGCACGGCTAGTGTTTCATCAATAAAAACAACTATATCTCTGCCTCCTCCTTCAGTACGTAGAAAAATATCACGCCTATGCCTGTTTTACAAAATGTACCATTCTAACTCCTCACTCAAGGACAGGCTATTCTTTAGCCGATCTTTTATTTCTACGCGCGTCGATCATCACTTTGAAATTGGCATACCTCACTGCAAAACCACAGCATACATTGACTCCTTCGTTCCTTGAACGTCCTCTGATTGGAACCACCTTCCCGCACATATTTAGGAAACATACCATCCATTGATTTATTTAGAGCTGCATTAGTTAATCTTTTTCGCTAATACATATTAGGCTGATTGTTATTCCCCGTGGAATTGCATTGTTAGCTTTCTTTTTTTGTTCTTATTTTGTTGTTGTTCTTGTCCACTCCCCTCTGTAATGCCCTCTGGGCCCTGAGGGTATTGAAATGAATATATAAGCTGCTCTTTAAGAAGCCTGTATAACTAGGATATAGTCGGCACTAACTTCTATCTGTACTTAAGTGTAACTGCGGACACCCTTAAAGGGGCCATAAAACAATATTTCAACTTCTCGCTCGTTAGAATTCCTTCTCAAATCAAAAAGCGAAAGGATAAATCACGTGATCCTGTCGTAGTGTTTTACCAAATCCGATGACTCCAAGCTTCAGCAGTGTTTTCAGGCACACGAGGAAACCTGTCATTCGCAAATGAGCGACTATAACCGCCGCATGGCACTCATTGGCCAAGAACGCGAATCCAAATATTCGTCGACGGATTGAGTGCTGACGAGCTCATCCGTCCGAGTGACGCGGAGCTCGTGTCAAAGCACGTCGGTTGACGTGCTTTGGTTACTGCGGATGTATCACAGTGAAAGTGGAGAGTGCTTCCGAAGTAAAGGAGGTATGAAATAGCCCCCAAGGTTTTTTGTTTGTTTTTTTCTTTTTTTTTTTTAATTTTTATACCGAAGAGCAGGCGTTTAACTTTCTACCTTCTTTTTTTGCGGCCCAGTTAAACGATGCCCGATTAGTGAAAGCCTAATGTAAAATCATTTATCCCAACCCAAATTTTCTGACACCTTTACCGGCAGTGAAATCTGACCTCAGTCACACTTAACTGCGACCGTGAAACTAGTCTATTTTTATTTTATTTTATTTTCAAAAAACCGCGAATCTCCATTACTGGATTTTAGCAGGCATGGTACAAATAAAAACAACACACAATTTTGGAGGCGTGCAAAAAAAAAAAAAACGTAATTTTTAGAAATCATCACTTTCTTTCATATTGAAACAACAACACAAAACATAACAGAAAGAACTAACTCATGCATTTACTAAGAAGGTCTTGTTCAAGAGCTTAAATGAACGCTTCCACACTTGTATAGTTAAGAAATAGCGGGTCAAGGCTGTTCCAATATTTTACCGCTGAAGGAAAGAAAGAGTACCTATGATCTTCGAGGAGGAAGCTAAGGCGTTGATCGTATGCAAGCGCCTCTACGTAGCTCAGGCCTCTGTGCCCATATCCCTCCTCGTCACTCGATAACGCAACGCAAGCGGACCTGCCGCCAAACCGCGCTGGAAGTACCCGACGTTAATTTGCGAACATTTTTTGATAGATTGAGTTGTTCCAGTTCATAAGGAAAACAAAAAAAAAAAGAAAAAAGAAGCGATTTCGAACCTTAAAAAAAGGCGTTTTCCGTCTCTTTAGGGACCCGGCGATACACCATTTCAATATTTACGAGTCCTCAGCCCAGCTTCTATGGAGTTGCCGAAGCTGTCGGCACACCTCCCAGTTCTAGTATGACCTAACCGCGTTGCGACTGCAAGTAACCAGGACATTCGTGCTTCGTCTGCCGCTTGTCAAGTTACTTCCTTAATTGCTTGCCACGCTTCACAGGATGCAAGGATGACCCGGTCTCTCGCGGCCGTTTGTCGTCGCAAAGTATCCAAACGAATTCGAACGCAATTTTATACGAAGCTTAGTTTTTGTCGACATCGTTTATTGCCAATCGCGTTGCGAGCGACGCTGTCGCTTTACGAAGAACAATCCTTGTTGCGTGTCGCTGTTGCGTACCGAGCGAGACAGAACACCGTGACAGGCTTAACGCGGACGCCAACAGCTTTACTTACTAAAGACATGACGCTAGTAGAGCCCTGCTTGTGGAAGCTCGTGGTAGAAGCGACGGAGTCCTGGAATCGCGCAGGGGCGCTTACCGATATCCTCGTTTTCGCATATTCGCGCGCAAGACTTCAATACTCTACAAGCGCATGAAAAAAAGAAAGAAAAGGTCTGGTTGGATGAAAGGCTTTATAGATGAGCAGGAAAGTTTGGGGCGTGCTAGACGAGGTCTGAAAGAAGCTTTTTCGATGTGGATTCCGAGGAGTACCGGAAGCTGCAGCGCGCCAGTCTGGAGCAGTTTCTACAGCTCTATTCAAGCGTGGGACGAACGATCGCGCGACAAAACGAACAAAACACAATGATGCGCCACTCCCGAGTTTTTTTTTTTTTCTGATAAAAAAAAAAAAGAAATCTGTTGCCAGACTAAACGATTTTCAAGTCAATCCCCGACCATTATTTGAGAAAGGAAGGCGCTCGGCGTTTCAGTCTTTTCAGTTCAAGCTCCCGCTGACTAAAATCGTATTTTACTTGTATTGCAAAATTTCTTTCTAAAAAAAACCCCCAAAAAACCAAGATTTGTATTGTTAAAAAACCAAAACAAACGCCAACAGGTTGAAAACGAAGATGAGCGAGCTCCAGACTCCCACGTGACCCAAGACCTTATTGGTTTTTGCAGTCTCGGGCATCTCAGTCATATGGGTCCCGGGGTTATTTTGGGGGGATCTGCTAAATCATTTTTGTGTGGCACGCATGCTCAATTTTGCGTGAAAACTTTGTCAACATTACCTGAAAGACACCTGACATCTATTGCGATCTTTAATCTGAACTTTCAAATCGTCTTCGTGGTCATTATGAGCATAAGCGTAGACTACGGGGGGGAGGGGGGAGGAATCGGGGCTCGTGCCCCTTTAGTTAAATCTGGGGGGGGGGGGGGGGGGGGGGGGGGCGGGCGGGCGGGGGGGGAGGCAGAGTTTCTCGGGCCCGGGCCATGATCCTTACCGAGACGCTGTTTACGTGCCATGTAACGAGCTTCAAGTAGCGGCATGTAAACAAAATAACGCCCACGTTGCCTTTATTGACAAAATTGATGGGAAATTGAATCTCAGCGTGCTTTCATTAGCTTCAATCTCCAGTTCTGGCGAGAAGAGAACGCGCAGCACCCCCCCCCCCCCCCCCCCCCCTTCCCGGGAAAATGGAAAGTCTACGCCGCTGATTATGAGTCTAGGTTATCTACGTTTGAGAAGGGCCGCATCCGTCGCGGTTGTTTTCCGGTCCGGGGAAACGCTCTGAGCCCGGCGTGACAGGTATGCCTTCTCGCGAACGCTCGTGCTGGTTCGGGAGATTTGTACGAGCTTTCGGTGGAGGCCCGGTTTATCCATCCGTCAGAAAAGTTTTAAGCTGTTAAATTCCGAGCTTGTTTGGGGTACGCTTGAGGCAAACCGCCCATTCAATTTGCCTAATGAAGGACCTGGGTTTACTCTGTCTCTCTCTCTCTCTCTCTATCTTTTTCTTTTGCCGGATTGAGTTATGTAAATCGGTGAGTGAGCTTTGGCGCGATGGCGGAGAGTTTGTGGTTAGAACGTGGCTTCCATCGTGTGTTTCCTTTTTATTTTTATAGCGACTGGCAAGTGTGGCACGCCAATACGAGACCTTGCTTATACTCTGGTTACACGGACACACCTAATTGCAGTTACTATAAACCACAGTTTATCACACCATTGGGACAGCAAGTCGTCTGCTTCTTGCTTTGGTGACGTCAGAACGACTCCGAGTTCTGATTGGCTTGAACTGAAAGGATTGTGAGTAGACCTTCGTTCTAAATGCTTTGAGGTCTACCCACTACATTTTCCAACCTGCCAATAAGAACTCGGCATTCCAACGTCTTCGGAACCCCCTGTGTTAGAAGCAGGCTATCTTGCGCGCTCCGCGTGCTCTTCGAAAGCGCTCTGTGGCTACGTGGTACTATGGGCGCATGTGCGCTGACGCATCCGGAGAGCCCGCCCAATCTGCGCATGCGCACTCTGCGTTTCTTCCGATATAGCTGTCCGAGGGCATAGTGTTGTAACTAAATGGCTGAGCGTAACTGCAGATTAAGGGCGACTTAACTGCGGTTAAGGGCGCCCGTGAAACAAGGGCTTAAGGTACCTTGCCCTTCATTCCTCTGCCCGCTTCGCCTCAATTATATGGTCGCTGGCAACTTAGTAAACGCGGCGCGTGACGATTCCGGGGCGTCTTATTATCGGCATCCACTCAGCCACAACGCCGAAGAACGGAGAGCGAAGTGTGATTGTAATGAATCACGCCCTGCGTTTCTTAAGTTGTTGGCGACTATGCGGCGGGCAAGTTCGTCTGCTCCTCGCAAACAAACTTGCCTACGTTTTTTTATTTTTTTTTTATCTTGATCCTAACCAATGACTGCGCGCGCTTGTCTGTTCACAGTGTTTGCGGTAACGCGTTACAAGTAACGGAGTTATCGGTGACGCGTTACTCTTATCCGTAACATAGTTATGTCCTTGTTACCTTTTTCTCTTTCAAAACAGTAATGGGTAACTTACTTTCGTTACTTATCTCAAGAAACAGGTAACGTAGTGACGTTATTTGTTACATCTTCTTCCAAAAGTCTAAAAGAAGACTAGACTTGATTTTTTTTGTCGTGTTTCTATACTTTGTTTTATATTAGGTCTGGACGTAGCCGACGCTACGGACTGATAGAAACAATGGGACAGCGTCAAAAGAGTACCATCGTGGTGTTGGTCACGGTTCTGCGCGTGCTCTATCGTCGTTCAACCAATCGTCAACAAAAACAAAGTCCCAGGGACCTACGCTTTTGACGGTGCTGCATTTTTTCCAAAAGCTCGTACCGTCCGCTCCGTCTGGACTTGCGCTGAACGAAGTACAGGCGCAAAGTCATTAGTAATTGCACTCATTCCACATACCTTCAATATTTTCCCTCTCTTTCCCCCACGCAAAAGTCTAACCTTAGTAAAACCTTAACACAGGTGTCCTTTCTCCCAGTGTTAAAAAACGCTGTCGGCAAAGAAACAACAACAACAAAAAAAAAAACGCTATTAACGTTATTTTGCGAATAAAAGGGAACGCAAAAGATAACGCGCGTTACTTTTTATCGGTAACGGTAACGCGGTCCTTTTATTTTGAAGTAGCGTAGATCGGTAACGCTTTACCCCTTTTGATTGGCGTGCTCCTCCTTGCGTTTCGATGCGCCAAAAACACGGTTTGGAACACTTGCTCGCCGTATACACTCAGAAAAACTGGGTTCTCTCTTTTTTCCTCCAAAGCACTTGGCAGAACTAATCGCTGCTATCTACGAAGGGAGCTCGGCAAATCAATAAGCTTAAAATTAGAAAAAAAAAAAAACTATGTTTGTTGAAGCACTGAGCATAGAGTTTCACAATGCTTATTAGTGTTTGGGATTGGACTACTCTTGTTATGCTTGGAATAGACTGTTCCACGAAGAAGTTCAAATGACAGCATAAAGGCTAGAAAGAGAACGCGACATAATAATATTTTGTGTGTAGGTTTCGTCATCTTTCTGGTCCTTGTGTCGTCATTTGTAATCATTCGCAGGGTATTTTTATAAACATTGTACCATGCTCAGGGCCACAGCGCACACAGCGGAACTGTGGGAACAGGGTCGTCTTAAGCTTTCTAGACGAAGACGCGGTGTGGACAAGAGCGGCATAGAGTCAAGAATCGAAGTTGATCTTGACATAAAAAGGGTTTGGATGCCGTGCCGCATTGAGAGGGGGGGGGGGGGGGGGGGGGGCCGTGAAGGAGGGAACGACGAGATGTGGACTAAGAGGCAAAGCACCTACACTCATCGAAGACCTTCTTGCCGATAGAATTGGTTTAAAGTGAAAATCGGAAACACAGCGCCCCCGGAGACACCAGAAAACCGAGGTGTACTGCAGGGGCAGTGATGTCATATATTATTCAACACGGCTATGGCAATTATGAAAACGAAACTTAGACGTATAGAAAATTTCGAGTTCAAAATATTCGCTGATGATGTCACGCTGTGGACTAAAGCAAGCTCCATGGAAGACCAGGAGCACACGATGCAGCAGGTTAACAACAAAGTTTCGAAATACTTGTAAGAAATAGGGATCTAGACGTCATCTGAAAGAAACAAAAGGAACAACGAATACTAGGTCGTTGCAAGACCAAAGAGCCACAGGAAATGAATTGCACAACAAGTACAACGACTCCGACTCTTGAAACAGGAGAAAGAACGACATCCGAGTTTTAGGGTACTCGGAGTCGCATTTGAAGAAACATCTCGGAGGACCAAATTGGCTACCCGAACGGGAGAAGACATAGACCACGCACTTAAACCTATTCGCATAATAACCGGTGAGTTTGAGCGAAATAGCCATCCAAACCAGGGCAGAGGACATCCCTACATCGTGAAGGTTCTAGTACTGTTACTATACATAAACCTTACCAAGACTCAGAGCAAGCAAAGTGAAAGACTCAACAACCAAACCATCATAATGGTGACGGGGCTACCTAGATGCACAGCTTTAAAAAAACTAAGAAATTCGCAGGGATGAAAGAGATAGAGGAGAAGGAAGAGGCACGACAGAGCAGAGTTCTAACGCTTTGAAATAACTGATCACGGCTGAAATGGCGTGTAAATTCCAGGCTACGCCTCGGAAGGCAGTTTCCCCGATTGAGGAATGTGTAAGCTTATCTACCGTGGCAAGACATAAAAATGACTGAACGCAAGTCAACATCAATGGAACAAGAAACACGAAAAAGAAACTTCGCAGTCAAACGGAACGTCTAGTGTCTGGCTGAGAGCACTGAACACAAAAACATACGATGCAGGGATGCCGTGAAAGACGACTTTGTTGACTCTGTGAGGGAGAGGACCTGTTTGTTCAAAGGAGCTTTGAATAGAACACTCGGTTAACAAGGCTGAACTGCCAGCAATCCTAGCCGTAGCCTAAAACGTACGAGAAATGATCAAATAACACAACAAAGCCTGGATATTCACGAATTCGCAGACAGCACTGACAGCGTTCCGGAGGTGCGGGACGAGAAGCAGAACAGCCATAAAGATCAAGAATAACGCCGGGGGTGCTCAGGAAGCTGAACTCCACAATAATGGTCGAGTGGCTACCCAGACAAAATGATATCACGAGGAACGAGAGGGCTCCCCAGGTTACAGCGGAGGCAGCTGGCTTGCAGCACCAGTTCTGCGCCAGGTCTCCCCTCTCGGGCAGGGACGACGAGCGAAAACTATTCATCTAGTCGAAACGGCCGAGCAAGACAAGAAATAGAGAAAACTTTACACTCTAAAAAAAAAAAGAAGTTAGTGTCTTAACTTTTTAAGCACATGAGACAGGCAATCATTGTGAACAGTAAACATATTCAAGCGAATTGCGTTTCTCAGAATTTGATTAGACCCCGTAAATGCGACGGGCGCAGGGACTTTTTAAACACACGAGACAGCCAATCACCGTGAACAAGAAGCAGATTCAAGCGAATTGCGTATCTCAGAATTTGATTCGACCACATAATAGCTCTTGACATTTCACTTGCGCATTGTTACTGATCGCTTCTCATTTTTCAGTCCTAGTCGTATCGTGATTTTTGTTATTCGTTGGCATCACTCTATCGTTCGCCACGATTGGCTTCTTGTGTTTTGCACAAAAAAATGAACTCGTTTTTTTTTTTTTAAGAATTTTTTTTTTACTAGCGGAAAGAGTCTATCCCACCAGGTTATACGATATGCGAGCCAGTTCCATCACGACTACTTCAGGGTTGTAACGGCCCTAGCTCCGGCGAAAACAGCTTCCTTCGGACTGTACACTCTTAAAAAAAGCTAGTAAAAAGCTGGTAACTGCAGAAGTTACTCCCTCTTCCTGACTGTTACTACCTTTCACAAAACTATTTACTACCTCAAACTCGTGATAGGTAGTAAAAAGTTAGCAAATGCAGCAGTTACTACAAGGAGGTTATACGTATTAGGAGGGGTTACGTTGCAATATTGGTGAAGCCTAGTCATAAGAAGTTTAAACGATGTTGTGGCCCAACGTTACCGTAGATCTCTCTGGCAATTCGTGCACGTGCCATGTCACGTGCGAGATGGATGGTGGATTGTAGAAGGATTCCTTGGAGGCTTGCGCGCGCTCCGTCCGGTAGGCTTTATCAGATCGAAGGCTAGACGAAGAACAGTTACGGTTACGTGATGTTGGCCTGTTAAGTGAGGAGGGTAAGGAGGAAAATGAGAAAGAGGCGAGGCGTCAAGGGAGCATGGCTTTTGGAGTCTACGCGGCTGACGTCATGCCCTCTCCTACCCTTCTAACCTCCTTGCGTTACTAACTTTTTAAGGGGTATCCACATGAAGGAGAACTCCACGGACAGATGTCGTGATGTCAACATCCCGGGCAGGGATGGGCAAAATACATGCAAATGTGTATCGAAATACAAATACAAAATACTTCGTCAAAAATGTATTTAATTACAAATCTAATTACATTTCCAAAAAAAGTATTTAAGTACAAGATACAAATACAACCAAATGTATTTGGTCTCCCTCCAAATACTTATCCAAATACATTCCTCAAAATTTGCGTCAGTGACTTCAGGGCACCTGCAACGGGTTTCTGGGTATCTCATTTTAATTGTGCATCGCACACTCGGGAGTTAGTGTGCGAAGCTCTAGTAACGTAATAGAAATATAATCACAAAAATGTGATCAGCTTGGACGTAATAGGAGAAAAAAGTACAGAGCTTCAAGCAGCTTTTTTTTTTTGTCGATTACATTTTGGTATAGACAAACAAAGAACCGAGACGACCAAGACGCGCAGCACTAGCTAGAGAATTTGTTTATTGTTGCAACTCGCACCAGTTACAAAAATCTGGACGACCCGCACATTTAGAATGTTCCAGGCAAAAATATGGATGGAAATCAGGCTGGAAAGCGTCAGAAGTTGGCACAGGCACTTATTTAGCCAGTCTGCCTGTGAACGTCGATTTCGTCACTATTCTTGCCCTGGACTAGCACCGTAATTACGAAGTCACTAAACGCTTGTGCTTGATTGAGAGACACTGCATTCGGTGCAGAACCTAGTTTTCTTCCTGCTCTGGACAGTGACAATAAGTTTGATGGATGTATTTTCGCCCACAAAATTGTACTTAATTACAATTGTATTTGAAATACCCACGTTTTAGTATTTAAATACACACGTCAAATATATTACCCAATTCGTAATTAAATACATATGCAAAATACACAAAGTATTTTAAATACGTATTTGAAGTACTTGTATATGAAATACTGCCCATCCCTGATCCCGGGAAACTCCGTCCTCGGCTCCGCCGCCCACCTGCGGAGCTTTCGTGCTAACAGTACGAAGCCTCCGCGCCTCCGCCACGGAGAAGAACCGCGCCGCGAGGCGTCAAAAAGAGATGACGTATGTCTCACGTGATGCGCGCTCCGCGGAGGAAAGGGGCGGATTTTCCCTTCGTGTGGATACCCTATTACTAACTATTTACTACCGCAAAGGCGCGGAGACGATTGCGGCGCTTGCTTCATACCCGTTTGCCAGCGTTAGCGACGCACTTGCTGTTTCGGATCGCAGGGGAGGTATTCACACGCGATCGTATACCGTCAAATGTTTTATGACGGGGCATGTTTAAGGGGTTGGAGCTGGCTTTATTACGATCGCAGCCTCGGTACCAGCACGTCCTGGAAGCCAGCGCTGCGGCGAGCGCAGCAGCCATTGTTGATGCAATGGCCATGCGACTTACTTATTTTCCTTCTCGTTTGCATTCGTTTGTTTGCGTTTATATTTTCATTTTGGTCTTAACTGGGATGAAAATAGCCACGTAGCACATAATAAAACGTTTTTGAAAACAAGACAAGTTCATTCTGTTTTTTTTTTTTTGTTTTTTTTTTACTTGTGTATTTTTTTAAAACGTGGTTTTCTTCATCAAGAGACGCTTGGCAACATTGTACGTCAAGCAAGTTTGAGCCAGTCGGAGTAGAGTGTACTAGGAAGGACGAGTGGGGCCACCGGAGTGCTATTTTGGTACCTCCGCATGTGGAAAAAACGGCTAATCCAAGCCACTTCGCTCGTAGCGCCCTCTCGGGCGCTACGAGGGAAGTGGTTCAGATTAGCCGCTTTCTATGTAACACGCGTTTCGTTTCAACGCCAAGCTTCGACCGGTAGACTGGTCAAGGTCATAGAAACGATAGAACGCCGGACTATATTTTTTTATACAACCTAGACGTCAGGCGTCACGTACATAAAGTCACCACGACCTGACTTGTCGTCACAACGCCATGCGACATCTGGACGACGCCTTGATGTCAACGTCATCATCAACGTTGACAACGTGCGTTACACGACATCAAGACTGCGTTCTGACGTCATATTGCGTTGACAACGACGACGATGTCAACATTAACGTTGATGATGTCGACGACAACGTCACGGGACGTCAAGATGACGGCGTCCTTGTCAATGCAACGTCACAAGGACGCTTGGTATCAGTTCGTTGACGTCGTTGTCGACATGACGCAACTCGACATCACGAAGACGTCCCGACAGCTTCACGACGTCGACGTCATCGTCGACGACGTTGCACGACGCCAAGACTTCGTCGTGACTGCGCGTCGACGTTGATGCTGGCGAAGGCGACGACGTTACACGCCGTTAAGGCTTCGTCGTGACGTTGACGTTTACGATGACACCAGGACGACGTTAACGTGACGTCATAGCAATGTTTGACGTTGCGTGGGGCGTCGACGTCAACTTCGGCATCGACGAATCGACGACCACGTCCACGTCGTCGTCGATGTGGCACGCGACGTCATAACCGCGTTACAACGGGGACTTGATGTCGCCTAACGGCGTCGTCCTCAACGCGACGCGATGTCAGGACGTCCTTCCGACATCATCTTGGCGTCACGTAACGTCGTCGACGATGACGTTGTGGCGTCGTCGTGTCGTGGTACTTTGACGGCACCTCTGACGTCAAAATCATAAATATACAATATTTTCCATATGACCTTGACCTGTGTCGCGGCTTCATCGCAGCGGAGGTGGCGCTGCGATCAAAGTGGCTTGGTTCCACCTGATCGCTTTCCACATATTGTGGTACAACTGAAAGCATGAGCGAAGCCTATAGCTCGTCTCACTCGTACCTTCTAGTACACTCTAGTCAGAGTTCGCAAGACGCTAATTTTTCCGTTGTGAACCTGCCGTTTTTGCCATGTGTCGTGTGCAGTTCTTGTGTTCCTGCGTTGGAGTGCATAGTTAACGTTCGTGCGCTCGACGGGGCGAGTGTGTGCGTGGAGCTGAACTGCTCCGAGGATAGTTCTAACGAGCCGGTGCCGCTGTCACTGGATTGGGTTTTGTCGTCCAAGAAGCTTTTGTTTGCCTCCTCCTACTTGACACTGAGAACATCTTCACGGTTTGTGTGTGCTCGGTGGTTGAATGATTCTGATTGAGCTGTTTTCGATCGTGACAGTGCACTGTCACAACCGTTAATGTGCGTCGTAAAAAGTGTATGTAGCTTTAAGATTAATAAAAAAAATGTTTTGGCATTCTGCAAGTCTTTCTGAATTTGCTTATATCTTCCCCAAAAACGCGAGCATTAGTCAGTGTACTACAAAAATTAAGATGCGAGCTGCACGCGGTATTAATTTTGCATGCATTTCTGTAGCGCAACACGCGAAAGGAGTGCAGCTGCCGTCGTACTCCCCGTCAATTACAGCCTTCGTTCGGCGCGAGAGATGGCAAGAAAGCGCTCTCTCGCCAACGGCGGCTGCATTCCTTTTAGAGGCTGAACCGCATGTAAACGATTTACCGAGCGACGAGACGAGCGATGGAGACAGCCAAGAACAACGGCGATTTCTCACGACCACCCGTCGCGTCGCTCGGTTTTTTTATTTCTAGGAAACGTCGCTCATCGCCTTGGCCGCTTGTTTCCGTCGCTTTCATGCGGTTTTCCTCATCGCGCAACTCACCTAGAGACTGCAAAGAACTGACGTGCACGACGACAAGTTTGCACACTCAAATGGTTAGTATAAAAGATTTTGGGCAGTCAAGGAAGTTAGCGGGGAGGAAGTGGCCGCGTGGGCTAACACGTCTCGGCTCGAAAGCTTGCGCTGGAAACCTCCTGGCTGGGTTCGATCTCCATCACCCGTAAGTTAGCGATTAGAGCGGGTCATAGCGTGTCGTATTTGTATGTGACCAGTGTTGAATGCATTGTGGGAATTGTGTTCTCAAAATAGGTCATAGCGCGTCATATTTGTCTGTGGCCTGGGGTGAATGCATTGTGTGAATTGTGTGCTCTAAATGTGTGTGTGCGTGTGTATGTGTATATGCTTGCAAATGTGGAAGAATTAAAATAAACTATAAATAATCTGCTTACTTTTTTGTATACGTTTAATTGGACGTTGACTAGCGCCACCTCGATCATTCATTTCCAATTTCAATTTTTGTTGCGCCTGCCACCTGGTGGTAAATTGCATAACCCCACACCGTTTTTTTTTGTTTTTTTTTACCGAAAATTACGTGACTAGTTCTGTTTCCGGTCTTCCGTCGGGACGTAGTGCTAGTTATTAGCTAGAGGTAGAGTTCCTGTATAGGCACCCTACGGGAGCCAGAGTTGCGCGTCTGTTTTCCATGAGCCGCCGCGTCGCTATTCGCCTAAATCCGATCACGTGAGAAGCCGGATCAAGTGCCGTGCAGGAAAATAGACGTTGCGCGCGCTCCGCCGTAAATGCCCTGCCTTTGAGCGCGCCGCGCGCCTCGAACGCGCGGCGCCGCTATTCGTTGAATTCAGTCACGTGAAGAGCCGGATCAACATGCCCTACAGGAAAGACGGCGCTACGGGGATGAACGCACAACTCTGGCTCCCGTAGGGACCCTACACAGAAACTCTAGCTAGAGGTAGTAAAATACATGGATTCTACTTCGAGGCTAGTAACAGTTACTAGCTTCTTGACCTAGTAACCGTCACTAGCTTGACCGTTACTACTTGCGGTTACAAGGTACCGAGTAACATATCTGACAAGCGGTTACTAGCTCTTACCTAGTAAATACTACAAGCTTTCTTTTTTTTAAAGAGTGTAGGATCACATGAACCCAACCTGCAAAACACGTAAAAAGAAGACCGTGCCACCGAAAAAACGTACTCTGCCGATACGAGGGCCTGGGCGACTTTAGAGCATATTCATGAATGGCTCTTTCTACCGAGCAAAAAAAAGGAAAAAAACGAATCTTGACGACTGAGTTCACCCCGAGAAACAGGCGCATCACAGAAAGGAAATACTTCACTTCCTGGTTCGCTGAATCAGGGCTCTGGGGTCCAAGCTTCGTTCATCAGATATTTACTTAGGCTTTCCCACTAGCCTCTTACTGTTTTTCCCCTCTCGCATCAAGGCCATCGACGCATAGGTTAGCTAACCTTTCATTGAATAAAGAGATATTTTAATTATAGATTCATTAATTCAGGTAAAGTTAGGTTTGTATGTTCGCAATATTTGTTTAATTACCAATACACTTTTAAAGCATCCTTATTTGTATGCAAATGATGTTCTATCTCTGCAACCAACAGCAACCAAAACTTGCACCGTCCGTAAGCCGCGAGCATATAAAAAAATTAAAATTCAAAACAGAGTAAGTCGGTGGCTTTTCTTTTGTTTGTTTTGACATAAAACCCGATTCGCACGCAGCAGTGAAAGGTATTTGTATAAAACTTAATCTTAAATCCCTCCCCGGAGTATATCAAGCTACAGTGCGTCAACAGTATTGTCATTAGTTTCAATTTTAATTAGCCGGATTTGGGTACGCGGCACTGTCTCTCAAAAACATAAAAATGCGCCTAAAAAAATTCAAAAATGTTTTTTTGTGTGGGTTTGCATACTCAAAGCTTTTGCATACTGGTGTCTCACGAAGTCAAGGGCATTGTACTTTAACGAAATGTTTGGCAATGTGCGATGGCGGGCACCCAGCTCGAGCGAGCAGCTTGCTCGAGCTTAATTAACTTGTCAATGAGTTGGAATCTCGAGCCATTCGTGGGCGTCGGGAGCGCTGATATATAATCGGAATTTCCCCACATTCTTCGAGTTTTCTTCTTTTTTTTCAATTACGGTTTCTACGCAGTTTGAATGCTTTTAGTGTATTAGTGTCTTGTTACAAAAAAGTTTGCGAGTTTGCCAACTCGGGCGAGTTGCTGAGCAGTTTGTTTCTGATGACTTCAGAGTCGAAGCTGAAACACTAAAACAGGCATGCTGTAAAAAAAAAAAAAAAAATGACGGAGGATGCCTTAGCGTGAAGGGGAGAACTGACAACCGAAGGACGGAAAAATATTTTTTGTCCTTCGGTGACCGTTCCGTTACCGAAAAATAGCCGTTCAAAATTACCGTCCTATATCGTTAACATCGACGTCTTGTAAAATTTTAAAACACATAATTTCAAAACATATCACTGCATACTTGCAACAAAACAACTTAATATACAAACAACAGCACGGCTTTAGAAAAGGACTATCGACCGTAACACAATTAATTGAGTGTGTGCACGACTTTTCATCTGTGGTAAATGAGCGCGGTCAAATAGACGTCGTGTTTATAGACTTTTCCAAGGCGTTCAATCGCGTGCCTTATAACAAATCAATCGAGAAACTTCATTACCTAGGGCTGAATAAGAATATAATGTTACGGATCAGATCATATTTAACTAACAGAACGCAGTATGTCTGCTGGAATGATCCATGTTCCGTTCCGCTAGCTGTTTATTCGGGGGTGCCATATTAGGTCCACTTTTGTTCTTGTTATATATTAACGATATAGCAAAAGATATATCTCCTGCCATTCTGGTAAAACTATTTGCAGATGACTGCATGCTGTTGGTTAATGTGTGTACATTTGAAGACCAAAAATTACGTAACGCTTCTTTAGATAAACTTAAGTAATGGTATGAAAGATGGAGCATGGTTATGAATTTTGACAAAACGGTTTTTTGCTGCATTACAAATAAAAAAAAGTTAGAATATCGATATACGACTGTAGTCATACTACTAAGAGTGGTAAACGAATTCAAGTATCTAGGTGTTGTATTTTCCAGTAATACGCGATGGAACAACCATGTGGATTACGTTTGTGCAAAGGCCTACACAAAGCTCTTACTTCTAAGAAGAAAGCTTATCCGTGCTAGCAGTGACGTGCGGCTACTTGCTTATAAGTGCGATGTTCGTTCGGTTTCAGAATACGCAAACTCGGTGTAGGACCAATATAAAAAAAAATCAAAATTTTCAAATAGAAAGAATAGAAAATCGGGCTCTAAGATTTATTTTTTCCAGATACAACCGCAGAGATTCTGTTTCAGCACTGAGACAAATGGTACAACTTGAGTCTTTGGCTAAGCGAAGACAAATTGCAAGACTAAAACAACTTTTTTGTATTGCAAACGGAATGACGAAGATTGATTCTCAGTTGTACCTGCGGCCTTCAACATCACGCTCCCAGAGGATCACTAACATCAGGGCGATTGCTCCTCATTAATATAAAAGTGAGATTTTCAAGTACTCCTTTTTTTTTAGAGCAAATATTGAATGGAACGCTCTACCCAACGAAGCAGTCAGCTATCATGATCATAACTCATTCGAGTTGGCATTACGCGAGTGTTTGCCTGACTACTATATGCATGTTTCGCATGTTGAATATTTATTTAAAAGATGGACAGGAGGCAACTACCTTGCCTGCGCTAGTGTAATTATCCGTCCGAGTGCTGGAATGTATTTGTTTTGCTTATACAGACTTTTTTTTTGCCTTCTCTCCTGCGTTGACCGAAAGGTCCGCAGTATCGTAAATAAATAAATAAATATATAAATAAATAAATAAATAAATAAACGTAGTTATAGTGATTGACAACTTAGAAAATGGAGGGCGTGGCATTCCCGTTCATCTTATCTCCTCGCTTTAGTCGATGAGTTGACAGTAAGAAGCGATAGAAGAAAAAAAAAGAAAGACGCTTACAATTCTCTGCAATGCGAAATTAAAACGCAGATCTTGAGGAGGAGGAGGGGAGGGTGTGCACCTCCTCCCCCTCCATACGCTTCCCTCCTCCTCTCCTCTTCTGCTCCCTTTTAGTGGTGAAATTATCCCCCTAAATTGAGCGGGAAGTTTAGTGAATATTTTCCCGCTAAAGTTAAATAAACATTTTCTCGAAAATTTTGCAAAAAAAGTTCGACGGCGATGCCAAGAGTACCTGGTCGAAAATTTGGAGCGTTAGGATCTGGTAGCGAAGAGCACCAAAAAACCATTTCTCGGGGAACCTGGACGTCAGCGCACAGCTTTTGCAGTGGCGAGAATCTGAAACACACTTCTTGTGGGTTTCGGGTCCGCAGTGGTGCGCCAGTCATGTAGCTCTCCTCTCATTCGTTGTCTGCCGCTCCACCTTTTCCATTTCGGCGGCCGCCTCTCCTGGAGATCTGTCAGGCTTTGTCAGAATATAGGAGGCTATGGTCTTGTCCAGCGAAGTGCGGGCAGGGGGCAACCTCGCCCTTCCGTCCGTGTTGTGGTCGAGAATATCTCTGAAGGTCACCAGCCTGTCTCTCCCCGACGAAGTGACGGGGGCCCTCAAAGTTGTGCCGGCCCGGATGGTAAGTCCTCGGGACGCGTCGTGAGCCTCCTCATTGCCAGAAAGCGACGCGTGTGCCGGTGTCCACACGAGTCTCACTTTTTATCTCTCACCGAAGCCCGTCGCACCCCTGATGACGCTCAGAGTCTCCGGCGACACTCTCCTTCTGGCGAACTTGCGAACCGCGCTCTGCGAGTCACACACGATCGTCCTGTCTCCGGGCGTGCTCCCTCCTCTTCTTTCAGCGCTTTTCCCAGCACCTTGTCCCTCGCCTCCCGTCTCCTGGCATCGTGCACGTGAATCATGTGCTTTGAGAGAAGGGGGAATCTGCAGCATCTCCCTGACTTCTAGGGGAGCGTCCACTTTCTCGCCTCTCTGCGTCTCGTACCTGAGGCTGAGGCTCTTGAGGACGTGCCTGTCAGTCGCCCTCCTCGTGAGCCGTTACGGCTGGGTCGTTCTTTGTAGATCGATGAGCTCGTCGATGGTATTGTATACACGAAGGCAGCCAGCTTCTCGTTCGACGTCGAGTCCGTTAACCCTAGGGTTCGCGTATGCTTCCCGCACTATGGATTCAAGCTTGGAGTGTCTCATGAAGCGAACCACGTACGCCAGCCGGCTCATCACGAAGGTTTGTAAAATACGCAAAAGGTTGCCTTCCTTCATCCCATAGTTCGTGTTTGAGATTCTGGCGATGAGCCGGGCGACCTGATAGGCCGTCCCTCCCAGGGCTCGGATCATCTCCCTGTTCTTTTCGTCTGCGTGTATACCCAGGCCTAACACCCTGATCCTCTCGACCTTGGGGATACGGCGCCCCTGCGCGAAGAGTTCGTTGTTCGGTTTCTCCTTCCCGCAGCGTCTGGGTTTCAGCAGCAGGATCTCGGACTTCCGCGGAGGGTACGCTGTTCCCTGGGAGCGCCGTAACCTTCTACGACCCGGATTGCCTCTTGCAGTACGTCCTGTATGTAGCCGTCGCTATCGCCGGTCACCCACAGCGTGATGTCATTAGCGTAGATGCTGTTCTGCAGTCCGGTTATGTTCTCAAGTCTCGCGAGCCGGCCGATCATCGCCATGTTGAAGAGGTACGGGGACAGCACCGATCCCTTAGGCGTTTCTCTTTCGCCGAGGCAGATGTCTTCGGACTCGTCCCCGCCGACCGCCAATCTCGCTTTCCTCCCGCTCAGAAAGTCCTGGATGTATTCATACGTTTTCTTGCCCACGGCAAGCGCCCTCGGGTTGTCGAGGACCGAACGTGTATAATCTTACCGAAGGCCTTGGTCAGGTCAAGACTTAGGACCGCTCTGCTGCCGAGCGGGGAGCTTCCCGTTCCATTCAATATATGATGCTTCAAACGCAGCATCACGTCCTGAGTGAACAGATGCGGCTGAAGCCGACCACGGTGTGCAGGAGGAGTTCCCTTCACACCATGGGTACCCGTTCAGCCTTCCTAGCACTACGTGCTCCACGACCTTGCCCGCGCAGGTGGTTAGCGAGATGGGTCTAAGGGAGTCCAGCTGCGGCGTCTTGCCCGGCTTGGGGACCATTACCACCTTGGTGGTCTACCACTGCTGGGGGATGGAGCTCCGCTTCCAGCACGTATTCATGTATCGCGTTAGGTCGGTCACGGTTCCGTCCCTCAGGTTGCGCTGCATCTTGTTTGTAACCCCGTCGGATCCCGGGGCCGACTTGGCCTGGAGTCTTATCAGGACCTCTCTGACTTCCGCTTCAGTGTTGGGCACGTCCAACACCGCGTTGCTCTCGCCGTCGTACTTCGTGGGGGCTCAGTACTTTAACAGATTACAGTTCATTTTTTTCGTATTTCTAGGCACCAAGTAATATAGATTTTAGCGTATTTTGCGTTTTTTGTTATGAGTAGTTAGGTGGAACTGTAGAAGGATAAGGTAATTATGTTCAGTTCCTAAATGGACATAATGTTTTTTGACATATGGCGCTTATGCATACCTGTAACGTCAGATAGTAAAACGTGTTGTTTCATAACTATAAGACTTATTCACAAACATAATGTGCGCTCCTTTTTAACAATAACGCGTTCCTTTCATTTTGAGGTAACGTAGGTCGGTAACGCGTTACATTTGTTTGCAAGTAACGAATAACGCATTTCGTTTCTTTTTTTAAGTAGCGCCTACAACACTGTTGAAATATATCCAAATTAAGCGGACCTTGGTCACGTAACGGGACCACGTAACCACGTCCATGACGGCCATATACTCTCCGTAATTTCCGTGCAAGAATTTTGTCAGACGGACTAGAACAGGCTACCGGTTTTATTTTAGGTAATTTCGGATGAAGGAAAGAGAGTTTTCATTTTAATATGGAAGTCCTCAATATCTACCTACTTACATTTCTAATTACTTCAGAAGGTACGTGTATACAATCTAGAAATTAAACTTATTTTTACGCTGAGTGTAACAACTACATTTCCTCGAGTATACCTACACAAGTAATCGGAATTTCTTATAATTTCTGCTTTCTCGAGCTGAAATCATTGAAAGCTTAATACAAGTAGGGTGTTGCGACTTCGCTCATCTCATCATCTCTCCCTAGCCAATGAGATGGCAGCATTCGTCAATACAAACTCCGAAGGACCCATCTCGAGGCAAGAAGCATTACCATATAATAAGCCGCATCATGCGTTTCTCCAGTTGGCAGTAACTATGACGGTATAAATCTCGTCCTCCAAGGGAGGACATTATTTTCGGAACGAAATGCTCTACGTGCAAACACTGGGACGCAAATGAGATGCGAGATAGGGTGGCGCCGAACCGAGCTTCTTGGCTCTATCGAATAAATCATGCCCCAACCGCCACTCCCCTATAAACCATCACCGCTTATTCCCCTCCATACACGTTGTTGTAACTCGTTCGACGTGACTGCCCGATCGAGTACAACGCTAACAAAAAAAAAACAATAAAATCAAAGAAAAAAAATCCAGGGAAGCCAAACGAGCGCACGAAAACACCGGGCAATTTACAACCACCGGGACATCGGAACCCCGGATAAAGACTACACGCCGCTAAAATAAAAAAAAAAGGAAATAAAAAAAAAGTGAATAAAGGAAACGGTAGAGAGCAGAAAGAGGTAATCTTTTCCCTGTTATCGCTATCATTCGAACCCGAGGACAAACCGAAACAGAAACCCGGGAGGGGCGAAGATTCATGTCTGCAATGGTCGAATCATCACCCCCATTCCTTCAAATCAAAACGGCGTTGTGTTCTTTTTTTTTTTTTTTTTTTTTTTACATCGCTTGGCTGACAGTGAAAGCGTGCCCGTCCGCCGTAAATATCTGTAGTGGTGCTTTTTTTTTTTCATCTTTTTTATTTCTTCTTTTACGTAATTTGTTGTTGTAGTGTCTAGGTTGCTACGTGATGTTGCGGAGACACTTTGACTGCTCGGTGCGAGTTAGAGAGGGCCTTCAGTTTCCCGCGTGGCTGGGGACATTATTTCCAGCCACTTCGCGCGTATAAGTTTGACGTAACATCTCCTCTTTCTCGTTCTCATTTCCTCGGCCCACGCCACTCGACAGAAGGCCTTACATCTGGACGTTTCCACGTCACCGAGGAGAGGACTCCGCGCTGACATGGATCGGAACTCGAGTGCCGCCTCGACGTCCGGCCGAGGCTCGTGCTCAATCGGGAAAAAAACATCGAGTCCCCACCGAACTCTCAAGTAACTCTCGCTCCATCTGTGCCCCATATTCGCCTCTTCTAGGTGACGTCGGAGCCGCATGTAGAGAGGGTCTGGCCATGCGGAGGGAGGTTTAGGAAACAAATGAGGAGGCGCCATCGGTCGAAAGCGGGCTGGGCGTGGTCCAGGAGGCCTTCACAAATTTCAATATGACCAGCCAGAAGCCGCAAGTCATATCCTGGCGGTGGTCGCGACAAACACAATTAATAATGTAGTCGGAGTAACTCTCAGTGACTGAAAATATGGTGCACGTGATTTTTCGATCGGGGTCATGCGAAAGAGATATCTACCAGAACGGTCGACGCAATTCGTACGCCAGGCGCTCAGGGCCAGGAATCCGCCGTCAGATCGGTCAGACTCCGTCCGAGAAATAAAGAATTCGAGTGGCACCTTTTGATTCTTACATCGTTTTGCATGATCATAATCTAAACACGATGTTCACCATATTTTCAACCGTGAAGAGTTATTACATTTAACACTTAGTCGCTTATTAAAACTGTTTCTCACTTCCACCTCTAGGAGATTATTTTCGGTTTCTGATTGGCCAGGAGAGCTTGTCAATGTCTGGTGCACGCCCTGTCTATGCCCGCTCCTTCCATTGACCGAACTCTCTCTTATTACACGCCTCCGGGCGACGTAGAAACGTCCAGTACTACCATGGTGCCTGGAACGGACAACCGACCGGTGTGCTTAACGCGTTCTAAAAAAGTGGTCTCTCAATATATCCTCCCGATGATGTCATAAGTTTGTCCTGTTGTCGCCGACCGCCACCCTGGCGGCGTCGAAGCAGTGGTGGTAGATGTTACAGACGCCTGTTCTGCTGCAGGTCCCTCTCTGGCTTGACAGCTCACGGAAACTCCTGCAGCCAGGAGTCAGGGCGCCGCGATGACAGCGACACTCGCGTTTTCTCGAATTTTTTCGGGAGCTTTCACGGTCAACCACGAGGGTCGCGACATCCAACAGCATGACACCGCGGCTTTTAGACGTCATTTTTGCCACCTCGGGACCTTGCGATATATTGTGTGGGTAGATACGTTCCTGACTTATCTACCAACATGGTTAATCCACATACATACGGCGTATGTGCATTAATATTGGTATTAGAACATACGAGTTAGCGGTTCTGTGTTAGTAGGCGTATAACTTTGCTTCTGTGAGTGTGTATATGGAGTGTGTTTGAGTGGATGCGGCTGTCTGTCTGGTGTGCGTTTCCAGACGAGCAAACATAATCTTCTGTCTTTGTCTGTAAACGATGTCCAGCAAGCCTCGCAATGCCAACATTAAAAAGCGAGAAAATAATACAAAAAAAGGAGGCCCTGTTTCATGCGGTGTTTCGTTGCAGTCTACGTTGAAATGCGGTAGCAATAAGCTTGTCTTCATTGAAGACTATATTTTAATAGCCAAACGTGGCTTTCTTTTCTCCGGCGTCTCCTTGGCATGTGGAACACGGTCATACAAGCTACTTTAATCGGCAGTATACAGGGAGTTCCCGAGAAAAGAGGACCGCGTTTTTCGGCCTAGGTAAATAAACTATGCACGGCAGAATGCTCAAACAAGATGAGAATGTGACGCTAAAGGTTTGGATATATTGCGAAAGTTTGAGAACATAACGCCACCTGGATCAAACGATAACTGAGGAAAACAAACTTTTTCTATGTGGGGACATCCGCCTAAGCCTAATTTGGTAAAACAAATGACATTGTCGGCGCTTGTAGCATCTGTTTCAGAGAAACAAACTTGTCAGCGAGAAAGAAGACACTTTCTCTTTCTTACAGACGAGTGTTTTTCGCGAATATAAATCAAATGAGCGTTTGCAATATAATTTTTTGCTTTGGCGATGTTAGGCTTAGGTAGACGTCAGCACAGAGAAGACTCGTTTCTCTCAATTATCTTTTAATGCAGGCAACGTCACGTTCTCAAACATTCGCGTTCTATCCCAACCGGTAGCTGTACGTTTTCGCAGAGTTTAAACTTTCTGCTATGCATAACTTATTTTTTTTGAGGCCCGGGGGGAGGGGGGGGGGGGGCGAAAAAGTTTCTTATCCTTTTATTAACACTCATTGTATACTGTATTACTTCGTGAAAATACGATGGCTTTGTCACCGACATCTGCGACAAAGTAGGAGCGGGTGGACCAGTGCGGTCATGGAGTTTTTCCCTCTATGAATTGGCAGAGGTGGCCGCCGCCGTCTAGCGTCGTGGAAACCTGTCGAGACAGCGAAAACGGCCATGTGCGCTGTCTCGACGAATCCGGCATCTTGGTGCGTCTGGCGACAGCCCTCTCCCTCGCTGTAGAGCTCGAAAGTGCGACAGCGTAAATAGCGCAAAGCGCGTGCGTTCTCTCGAAAGCGGGATGGTCCAAACCGCTCGGAGGGGGATTTTGCGCTGCAGGAGCGCTGTCTTGTGCAAATGAGCGGAGTAGAATATATTTTCTTAGGGAAGGATTTGGTCAGACTCAGAACGTCGCTAGCTGTGTTTATCCGTCTTCTGTTTAGTCCGCTTCTTGCTCTTGCGAGGCAGGGCGGTGAAGGAAGAGTGCGTGGAGGGAGGGGGAGGGCCTATGCATGTAGGGCATATAGGAGGTTACGCGCCGATAGCTCCAACGAAGAAACGAGGCCAATCTAATCAAATCCAGAAAGGGCAACCTGGCAATGCGCTTTTTGGTTTGTGTGTACAACGTTGGCCGTCTTTTAGCCCTTGTCTCCGATCTGAATTGCGAGTGAAAGAAGTATAGGAACCCCGCCTACAACCTTAGGTTAATTATAACAGCAAACAAGTCGGAAGTGAAAAGAAAAAAGTGTACACGCCGGAGGAGAAGGGACATGTTGGTACCTTTCATATTCAGGAGACGAAGATCCGAGGCCTCAGTAAGAAAACAAAAATGCCCGAAAACACGATCATATTTTACACGTCCACGAATCCTCTGAAGAAGATTTCCTGCGTAGGTCAATCGAAAAACAAAAACACGTGTACAGTTGTCTTTTTTTCTTTCTTTATTTTTCTTTGGGGGAGGAGCGAGGAGGGTGCAGATGGTTTTAAAAGCTGCAAAATTTACTGGACACCCCAATTTTCGATTTACGAACGTTCATGACCGCCGCAGAAGTACTCGAGGTATCCATCATGCGAAAGCCGAGGCACCCCCCCCCCCCCCCCCTTTCCCGCCTAGAAGCAGAGATTCTCCTCACTTCCATAATGGACGACACCGTCTACTCTTGCCCAGATAACCACGTACACGACGTAACATAAGAGGCCGATTCTGCACACCGCTCACGCGTCCAGCCTGCATATCGAAGTAAGGCTTCCAACGAGAGCCAGGCAACGCCGGAGACCCTAGATATAACAGAAAGAGCAACTCAAACCATGGCGAGCGTTTGCACTTTTAAAGGGGCGTTGCAACGACATTCAATTGGAATGTATTTCACTTTACACGAGTTTATTGACACTCGCGGTACCCAAGTATACTCCCACATAACGCCATTGACCAAGAAACCTCTTTGTTAGGGTGTAATTTCAAGGGTAAAAGTGAGCGTTTTCTGTCAGCTTCTACTTAGCAAATCTTAATGACATATTCCTGGGGGATCGCAGTGTCAGCATTGTGCCCCAGTGACGGTTTTTGAATGCGGCTCATAGATTGGACCCGAACATTGCGTGAGCACTCGATTTGGGCTCGTGATAATCACTAGCTCGACAAACATTCGGGTAGTGTGCTCGTGTCCAATCGCGGCAACGACGACGATAGCCGAACCCTAACAATGCCCTGAACTCGGGGCATTTCCTGTGCTTCGCCAACCCCAGCGAGTGCCTACGATCAACACTGGTACAATATGATCGGGTCCAGATGACGTAGCCGCTTGTTCTCGCTGTGAGTTGAGTATGTGAATGGTGTTTGTTTTTGGGTAATTTTGTTTTTTTGCGACTTTAATTGCGTGATGAGAAGAACGAATGTGCGTCCCATAGGTCATAAACGTCAGGGATTCGTTCTGAGCCGTATTCGCGCAAAATACGAAAATCGCTGCACCACCCCCGCTAATGGCGAACCCCTCTTGCAGAGATTTGTCGAAAGTGCACATGCGTTGCTTGTTTTTGCATGGCGAGTAGACAAGCGGGTGCTGAGTTGGTGTGATACCACTTCGCTTCAGCTTAAGTCCAGGCGCAGCCGACGCTACGAGCTAATGGAATCAATCAAACGGCGTCCAAAGCGCAACTCACTAGGCCTTCTTCCGTACATGATTGGTCCAGCGATGATAGAATACGTTCATGAAGATAATGGTACGCTTTTGACGCTGTCTGATAGGTTTCATAAGCTTGTAGATTCGAAGCGAAATATAGACCAACTCAACACTCTGATGTCACGCTACTGTGGTGGCGCCGCTGTCACCCCTGCGCATGCGCAGATGCTTTCTTTGAGCCGAATCTGGTTTCTGTGCACGCGCAATGCCCTCACCTGGTGTGGGCGAACGCGGGTTTGTTTTTAAACAATCTGTTGGGCCTATAGAGAAAAAAAACCGCTTGTGCCTATTGTAGAATTACGCTAGGTCGCCTCCCTTGCGTGACATATAGCACGCGGCGAAGTCAAAATGATGGCGTTTACCGCCTTGCGGCATCTGTCGTCGAGCTTCAGCATCTTTGCCGTTTAGGACGGGTCGGCGATATGCGGAGAGCAAGTCGTCTACCTCTTGCGCAGGGGTTGCGGTGACGTCAGAATGGCGCCGAGCTCTGATTGGCTTTGATTAGAAGGATAGTGGGTAGACCCCAAGGCCAGATGCCTTGAGGTTTACCCCGTATTTTGTTTTAGAGCGCAGCTCTTAGGCACCCGTTTCCGGCTTGAGCGGCGTCGGCGTCGCCGTCGCCGTCGGCGTAACCGCGCGTAACCCTCGTAACCCTCGTGAGGGTCGAGGGTTACTCTCACGAGGGTTACGAGGGTTACTCTTGCGAGGGTTACGAAGGTAACCCTCGAGATCCTCGTGAGGGTAGCAACCCTCGTAACCCTCACAAGGGTTACGAGGGTTACGCTCACGAGAGTGACGAGGGTTACCCTCGCGAGGGTCACGAGGGTTATGAGAGTTACCCTCACGAGGGTCACGAGGGTTATGAGTTACCCTCACGAGGGTTACCCTCACAAGGGTTACTAGGGTTATGAGAGTTACCCTCACGTGAGAGTAACCCCCGTAACCCACACGAGGGTTACGAGGGTTACTCTCATGAGGGTTACGAGGGTTACCCTCACGAGGGTCACGAGGGTTATGAGAGTTACCCTCACGAAGGTTACCCTCACAAGGGTTACTAGGGCTATGAGAGTTACCCTCACGAGGGTCACCAGGGTTACCCTCACGAGGGTTACTAGGGTTATGAGAGTTACCCTCACGATGGTCACGAGGGTTACCCTCACGAGGGTCATGAGGGTTACCCCCCGAGGTCGCGTGACCCTCCGCTGAGGTCACGCTACCCCCCTGAGGTCACGTGACCCTCCTCAGGTCACGTGACCCCCTGATGTCACGTGACCCCTTCCCCCGCCGAGGTCACGTGACCTCAGGGAGTCACCTATCTATCAGTACCCTACCATCCTATCCCTCAGTACCCTTCCATCTTTCTCCTCAAGAGCTGCGCTCTAATCCAGCATTACAGGGAGTTGTAAACGGCTTTCTTTTTTTTTTTAAATCAGTCAATAAGGTCTTGGCGTTCTGACGTCCTCGCGAACCCTGTGCAAGAAGACGACGAACTTGCGCTCCGTATACACTAACGATGACGTCAAGCAACCTGTCTTCTAGGTGGTATTGAGTGGAGACGTTTGCAGACGGTAACCGCGTTCGTAAAATAGTCGCAGCTCGAAGTGCAAACGCGGTTCATAAACCACGTGACCCCGATTCCGGGTGGTTGGAAACACTGTGTAATCTAGGCGCACTAGAGGGGACGCAAAAAGGACGCGATGCTCGAGATGGCGAATCGAGTCTTCTTCAATAGAGGTGTCAGAGCGCAAACTGTGCGCGACTGCGTATTTATTTTATTCGTATTAGTATTGCTATTATTTATTTATTTGCGTGGTAAGCGGGTGCGACTTTAGATGCCTTTGACGCCGCTTCAGACGCAGCCCGCTCTGATGAAGATGGATTGTACGATTCGCCCAACTTGTTTTCCCTTTAGGCTCGCTTTACTTATTTATTTATTTTTGTAGGCGTTTGTTTGCCTTTTTGCTTTGGAAGGATCAGCAAAGATGTCCCATCTTGTTCCGTTTTTGAAAACAAGTATTAAAAAAAAAAGATTTTGTTTTTCTTCTTTAATGCGTTGTTGAGAAAAATAGGACGCCGCGGATGCAAATATTGGTTTTGGCTGGCGTTCGCGTATTCTTCGAAAAACTTGAACAACAAGGCTAGCGTGCTTTCGATTATTTGTCTTTTGTTCTTTTTCTAGAACGGTCTCCCAATCTCTCTCTTTCTTTCTTTTAGAAAGGCGGAAGTTGAATTATTTCGGCGGCACAGACGCGAGGTTATTGGGGTTTGCCATGCACTGTCATTTCGTTTTCAACCGGAAAAGGGATTTCGATATTTATTACTCGGTCAAAAGCTGGAATGTTGTTCCTGTGAGCGCATTCAATTGAACTTGTGTAGGAGGACCATAAAGCAATGTTAGGTTTGTAAAGCAATGTTGTTAGGTTCATGAAGCATGCCAAAAGTATGCCTGGGAGAGTCTGGTGATGAACATCTTGGCTTAAAATAGCGCGATAAGACAAGGACAAAGTAAAGACGAGACAGACGACACCTCTCGCTATCAACTGAAAGTTCATTTTACCGCTCCCAGTATATATACACACGGGTAACAGCCAAATAAGCAAAGTGCGAAGGAAAAGTCACAAAAATACATAGAGTCTCGGCACCTTATTGGTTTGATAATACTGTGCTGCGTTATATATGGTCCCTAACATACACCAGTAAGGAAACAAATTTCTTTATCAGAGAGACAAGCGGACGCCATGCGGACGCATTTTTCTTTTAGTTTGTTTATTTCGTATGCTTCCATCATCTCTGGGGCTAGTTTGTCCCAGTGCCTTTTTAGTGCTTGCTATTTTGGTAGTCGGAGCTGCATCCACAGTCACGGCAGTGAATTCCCAGATAACCGGATATTTGTGTCCTTATAAATTTGTTCTTGTCTTATCGCGCTCTTTTAATCCAAGATAATCATCAATCAACTAGCCCAAAGACACATTTTGGCAAGCTTCATTTCTAATTATAATGCAAATTAATGCAAAGGTTCCAGCGAGCTGTGTTTGGAGATTTATGTTTGTCCTTTGTCCCTCTTGTTCCCCTTCTCCAGGGATTATTTTCGTCATTCATTTCTACCTTAGTGGGCATTCCTTTGAACGTTCTTGAAGATCAGTCTTGTATCATTCCACTCATCGCTTCTACGTCGTGCAGAGCGCGTATGCTAAGGCTCTGCTTACGCCGAAAGTTTCTGCCTCCCAAAGTGTAAGCATTGTTTGGTGGCTGCATCCCGTCGGGAGGTCAGGGATCCAGGGTATGCATGATCCTGCGTTGGGAATGACAGCGACATTAAGGATGTACACGGGCCAATTCTGGTTTCTGCTCCAACGTCCCAACAAAGCTTTAACTTAAAGGCCGGCCCGCAAGCAGAGAGAAGGAACCCGACCCTCACTTTCCTTCTCGCCACCTGTGAAAGGAGGAAATCGCCTCTCGTTTCCTCCTCGCCATTTTCCGACTTTTTTGTATTTTTTTGCCAGCAGCCTGTTTTTTTTTTTGTTTTTTTTTTTGTTTTTTTACAAGTTTGGGGTGGAGGAAATGAAAGCTTCAAGGATTTGAAAAGATTATCCAGAAGCCAGCCGGGCCGGCACACCTGCCACAAGGAGCTGAACCAACCGAGTAGCTGTTTTGAGCGAGCTTGGCACTTGCTCTTCCCAACGAGTTGCATTGGCTCTTTTTTAGCATTGGTTTGGAAGACGATTCTTTGCTGTTGTGAGAGCACAAATGCCTTGTTCTGCTCAAAGAAGTAGTCATTGAAGTATCAATTTCAATATAAATATTTGATTTGGCATCTTTTGTTGTTTAGGCGGATTCATGGCGACAACGGGAGGTACGAGCGGCGTTTTCTGTATATCAGGGATGGCGCTCCATAGACCAGTGGTTCTGAATCATCATGGTTCGTGAACCGGCAGAGGTGACAGAGGATCCCATCCGCAGTGGGTCTAGCACTTTTCGGTGTAGAGAGTTTTGCTGTAGGGCATTTCGGTGCGGACTTTTTGGTGCACAGACATTTCAGTGTACGGACTTTTTGCTGCAAAGACTTTTCAGTGTGGGACTTTTCGGTGAGCGGATATTTCGGTGCACGGACATTTTGATGCATGGACATTCGACGCTATGGTTTGCTCGCCAGTATCTCTTTTCCAACGTACGCAGACACGCTTCACATCGTGTTTGCGCGTTGAGTTGATAGAAATAGTCTCCTCTATAAGGTGCTGACTTTATTATTGGTCCTGCGTGTAGGAAACGACCCAAACAGCAAGACGTTTGAAGTTGTTTGTGTATTCAGAACAATTTTGAATATCTTCAAATGCGCCTCCTCCGCGTAATCGCATAGCTCCGATTGTTAATAATAAATTGTGATGACCTCGCACGACAAAAAAAAATACAAAAAACAATGTAATTATTACTTGTAACTCATTAGGGAATAAAGTAGGCGTTTGCGGGTACAAAATAAGTGTAATCAAATCAAATATCGATTTGAATCAAGTAAACAAGCCGAATTTGGTGAATGCTAAATCTATTTTATTTGGTATCAAATGTTTGCTCATTCTCGTACGAAAAAAAAAAAACAGTGACCACAGATCATACACAGTGTATGATCTGTGGTCAACGTCTCCTTCCATGCCGTAATGATGTCGCCGGACGTAAAGAACTGCCTTACACTCGTGCTTATACAGGGCGATTTTTTTTAACGGCTAGACATTTTTCTAAAAAAGACGTCAGAGTTACGCAATTGCGGTTTGTGCCTTATCTATAGTCATCAAAACACCAAATCATTCATTTTTAAAGAGATGTAGTGGACGTGAAGTGGCTCACGGCGTCCTAAAAAGCCTAATTTGGACGCGAATCGTGTTACCGCAATCTTTTCGGCCACCGCACTCCTCGCCCCTTCTGCAGTGGCGTTGTCACAGCGATGTGCATGATTTGTCGCTTTAGCTTCATGGCGTTTGGCTGTGCTACGCGGATAAACATAAAATCCACATAAAATCAGAACTATATTTTCGCGCCCAAATTAGGAGGACGCCGTATAATAGCGTACGCGCGTTACATCTTTTTAAGAATTGACGGTGTTTGGTGGCTTGCGATTATAGCCAACAACATTCTAAATACAAAATGCCGTTTTCTTTTCTAATTAAGAGGTTAAGTAGCGAATTTTAGGCAATCGGTCGGTTTTAGTTGCGTTCGTTATTGAACCTAATCCTCGCCTGGCCGTATAGCTCACCTACACAAACCGCAATGGCGCTAATTTTCACTGGACAATTTGGTGGCTTTCGATTACGCCAAACAACTTTATAAATCAACTATCCCGTTTTCTTTTATAATCAAAAAGTTTATTAACAAATGTTAGGTAATCAGTCGGTTTTTGTTGCGTTCTTTCTTGAACCCAATCTTCGCCTGGCCGTTTAGCTCACATCCACAAAACGTTAATTTCCACGTTTTTTTCTAATATCTAGTAGGTGAAATAAAAAATAAATAAATAAACGTTGTATATAAAATAGAGGGCAGTTCTTTTCTGATATAAATAAAGCGTGGGGCACGCGTCTTGCATGCATCTCTTTTTTTTTTCCGGCCTATGAAAACAAATCCCGGGACATTCGAAATTGAGTTTATGATGGGGCGGGCGCTTTATCACGGGGTATTTTGTCATGTTTCATAAGCTTTATTACTAGTCAGAAGGAAGCCACGCGAGCCGCATCATGTTGCAAACAGCTAATTCGGGTGTTTCTCAAGCAGCTCTAGAACTTTCCAATTGACATTTTGGTTCTTAATACATCTAAAAAAGTTTGGTACTTAGTCCTAAACATTTAATTAATTAGGCATAATTAAAAATACTGCAACTCTCGCAAGACGTCTACCCAAAACATATTTGGTTCTTAATACATCTAAAAAAGTTTGGTACTTAGTCCTAAACATTTAATTTATTAGGCATAATTAAAAATACTGCAACTCTCGCAAGACGTCTACCCAAACCATAAAGTTGGCTTAATTCATTGGCGTAAAGTGGCTGCGTCTTTCATTTTTATGCTTGGTCTTTAAAGATTCGTGAAAAGCATTCGCGACCTTATCTGTCAAGGCGCGTACGCGGACAGCGCGGCCTCCTCGGCAAGTTGTTCCCTCATCGAAGGCGACAATGAATAAAAGGTGGGATAAAAATCTTAATGCCTGAAAAAAGCGCAAGTTTAAAATAATTCTAAGGGTGTCAGTTGATTTTATTTCTACTATATTCAAATTTCAACACTCGTCGCGGGCAGCATGAAAGGAAGCACTGCGCACTCTTGGCGCAAACCAGTGCCCAGTCAACGGTTCTACACTCAAACACGCATCACCACCCGACCTGTTTGAAAAATAAATAATTTTCAGTACTTTTGGTAGAAAAGGCGAATTTTCTACTGAGCGTGATATTTTGTGGACCCGAAAGTCCTGTAGCCGGGATCGGTAGTTCATAGCTTCAGGAAGACGAAGAACGACGGATGCATTATTTCCCGCGGAAGTACTGTTTTGAATTTGAATTCCATGTAAAATTGTATAAGCACAAATCGTGGCACGATACCGAACTTGCTTGATTACTTTTTTTTTAAAGACAACATAACCAGGCATAATCTACAGATATTGCAGAATTCATTTTAATTGGCGTACAGCGCGAAAGACAAGTATGGACATAAAGAACACAATAGAGCTCTGCATCTCTACTGCATTTCTTTCCGTACTTGTGGACAGTTAGTCCGCATGACTATATTCAAAAACTGCCAAATCGTTTAAGCCTACCCCTTTTTATAATTTTTTTCGTAGATTAATTGTGGCGAATCCCGGCTGGGTTCGGGTAAAGATCTCGCACGTGTTCAAGGACACATTTCGGCATGATTTCCCGCTTGGTGACGACGTTGAGCTGACCGCTGTTCCACTCCTTTTCTAAGTAGGCGGGGAACGCCAGACGCCTAAATTATCCAAGCAGCCCCAAAACTTGCGGTAGTACACCTTCCGAACGCCTGGTTTTTTTTGGAGATGGCCTTCGCCCACCCTGACAAAGCCCCAAACAATTATGTAAGGGCTGCAGAGGCTATCTGGGCATTCCGTTTCTTCATCAGCGAACAAATGCGAACAGAAGAGAATGAAAACTTGTAATACCTGCTGTCTTTTAATAAATGTCATAATATTGCTAGTGGCATAATATTGCTAGTTGCACTATTTTACGCGAAGAAAATTGTGATTTTGCGGTTCTATCTCCCTGTTTCCCGTTTTCTTTGCTGATACGCAAGATATTTGTCGGGTGTCAAGTTTTCAGTTACATTTGTCGACAGAAACTAAATGCACGTTTAGCCACGAAGAAATTTTTTTCAAAGGCTGAAGATAGATGAAATATACCATAAACCGTTTCAGTTTTTATGGAAGTTTGTTTTTACTCTTCTTAGTAGCTTCCACGAGGCGGCCGTCACTCTAGAAAACACCTGTAGTACGAACCTATATATTATGCCCCAGAAATGGTCAGACTGGGTCCCTCTGACTGCAATATCTTTGACTTGTAATTACTCGTGATTATTACTTTGTACAAAAAACAAAAAACAAAAAACAAAAAAAAAAAACGCACTAGTGATATAATCACTCTTCAGTGTGCCGTTTTTAGAACGACAAATTTTCAACTCTCTGGGTAGAGCTCAAAGTTCGGATAAAAATACCCATCTTTTTTCCTTCTGCTGTGATGTTCAAGTTCCGTTCACTCGAGATAAATATGCGGTGGTGTAGCGCGTGTGTGGCCGCATGCGAAAGTATCTGAATGTAAAAGAACTTGTTGTTGGGCTAGTTGGTGTTGACTATCTCAGTGTGTTTTAGAACTGCAGAAAAAGAGCAAAAAAAAAAAAAAAGAAGAAAAGCGAACCAGCCCTAACCCTTCCGAGCTCATATCCAGCCTGCCTAACTAATCCCTGGTTTTTGGGATTGAAGCAGAGAACCTTGAAGGGTTACAGAGATTTTGTCGGGGGGCCGGTAAGCCCATTAGCACTCGTGCGAGAAGGCCGTAAAAAGCGAGGAGGAAAATGGAGGAGGAAAGGGGAGGAGGGAAAAAAGAAAAGAGGGGGAATCTTCTGCCACGCTGAAGAAAATTTTGAGCCCCCGCCTTTAAGCGCGATCCAAACCAACGCTTCTTTTTGCGCCTGTAAGTCGTGCGGCTGCGGATGTGACGTATTTTCGTGACGTCGCGCCACTTCTTCGCTCCTTCCGGGCGCGCACAAAAAAGTTGGTTGATTTCAACTTCTTTCTCAACGCGCACAAAAACGCGCGGTGACGTATAGGGCGCTCCTGTGTCCCGGCCAATCGGTGGAGGGCAAGCTAGTTCCGGCTCCGCGTTTCTCGCCGTCTGGCTGCCCTCTCCTCCCCCCCTTTTATTCTTTTCCAACATGACAACGCGATCTCTCTCTCTCTCTCTTTCTCTCGCGGCTGCTCGTGCGCTCGCCCGAAGTTTCGCCCGTCCAAACCAAAGCGCACGGTTCTGACTCAGAAAGCGCGCCCGGAAACAGCAAAAACGCCATGAAAAACGTCACATCCGCAGCCGCACGACCTACAGGCGCAAAAAGAAGCGTTGGTTTGGATCGCGCTTTAGAGGCTCCACTGGAAGGAACTGTCTCGAATCACCGACCAGACGACCGAATTGCTGTGGCATCCGTACCTTCCGAGGATTCGGGAGCTTACTTCAAAGAAACCAAGCGTCGCATCAGGACTTGTCCAGATCGTGGGTCAGGTCTCGCTTCCAAAAGATACTCATCGTGTCCTGAGTAAAGGACCAAAGTTTGCTGTAGAGCCACGAAAGTCGACACCGGAGCTACTAGCCATGGTGAGACAAGTATCAGGCCTGGCTGCCGAAGACAAACCGAGACGATACACTTCGGAGGGTGTCGATATGTTAGCCCAGTCTAAATTCTCAGCCGCCAAACTTCGCCAAAAACGCACAGTAGAGTAACTGAAAGAGAGAGAGTTTCCTTGCACTGTTGCCAGCAGACAAGGAAGGTGCATTTGTTGTAATGCCTTGAGAGACCTCTTTTTTTAATACTTCTGAGGCTCTTCTTTTTGTTTTTTGAAAATGTGACGACGTATCGTTGGTCAAGTTAAGAAATGATGTTAAAGGGCTATGTAAGAGCTTGAATCTGGAACAGCCATCACGAGCTATAGATGCACAACGTAACTGTTTTTAGATATGTTCTTTTCGGTAAAACCTTATAAAATCGAGTGCCCGTTAAGGGTTATAGTGTCTAAAAATGAAACTTGGCAAACCTTTCGCGCAGTTTTTAAAAACAACAACAAAAAAAATATGGGCTTACTGAACACTGACGACCCGTTCGAAGTCAGGAGCGCAAAAGATGTCATGCAATTTTTAAATGAAAATCCAAATAGGGGACTCTCGGCATTTTCCGTGGTCGTAAAATATTTGTAAGATTCTATTCCAAATAACAAACTAATGGGCAACGTTAATGTCTAGAACGAAAAGACTGGGACGGTAGCGTTTCATATCGAAAGCGGCATTTTCAGAGGAAGGATTTTATAATTACTCCATGTCTACTTAGCTCAACTTTTGCGAATCTTCTCGACATTTTTATCCGAAGACAAGGGGTAGGCATCGGCTCTTGCATCGCCCCAATCACGAGTGACATATCTTTTAGCCAATGTGGACAGTATTATTGCGGACCGTCTGCAGGGCGCCAAAGGGGCAAACGTTTGAATGTGAAAGCATCAGCTGGTCCCATGGAGTGATGCTGGCGTTGTCTGTAACCGCCTGTAGCAGCGAAACGGCAGTTAAATTCCCATTGGCCAAAAGCACAGCAACGCCGATGCTTCGTCAAGGAAGCCGGCGGAATGCTCAAGGTCAGAGCGGACGCGCCTCAGAAATAAAATACAAAAAAAGCACAGACACACAAATGCATCGTCGCGGAAGCAGTAGAGCCGGCGGGGTTTGCCGCGTGTGCGGAATGGGCAACGATTACTAGATTACCTCAGTTGTGGGACTCTCGCGGTAGGAAGGTGCCCCCCCCCCCCCCCCCCCCCCCCTCACTCACTCCAATCCGCCTCCAGTCATTCGAAGTGCCATCTAGATTTTCGTTTCATATCTGTGCGTTCCATAGAGCAGAGCTGAAGCACCATCTAGACGCCATGATTTAAAACGTGCGCATTCCATAGCGTACACCGCAGTTACTATAGCAGTCGTCCGGTACGTCGAACGATAGCAGGCGAGTCATAGTGAGGGAGGGGGGGGGGGGGGGGGGGTAATGCTCGTGCACGCAGAACCTATGAGCAGTTCCGTAACTGAGCTAATCTAATAACTTTGGCAGTGAGGAAGCGTGATGTCACCGCCGAGCGCCGTGTGAAGAAGGAAGACGTGGCGCGCTGCTTGTAAGAATGCGCTGAGTGTACGAACGCTTTCGCATTCCTACTCGTAAGCAGTCTTAAGTGTCTTTAACGTACGCTATATTTTTTTTAAAGATATATAGCTGATTCTTTAGTTTTAGTAGACTGAGAGCAACTGGAATTTGGACCCGAATTCTCACGCACTTCGGGATTTTCTAGGGGCTGCCTTGCAACTGACGCACAAATTGACAGTCGACAATTCTATAAGATGTTTAAACCTAGGCCTATATTTGTCAGCCGTCGATGTATGCTGAACCTTTCAGCCCAGAAGTAACCAGCCGATCTTATCGTTCGGCTCAGCACATCCGAAGATTGTGAAGAGAGGAATTGTGAATTCATGCTTTAATTGTGCCCTTTCTAAATCGTGCGACCACAGCATGTTGAGTAGCTTCTTAAAACAAGTAGAGAGACTTGCGAATGCCGGCTACCCACAGAAGATTCGAACTTCAGACGCCTAAAATTCGTAGAAAAACGTGAAATGCGTCCAACGAGTGACGAATTCCCAAGAAATCATAAAAACCAGTGTCTGTCATTCCGTACTTGCACAAGATGTCTCTCAATTTAGAGTGTTTCGGAAAAAGAGCAGAAGTTGAAGTCGTTCTTTTGCTCCAGATCCTTTGCCTGCCCTGTGCAAGAGAGTGAACAAGATCGTGGAAAAGAGGAAACATTGCATAAAAAAGCACCAACAGCCTCTCGTTAACTTTCGATAATGCGTCGTGCATTCTATTCCTCTGACGTGTGACAGGTTCTACATTGAACAGACCGGACGGTGCATTATTCACCGATGAGGGGAACATCTGTATAATGTAAAAAGAGAAATCTCAGGTGATATGGGAATTCGCTGCCGTGACTGTGGATGCACACCTGACTACCAAAAATCAAGATACTGAAAAAAGACACAGCGACAAACTAACTAGAGTGATAATACAAGCTTAAGAACTAAACAACTTAAAAAACAAAATTTGTGAGAGCATGGCCTCCTTTTGTCTGGCCGATAAACAAATTTGTTTCCTTACTGGCGCCTACTAAAGTCCGCGGTTATGACACAGCATGTATAATCTAACCAATGAGATGCCGATACTGTATGCATTTTTGTGTCTTTTCGTTCGCAGTTTATTTATTTGGTTGTCGCCCATGTGTATATATACTGGGAGCGGTGAGAATGATATTTCAGCAGTGATAGTCAGAATGTCGCCAGTCTCGTCTCTCGTCTTTACTTCGTCCTCGTCTTATCGCGCTGTTTTAAGCCAAAATGTAAATGAAGCAATGTGAGGTTAAAGGGACCATGAAGCAATTTTAGGTTCAAAGTTTTCATACAGTCGCTAAGACACGCCGGGTGCGGTGAGTCTCGAATGTTTTATTCTCGAGCATGTTAAGAACGCGTAAGAAGGAATCACAAAGCAAGATGCGTAAAAATAATAAGTCACGTCCGGCATTTTCTAAATTTCAAGTTTTTTTGTTTGTTTTTTAAGTTGCTTGTTGGCTATATGTTTAGTGTGCCATAGACATATCAGCACACCAAGGTCGAGAGAAATAAAAAAAAAATTATCCCGCCCCGAAAATTTGAAAATAAAAGCGAACTTTTTTCTTTCTTTTTCCAAAGCTTTTCTACAGTTAATGGCGATTAACACTCCCTTAAATAATACCAGTATTGTAAAAATTGGGTTAAGTGTATGTTTCTACAGCCTATAGCTTGGTCTGCCTCAACGGGCGACGAGTCTCCCAGCTACTGTAGATGAGTAATTTAGCCAGTGCAGTACAACCGCTAGCCTGAGGTCTTTAACGTGTACCACGCAGTACCAGTATTGTAATGTAATGACCGCAAGTGCAGCTCAGGTATTTTACTCGAGTGAGTCCTGTATCCCCTTACCTGTTTGATCTCGGTAACAATAGAACCTTCGTGTGGCGGTCCACGTGCGTGGCCAGAATCGCTGACATGATGAGATCACCAGAGAGAAGCTTCCCCTGTCCCGTCTACAACCAATGCTACAACGCGTGCCCCCCCCCCCTTACCCCCCCCCCCCCCCCACCGCAAGTCGCCATGGTGAATCCACAAAGCGCCGCGCGCAGGCCATGTCTTCTAGGTGGCACGTGGCGGGAGGCTTGTCATTGCAAAGTGACTCTATGCCTTTCCCATTCCGTCGGTTATTAGAAAGGGGACCGAGAGATCGCCAAACTCCGAGAAGGATCCGAGCCTGCACAGCTGTAAACGCGGCCCCCTTAAACCACAAAACAACTGGCCCTTAGCTGCCGTGCTCTCGGTAGCAGAAAACACGAATTGAACGAGCGTGCCCCATATATATTACGAACATCGGGAATCATATCTAAGAATGCAGTATAAAAGGAAAATAAGGGACACCTTTTTTACAGTTTGTTGAACTGGTTGTAATCGAGATTTGCATTGCGAATATACTCAATTGAAATATAGTTAAACGTTTATCCTCTTTTTTTTTTCGTGTGTGCGCCGGACGTTTTACGCTGGTTTGGCTCGTAAATATCAAAATCTAAAAGCGACATTTTACACTTGGCTCAGCTCTTAAGTGACAAGTATAAGTTAGGCCACATTGTAAAAACATCAGTCGTTTATACGCCGTCGTCCTCACCTTGTACATATCATCCCATAATCATCACCACTAGAAGTGGCACCGCGGGCCTCCATGGTACGGGCTGCCGCCTTTCCGCGGTGCCAGGGCTCTCCTGAGCCAATAAAGATTACTACTACTACTACTACTATCAAGAATAAATATATGTAGAAGGAAAGACACGGACAGCGAATCTGTGTTTGGCCTGCTTGATTTACTCCTTTCTTAAGATTTTACACCCTACCGTACTCACCTCAGAACGCAGGCAACATTAACTTCGTTTATCCTCCGTTCTATATACATATATAATGATGGCGGACGTTTTTGATGATTGAAAAAATTGTAATCTAAGATTAGAGCTTTCCCAGGACACAAGCCAACCTATAAAGCCGTCCCTATCGTTGTAAGGCTGTCCGGTATTATCTTTTATTTATCCGGGATAGAGGGTACTGATATTGAGAAAGGCTATGTATTGGCGGTTTTCACCGCGTGTTTTGGAACCTACTTTTGAGGGTTCGTCTTTCGATCGCCAGGAGCTGTGAATATAGGATTCGCTCAACAATTGTCTGCTTATTTTGTGGTGAAGGGAAAGGGGGAAGCCAGGAGAGGTTTGGGCTTCCAGTAATAAAAAAGTCGCTACCCAGCGTTTTCTTCTTTTTTTTTTTTTTTTAAACAAAAAGAGGCATACGTAGAAGGAAAGGAGAGTAAATATGATTCTATACAAGTTTGAATGTTCGATGCACTGTAATTAAAAATAAACGGGTGTCTTTGGATCTGGCTCGGTGAAAAAGAAAGAACTCTCAACGAGCAAATGCTGGGTGTCCCCAATGTCATCGAAGTGCGGAGCCGCGATAGCATCGTCTATCAGTGCGCATTGGAAGTTACGACGTCGACTCCGCGCTACAAGTCAGGAATGTCGCCACGCTATCTATTCACTCACATACACAAGTTTAAAAGTTGAATACGCGCCGCTAGTCTTCCGCTCTTTGGAGTTAATTCGGTGATTCTGTATACATAAGCTTGCGTTTCGCTTCTTTTTTATTGTTGTTTTTTTTTTTTGAGGAGCCGCGAATATTTTATTAGCTTAAAGATGGCTGGCGAGCGAACCTGCTTGCAGAGCTATTCCGCTCTAGCTGCAAGGTGTCCTCGATTTCGCCGGAGTCGCCGATAGTTCTCGCGCATCGGCAAGCCAACGCCGCGACACGAGCCGCGACGTCGAAAGTCCACCAAAACTGACGGGACGGATTTGGTCACAGTCGGATGGCTGCAGGCCATTCCACCCGGAAGGGCTCCGGCTCCTGTTTGTTTTTTCCGAGTGTCCGTGGTGCAGCGAGCGTAAGCCCGCACCGTCGTGCCACGGACAGTGAGGGATGATATGATCGATGCGTTTCTGCCACGCTGCAGCCAAGTGGCCTGAACTTCCGGGATATATACGCTGGCTTGTGGAGCGCTGAGCGTAGGCGATAGCATCCGGTTATGCTGATAAGATTGACCTAAGCTTAACAACCCTGGGTCAAAAATTCAGCCAGAAAAAAGAAAAAAAAACGCTAGAAACAACGTTACTACGCAGGCAAGCCGTTTTTTTTATTCCAAATACAAAAAAAAAAATCGAGTCGAAGGCAGAAAGGAGGGACAAGTTGTGTTTGAGTCGTTGTGTTTGCCTCGATCTCTGCCTCCTTTTTCCGTGCTAGTATGCCGAAATAAACGCTGAAGGTGGTACTTGTGTAAATGATGTTGCGGTTGCTGTTAGTCGCATTAGTCTTCCGACGTTTGTATGTCAAAATGGCAAGCGTAATCATTATGTGCTGGTAAAGCAATTTCTATGGAGCTTTTGATTAAGCGATATGTTATGGTTAGAAAGCAAGTTTCGCATAAAATGTGAGCGCGAGATGAACGGCGTTCAGCACGCTTGATTTGTTTTGCGAGTTCGGCACTAATCTTTTATTTACATGTGAAGTAGATAAAAACCTTTCTTTTTCTTTAAATATAGTTTACAAACATTCATTCTATTTTTGTATAAATGTGTACTTTAAGGAACCAGAATTTAATCATTTGTGTTCATTGCTTTACACATACATATTTGTGTGCTTTAGTGTAAGGGCCCTCGAGCTGATCATAAGCAAACAAAAAAAAAATATATATATATATATATATATTGTGACGAAGACCGTCCATTGCTTTTTTATGACCGTTTCCTGGCCGTTCAAAAGCACCGAATGTCCCGCGCTCCTGCGTTCCCGCGCGAGTACGAGCCCCCCGGGGGCCCCAATCTAGATCGGCGATGATGATGATGCAAGAAGATGAATTGAAGCATAGCCTTCTCCTTACTCACAAAGCCTGGCAGTTCGATGACGGAGCCATAGAGTGCCTGGTCGCAAATTTGGAGCGCGAAGATCTGGTAGCACAGAACATTTCTCGAGGAGTCTGATATTCAGTGCACCGCTTTTGCAGCGGCGAGGACCCGAAACATGACTTTCGAAACCGACGAGCGGTAACCCGAGGAACGCGAGAGGCGCGAGCGGACATTCTGTCGCTCGGGAGAAGCGTGTTTCGGCGTCTCGCCGCAGCGGGGCGCCTGTTACGTGGCTATTGTGTGCCGCTCTACCTTTCCACTTTCGGCGACCGTGTCACGTGACGATCTGCCAGGCTTTGTCAGTATAGAGAGGGCTATGATTAAAAACACCGTCCGTTTGATTTGTCACAATATATTAATTGATGCACTGATTGATTGATTGATAAATTGACTGATTGATAGTAATGACTTTAACTGACAGATTTCTCTGTTTTGCTTCTTATTTTGTTTGTTTGAGTCTTTTCCGTAAACTTTAAGGTACGTTACATTATGATAATCTTACCTTCTCATAAAGAAAATCAAGAAATCAATAGCTATGGTGGATTCGTCTCGCGTTACAGATAACCCGACCTCTCCGAACGCACGCTGCGTTGCGTGTGCAAACACAACGTGATGTATCTACACGCGCCGCGGTTTTTCCGAACGCGAGTTGCTTTACGACCGCGATACATCTCCGAGCGTGGTCCTTTGTATCCTTGTTTGATACCTTGGGGTTTATTTTTTTCCGGCCAGACAGGCTGCCGCCGGGTTTCGTATGGGGCTGAATGAACCGCCATACGTGTATGGATGGCCGCTTCGCTAGAACCTCACTTCCGCTTCCCGTCGCACTAGAACGCCACGGCTGAATTTATGCGAGTCGACACGAGGAGCGTCGGCTCGAAAAGAGGGGGAATCCCTTCGGGAATGCAGTTTTCGCTCAAGGCGTGTCGTTGCTGCCATCTTTTCTTCGCCGTCTCTCGGGGTGCTCCGAATCTGTTGCTTTTTGGACGCTCAAGCCCGAAGGCAGTACCCGTTCAAAATTGTCTTCTTCTTTCTTTTTTTTTCCTTTTGCACGATTCACCGTCAGTTTTCAATAACTCGTGGGGGCTGCAGTTTCGACGATGTCATTCCTTTTAAATGCGTTTTTCGGGGGAATGATATCGAGGGAAATGGAGTTGGAGCCCCGTGTCCCGCTACACCCCATTTCACGTAAGGTGCGACCACGGCCGACGCCGTGACCGCAATCAAACAGCGCCAAAAAGTGCATCGTCACGCCGGTCGTCGCCTTTGTGACCTTTGAAAATACCGACTATAAACCAATCACACGCCACAAATGCACCGCTATACGGCGCTTCTTTTGGCAAGCGCGATTGGTTTTGCCGGCAATAACCGACCCACTAAGAAGAAAAAAAAAACGAAACACGCCGTGAGTATGCATTTTTGTCGCCGCTTGGTGGGCGTCACTAAAACCCCTTGGGCCTTGACACTTCCTCTACAAGTCACGAAAACCACTACAAATGACAAAGCACATCCGCTGGAACAAAATTTCGGCATTCAGTTCAAACCTCTGCTATGTGCCGCCATTCGCTTCCTAAAACTTGCACCGTCACGCAGTCGGTGCTTCAAGAAATGTCGCCTCTTGCAGAAAGCTCTTATCTAGGGACTTTAGGCACCACGGAATCCTAGCTCTTATCTAGGGACTTTAGGCACCACGGAACCGTAGCGTCGTCTGCGACCGCACTTCAAGTAAAACGGTGTATAGACCAACTCAACTCGATGACGTCACGCCCCTGCGGTGAGTCTGCTGTCGGTACTGCGCACGCGCGAACGCTTCAGGTTTCTGTGAACGCGCAGTGTCCGCACCCGTTGTGGGCAAACGCGGGTTCGTTTGGAAACGCTGTGTTGCTATGATAGAAGCAACGGAAAACTTCGAAATACAGACTCAATGTAAACGCAATCTCCCAGATCCTCTTGTTTGCGATTCCTTAAATCAGCTGACACCGACGTGTGCGCAGTCGGCGAAACGGAGCCGCACGAGGTTCGGTAGTTGGCGCCGTCTGATCACTGAACAAAATTGGCCCTTAGCGTAAGCCTCGAGTCGTTCTTGGGTATCTTTACATTTCAAGAGCTAGAAGCGCGTGTGTATCTATAGCTACATCAATTACGCCGTGAAGACGTCCCTACAGAATGATACCACCTGGAATCCTCTACTGCGAAATATATAGTCCCGCGAAAGTTCCAGACGTGAAGACCCAGGTTCGAAGCATTGGCGAGCTCGTGACGGCTTAAAACACTGCTAACGACTCGGCGGAAAGAAGGCTCGGCTGTGTAGTACCTAATTACGGTGCCAGAAGACACTAGCCTCACAAGGTCCCGCTAAATGGTTCGTATCATTAATCTCTTAGGAATCAACAATCGTGCGTAGCTACGAAGACGCTTTTATATCATATACCATATGTTGACGTACTGTGCGAGATTTGTTTTTTCGTCCCTGGGCGACGGAAACGGTTTATGAAAATTTATGTGTACTGTCAACTGCCACAGTGGCACAAAAAAGCCGTCTTCACATTTATCAAATTTATACAGCTGCTAGCGTTTTAGTAGCTCCCAGGCGAAAGAGACTGTTCGTATGATTATTTTGTTCTGAAAAACAGCTCATAATTAGATAACAAAGATACATACCAAGGGAGTTGAATAAGAATGGCCAAAGAACACATTCGTGTCTACTTCACCACATGATCCCCGTGGGCAGCAATTCATTGCGATCATCTGCAGCAAACCCAGGGAAACAAGAGTTTCGGAAACTATTTGACACACAATAATAAATAGGCGCTTGGCCACTGATGTGAAAGGAAATGATTCGTTTTCCGGTGTACATTTTTGTGCCTTTGTAAAAACACATTTATCCTCTTCGTCGTTCCCTTATTCTTGTGTAGAGAAAATAGATTGCTGCTTCTTGGACGAACCGTCACTCTAATGCTCGCTATAGCTTAGCGTGAAGTATGAATTGGTTCCGTGACATGCGAATGCTGGCTGTACAAATTCTTCGGCCCATTTTTTTCTAGTAATACGTAATACAATTTTCAAAAGGCATTTACATAATGCCGGAAGCAAAAAGCATACCCTGGAACACATGGATTTGTTCGTTTGACACAGAAACAAACACTCAGCCGTTTTTGGTGGTTATTTAATACTGCGAATCGAGGCAGATCCTCAAAAACAACGTAAAATGAACTTCCCATCATTCCCCACTAAATGAATGTTTAACTTGCTATTTTATTTGTATACTTAATTTCAAAGATGTAGTGCACGTGTTATTTATTTTATTATCATGCACAGTTGTTTGAGCAGTCATTCTACAAACTATGTCCTTGCATTTTTGCAATGAATTGAGGCTGAACTGTTTCTCTCTTGTTTTTCTTCTTGTTTAATTTTTCTCTTTCTTTGATGTTAATTCGTTATTTCTGCGTGCTAAGCGACACAAACAGGTAGCAGGGCCTCGCCAGGCAGAGCAAACCCGCTTTTTGCAGGTTATAAACATATTTTCTGAACGAATAAAAAAAAATATACCAGCCTGTTTGCTATAGGACGTAGCCAACGATAATGGCATCACGATACTACGGCACCGATACTACTGCGGCCGATTCAGCTATCGCAAGAATGGTTGGGCTCCCGACTTCTATCTCATCCTGAGAAGGCATTTCGAGCGTTTTGGTGTCAAATCTAACGGCAAGTAGCCGACACGAGCTCAATGTTTGGGTACCCAGTGGCGGCGTTAAATTTTGGGAGCACTGTACATAAGCCCTTTGTCGTAATTGACCTTTGTAAATTTCCCTTCAGACTTTTTTTTTTGTGATTTTTGACGTTAGTTATTTCATTTGTGTTCACGTCAGTGTTCATTAAGCTATTAAATGCTGTTTAATTCAATTTCCGAAAATTGGCTGTGCCCATCTGTCCGTTCATGCGCTCGGCCGTGCATTCCCTATAGCTTTAGTGGGAAATTGACGCCATGTGACTTCAACATCGATTAAGGTTTCCTGTTAAATGTAGTGGTAAAACTGACGTCAAATGATCTATGTACCAAATCAGTTTCCTCGCTAAATTTAGCCTGGAAATTAATTAAAACGTTGGTCCTCCACACCCGGAAACGATTGTTCAGATTTGTCTTCAGACAAGTCTAAACGATCGCTTTTTTTTGAACCTTCAGATGGTCGTCGTCGCACATATACGGCGGTGAATATACATGTGATAGTTCCCGCCTAAACGCAAAACTGCGTTCACCCCGGGAGGTATTGCTTCTGGTTATGTCATCGGCAAACTACAGAAACCAGGGGTGGCCAAGAGCCGGAGCTAGGCTACCCCTGGTCTCTGTAGTTTGCCGACGACAAGCCAAGCTCCGGCTCGCGTCTCCTTACTAAACCTAACCCCCCTCCCCCACCTTCCTCCTGGTCACACGAGCACGCCCCCCAAAAACGAAATACGAGTTGCGTTTTGGTAGTCTAGTTGGACTGCCTCGGACTCGCATAGATCTGACGTAGTTCAAGTTTCATTTATAGCTCTGGCCAAAAGCTTGCCCCCCCCCCCCCCCCCCCTCCTCCGCCCTATTCTGCCTTTCCTCTTCCAGGCGGCTCTTGGAAGTTTAGTGGTTTTGTAACCACTAAACTTTGCCATGCGAAAAAGCACTAAACTTTGCGGCTCTTAGGCTGCTAGGTCCTCTTACTCTTCACAAACATGAACCGCCACTTGCGTCCCAAGCGAGTTTCGGTCGCTCTGTCTTTGCAAGCCTGTCAAGTTTGCTTAAGGCACCAATGCTAGAAAGCCTGAATGCTGCACGGAAAGCAAAGTAGGAGATTTAGCGAGGGCCACCGCATGTACAATTTGAGGTCTTGGAGGAGGCAAGTCGGTTTACAAGAATACTGCCCAGACCGGTTATAACGAAGTCGGTTTTAACAAAATAGTGGCTACAGTGAAGCGATCACGATTTCTTATTGCACTTTTTCAGTGGATTTGTGTCAGTTTTTAGCGAAGGAAATTGAGCGGCTCCTGCGGATATAGCGAACATAAATTTCGTTCCGCCGCACTTCGCTGCCGCGACCAAGAAGCCACAGAGAACAGGCTGCAGAAGATGTAGGAAAGGCCGCCGGCGGCAGTTTCTGCAACGGTATCTGGTCCCCCCTCCTTATTTGGGAAGCGCCTTTACCACATAGCACGCGGAAAAGCCGTTGTGGCATGCCGATACGGGTGTTCGGAGCGCGAGCGACAACGTTACGGCCGAGATGACGGAGAGAGCCTAGATTTAAGGGAGGGAGCAGTGAGTACGCCTGCATTTGATTGTAGCGAGGCCAGTATGGCGAAGAAACTGAACGGAGAGGCGTACACGTTTGTAGAAAGTGAACGCTTTTCAGTTTTGACTCCTTGCATGCTGCAGCTCGTTTTGCAAACACGGCCCACAAACCACGTGACCAGCATCAAGCAGTTGCCCCATCTCTTAAATCTAGGCCCTCTATAGTGACGACAGAAAGCTTGAGAGCAAACTTGGTGCCGCGCTCGCTTCTTTGTTTGCTTCGTGGTCCGTGTCGGCGTCTGGTCGGTGAGGTCGCTCTTGCGTGAAAGTATACTTCGCTCAAGCACAGATTCCGCTAATCATCGCCACTCAATAGGGAGTTTTCGTAGACCGCGTTGCCCCCTCCGCTAAGCGTTCCGCAACGAAGAAGTTGCTACTGCGCCGGCGCGCCGATAGCCTTGACTGTGGAGTTCCCGCTATCGTAGCGGATTACGGAGGGCCTTGCGGGACGGCGAAAACGATCTACGAAAACTCCCTAATGAGGGAGAGTCCCGGCACCGCCGGCATCTCGACGAAGGAAATCTCCTTCAATCAAAAGCGTGTCATGCTCGACGATGTGCGCATAAACGTAAAGAATTCCGTCCACCATTGACGTCCTCCGCGGGGCCGTCGCAGTGGTCGTCACGATCCGTACGTAGCAGGATGCTTGTTTCAATCGGAGCTTCTCGCAGTTGGCGAGAAGTGGCTCCGAGCCACCATAGGACACGTGCAGGGAAACCTCGACCGCTTTCTGCAGGCTCGATAAACATGTGCCCGTAACTACCCGTGTTACCTTTTAACAGCGAAGCTTTCTGTGGCTACTTTTTGGGAAATCGTCCCCGGCGACAGACCGAGTGTACACCAACAATTTTCAAACTCAGTGATGTATGCCCCACTTTATGCTCGTCTCCATCGCCGCCGCCTCTTTCACGAGTCATGTATATTCCTCGCCATGCGCGGCGTCCCTCTCCCCCCTGACATTGCGCTTGCCGCGCGCTCTTCGGCGACCACCTTTGCGGCGCACTAGAGCCTGTACCGTTATTGGCGCGGCCGCACTATATTAAAACATCGGTGTCTCTACCGAAGCACCAGCTTCGCTGGACTTCCCTCTTCACGGGGTGGAAGGGCTTTCAAATGTTTTCAGGTTATTTGCATGAGTTCACTTATAACGAAGAAGCGGATATAGCGAAGAGATTTCTGAGTCCTGTTGACTTCGTTATAACAGCTCTCGGCAGTATTCGATATTGTCAACAGATATCGCGCTTCTTCGCTCTTTTGGCGTTCACCTAAAGAATGGTTGGTGAGACGTTTCATCGCCCTTTTATGCAGCGGTGCAAAGGTGGGCATTGTTCATTCTTTTTATGAACCGGAAGCTCTCCGGGACGTCGAAGACTGGAGCACCGCCTGGTGGCATTTCTCTCGAAACGGGTTTATAAACCCAGGGTCACGTTGTTTATTCGGGGTGAGAAGCTCGCTGAAGGCGCTTCTGTTGTGCTCAGACCCCGTAACTGATGACGTCGCGACGTGCCGCTCCGCTCCAAACAAACCTTTTATAGGGTCAACGTAATGGACAAATTCATAGGGGCTCGACGTGAGGTTAGACATTGTTTGATAAAAAAGTGAATATTTTTGTAAACGTTGTGTCTTTTCGATATCGATTCATGAAGACGTTTTCTATCGTCTAAGTACCATAAAGCGAGGACTAAAATCCCATAATAAAGTTTCACAGCCGGTTTTGCCTTGCTAGCAGACGACACAATGGCTTCGCGGGTTCAGTTTTACTTTCTGAGGGAGTATGCGACCGCTTTGAATGATGTTGGTCACGATCGACGAAACTTCTATTCTCTGGGTCAAGTTTCTCTAGAAATTTTGGAAGTGAAGTGTGCCCGGCACAGCTTTGATCAACGCTCGAGGTGCGGGAACGCCTTCCCGTGAAGGTTGCTTTCGCAATATTTCAGGAGGTTAAAACACTGCGGAGCCGAATCGACCGAATCACGTATGAGTAGTACGTGAGGTGTATCGGGCTCGAAGTGCAGGCCAGCACATTTTATGAGAATTTCTGTCAGCAGAGTTGCTTCAGTGCGCATCTGCGTTATCCAGCGGACTGTTCATAACTGATATACAGTTTCGCAGTTGGGAACGGATCCACAAGCGTAAAGCAGAAAATAAAGATTTAATCGGTTAACTTGTGACTAGAAAAAAAAAAAAAAAAAAAGATGAGCGTCGACGGTGGCGGCGGCAGCGCGACGATGCGTCGGCGTGACAGCTGGCTGTGAGTCGACAAAGCTGCGCTCGCCTTTTTACCTACTACTCTCGGCATCTCCAACAGTCGACGTAGGATGTTCGTTAGTGAGTTGGGGCGAGATTAATTAGGCAAGGTAATTCTGACCCCCTTATCATTTACACTCTGGATAAGAGTATACTCAAAGCTTTTAGAGGCACCGAGAAGCGTTCCTTCGCAGTCATGCGCGCTTCGGATCTTACTTAAAACTGAAAAATCAGTAGGAGTTTTTCTCATGGTGATGATTACAAGGCAGGTACGAAACAGACACCCATATTGCGAGCCTGAAAAACAAAGTTTCGGGTCTCGATCCGCTCAAATGAAAGTAAAAACAAATACTCCTCTATCACCATGCGCGTCAACTGCAAATTTAGAAAGAGTGCCCAAATCTGCTATGATATCATGTTCTAAACTGATGCTTTTCTCAGTGTATTTTTAGCAGATTTTCATGCGTGTGATGATTTTCGTCAGACAGTATCCAGTATCACAAGTAAACATAATTTGTTTTAAACTTGATTAGGTTTGTTAGGCCTGCCATCTTCCAAATAAATGCAAAATCAAAATGGTATAATTGTGCGAACAATTCAAATTGTTGCTGACGTCATACTTTAGTCATCCTGTGTGCGCTCGTCATGCGCTCGTCGTCTACAACCGCATATCGAGGCATCCCGAGGACCGGAAGTTGCCGTCGCAAATACTTCGGAAACGGTCGATTCTCGAGAAATTTCTGTCGTGGTAAGTGTGAAATCTAGGTTACATTTATGCAGTATTATTTGACGTTTAAATCTCACGCCCGATTTTCGACCGATTCTTTGTTCGGAGAAAAATCCAGTCCCATGAATATTTTCTATTACAACGCCCCTAGCAACGGTTTGTTTGGAGAGGGGACGTCACACTTACTAGGTCAAATTAGAAGCCTGGCACTGCGCGTGCCTGCACCAACAGAGAAAGCTGAAGTATCTTCACTCTGGGTGGTGAATAAATTCATACAGGCGGCGGCACCCAAACTCTCCGCCGTGAATTCATCATACAAAATACGGTCTGCATACAAATTCCAACGCGAGTCACCGCGAGGTCTGTGCTTGGGTTGTCGCATGACAATGAGTTCAAGGAGGAAACTTGGCACTCGGGATTCGAGCCACGAATATTGCGGTGACTCTTGTTTGCAGACTGTCTCTTGTATATTATATGAGCAGTTTGACCCCGGCTTTAAAGATGTGCGGAAGCGGTATCTTAGCTATTATCTCCTTGTGTAGTCAAAAACTACATTCTGTCAGCACCTTATAAACACCAGTATTCCGCCCGTAAACATACGAAAACTAATTTTGAAACAATTATACCGTTCTCAGCAGCCAGTTTGTCTACGTCACCACTGCCGCGATGCGTCGGAGGAACTTCAGTCTTTATGGGCTTTTGCAACGATCTTGCTGGAGCACTGCGCGTGTGGAGCGCGTGCAGGCGCTTGCCCTCACGTGCGCGGCTGTCTGCTTCCCGTAAACTAAACTTCTTGTTGATACTGGTTTTGTTTCGGCTTTTACGGTTTGAATTTTTACGGTTTCGGTTACCAATTAAAAGTTCCTAAAAAGCGCTTTTTTTTCGGTTTCTTCAATAGTTTGTTTTGTTGAAGTGATAAGACAGCCGTTTTATACTAAACGGTTTAAAGTAGTCCCAGATATCCAACAATAACGATAAATAAAAACACGTGGTAGTACTTCTAATTGGTTAAAAGCTTCACACGTTTCTAGCTCCAACAGTTGTTAACTACGTCTATTAACATTTTATAGTTCGATATCCAAGCATACATGTTACCCCCCTCTACTCGGAGACCTTCGCAGTCTATATAATAAAAACAAACATAAACATCCCAGGTATACTGTTCGGCAGCGCTTTCTAACAACCCTGGAAAATCCATTTGCACCTTCTCGTCACAAAAGTTCTCTGCAACCTAAGTTTTATGCTGAAGAGGCTTGGCCACCGTGGGCCTGGCCCACACTGAAGGAGGGAGCGGAAATATAGCCCTCCTCTATTGGCGACGTGAGCGATCGAAAGCGTCGCTGTGGTCGGCCCACAACAATTGGCCGAATGCTGTTAATGACGTCAGCAAAGGATGTCTCTTGGACGGAAATAAGAGGAATGTAAGAACTTCAATTTTGACAGTGTTGGCAGTGTTGCTTTGAGAGCGCTATGATATCAGGCTCCCACCATGCCCATTACAAACACCATCGAACTTGATGCTCACCAGGTAATGACGTCACGAAAGGTAACCAAACGAGATCGCCGCCAAACCATCTCGCCGCTAATACTCTGTTTCACCTTATTAGCGGCGAGATGTTTTAGTGGCGCCCTCCTATGGTTACCTTTCGTGACGTCATTACCTTGCGAACAACAAGTTCGATGGTGTTTGTAAGGAGCATGGCGGAAGCTTGAAGTCATTGCGCTCTTAAAGCAACACTAACAACACCGTCGAAATTACAGTTCTTGCATTCCTCTTGTTTCCGTCGATGAGAAATCCTTTGCTGACGTCATAGTCCGTATTCGGCCAATCGTTGAAGGCCGATCAGAGCGACGCTTTCGATCGCGCACGTCGCCAATAGTGTACCGCCGGAAAAGCTACAAGCGCGAGCTCCTTGCTCTAGGGCACATAACGGCTGCACGAGCTATCTTGCATTAAAGGGGTCATGAAACGATTTTCCTACTTCTTGCTCCTTAGCTTTAATCCTCAACTCAAATGCGAATTGTGAAATCACGTGGTCGTGACATTCCTTCGGCACCGGTGCGATGACTCCTAGCTTCCACCGTGCTTTTTATGCACACCATAGAACTTGTAATTCCCCAGTGACAATAAGTTCCGTCTGGGCACTCACTGGCCACGAACACGAATCCAAATATTCGTCGACGGATTGATTGTTGACGAGCGCATACGTCCGAGTGACGCAGTTCTCGTGTCCAATGCGTGAGCTGGGCTCTGCTGACGTCAGTTTGGCGCCGGTGACGAGCTTTTGGAACCGCGGATGTATCATAGTGAAAAGGCGGAGAACTTTCGAAGGCAAGAAGGTACAAAATAGTCCGCTATATTTTCAAATGTTCGTACCGAAAAGCTGGCTTTTGACTTTCTAGCCTCCTTCTTTTGGCCAACTAAACGATATGCGATTAGTAAAGTCCCAATTTAAAATCATTCATCCCAACCCAAATTCGTTTCATGGGCCCTTTAAGGGCAGCTGACAGCGCTACGAAGTCGCGCTTTTAGACTTTGCTAAGGCACAACATAAGGTGAAACGCAGTGTAATAAAATAACGCCTAGTGAAACAAAGAAATAAAATTAAGCGCTGGGATAGTTAGCGATAGTCCAACATAAACGCAATAGCGCAAAACAAGGAAGACAAAGGTGAGAACGCACAACACACAAAGCTTTAAACATATGTCCTGAGTTGTTCGTTCCTTTCCGTAGTCTTCGTTGTTTTGCGCTGTTGCTCCTACATTGTGCCTGCTATTTCCAAGCAAATGCATGTGGATATAGAAACGCAGGTTTCTCGCTGACCGCGACATTTCAAGATCCTTTCCTCAGGGTCATTCTTGGGAAAAACTCATTTTTTTTATTTTTCGGTTAATATCGGTTAATATGGGTTACAGGTAAAATATGTAGGTTATGGTTATACTGTTACGGTTACGGTTTTTACAAATCTCTAAATAACGGTTTTGTTTCAGTTACGGTTACTGAAAAAGGTTGGTTCGAATTTTTTTCGGTTTCGGTTACGGTTACGGTTTCAATCCCTAATATGTAAATGTTTTTTTTTTTTTTTTTAATTAAGCACTTTGTGCACGTGACAATCCCTTCGCATTCCCGCCGCTTTGGAGTATAGTGCCCTGGCTCTTCCGATGTATACTTCCAGCGCTTTTGAGAATTAAATTTAGAGGAGGAGACCTTATATTTTGTAGGAGGAGCTCTGTAAATTTTCTCTGCTTAAGATTCTGAAGCCGCTGAATGTCGCCGAGGCGGACGCACCAGAATGAAATTGAATGAAAAAAAAAAAAAAAAGATGACAGATATTCGCCTTCAATATTTTCATTTGATGCTTTTAAATTTGGCCAGCTTGCAAGCGATTTTATTGCTCCAGCTAGATAATTAAAAGAAAGAAAAAACATCTGCATTGAAGCTTCTTTTACACTATGAATTTGGAGACAAAACCCGATCACTTTGAAACATGCTTAAAAAAAAAAAGTGAACCTCAAACGTTTAAATAATGCATCTCACGCGTAACAGTAGCTTAGAGATATACGACGCTATCAATTTATGCGTTTGAGTTTCATCGCATATTCGTCTATAAAATGGGCGAAATCGTTGTTATCTAATTACTCAGAGCTACCAAGCAGCTGCAGGTATCGTGTTTACGTTACGAATATAATGTAATAACTTTTGCCCCGCCTACTGGAAAGAGATATCGGTATAACAACTAATCAGCCACAATAGAATCCATCATGTGCGGCTCGTCGTTGAACAACCGAGGGCCCTCCCGCACAAGCGCATACGCACGAAGACTTCGCTCAAAACGTAACACCAAACTATGTTCTGCGGAGCCAAGCGAATCCAAAATCGCGGAAGCCAAACACCACGCCCGGTCTCCGCTTTCCAATCTAACGGGACGTATGCTTTTAGACAGATTGTATCGCACGCTCGAGATAAGCGTTACGGCTGGGTGGTCGGGTGAGTGGGCGGCCACGTACAGCTGTCTTGGGGAGAGTCATGGAGGGCTGACACGCGTGCTTCAGACGGGGCTACGCTAGCGCATTAATTGGGATGGCGGCAGGCGCGTCATACCGGCGTATTAAATGCATCTCTTCTCGGGTAGGCGTCTAACGAGACAGTTGGCGTCACGCGTGAGTGGGCTCGATAACACCCTTTCTGGTGCTACACTCGTTGACAGCTTACTTCTCACGATCACTTCGCAGGCAGTTGGGACGTGGCATTATTCTATAAGAACGCCAACGAACGAATCGCAATGCAGTGATAATGAACATGATAAGCCGTGGCTTCCATTTTGTAAACTGCCATGGGTATAGTTTTCTGTTTCAAACGCACATGTGCGCGCTAATGGCAATGGAAATAAATGTTGCAGTCAACAAAAGTATTTACGAACACAAATATGTAGTAATGGCTCGCTATCTACCCCCCCCCCCCCCCCCCCAAAGCGACAAAAAAAAAAAAAAAGGAATGGAAAGTGTGTTTGGAGATTACAATAACGGATAGTCTAAGAAACGTACAGAAAGATGTGGGAATCCGCCAATAACAATGCGGAGGAACTATTTACAAAGGAAGAAACATAATAATTAAATCCACGCCTTGGATTTCGGATAGTGAATTTCGAGCGAAACCTTATAGTACAGCTCCTTGCATCGGGACCGTCGAGATTTTTTATATTTTTACATATAACAGTATAAGCCATCACACCCGCAAACCTGGGGGAGGGAAAAGGGAGGGGGGCTTTTGGTACGATTCCTTATCATCAAACGATATTGAAAGGAAGAACTTGCGCCGCCTCTTTTCAGCATGTTTTTGAGTGCGTCCCTGGACAACGCTACGAAAAATAATCAAGCTCAAAGAACATCATCATAGTCGGATAGCGCCATCTCAGCAATTGGAACAAGCTCAGTGTCGAGTGTCCTTCTGCGCGATGATTGGACAGTGTTGTGTTTGAGTATTGTTCCAATAAATAGCGCGAGGCGGCGGGCAAAGAAGTGAGCGCGCGCCTGGGATGTGCGAGACGAAACAAGGGCACGGGACATTAAAACCGTTTGGCTCTGGAAGCTACATCGGCTGCACCTCGTCCTGTCTCTTGTCGTAAGCACCGTGGTTGTAAGCCACAACATAATTGGCGACGAGGTATGAAACGTCCATCACGACTGCAACGGGCATCGTAGAAGGAATCCACCGGGCCACGGCAAGAACGAACGAACATGGCAGGGTTGGGAAGGTTCGATCTATTTGTGGAGGATGGTGACGAAGATTTTGAATCTTACGTCGAAAGATTCGAACACTACCTAAAGGCTACAAAGGTAAGCGAAGCCCTAAGGCTCTCTGCTTTTGTCACCGCAATTGGCCAGAAACCGTACAAGACTCTTAAGACTTTACTCCATCCGGTCAAACCAGAAGAGAAAAGCTGGGAGGAGTTGGTGGCGGTTCTGAAAGGTCATTACGCTCCGAGGCCGATGGTGATAGCAGAGCGGTTTAAGTTTAACCGTCGCTACCAAAAGGAAGAGGAGACGGTAGCCACTTTTTCAGTGGAGCTGAAAAGGTTCGCGTCGACTTGCGAGTTCGGCAGTTTCTTGGATGATGCTTTGCGCGACAGGTTCGTCGCGGGATTAAAAGACAAGAAAACACAGTCCGACTTGTTGAAGAAGACGACGTTGACGTTTGGTGCCGCGTGTGACATTGCTAAAAGCATCGAGCTCGCGCGCAAGGAAACCATCACGTTTCAGCCTACTGCAGGTCGTCAAGGGTCGTCTAGACAACGAGAAGACGACGACGTGAACGCGGTTCGGCAACAGAAAAGGGAACCGTGGCGCAAGTCAAATAAGGGTCCACGAGCTTCCACGACTAAACAGACATCCGGTCATACGGGAGACACCACGTCTTCATGTTCCTACTGCGGACAGGTACACACTGGACAGCCCTGCAAGTACCGCAAGTACAAGTGTCATGTCTGTAAAAAGGTCGGACACATGGCAAAAGTTTGTAGGTTCGAAACAGACTCCGTTAAACACGTCGCAAGTGAGGGAGCTGATGATATGCAGCTTTACACAGTGTACGCGTGTGAAACGGGAAGGCGTAACTATGAAGTAGATGTTAAAGTAGCCGACAAGCTCGTAAGAATGCAGATAGACACTGGAGCGTCCGTGTCGGTAGTGCCAGAATCGTGGTGTGAGAAATACTGGGCAAACATTCCCAAGGAGCCATGCAACCTTAAATTGTGAACGTAGGGGGGGAATTTTCTCACGGTGACTGGGAAGTTGTCAGTACCAGTCGAGCACAATGGACAGAGAAAGACACTTCCTCTTATAGTAGTTAAGGCACCAGGGGGCAACGTAACCCCGCCGCTTGGTCGAGACTGGCTAGAAGAGCTGAGGCTAGACTGGTCATGCGTAAACAGCGTAAGAGAAGGAAAGGAAGCAAGGCCCTTTGAGAAGTACGCGGAACTTTTTGGAGAAGGTGTGGGTTTGATAAAGGGACAACAGGTCAAACTGGTTTTGAAGGAACAAAGCACACCTGTCTACTGCAAACCGCGACCTGTGCCCTATGCGCTAAGAGAAGCTGTAGAACAGGAAATTCAATCTTTAGTAACAAAAGGAATATTGGTACCAGTGTTGCAAAGTGAGTGGGCGACACCTTTGGTAGTGGTACCTAAACCAAACAAACAGGTCCGGTTGTGTGGAGATTACAAAGTTACCTTAAACCCAGTCTGTCGGACGGATCACTACCCTCTCCCGCTCATGGAAGATTTGTTCGTTTTACTGAGTGGTTGTAAGTACTTAACTGTACTTGATCTGTCTACAGCCTACCAGCAGCTGGAATTGCATCCGGAGTCACAAGATTTGGTCACTGTGAACACACACCTTGGCTTGTTTAAGTCCACGAGATTGCCTTACGGCATCACTAGTGGTCCTGCAAATTTTCAGTCCGTCATGGACAAAGTACTAGAAGGGCTGAGAAATGTCGCGTGCTATCTAGACGATGTACTAATAGCGGGCGAAACTTATGAGGACTGCTATAAAAAAGTGGAAAGCGTGCTGGCACGGTTCAGCCAACAAAGCATCAGACTAATAAAGAAAGAAAAATGTCGATTTTTTCAGACGTCTGTTCATTATTTGGGACATGTGATAGATCAACATGGGGTTCGACCATCGGAAGAGAAAGTAAAGGCCATACGGGAGGCCCCATGCCCCAAAAATGGATCAGAACTGCGCGCCTACTTGGGCATGATCAACTTTTATGGCAAGTTTGTGCTGAACATGTCAACCGAGCTGAAGCCGTTGTATGACTTATTACAGAAGGGCACAAAATGGCGTTGGTCAAGGGCAGAAGACAACGCATTCAACAGAAGTAAGGGGTGGCTTACGCATGAAAACGTCTTAACGTTCTATGACCCAAAAAAGGAATCGGGGCTTGTATGTGACGCTTCAGCATACGGAGTGGGAGCGGTTCTTTTTCAGAGTTGGGAATGATGAGAAACCGATTGCTTATGCATCACGAACTCTGAGCAAGGCTGAAAAGGGTTACGCCCAAATTGAAAAAAGAGGCCCTAGCAGTTGTTTTTGGGTTGAAAAAGTTTCACAAGTATCTGTATGGCAGAAATTTCAGCATCCATTCGGATCACCAGCCGTTGGCAGGGCTGTTAGGCCATGAAAAACACATTCCGGCGATGTCAGCAGCCAGGATGCAGAGGTGGGCTCTCTTACTTGCTGCCTACAGTTACAAGTGGGTTTATCGGAAGGGTAGCCAGATTCAGAATGCTGATGCGCTGTCACGTCTGCCTTTGCCTAACGTGAACGATAGCTCAGACTACGTCAGTTTCTTTTCGGCGGTGGATGAAGTGCCATTGTCAGCTCGTGAAATTAGGAGAGAAACTGAAAAGGATAGTGTGATGAAAAGAGTGTTGTTTTTCACACTGAACAGATGGCCTTCACATGTGGACAATGAGGCATTGCAACCGTACTTTATGCGCCTTCACGAATTGTCGGTTGACCAAGGGTGTGTAACATGGGGAAATCGAGTGATCATTCCCGAAGTGTTTAGGGAAAAAGTGTTGTCCCTGTTGCACGAGGGACATCCAGGCACCAACAGAATGAAAATGCTATCACGTAGTCACGTGTGGTGGCCTTTGATAACATATGATGTCGAAAACACTGTCAAAAACTGTAGTACTTGTCAACTAACGCAGAACGCGCCACCACGTGTTCCATTATTAACGTGGGGTTGGCCAACGCGCAGATGGCAAAGGGTGCATCTTGATTTTGCATACCGGGATCAGAACTGGTTTTTGATTCTCGTAGATGCTCATTCAAAGTGGGTAGAGGTGTTTCTAATGAGTTCCACTACGACAAAATGTACTATCAAAAGATTGCGAAGTGTCTTCGCCGCGTTTGGACTACCAGAAGAGGTAGTGACAGACAATGGACCCCAGTTTGTGGCGACAGAGTTCGTAGAGTTTCTGTCGATGAATGGGGTACGCCACACGAAAAGTCCTCCGTACCATCCCGCCTCAAATTGAAGCGCGGAACGGTGTGTGCAAACCGTCAAGCGGGACCTCCTGAGGCAGGTAATCGACGAGCAACGGACAGGTGTACCGAAATCGATGCAACATCGAGTCGACCAGTTCTTGTTTGCATACAGAAATACCCCAACTGGTACGACCGACAAAACTCCAGCCGAGCTGTTTCTCTCTTGGAAGCCTAGGACCCGTCTGAGCCTCCTTCATCCTGAAATGAAGAGACGCATGAGAGATCGCCAGCAACAAATGAAGACAGCCGCCGACATGAGAAGAGGCTCTTGGCGAACTTTTCAAGAAGGCGACCAAGTCCTCGTCCGGGGATCACGTCCTACAGATCCTGCATGGTTGGTGGGACGTGTTGTGAAGAAAGTAAGTGCATCAACCTACGTCGTGATAGTGCAAGATCAGCATCGGTATGTGCACGTGGATGATGTCCGTCCGAGACACTTCGAAGATTCGTCTGCACAGAGAAGAAATGTCGACACTCAGGCTGCAACACCACGAAGGGCGTCCGGTGGTTCTCGAGACAACATGACAGAGCCTGCTGCCCTCGATATGGAGCCTGTTTCCGAGATAGCGGTACCGACCACACCAGTGCTTCGAAGTAGCATACGACAACGTAGGCCACCGGACAGGTATTCTTGTGTAAGTCAGCCAAAACATTGATGGGGAAGGATGGTTGTGTTTGAGTATTGTTCCAATAAATAGCGCGAGGCGGCGGGCAAAGAAGTGAGCGCGCGCCTGGGATGTGCGAGACGAAACGAGGGCACGAGACATTAAACCGTTTGGCTCGGGAAGCTACATCGGCTGCACCTCGTCCTGTCTCTTGTCGTAAGCACCGTGGTTGTAAGCCACAACAGACAGGAGGCCTAACCAGATGATGACGCCGCCCTCGCGAACAATCTTCCTTCTTGACAGTCTCGATTCGATGACGTCAGTATTTTAGGCTTGACTTTTTTAGGGGGTGTTTGTCTAGAGCGGTATTCGGCATTTGAAAACGATTTTCTAAATTTTATTCTTACCTGGTGAATCCCAGACGCTAAACAAAGCGCGCGTGTGGTAGTGGGTGGCCACTGCAGTGACGAACACGCACAACGGATCCAAAGTTAATATCGGAGAGGCGCGCACTTGAAACAGTTCCGGGTCAAAAAAAAAAAAACAAAAAAAAGAAACGACGATCAATCGTGAGCGCGACCTTTGCTTCGCCAAGTCCATACGAATCCTCGCGTTTCTCTTGATTTGAGTCTCCGAATTTAGTCGACTCGACGGAGAGATTAAGTAGTTCGGCGGAATCCATCTCTGCTTCGCTCCGGCTGCGTAGGCCGCCAATGAGAACCAAACTTCAGGCAGCGGCCATCGATCAAACGATGGCGGCGTTCCTTCCATCTGAAGATCGTTAGCGAGAATCAACCTTTGCACTGATTACAGCGGGCTCGGCCCCCGCGCCACCAGACGGCAGCAGCCCTATTTGCGGCTGCTCCTGTAATCAATGATTTCTCTCACTATATCCCCCTTACGCTTTAAGAAATCTGCGGCATATATTTGCCGTAAAGCACTTGCGAGATCCAATCGGTGCGACATACTATGTGTACTCGGCAAATTATCAGACTTAAAATATGTTCAAACCTAAACAAAAAGTCTATTGCACTAAGCGTGGTGAAACGTAATGCTTAGTGCCCCAGGACAGACTGTTCGTTACATCCCAATTGAAATTCAAATAATAAAATATTTATTTTTCAAGACTTAAAAACAAAACAAATACCTCCCGAACAATCAAAAAATCTCCTAAAGGGGTGTTCACACGAGGGAGATATCCCGGGGATTTCTCCACGGCACGCGCATCCAGCGACAGCGACGAAAACGTCAGACTTTGCGATGTGCAAAAGCCTCGCGTTTTAGTCTCGGGATGCGCGCGCGCCGAGACTCGTGTGAACACCCCTCTAAAGCAGCTTGACGCGCTCTGGGAGCCCATTACAGGGGCAGCAGCTCCTAAAAACAAAAAAAAATAAAAAACAACGAGAAACATTTTGGCACCCATTATGCATCAGTACAACAACACAGGATTGAAAACAAATGTGTATATATAACAAAAATATAAACACAAAATACATGTAAAAATACTCAACAACATAGATGAAACGTGAGCAAAAACCTACAGTAAAGTAGTTATTTGGGCCAGTTGGTTTATTGCAAAGGGGGGAAAAAACCGCGCCGAAAAATGCAGGGGTTAAGACGAAGGGAAACAGGACAAGGCGCAGTATCAACTGAAGTTGATTGGACATAACGTGCTAATATAGCAACCAGAAATGCAATATCTTTACGGTTATTTCCTGAGCGCGCGTTTCAGAAATTCTAACTCATACAATATTAAGGATAAGGACGTGTTCACGTATGCATTTATTCTGCCTTTTCCTAATTTCAAATGCCTCCTGCAATTCTCTCGACACTTCCTTTGTACCTAGCCAAAATTTGTCTCTTTCGATAAAAATCCATTTATTTCTCACTGTCGGAATGTTGTAATGAATGGATTGAAAAAAAAATGTGCTGTATCAAAATACCAGCCTTTTTTTTTTTCGTGAGACGCGTATTGATGATTCTTTCGTATGTAATTATTTTGGAATTCGAAAATAAGAAACCTGTAGTCGACAACGAAATAGGGACGAAGCAGACGATATTCATACATGTTTTCGGTACGAATTACTTTTTATCTATAAAAAAAGATTCTGAATGCTAAACCTAGAAAACATTTTTAATATAACGCACCATTTTTTTTTTTCAAGAAGGAAATTGTTTTAAGGTTTTGTTTTCGTACAGTTTTTGCCCAAACCAGATGGCGGCGTTATCCGCCCGGTAATTCGCGGAGCTTCATTCGTAGATTGCATCAATTGGCTCTTTCAACAGCTTTGCGGAAAAATAGACGCCAGCGATTTCTTAGAATGTCGTGTGACCCTGCATAGTCGCCGACAGTCGAAGAAATCCGAGGCGTGGTGAACCCCGGGCATCTCATTACCGGTCCGCAGCCAATCAGATTGCACCATTCTACAACGAGAACGTCGAAGGACCAATCACGAAGCCGAAAACAAAACAAACCACCCCCCACTTTTCTTTTTCTTTTTTTAATTTCGGTGACTACATGGGTTGATACGTCCGGCTGTCTGTAGGTATATTAGTTTCTCGGAATCACAGAGAGTTTTAAGAAATCTGGAAAGACTACGCGGAGGAGAAGTCGTCTGCTTCTTGCACAGGAGTGGCGGTGACGTCAGAACGACCCCGAGCTCTGATTGGCTGATCGATGCATCTACCCACTATTTTTGTTCAATCAGCTTTAAGAGCAGACGACTTTCTCTCCGTATACCTTCCCGTAAAGCAACAAAAAAAACAGCCCCACAAAAAAGAAAAAATATTAACTCCATTTTTCTGTTTTACTAAAGCCAAATGAACGTCTCGATAGCCGTCGACAACAGAGTGATTTTTGTTAAAACGCCGTATCTCAATTTTGGTGCGTGCAAAAATGTATATTGACAAAATCATTTCACCACCTGCCGCATGTTTATGGTTAATGACGGGGTCGTAGACTGCCAGACAAAGTTTCTGAGTTATTTTTTTCCTTTTTTTTTTATCTGTGCGGTATTTATTTGTGTCAAAGTGTACACTCTAAGGCAAGTATCTCTAAACGTTTTACCCAAGGTGCCGTATATATGAGACCTGTTGATGTCTTGAGGGCCGGAATATAACTAAGAAATAAATCAATATTCCTAGATAAGCATTTAGATAAAAAAGTAAAATGTAGCGTATAAAAACAATCTAAGGCGGATGAATGCATATACTTTATTTATAAAGTAAATATTTTATTTATGACATTACAGCATAATTGGGACGCAGAAAACTCACCAGGCATAATATAAAAAGCCTAAAAACTTCGGCATCTCGGATCCAGAACTCTGTTGTTGTTGTTTTTTATTTGGGGGGGGGGGGGGGGGGGGTGAAGGGGGGGGAGGCGGAAAATTTGGGAGGACACTATACTCCCATTCTTTCTTGTGCGTCCACCCATGTCCGGGAAGGGGGAAGGGAGGGGGGGGGGGGGAAGCGGCCGCCCCCATACCCCCCCCCCCCCCTCCTTGGATTTGCCCATGGCATTTCGACACAGGGCAGAAGACTAACGAGTGTGATAGAAGCGATGCTGACGACACGCAATTGATACAACACGGGACACTGAACAGAATACACACTGGGACGCGAAGGAATTTTAACATACGTACTATCGTGAACACTGTTAGCTATAACACGGCAGCGGCGGCCGTCCCGTACCCCCAGCGCCACATAGCGGGGGCCGTCCAAAACTCCGCGCATGCGCCGTGTGGCGGACTCGCTCTTGCCGCCTGCGAGCACACCATCGCTTTGTCGTCTGCTAGACACAGAGCAGACGATGCCACAGCGCTCGTCAATTTTCGCTGAACACGGTTCAGCGAACCACTGAACCACTGCGTAAGAGGTGCCCACGGTTGACTCCCTGACTCCGCTGGCTAAGGATAATCATCGCCACTAAATGTACTAATATCACGGTAGATTACAATATTTTATGGGACAGAATTGCAGTTATACTCCGTTTCACTTTAGGTCCAAGCGCAGCGGACGCTACGAGACGATAGGGCCAACCAAACAGCAACAAAAGCGCACTTTTTGTACCTAATGTGGTCCCCCGGTGATGCACTCCGTGACGTTGCGCCTTTGCCGCTAGTTGATTGGCTCTGTCGTTTCGTAGCGTATGCTGCGCTCGAACTGAAGGTGAAACGGAGTATAACATTCCATTTCTGTATCACACCTGCTGCGCTCATATTGGGTTTGCGAACGCATATTGTTAAAGATGCATTGCGCAAGCCTGTTTCTGAAAAAGCAAAAGAACAAAAAAACAAAAAAGGAAAACAAAGAAAAAAAAACGTTGACAGGGTTAATGCCTTAATGACTTTGCAATCTGCCCCAATAAAAATCCCCGGTAGAAAATGAGTTTCAGACCAGTGCGCTATGGCGAGGGGACAAGACGAGCAGCGCTGTGGCATCGCCTGCTCTGCGCCTAGCAGACGACAAAGCGAGGGTGTGCTCGCAAACGGGAAGAGCGAGTCCGTCACACGACGTATGCGAGGAGTTTCGGACGGCGCCTGCTACGCGGCGCTGGGGGTACGGGACGGCCGCCGCTGCAGTGTTATAGCTAACAGTGTCCACGATAGTACGTTGTTCCGCATATAGAAAAACAGAGGTCTAGCATTGTAACGCTGGTGATGACAAGTTAATTAATAATATGACGACAGTACACGCCTTTTAATAGACAGTTTTCTATTTTTTTTTTTTATTGCGTATAACTTTGTCTACGCGGTTGGTGCGCGTTACGGCGCCGTTTCTTTAAGCGCGCCTAATTTTTGTGTTGGTAACAGTGGGCCTGCTTGCTGGAAGTGGGCCTTGGGCAGGGCTTTACTGGAACGACTGGGGCCAGCCGCGGGCCGGTCGGAAGTTCTCCGCGGGGTAATGTTTGGGAACCCCTGCTCTAAAGGCATCTGCATTTTCTTTTTTTTTTTTTTTTACTTTTTCGCAAAGCGCTTGGAAGGCCTCGGCAAACGACGGAGGAAATATATATATATATATATATATATATATATATATATAGAGAGAGAGAGAGAGAGAGAGAGAGAAATATACAGAGAGATATAGATGTAGAGGGATAGAGAAAGGGAGAGATAGAGATGGAGAGAGAGAGAGAGAGCGAGCGAGAGAGAGAAAGTGAGATAGTTATAGAGAGACATAGAGAGAAAGATAGAGGCAGAGATAGAGAAACAGAGAAAGATATATATATATATATATATAGAGAGAGACAGAGAGATCAAGGAAAGAGCCTGCGCTTTAACAACGAGCATGTTATAATGCCCCGCTCAGTATCGCAGCTCAAGACTATTTTTTTTAGTCTGCCAGTCACCAAAGGCGGAATAAATCTGCGCAACCATCACGCAAAAAAAAAAAAAAACAGTCTTTGCTGCAGACAGGGTGACAGAGCAATCTGCAGTCACGCCCTAAGCATGTCCTAAACATGATTGCCTCCTACATGTGCATGCTTGGAACATGCATGCACACTGTTTTCATGTGAGCGATGAGACAGGACACGCGAGAAATAAACGGGCCTCCGACAGTGTCGGCCGAGCGTCTTTTGTTTGGTGTATTCCACATGTGAACACTGCTTATAGGTGACCCCATTATTTGACCATGCTCATAAATCTGGAAAAAACAAGGTTTTTTTAGCTCGTTGTAATTTCAACACTCTCATCTCTTTCTATCTTTTGTTTTGTTTTCTTTTTCTCTTTCAAATGTTTTTCTACGTATGTTTTTTTTTTCGCGCGTCGCAACGGCATTCGCTTTGCTCCCCCAAACCACCTCACGCTTCGGAGAAACAAGCCACGGCGCGACCTCGTCGAGCGAAGCAAATTTCCTCGGCCTACCCTATACCCCGTTCAACCCACCGGTACCTGACAGTGCGGTGAGAGAGGTACTCGCTCGCCTGAGCAATCAGCCGCCTGCCTTTCATCACCCGACCCCGACTCACATCGCCCAAGTACGGACGGAAGCGTGATCACGCGACTAAAGATAAACGCACGAGTGGTTCCAAAAGAAACACACAAACAAAACAAACACGTCTAGCTTCCATCGCGCTGCCAGCTTGGGGAAAGGGGGGCTGACCGGAGTAAAAGACGCTGTCATGTCAAGACGTCCGGCCACGGGACCTCCTACGTAAACCCGGCACGTTTTCAGCTCACTTCCTCTTTTTTGGCCGAAGCCTACAAAGAAGAAAGAAAGCGGACAAAATAAAGAAACGCGAAGGAGTGTTCACACACAGAAGCGAACGAGGAGGGTGTCGTTTATCAAGGAGGGACGTGCAAGACCTCGGCGGACCCGGGCCCACGGTCGCTCGGATTCCTGTCTATAGCCCCCGGGCGCTTTCTGGGCCGGCGACGGGCGTGCGACGCTGCTCACGGACCTCGGTCTTTGCAGCTTCCTGAATGTCAAGAAGACAGGTCCCCGTGTGCCCGGGGCTTCCGAGTCTCGTCCGAGCGACCCGTCCCTTTTGGCCATTCTTTGGGTGCCTCTGGACAAAGCATCCTGTCATTCGATTTCGGCCTGCGCAAGCTTGGCATGCGCCGCCGCGTTGTCTCGGCAGGAGGAAATAATGTGGGCCAACGGTTAGCGTGGTTCCGAGATTCAAGTTACACGGCAGGCTCAGTCGGTGTTAGGCCGACGGTAGAGTTAGGCATTTGCAACAAAGATTTAACTTTACTAACATTTCCACCGAACGGTATTCAAGAGGGGATGAAACAACTTTTGTATTAAAAAAAAACCCAATGAAATGAAGAAATAAAATGTTTAGATGGGCCACATATCTTTTTAAGAACTGTGAATACCAAAATTTAAAAAAAAATTATCTCCTTCGTGCTTTTTAGAAAAAAAAAATCTTTCTTTTTTGAGTTTCTCTAAGTAAAAGACATTTACTAAACATTGACACCACAACCAAAATTATTATAAACAACGAAATTCCCGACGTTGTAAGTACCAAGGAGGGCACAAAACCTCACAAAATTTGTTTTTATGAAAACTGTTAGGGTTTCGATTCCTCGTCAGTTTTTTTCGTAAGCAGACTGTAAACTATCTATATGTGTTGTAAACTATCTATATGTGTTGTATGCGTCTTAGAGAGCTTGACATTTGTAACTTATAACAGACTTTTTTTTTCTGCGTTGCCAGTTGCAGAAGAAAGTCGCAAGTAACAAGCAGCGTTGATTCCCTCTACTTGAAGCAAGAGCAAGTTTGTCACGTGATCTGGAGCCAATTATATGCCACCAATGTTTGTCATAGCCAGGCACTAGCGCTGACAAAGCCAGGACCACGGCTCCCAGGACTATATCCCCTTGATGCGTCTGTTTTGCAAATAGCGTCAAATGCGCCAGTGCGCGGGACCCATGCCTTCAGCGGCCCTTGGAAGCAAATGGCGGCGCAGCACTGAAATGAGCGGCCCTTGAAAGGGAGTGGCGGCGGAGCATTCGCTCGTGGCGCCTGCCTCGCGAGTTGCTACAACAGTGGTTGGCAGTATTTGGTGGGAAACGCCAAGCGTAGACTTTATTTTAGAGGCTTTAGCCGGCGCCACCGTGGCCAGCCCATGTCCTGAGCTCCACACGTTGTTATGATTCAGCTGTTCCCTTCATCGTAGCAAACCATTTCTTTAGCAATCATGGTTCCAGAGTTTCTGGCATGAAAACGCATGTTCGCGTTATTAAATTCGCGAGTGACCATGGCATGCTTTCAAGCGAGATCTCGTGAGAGCCCTCAAGGTGTGCACGAGCGTTCGCTGCCCGAAAATCTCGAACCGGTGATGTCCTAAAAGGTGGATTGGGCACCAGCACGGTGGAAGGCATGAAGAACCAGAATCGTATATGTAGAGAGTTTGGCCATTCGCTGGGCAGTATAGGAGACAAATGAGGTCATTGCCTGAAAGCGGGCTGGGCGTGTTCCAGGGCGTTTTCACAAATTCGACTGTGGCCAACCAGAAGCTGGAAATATTTACCTGGCGGTGTTCGCGAGAAACGAAATTAATAAGCGCATAAGAGTAACTCTCGGTGACTGAAAATATTTCGCACGTAATGTTTCAATCACGGTCGTCCAGAATCATGGTGGAAGGGCGGAACTAGCGAAACGATCGACATAATCCATACGCCAGGCACCGAGGGGCGGGAATCTGCCGTCCGAGCGGTCACGGTCTGTCCGAGCAAAACAGAGTTCATGCGGCACATTGGTTTCTTATATCTTTCATCATGATCATAATCGAAACATTACGTACACTATTTTTTCAACCTTGATGGGTTACTACATTGAACCTTTACGTGCTTATTAAAGCCATATACCTATTATTCAAAGTGTGTCTCGCTACCACCGCTAAGGAATTCTTTTCGGCTTCTGGTTGGTCAAAAGATCGTTGACGAAACTCTCTCTGTACACGGCTCTGCGAGTCACTACCCGAATGCGTGTCGAGGCATCCGAGGTCACGACCCAAATCAAATGCTCACACCGTGATCGTGTCCACTGTTCGAGCCGCTTTTAACCTTAAAATCACATGGCGACAAAAAGGAAAAAGAAGAAAAAAAGGTTTAAGTTTATATGGGTTTCACTAGTACCAGTGAGCTTTAGTAAAATTAGAAACATTCCTTGTCAATATTGCTGCACGATCCTTTTTGATGGGATCGGAAAGTTAGCACACGATCCTGAATAAAAACGTCGAGCGTGTCTATAGATCAGTTTTGTTGCGATTGTTCTTGGGGTGGACTAAGCAGTCGGCATAAGTGGTGATAATCTGGAAAATACAAAATAATAAACCCCCACAGTCTAAATTCTTTCAGCTAAATTCCTGGTAGAACAGAGAGCTAGAAAATTCTGCCTAAATATACAAGAATCCCATTTTAATTGTGTGTTCGGAAAAGGATTAGTACTGAAAAATGCAATGTGCGAAATCTAGTGTTTTTCCCCCTCCCATTTACGGAGTTTTTTTTTTTTTTTTTTTAAGCAAAACTAACCTACGCATCGCAGAACGGGCATTCTTCAACCAAATGTCGCGCTATAGGTTCGAATAAAATCTAAATCAAAGGTTATATATGATTTTATGAAACTTTGAACGGTAAAATGGAACCCGCTTTTACCTGTCTTCGGTAACTGGCGCCGTTCGGCTTCATATAGTATTCGAGAAGGTCCGCCAACCCCCATTTTCCTTACCAAAAATTAAAAAAAAAGATCACTCATAATTTCTGACCTAGTTAAGGGTTAGTCCTGAACCTTTGGCATCTGGCTGGAACCGCTAGCACCAGATTTGGGAGAAAAAACAAGCTCTCGCTAATGCGTAGCTTTTTTTTTTTTTTTTGAGCTTGGCGTTTTTTGATAACTACATTCAAAGAAGCTGCCTTTACACTGAGTAAGTGAAACGCCACGCTAATCAAGCCTAAGCACACTAATTTGTTTATTTTTAGTTTTGTTTTATCAAATTTCGGGTTTTTTGCCACACGCTGGAATTGTTTTGTCATTCGCCGTGATTGGCACTCCGTTTTCCGTAAAAAAAAAGTTCACGGACCTTTCCAATTTTACCGTAGCTATTTAAGATAAACCTTTTGCGAAATTTCGAAAGGTTGCAGAGATTATGCGCGGCCGCCATTAGTTAGTTGTGCACTGTGAGCACGCTTTGGACACTTCGTCAAGCGTTCGGAGTGTACACGAACTGAAACGCATTCCACACGAGTGCTGTGTCGGTGCTCGGCGCGAACTCGGAACCAATCACGGCCGCTTCCTCACGCCGGAAGCGACGAGACCGACTATAGACATTTTCCACAGGAGCGCCGCCATCTTGAGTTGTCGTCACTTCCGGTATGGGCAACGACAAAATAGTAAAACGTTTCAACCTGTAACTAGCAAAAAATAGAGGGGAGCCAAAACGAGAATGTGTGACGGTTAATCTTATACCCTAAATGTCTTCTATTGGCGTGGTGACGGCAAAGTAATGTTTTCGCCCATACTGGAAGTGAGTACAATTCAAGATGGCGGCGCCCTTGCGGAAAAGGTCTATAGATGTTGACAACTCACGAAGATATAGGGCAAGGGAAATAAAGGAGGGAGAGGAGGAAATGGACGCAACGCTGGCGAGGGGAGGAGGAAAACCTCTCCCATCGTCATTATTTTGTCCGCTTCCTCGTTTCTCACCATCCTTTTCCTCGACCTAGCTTCTTGACCTGCAACACACTATAATAAGGGTTGCGCATAATCTACGTGAGAAAACATGATTGCACGTTAAGAAAAGGACAGAGGAAAAACAGACACCACAGAGCGCTCTGTGGTTTCTGTTCTTCCTCTGTCCTTGTGTTCAAGAGCAATCATGTTTTCTCACGTACAATAGCAGCTCGCCCAACAATCAGCACTTGTCGAAAATTTATGCGTCATTTTACAAATTCGGAAAAGGGTATATTAAAAAAAAAAAAAAGAAAAGATCGAGATACACCTAAGCATTTCTAATGAGTTGTGAGTGCGAAAGCATGCAAGCCGCTTGTCCGCTCCCTTTTTCGTTTGCTGCGTACTTTTCGTCGCCGGTCAGCGCGTCTGCTCCCCTGGGCAAGGTGACCTTGGACGCTTCGTGTTAACAGCGCGCTGATGGACAAGCAGTGCCATGGAGTGAGCGGTCGAGGAAACTGACGAGCGTAGCGGCGAATGGGAGCCCCGTTGACGCGCCATAGCCAATGGAACCGAAGGAAACTAGGTGCCGTTTTCGCGCTTCAGACTGATGACGTCAGCTCGCTGCATGAGACCAGTTAATACTTTCGCATTAAAAACACGGGGCGTTGCTTATTCTGTTTATGCATCTTTAATTAGTCTCTCGAGTTGTGTGAGCAGCTAAATGCTGCTCTTTCATTGGCTAAGGAGCGCTAATAAGGACGTCAGGGACGTCATGCTCAGATTTTCTTAGGTGGCGGTCGCAGTGCTTATTCATTAAAAAAAAAGACAGTCTGCATAAAGATTCAAACGCGAGTCACCGCAAGATCCGTGCTTCGAATGCCGCATGGCAATGAGCTCAGGGAGAATACTTCGCACGAGGGGTTCGAACCACGGATATTCCGGTGAGTCGTGTTTGCACACTTTTTTCTATGATGTATGAGCAGTGTGACCCCGTTTTTATGCGGAGCACAATGTCGTCTGCTTAATTTGCAAAGATTGTGGTAACGTCAGATAGACGCCGAGCTCCGAGTGGTTCTGAAGGAAGTATAGTGGGTAGACCTCGAGGCAGTTTGCTTTGAGGTCTAACCACTATCCTTAAATCAGAGCCAATCAGTGCTCGGCGTGTATCTGACGTAACCACAACTCCTGCGCAAGAAACAGACGACTTGCTGTCTGCATACCACATTTTCACTGGCGTTCGAATCACATCCAATGTGCGTGAAACTGTGCTGAATCATTAAGCGTCCGTGTTCGCATGCCGCTTCGCGAATGTGATTTAATCGCACGTGTGACCCCGTCATTTAAAAGGTGACTCTCTTGGCGACGTGACCGACCAAAAGCGCCGCGGTGGCCGGCCGGCCGCGATAGGCCGAATGCTGACTATGACGGCAACAACTAATTTCTCATCGAGTGCAGTAAAAGTAATTTAAGAACTCCAAGTTTTGGCAGGGTTGGTTTCAGAACGCAACGATTTGACGCTTCCACCGTGCTCCTTACAAGCGCCGTCCTACTTGTTGTTGGCAAGGTAGTGACGTCAGAAGGGGGAACCGTAGGTAGGCACCACCAAAACACCTCGCGTCCAAACGGTGAAGAAGCAGGCCTCGGCTCTATCTTCGTTAGCACCATGCGCGTTCTGAACCGGAGTTTCGAAAAAGAAAAACGTACTTAAAACAAGGAGTCTACCATAGACCGCCCCTCACTCAAAACGCGCGTTCCGGTAGATGCAACGTGTGCTCCGAGGCACAGCTACACTAACGGCGAAAGATGCGGTCACGGTTGCGAAAAACCAGCGAAGTATTAAAAAAGAAAAAAGAAAGCCGCACGCGTTATTAGAGGCCGTTAAAAGAAGGAGTCGTAACACATCCACGTAGCGAGAACCTGGGTTTTTACGCACGGCAAACACTGCGCCGGTGGGCTTGAGGGTATAAAAGTTGCATGCTCGGATTTAACGTGCGTCTCGTGGTAGTTACACGTGCGCGCGACCACGGGGAAGGAAGCATCTGTACGCGAAGATTCGGCCTCTCTCGCGTACGTGACGTTTGCCGGGGACATAACTGGAAAGGGTTGTGCTTACCGGTCACGTGCATTAAAAAGAAAACAAAAATGTCTGCGAGTGTGTCTGTGGGAAAGGGGGGGGGGGGGGGGAGGCTGATTTTGTTCGGAACTTTTATAAGAGCTTATATACATTCCATAAAGTTCTTGTCAAAAAAAAAAAAAAAAAATAAAAGAAATATATATCTATGTATTTGTATATATGAAGAAAGAAAACGTTATATAGACTGTTTACATGCAACGCAAAAAATACTGTTACGAAAGTTCGAGAGCGCTTGATTGCCTTCGTTGATTTGCCCCCTTCGTATACCCCCAGTTTGTTTTTAATACTCGATGTTTTAAAAGTGGCTGCATGAAACTGCGGGCGCAGTAAAATTTTGTTCGTTTGTTCAATAACTGCTCGCGTGTTTTAATGTTTTATACGTTTCGTTATTTTGTTGTTGTTTGTTTTAGCGAGAGAAGATACTAGAATCTTTATGCGGGTTTGTAAGACGAAAACTCCATTCGAACAAACTGCCAGAGTAAACACGCTAAAAAAGAATAAATAAAGAACTTCAGGAGTATACCGCTTCTCTACCTGTATTTCGCGTGGACGCATTCGAGGCAGAGAGGCACGTAGCGAAAAGTGTTTTTTTTTCTTCTCTTTTTAATATCCGAACGAATTCCTTAGTATGGATGGTAAGACTTTTCTTTTTATTTCGCTCTTTTTAAACTCTGCTGTCGGTTGCTTTCAGAAACTATGCGCTCAGGATGATCGTTAGCGGTTTGAAAACTAGCCTGGTTATTTAGGTACCAGGGCGAGTATAACATATAAAAAAAATATATATATATATATCCCGAAATATTCAAAGCGGTAATGTCACAGAACTCCATCTGCAGATTTGTTTAAAAATAATCAATTTTTTTTATATATATTTCTGATTTCAAAGCGTTACATAAGGAGGCGCTCTAGTGTCACACCTTCCCGCCTAACCGAATTAAGCGAACTTATTTGAGTACCTCATAGAATGTTCTACAGTCGCTGTGAACTTAAGAAAAAATAAAAAAAAATAAACACCGGGCGTGCCCTATTACGTTAATTATTTTTTTTTTCATTTCTTGATTTGTTTATTCAAATACGGGTCGTAGAGCGGCTGAATTAAACTGCGACTTGTATACCATCTGTGTTCGTCACCACGTGGAAGGCCTTGAAGATAACCCTGGCAACAACGCGACCGAATGCACTTGGAACTTAAAGGCAGCCTCCCAAGGTATTCTTGGTGCAAGTAACCAAGTTACTTGTAATCTATCACTTTTTGGAGTAATTTTTGTAATCAGTTGAATAGATTTATTAGGACGCTGTCGCGAGAGTAATATCCGATTACTTTAAGAAGTGCTGAAATTGCCGTTACTGTTTTGCTCCTCTCCTCCTAGTCGCCATTTTTTTAACATTTTACCCGAATGGATTTTGTGAATAGTCGCCGTTTTCTTGTATGCAGTCTGCTTTTAATAACTAGGCAATTGTGAATATGATATTTTCCTCGATATCTTGCCAAGTTAAAACCAGACATGTACAAGCTACTCAAAAAAAGTAATTAAGCCAAGTTACTGAGTATAAGCTTAAAAATAATTTCAGTAGAGCAGAAATTACTGAAAGGGAAAGTAATTGAGGAAATCAATCATTGCCGTAAAAAGTAGCGAATTACCTTTGAGGTTACTTCCTATATTTTTTTATGCTAACTAAGAAGTACATAAGTTTTGATCCGTTGCGAAATTCGGCTAGCCGGATATAAAGCGGCTCGTGTTTTTACATACATGCTCTAATAGCTGGTTCTGCTCCTGCATGCCTAATTGTTTTGTATTTCTTTTTTATTTTTGGCCAATCATGTACTGCGAATGTATCAATTTTCATTTGAGGTTTAGCACTGCCTGAGCTTAATTCTGCTTACAGTGTTTGCTTGTTTACAGCGTTGCGTATGGTATCTCTAAAAACTACTTGGAAGTACAGAGTAAATGAGAGGTTATGTGCTTCAAGTAAAGTAGTAACTACACCGGGTGCAATATTCTTGAAGTAAAGTACAATAAATTCAATGTACTTTAAAAGTAAAGTAGAAGTAGTCTTTAACACAATCTTTCACAATGCCCTTTCACCCCCTATAGAGCGTGTCTTTTTTTTTTCTTTTCTTTTTTTAACTGGTATGCATTGCTCCAGGTAAAATCGGAGGTGCATCAGTTATTTTTTTCGGAAATGGCGGAAAATATTATAAGTCGACAGAGAGTAATTGGTCTATTCTCGCTGGCGAGCTATTTAACATAATCAACTTATAAGGCACCTATAAGTCAACTTATAAGGCACTTCACTCAGAGGAATGGCCAGACGACGTCTTGAAAGACAGCACAAACTATACAGGAGCACCAAATGCGCTTTAGAGCGGGTGCTGCATTTTGATGCCTCCTCTAAGTGTGGATGCAGCGCGTACACCTCATGTAGTGGGCAAGGGTTCCAACGTTGGGGAGAAGCGGGGAAAAGCCCTTTCTTCAAATGCTTGAAGTCTCCTTGAGCTTCGGGACACAAAGAAACGCCAGTCTTAGGCGCTTATGTCACTGTTGCTTGTTTTTTTTCTCTGGTTGCTGTTGTTTGCTACCGTATGCAAATTGTAAGGCTGCGGAGGGCTTGTTAAGTCAAAACTGTTTGGACTTTTAGCCTCTGCAGCCCACATCACTATTTGATGATGATGTAAATAAAATTGATTGGTTGATTGATAATGCCGCAGTTACTCGGCCTCATTTGCGACTTTTCTGTACGCTTCCCGCGCCTCGTAGCAGTTGTTGTTGCAGTGGGGGGGGGGGGGGGGGGGGGCTCGTGAAATTTTAAGTGGGTTTCGGACCATTAAAAGTCCAACATGTTTCCCCCGGTTTTCAAATATCAGCTGATCTTCCATAATATCCTTTTTTTTGTCCAGGAACGTTTCTTTATAAGCATATCTATTACTGAGCTCCGAAAGTAATTTGTAACTTGAGTAAAAGTTCGTCAGAAAAAGTAATTCAAATAATCTCACCGAAATCAAAATGTAACTGAAAGTTACTAACTACTCAGAAAAGTAGATAAACTACAGTAACTTGAGTTGAGTAGCTGAACTATAAACAAGTCTGGTCTAAACCAGCCTTGCAAAAGTGTGTTTTATCTGACTCGGAATTCGTGTAGGACATGGATTTGCCTCGCAAACTTGTATTGAAGCCCTTTCACGTGTTTTTGTGCATTTTAATTACTGTTGCTGTTAATTAACACGAACTGAGAGTGCACCGCACAAAATGTTTCATAGCTTATTTGGGCTCTAAGAAAAACTAAAGCATTATTATTATTATTATTACGTAGCTAGGCTCGTTAACTCGTGTCTGCGCACGCTGGGTGTTGTTTCTCGCTTAACGAAGGACTTCACGCATCCTTCTGCGTGTCTCGCGTTGTACCGCTCGTTATGCACGCCCAAGTCAGAATATGCCTCAGTTGTGTGGAACGGAATCTCTAAATCTAACTCATTGAAAGTCGAACTAATTCAGAAAAAGTTTATTTCCATCAAACACTACCTTATGAAGGATGTTCATTGTTCACGCAGCGTTAGAGCCTGCTGACTGGCTAAGCCTGCACCGGAGTCGGCAAAAGTCGGACCTATCTTTTTTTTTTTTTTTTTTTTTTTGTTTAAAACGTTGCATGGTTCGATTAATTCACCAAGTCTCATCTCTGAAGTGTGCCTTAGGGTAGTACGTGTGTCTACTCTGAATCAATCATCTTTCTATATTTCCAAAACCTTTAGTCTTTTAAGCTCATTATTATATTGACTGAGTGTTATAACCAGTACTCATGAGACACTCGATATCTTAAACTCGTGCTACAGGGCATTTCTTATTTCTATTCAAGACCTGTCTGACGAGCGACAAATGATTGCGGTTCACTTTAAGATTGATTTCGGACATCACGGACATTGTTGGGTTTGTGCTTGAACTACTGCTTCGTATATTATTCGCTTTGAGTGCCACTTGAACTTGTTCTTAGATTGCTGCAATTTCTTATCATTGAACACAAGTCTTAGAAACTGTATTTCGTTATCATTCAGCTCAGTGTATATCGTGTATGATTATGTGCAGTTACTGTATAGTGCTTCGCTCTTCTGTATTTGTGTGTTTTATGTATTCATTTCCATCCAGTGTGCCAGTACCAATACCTCGAGGCTGTTCCTGGGCACTATAATTAACAATGTTTGATTCATTGTTTGTTGTTTATTATTGTTAGAAGTAGTATAACGCGGTTCGTTTTGTACACCTCTCCTACGGAGGAATCATTGAACAAAGTCTGCGAGAGGAAAATCGTTTAGCAAAAAGTGGTGGATTAAAAAAACAAGTGGTTTATAATTCGATAACTCTAATACGATAATGGACAGCGCAAAAGGTTTACCCTTTCCAAACTGGCGAACCAAATCGTTTTGAAAATCTGAAGTTATCAGAAAAGCACCGGTTACTTGTTTCAAGTAACGGGCTAATTTTTAAGAGCTCAGCCCTTAGGCGCCCGTTTCCGGTCTGGGCGGCGTCGCCCACGGCGTCGCAGCCGGCGTAACTGTGCGGTGCATTATTAGAAACGCTTCATAATGGAACGCGCGGGTCTGTTTCGTGACCCGCGCGTTGCATTATGGGACGTCTCCCATAATGCACCGCGCGGTGGCGCCGAAACGTCCCATAATGCACCGCGCGCTTACGCCGAAACGTCCCGTAATGCACCGCGCGGTTACGGCGAAACATCCCATAATGCACCGCGCGGTTGGCCCGAAACGTTTCATAATGCACCACGTGGTTACTCCGAAACGTCCCATAATGCACCGCGCGGTTGCACCAAAACGTCCCGTAATGCACCGCGCGCTTTCGCCGAAACGTCCCGTATTGCACCGCGCAGTTACGGCGAAACATCCCATAATGCACCGTGCGGTTGGCCCGAAACGTTTCATGATGCACCACGTGGTTACTCCGAAACGTCCCATAATGCACCGCGCGGTTGCGCCAAAACGTCCCGTAATGCACCGCGCGGTTACGGCGAAACATCCCATAATGCACCGTGCGGTTGGCCCGAAACGTTTCATAATGCACCACGTGGTTACTCCGAAACGTCCCATAATGCACCGCGCGGTTGCGCCAAAACGTCCCGTAATGCACCGCGCGCTTACGCCGAAACGTCCCGTAATGCACCTCGCGGTTACGGCGAAACATCCCATAATGCACCGTGCGGTTGGCCCGAAACGTTTCATAATGCACCACGTGGTTACTCCGAAACGTTCCATAATGCACCCCGCAGTGGAGCCGAAACGTCCCATATTGCATCGCACGGTTACGCCGAAACATTCCACAATGCAACGCGCGGGTCTCACTCACGACCCGCGCGTAGCATTACGAGACGTTTCCCATAATGACGTCACACGTGATGTCACGAGTGACGTCATGAGGGTCCCGGGGTGACATCACGGGGGAGAGGGAGAGAGGAGGAGGGAAAGGAGGTGGAGGAGGAGGAAGGAGGTGGAGGAGGAGGAAGGAGGAGGGAGGCGGAGAGGAGGAGGAGAAGGGGAGATACCAGACAAGTGTTATCACCATTCAAATATCACAGAGAGGCATGTATGAAAACGTGATGTACTCGTTATCCAAGTGGCTATCTAGATGGGTACGGGTCTGTGCTGTACCCATCGATCTCTGTGGCACGTCAGAAGAAGCTCGTAAATTGTGTGTCCCCAAGGTCGACAACGGCTTGCTCGTGGTAGCTCTGTATCTCTCGGCTACGGAACTTACCAAATATCATGTGCAAGACAAAGAAGAACTTCATTCATACCAGTCATGCAGGAAAACATCCCATTGGCCCCGAGTGACGTGCACTCGTTGTTCTGCTCTGTCATCTCGGGGGAGCACGCTCAAGACTAATGCTGAGGAGATCAAAAGCGCCGAGCAGTCTTCGACAGAGTCGACTACAAGTAGGATGACATCGAGCTTCGTCAAAGTGTTAACTTTAACGCTGCCTCGATCTCCCGCCTTGATCCTGCTGTCCTGTTTCCTGGCACCGGAAGAATTTTCTCAGTGTTTGACACGGTATATCGCAAAATCGAAATGCCTCTAGAGAGGAGCAGGAGGATGAGGAAGAGAGGGTAGGAGCACGGGATGAGGAGAGGAGGAGGAGAGGGTAAGGATGAGGAGGACGGGAATACCCTTCTCTAAGTACTGTTCCCTCGTCCTTATCAAGAGGAAGTTGTAAACGTGTTTTATTTTATTTTGGAGTAACAAAGTAGTCTAAGCGAATATTATACAAACAATAGCAATTGTAATCTGTATCGTTTTTTTAGTGGCGTGTGCAAGAGTGCTTTTAAGGAATTGAAGTTAACTTTTGCATCGTCTATGAAAAAAAAATCACTTGATTTCAATTATAGAAGCAGCCACTAGGCAGGATGATAAGGGAAGTTGCCTCCTTTAATTATAATATCTACTTAAAACACAAATATTGTTGTATATAAAGAAAAAAACTTTCTGTCGAGACACGGTGTTTAAAGACGCCTCCCGCGTTTCTCTGGCACTGTAAGGAGACGCGCCACCTTGTCAACGAATCCTGGGGGGATTGCGAATGTTGGGGATGAACCGTCCCCTCCTGGGGATTTTTCGGAAACTCTGATTTAAAAGAAACGTCCCTACTACGCAACGATCGATTGCCAATAGTCCCTTTTCAAAAATCCGCGCCATCGGCTGTCCGCCATTACTTGATCACTTGCTTTGAGCACGTATTGGACACGAGAGTTGCGTCAGAGTTCGGCGATGACTCGGATCCAATCGCGTGCTATGTGCCTCACCAATGGCGACCGCCAATGTCGCTTTGATAGACTATGTGGGGTGCAAGTTCGTCTGCTTCTTGCATAGGGTTTGCGATGACGTCAGAACGTCGAGCTCTTATAGGCTGGTTAAAAAAAAAAATTGTGGGTAGACCTCGAGGCAGCTAGCATTGAGGTCTTCCCCCAATCCTTTCAATCAAAGCCAATCAGAGCTCCGCGTCATTCTGAAGTCACCGGGCCACTCCTGCGAAAGAAGCGAAGCGAAAAAAGGGTGTATATTTTCTTCGACACAGGCTCGTCGACCTCCACAGATTAAAAGTAGGCAGCTAGCTCAGCTGACTCCAAAACAACCTTACTGAACTTTCTTTTTTCTTTTTCGCGAGAATTAAGTTTGAATCGGTGTCTGTAAATAGAAACGCTACAGCAAATGTGAAATAAAATTTTTTTTTTTTCACGTCTATTACTATAATGTTTACGAGGTATAACTAGGACATTCAGTGACTTTTCTATTTACTTCTTTTGACCCCCCCTCCTCGATTCCGATTTCCTAGTCAGGTATCAAACTCTGTGTGTTTGCGTGTGTGTATATTTGAGGCATGCGAGAGGAAGAATGATGTTATTGTGATAGTAAGTTTATAACCTTGCAAAAAGGAGAGAAATGTAAATGTTATCAAGCGTCCGGAATGAAGGAGAAAATGTGTATTCTTAACTACCACATTCTGACTGCTCAGTCAGTTACAGTTTATTGATACAACCATTGAGGAATGTAGTTCTCTGGGGGGCCGTCACAAAAGGCACCGACATTCCTGAGAAGGCGACGCCCCCCCCCCCCCCCCCCCCCCTCCTCCTCATGGTCGGACCGCCCAGCATACCCGAACAAAATGAATATATGACAGGGGACTAAGAAATACTTGATCACGCGAAATAAAACAAAAATAAAAACAAAAAAACTCATAAGCAGCCAAAGAAATATACTGCATAAAAAGGCAAAACAAAGCAAAAATCTAAAGTGCACCTTAAGCAGCGACAAAAAAAAAAAAAACGATGGACATTATTGTTTAAGCCAGCACATACACGCCAATCAGTGCGGCCATACGCAACAAGATAGCAGAGAAATTAAAGATTTATCTCCGCTATAAATAATTTTCCCCTTACCATGCAGATAAACGCTGCGCAAAACAGGCAAAACGTGAGCACGAAAAAAATTGTTTTTACTTTTGAAGTGACAATAGATATACATTTATGTTTTTCTGTATCGCTTGCACAGACATGCCTTTCTGAATAAGGGCCATGATATCCGAGTGGTCATTTAGAAATCCATGTATTTGAGAATCTAATTTCTGTACGTATTTTTTGCTTTATGTAGCTCGTCTGCCAACAGTTGTGTGGGTGATCTTTCCACATATATTTATTAAAGAAGGCAGTTCATTCTATTTTGATCTCATATTGAACTAGTAAAGATAACTTCTTCTTTATAACATATTCGATAGTTAACAATGGGAGCTTTATAAAGAGCAGAGCAGAGTAAGTCCTTTATGGAGCATTTTCGTCTAAGCGCAAGTCCGTTTTCTGGAGAATGGGCAGTGTTTCTATTTTTTCATTATTATGGTGGTCTCCCATACAAGAAGACAGTAGGAAAGACGTAAAGGAACTAAGGTATATTATACCTGGATTTATTTACCCAGTGGGGCAGTAAAGTTCTAAGTCTATCGATAATCCTGATTTATCGTGAGATTTCCGATCTTTGTCTCTGAACATGAATAGATCAATTGAGAGTTTCATGAAGCAAAACATCTAGGGATTTCATCATCGAATGTGCTATAACACATACGATCATTTTGTTTTCAAATTGAATTTCAATTTTTTGTTGAATACATTTATTCCGTGGTTTATATACCGGGTGTTTTTGCGAAGACTTTCAAAAATCCTAAAAATTAGGGCGATTGAAAAAAGAAGAAACTCTCTTCGGGAACAAACTACCAGCCACGGCGGACGTCAGGAATTGCCAAAAACCTACTAATTAGCCAGATAATTAATTAAAATTTGTTAATTAACTTTTTAATTACGGGAAATAGACATATGGTTCCAATTAGAAAGGTGCTGAAAGTTATCGAAAACCACTAAATCAGTCATTTTCATAAAGACTTTGAGCGCGTGAGACGAGTAGTAGCGCACTAAAGTTACCACTTGTGGAGCAGGTACAACGCTAGCGGTTGCGGTAAGGCGCCCGCGCGATTTTTCCGCCTCTTATCTAGCCCCAGCCTTGTACCTGCTCCACAAGTGGTAATTTTAGTGCGCTACTACTCTTCTCAAGCGCTTAAAGTCTTTCTGAAAATGACTGATCTAGTGGTTTTCGATAACGCTCCGGAACTTTCTAATTGGAATCATATGTCTATTTCCACTAATTAAAAAGTTAATTAACAAGTTTTAATTAATCATCTGGCTAATTAGTAGGTTTTTGTCAATTCCTGACGTCCGCCGTGGCTGTTAGTTTGTTCCCGAAGAGAGTTTCTTCTTTTTTCAATCGCCCTAATTTTTAGGATTTTTGAAAGTCTTCGCAAAAACACCCGGTATAATATACTTAGTTGTTTTCGTGTTTAATCGAAGTTTGTTTACTCTGAGCCACGGTGATAAATTTTTAATCCATCTTTTGGTTTCGCCCTCAAGTACTTCTAGGCTTGTTCCAGAAAAAGAATTATTTATGTGTCATCAGCATATAGAATTATATCTGGTGTTCGAGGTGCTGGTGTTTATGTAAATTAAAACTAAATGCAGACCCATGCCGAACACCGTATTTTATTTGACTCATATTTGACTTTGCGTTATTAATGTCTCTATATTGTGAACAATTTGATAAATAGCTATTTATTAAACTAAGCGAAATTGCCCAAATTTCATATAAAGACGATTTTTCGGAAATAATATTATGCCTGATTCAACCGAAAGCTTTTCTGAAGTCGAGAAGCACACCCACTGCCTACAACTTCTGCTCGAAACTGTCAGTTATTTTATTTTTTATGGCTAGTTGCACCGATTCAGACGATATTTGCTTCTGAAAGACCGCACTGTTGCTCCGCTACTTTAAATAAATCTATTAGTCGCGAATTATTACCTTACTTTATGTGTTTGGAAATTTTGAGTAGAACCGAGATTGGTCTGTAGTTGTTTCGGTCATTTTTAATCGCCTCCTTTTTAAATCGCTGACACTCTTGCTATCTTTAATTTATCGGGAAATATGCCGGTACTCAGAACTAGATTACAAACATGTGAGATTGGCCCACTAATTAAGCGGGCAACCGATTTTATAGGCTGGAATTTTATACCATCTTCACCACTAGCGCTGTTGTTCTTATGTTTTTGTATTAAAATGTATTTTTCGGCTTCAGCAGTAGGAAACAATAATATTGAACTCGCAATACCCGGTGCGATGTAAGATTCCTAATCATAGCTACTAATGACATTCAGTAGAAGCACCGGACATCAAAACATCGGCACGAAATTTATCAGCAAATTTAGCCCCTCTACAGGACATGCCACCAATTATAAGCTTTTATTTGTTATTATTTGTTATTTACATATTTGCTACATTTGTTATTTACATAATTCCACACATGTTCTGGTCATTATAGATATGTACGAACTTTTTTTTATGATACACACTCCGCGCACGTTTAATATAAGCGCCTAGTTCATTTTATGTTCATCTAGAGAATCCTGATATTTTATTTTTATAAAAAAGGCGAAGAGCATATTGCGTTGTTTTATTTTCTTAGGTGCGGCATCAAGCCGGATTCCTCGCTGTTTTTAAATTGTACCATTGAAAAGGCTTGATTATAAAGTTAATTAATTCATGTTAAAAAAAGTCGTATGCTGCAATGGGATCATCCAGTTGAAAAAATTAAGCTTCAGGTTTCCTCCTCGACTAAACTTCGAAGCAATATTATTTTATCCTCATCAATGGCGCTATACATAAAGCGCACATGCATTGTGGGTTCTTTACACCGTGTTGAATATGGTGTGAAAGAAAAATGTTTAAGTGGTCACTAAGATCCGATATCAGAACACCTACCTCCAGCTCCTTCGCTTGATAGTTTGTAAAACCCAAGTCGAGCAATGCTTGAGACATATCAGTTACCCTAGTGGGGACATGAATTATATCTACATGTTCAAAAGAATTAAGAAAAACAACTCCAGAAGCTTTTGCTTGGCTGGATCAACGGATAATACATCTACGTTAAACTCACCACAAACAATAGCACGTTTACCGATTTAGGCCACAAACAATAGCACGTTTACCATTCCAGCATATTTTCAAGGAATGCTTAAAAAGTAAATACTGTGCACGAAGAAGGTCTGTGCACAGCGACGAGTATAGTACCTGCACACTTTGCCACGAGTGACTCATAATCCGGATTAATTATAGATAATTCCTTAATCACATATCCATCTAGGTGGGTTTTTTACATACAGCGCCACACCTCCGCCACTCATATATACTCTCGGGATAGTGGCGTGCATTCATATCCCGCGAAGCGAACGACGTCGTAGTCGTTTGAAAAACCAAGTTTCAGTAAAAGCTAAAATATCAAAGTCCTGGTTTAATTGATCTAGTAACATGCCAACACCTTCGTGTTTATTTATTCAACTTCGCTCATTTAATTGAAACAATGAAAATTGTTTTTTTATCACGTAGTACATTGAAGTGTCTAAAAGAGCCTGAATTATTACCACTACATTTTGACTGCGAACTAAGAATATCGTGAACATCACCAAGAGAGAAAGAAGCGTTGGTATCTATTAACCCAAAATAGTAATACATTTTGGCGAGTTACGGATCCTATCAATGGAAGGGGAGAGAAAAAGAACTCGCCTAATAGAAATACTTAAATTAGGAAAAGACGTTCAGGCTAATATGAAAAATAAAAAAAGATTTAGAATAAACACAAGGCGCTTTAGGCCTTCCTTTCTTCTTGTTTTCTTTTTTTTTTTTTGCGGTGAAGTAGCACAAGAGGAATCTGGGAAATTCGAGCGACGTTTACCCTATCGACTCATGGCCAAAAGAACCATTCGTTTTTTATTTGTTTCTTGTCAGATCGTTCAGTTACACAAGGCCACCAGAACTCGCGACTACTGTTCACAGCTCATTCAATTTTTTTTTTTTTTTTGAGGTAGCATTATTTTTTTGCAATTCTGTACTAAAAGTAAACACGTGATTTATGGTCACAAACAAACGCCATACTCACTGCAGGTTTTTGTCTTTTTGTCCTCTTCTAGTAATGAAAATATATCTGCGGTCGGCCGACAAAACCGAAAGGCCATTTCGTCTTTATTTTCTCTATCAAAAATAAAGCGAAATACCTCGAGCGAAGATTATAAACGGAGAAAAACAAACTGAACACCGAAACACCTTGTACAATTCGTTACAGTGCAGTACAACGCTGCGGTATTTTCGACAGAACTTCACTCCGTAAGCACGCACTCATTGCCTTTAAAACCAAGTCTGGTGCCGAACAAAAAAAAGTATGTACGGGCTTAAACCAGGACGAGATCAGAAACGCAGCCGAGACAAATTCTTTCACGTCAAAGAGCAAAGAAGCAGCATTGTAAGACAACACCACGACGAAAGCCGACGGCACAAAACTTGAGACAGTTGCTCTCTCTCAGGGGAGGGGGGGGGGGGGGGGGCGTTATTTTATTTATTTTTTCCCAGGCCTGACTAATCCAGTCGGCCATAAACTCTTGTTAGTCATTGTGGAGCTGGTGGTTGTCCCGAATGTCCCGGGGCACCGAACCGGAGGATTCAGCACTCTTTTGCGCAACGGCCCTCCGGTGACCATAGGGAGTACGGACATTGAAGGGGAAAGAAATACGTGGGGAAATCAAATAGGGGAAAAAGACGATACGGGTGTTAAAGTGAAAAAGGAAACGAAGTATTGGGAATAGGGCGTTGACGAGAAAGGGAAACGAGGCGGAAGGAACTGTAGAAACGAATGGCGCTCAATGCAAAGGGGAAGAATAGGGAAATCGAGTAGGGAAAGAACTGCTGAGGAAAGGGGTGTCGAAGGGAAAGGGAGAGTCAAAACATTATGTATAGGAAATATTATAAGACATAGAGGCGCAAAAAGAACAGAAAATGCGAGGGAAATGAAATAGGAAATGAACTATAGCGAATAAGGGCGTCAAAAAAAGGAAGCAAGAGGGTATCAACTAGGGAAAGAAGTTCAAGAAATACGTGGATTGAAACGGGGAAACGAGACAAAAATCAAATAGGAAGCGAACGACAGGGAGCACGGTCATTGAGGAGAAAAAGACAAGAGAAAAATCAAATAGGGAAAGGGTTATAGGGAATACGTGAGCTAAAAGGAAAAGAAAACGAGAGGATACCGAATAAGAAAGAAACAATAGAAAATAAATAAAAAAATTAAATTCTCAAGTAAAAAAAAAAAAAGGAAATGTCCCTCCTCGACAAATCTCTAGGGTCGAACTTGCTCCGATCTTTTCCTGACCCGACTTGTTTTTCTTCCGTCAATAAAGGATCCGCTAAACAAAGTTACGGATCGCCGTGCTAAGCTTCTCGAAAGGTCAGGTGGCGAAGATTGATTTCTTTTCTCTTTGTGCGAGGTTAGAGGTTGCAGTTAACTAATTGTGCTTTACTGCGCGTGAAGAAGATCTTGAGAATTGTGTTTCTGCGTGTTTTGAGGGTTACCAGCAATTAGGGAGATGAAGGAACCGGAGGATGGCGAGCATTTTCCCTGGCGACCACAGCTCGATAATAAATTTGGGCAGCTTTTAACCAAGTTGAGCGGCCAGATGACCAGAGCCGGAAGAAGCCAAACAAAATGAAAAACTACAGAGTTTGAAACACAATGTTGGTGTACGAGTCCAGTTAGCTCCGTGCCTTCTGAAAAAAAAAAGATTTGAAATTTAAACGGATGGCAAACTGGTCGACCTGTTTGAATCAAACTGGTGTCAAACTTGTCGACCCGTTTGACGTGATTATGGGATACGGGTACCGATTTCAAATGGTGCCCGTTTGAAACGATGCCCGTTTAATACGGGTGCCCATTCAACCGGCACGTGACCCCACATTTAAACGCGCCATTCAGATAGTCAGATTATCCGCTGGCCCTAAATGGGTCTCGTCTGGAAGGTGGTTATCTTAAACTGACTCAAGACATCCCGAAACTCACGAGCATATTTATAACAGGGAGGAAACACGTAGAAAAAATGTGCTCGCAAATCGGCAGGAAAACAGACACAAAAGATTGTTTTTATTCTCCTAGAAGTTTATTAAAACTTATTCCGTAGACAAGTACAAACGTGCAAGCGTTCTGTGAAATGTGAAGAGGCACTCTAAGGTTTTATACAACTGAGAAGATTGCAAAGCAAACAAGAACTGAGGTAATTCTAGACTATAATGACAAACTTTCGGGGAAATCATTCTCCAAGCTGCCGCGAAAATAGACGCTGCCTAATTCTACAGATAATGTGGAAGAGTACGCGTAGTACGGTCAATCGTTGCCAACAAGTAGTTTGCTGTGCACTTACCACAATAATAGAGGAACTTGAAAGATGTAATCCCAGATATATGTCGACACAGTCGAAGCAGGACAACCACACAAACACAGAAAAATGAGAAGGCTGCTCGAAGTTTCAACACGTTGCGGCCCACAAGCTGTCATTTACCAAACCCAACCAAGCTGAAAGAATTCCTGGCTTCTTTGAAGAATCGCTTGTTGCCGATATACGCGTAGGACTTTTCGAACACTCCTAGCTTTGGTGCACATCCAATGCGTTGTCGGGAAACATCTTAATAAGACTGCAGGGAAAGGCGACAGGTCGAAGCATGTAGGACGAACGAAATTCGAACTGCAACGGACAACCAGTGTTGCCAGATAGTCCCACCGAAACACCGCCAAACGGCTGGCAGGTGTAGCCCAAATATAGCGAAAGCGGTAAAATGAATGTAGCTCAAAATAGCCAGGACGAAAGAAAAAGATTTTTAAGCCTTTTATTGACAATTTTTCATACACGTACAAAACACGTTACATTCCCTTTTAGAGTGCAGCTCTTAGGCGCCCGTTTCCGGCTTGAGCGGCGTCGGCGTCGCCGTCGCCGTCGGCGTAACCAAGGTCACCCCAAGGTCACGAGACCCCCAGGTCACGTGACCCCCCAAGGTCACATCAAGGTCACGTGACCCCCAGGGTCACCCCAAGATCACGTGCCCCCCGGTCACGTGACCACCAAGGTCACGTGACCCCCCTCCCCCGAGGTCAGGTGACCCCCCGGAGCATATTAAAGAATGAGGGGAGGAGGACGAGGCGGGGTCTACCCTCCCCTCAGTACCCTTCCCTCCTCCTCCTCAAGAGCTGCGCTCCAATTCGGCATTACAGGGAGTTGTAAACGGCTTTCACTTTTTTCAACCCTCAGATGCGCTACTTTTTGTGTACATTATGTCACTTGATAATAAAAAAAAATAAAAAAAATGCTTTAGAAGCAGGGAAATTCGTACAACATTGACACATCCATCGTAGGGCTTCAGAAGTACAAAACACACAGACAACTGTGTTGTGAAGCCTGGGAGATACGTTCATACAGTAACAGAAAAGAACACAGAAGCAGAACAGTCAGAACACTGGAAGTTTCAAGCCAGAATCCCCAATGTCTAAGGATCTTACCAATAACCCACTCGTCTATTTTTCTTTGTGTAGAATGTGAGCGTCCCCCATTCCGGTTCGCTCTATTTTTGATTGTGTTGTCTTTTGTTGGAGTGGGCGATGTCTAAGAATTTTCAAAGTGGGCACCAAAGCTGCGTTTGGAGAGTTCAGTCTACGTCCGGGTAGAAGACGCGCTACTGAGCCTGTGGTAATAGTGCAATCTGTTTGTTCGATTTGTTCCACTGCACTGTTGGGAGAGCGCTTCAACTCTGCAAGCATTCCTTCTCTGCGCATTGTGAAAACTTTGAAGTTTGTGGAAGCTTGAAGCCTTCCTCCTTCCTCTCGCTCCTCTCGACTAGCCAAAAGAGAAACATTTTTTTTTAAAACTGATTAAAAGTTTGAAAATTAACTAGTCGAACCTCAAAGTTCGACGTCGAGCCTGAGGTTCGACAAGAGTTCGCCACGCCCTTAGGAATAGCCCAGAAATAGCCACATAGCCAACCACGAACTTTTAACGCCAGCTATACTTCGTTTCAGCTTCCGTCCGAGCGCAGCCGAAGCTACGTGTGGCCGGAGCCAATCCCACGCCGGCAAAAGGTCACGCGATCTCGCCTGCACTTTTGTATCACTCCGCTGCGCCGGTGGTCGTCCGCGCCGCCCGCGCTCGCCGAGGATTTCGTCTGCTACGGGTCTATCAACAGTGTCGTCTGCTATAGGCTTAAAAAGTGACCTTTCACGTTCTGAAATTTAGTCACAGGGGATGTCAGTACGTAGGCTGGCCGCAGCCGTCTGTGTCCGAGCTTTCCACCTGTTCGGCATTTCGGGATAGTTTCGAGATGTAAGTACACGTTGCAAGGTGCCCGATGACCCGGCCGTTGATGCTTCCTTGTATTGTCTGGATATACCAGGGCTCGAGGCGCAGTCCTTTCCACTAGCTTCTCGGCGTCCAATGTGATCGGCAGGTAAAGGGGTGCCGTGATTTCGCCGCGTATCAGTGAATTGTAGTGGCCCGGACGCTTTTCTTGTTTACAACGCATTCGCGGTACGACGTGGCCGGAGTCCCCTGCTGAAAAATTTGAAAGTAGACATTCATCACGACCTTTCGCGCCTGACGCCTAAACGCGCCTTTGCGAAAGGACGTTTTGAAGCGACTCGACGAGGAAAGCAACGAACCACATGATTTGGCCGTCACGGGAACGAAATCACACAGAAAAACCGAGCGCTGCAGCCGTGTTGCCAGCGGATGTACGTGTTTTCACCGAACCACATGCATTTACATATATTAATAAAAACATAAACTTCAAATATTTAATTCCTTTAGTTACAAATCATTCTCAGCAGTACACATCTGGAATAATTGTGCAATGTTTACACACAAAACAGTTATTTTAAAATAATTACTTTTGCGGACTACTTTGTGGTGCGTAGAAATGCTCTTTTCGAAGTTGCGAACCGTCCCTCAGCCTTTGGCTGCGCTCGGACGGAAGCTGAAACGAAGTATAGCAAAAATGTAGCCCAGTTTGGCTATATATAGCCCAATCTGGCAACACTGCGGAGAACAAGCAGACAAAGGAAAAAGCGGCTGCTAGCGCGGGCACTTCCTGATCTCGGAGGTTATCCTTATCAGCGTGTAGCGTGCCCTACTCTCTCTCGGGTCAAGTGACAGAGCTGACCAGGGAGGAGGGAGGGGGCAAAGTGAAGCCGCAGGACACCTGGACACCCCCTCACCCTCTCCTCAGACATTCCACCACGACACGTTTGCGTCGTGGCGAGAGCAGGCGAATGGCGCGCATTTCAGCAGGCGCGAACCCTGGAAATGGCGCCGGCCAGAAGATCGGTTTGCGCCCGAGCGAAAAGAACACTCAGCGCGAGCTCGTAATTCCATTGCTGCAACGGCGGGCCTGCTCTCGCAATGCTCAATGTTCTTGCGGCCACGTGATCGCGCGCTAGGTTCGCTGAGTCTTGAATTGAGGTGATACGGGGTCTATACTTCATTTCACCTTATGTGCGAGCGAAGGCAAAGCTGGAAGCGCGAGCACGAGAGCTCCGTGCGTTCAGGCTTTGCTCGAGCGCGCGAGCTGGGGAGAAACGCAAAAAGCGCCGATCTCGCGCTTCTAGCTTTGGCTTCGCTCGCAGAGAAAGTGGAACGAAGTATAGAAGTATACTCTTTCACGCGGTCGCGTCTTCTGCGAGAAAGGGTCGAACTGAATAAGTAAACTGAGGCAACAAAAAACGCCAAAGCTTTAAAGCACTGTTAAAAATATCGGCTCACCAAATCGCACGTTTTCGTAAAAAAAAAAAGTGCTTATTGCAGTTGGGGTATAAACGAACATCAGCGCAATCAATATATGATTACAGTTACTTGCTTTGCGCGTACGATTGTAAATCGATGAACCGGCGCTCCCGGCTTTCCGGAAACAGGCTGCCACGGCTGAAATAGGCGTGCGCATGCCGCCGATCTGTACGTTCAGCATGAAACAGGCTCAGGAGAGCCGTATGATTAAACCGGTACAGTTTTCCGATCACCGGTCACCCATCTGTGCAACATGGTCACCGGTTTGAGCAAACGTGGGACAAGTTTGCCCAAACGAGTGGCCCATTTGCCATGACGAGTGACCCGTTTGGCAAAGGAGTGACCTGTTTGCCCAAATAGGTGACCGTTATGGCTCATACCGGGAAGCCTTTTAAACCATACGGGCGACCCCGTTGACAAACTCGTGATCGGTATGGCTAAACTGTTACCGGTATGAAGCCGTTTCCTTTCATATAGGCGCGAAATGTTTTTTGATAGGGATATATTGATTGGCTTTCATTATAGAGGTGATTTTCTCAATATACCTCTTGAGTTATATGAACTCAAATCGGTCGCATAAGCATTTCGACGGCCTGACGTCCTTTGCCCATGAAACGAGACGACTTGTCGCTCTACTGTAGTAGAACAGTTCGGACAGCTCTGTGTAGTTTCGCACCTTGGGTCTTTGACGCTCATAAAGTAGTTTGGATTACGCCCATGCACGCCACCACAACGTCCGTCAACGTCGAACCAACGCCACCGAATAAAAATCGTAGAGTTCGTTGCAACATAAGATCAGCAGTAGATGCTCCGCCTCTGGAGCGAGCTTTTTACCTTCGGTAACACTCAGACTTGCGCCCATCTAAAATACTATACTCAAGATACTGTATTTCAAATACTTTTTGAAGTATCTTAGTATCTTGCAAATACTTTTGAGCGCGAGAGTATTTATTACTGTATTTTAATTACATTTCAGAGTATCTTGTACTCCTTATCTCAAATGAATTTTTGTCCATCATCCTTTTTCCGAGTTTTTCGGTAGGAAGTGGCGTGGGCGTGGCACGAGCGTACGTGAACATTCTTTCGAGCAACCAAATCCTGTTGCTAGCTCCGCTAAGCTCCGGTGACTTAGATTGAGGTCGTGAAAACATCGCTTTTGTGCTGATTGTGACTCATATTGTCACGAATGACAATTGATGAGGCGATGATAACTGAAGAAACTAAACGTTTAATGGGGCGAACTTGTGCCAAAAACAAAAGGGAACAGAAGAAAACAGCAGAGCGTCGCGGGCGTTGATGTCGGTGAAGCCGCGGGATCGAGCGCTGGGGCGACACTGACTCGGCTGGCCAGGCGGGGCCCCCTTTTGTACACGCGTGGGCTTCTGGAACATTTGGCGTAGAAGGTTCGGTGCGTAGAACATTCTGACCTCGAGTTAGCAAGACGGTTCTCGAATTAACAAGAACATCACATTACAGCGTCAACAACAATGTGTAGACGCGCCCAGGAATTGAACCCTGGCCTCCTGCGTGGATGGCAAGCGCGATAACCGTTAGGCCGCATGCGCGCTACCTACTTGGTCAGCTGCGCTCGCGGCATTATTCCCCCTTTAAAAAAAAATGCATCGTCCCGATGTGGCAGAAAACGAGAAAAAAAAACACAAATCCACAAATAAAAGGATAGCAGATTTGCGAGCCACAGTTCGCAGTTCACTCGTCGACGAGAGTGCAAAGCTCTATCGTTCGTGATATGGCTTCAGCCAGACGACGTGCACCACCTCAGGTCCCGGCTGACGTCTTGTCGATGGTCGTGTTCCGCCGGGAAGAACTTCGTAGTTGAAATCTCCGAGGCGTCGGAGGATCTTGTGAGGCCCAAACTAGCGCTTCAGCAGTTTCTCGCTGAGACCGCGGCGACGAACCGGCGTCCACAACCACACGCTGTCTCCGAGCTGGAAGTGGACGGTGCGGCGACGAAGATTGTAGCGGCGAGCATCGACACGCTGTTGATTGTAGATTCGAAGGCGGTCTAGTTGGTGAGTCTTTTCTGCTCTCTGACTGACCGCATGGACACCGTCGCATTCGTCAACCACTGGCTCATGGGGCAGCATCGCGTCCAGCATGGTCGTCACTTTTCTCCCTCTCTCGAATGGTGTAAACCCGGTTGTTTCTTGAGCTGTGGTGTTGCAGGCGACCGTGACGTATGGTAATACCTCGTCCCACGTCTTGTGCTCTACGTCGATGCACATGGAGATTATGTCGGCGATCGTCTTGTTGAGCCGCTCGGTTAGGTCGTTGGTCTGCGGATGGTACGCGGTGGTCCGACGATGACTGGTGTGGCTGAGTCGAAGGATCTCTTTCGTGAGCTGAGCCAAGAACGGTGAACCTCGGTCGGTTATCAAGACTTCGGGGGCGCCATGTCGAAGGAGAATAGATTTGACGAAAAACTTGGCGACTTCCACCGCTGTTCCCGACGGAAAGGCTTTCGACTCGGCGTATAGAGTAGATAATCGGTCGCGACGATAATCCAACGGTTTTCTTGCGTCGATGTTGACAACGGCCCAAGTAAATCCGTTACGACCTGGTGGAAGGGCCTAGTCGGGGAAGATAACGGTTGCAGGAGTCCTGCTGGCTTCGTCGGCGGCTTCTTACGTCGTTGGCACTCTTGGCACGACCGTGTATACAAATGGACGGTTTTCGGGAGTCTCGGCCAATAGTACTTCTCACGAATCCGGGCGAGCGTCCTGCTGTAGCCAAGGTGTCCAGCCGTCGGGTCGTCGTGGCATGCTTGAAAGATATTTTCGTGCAGGCTGGCAGGAACAACCAGCAGCCAAGCAGGGTTGCTGGTTCCGAAGTTCTTGAAGAGCACGCCTCGCCGCAGAACGAAGCTTGACAAGTCTCGGGCCAAGAATCGCGGAACAGAACTTCCTTGACCTTTGAGGTGGTCGATCACGGCGCGAAATTTGGAGTCGTCTCGTTGAAGTGCTCCCATGTCGGTATCTGTAATTGCTCCGAGAAAACGGGCGTCATCGTTGTCGTCGGTGCCGTCGGGAGGAGATTCGACCGGGGCCCTAGACAAACAATCGGCGTCATTATGCTTGCGGCCACACTTGTGCACAATGGTCACGTCGAATTCTTGCAGTCGAAGGCTCCAGCGAGCGAGGCGTCCTGACGGGTCCTTGAAGTTGGCGAGCCAACTGAGAGCGTGGTGGTCCGTGACAACGTGGAACGGGACCCCGTACAGGTACGGGCGGAACTTGGTTAACGCCCAGACGATAGCGAGACATTTCGTGTCGGTTGCTGAGTAATTCTTTTCTGCCTTGGACAGTGCCCGGCTTGCGTAAGCGATCATCCTCTCTGCTCCGTCTTGTCTTTGGACGAGCACCGCGCCTAGCCCGGTGTTGCTGTCGTCCGTATGAACTTCCGTTTCCGCTGATGGATCGAAGTGTCCGAGGATAGGGGGCGACTGTAGTCTTTCGATCAGCTCGTTGAACACTTGTTCTTACTCCTCCCGCCATCGTAAGTTCATGTCGTCCTTCGTCAGGTGCGTCAGCGGTGCAGAAATCTTGGAAAAATCGCGAACGAAACGTCTGTAGCAAGCGCATAGCCCATGAAATCTTCGTACGGTTTTCTTGTCTGATGGCTTTCGAAATTCGTCGATAGTGGATGTCTTTGCAAGGTCATGACTTACACCTTGAGCACTCACGACATTGCCCAGGAATTTGAGCTCGCCGTAAGGTAACCGACATTTTGACGGCTTCAGTGTGAGTCCGGCATTCTGGTTGGCCTGTAGCACGGCTCGCAAACGTCGCAGGTGGTCGTCGAAGTCGCTTGCAAATACCACGACGTCGTCGAGACAGACGAAACAACTTTGCCATTTCAAGCCAGAAAGAACGGTGTCCATTACGCGCTGGGACGTCGCCGGTGCTGTGCAAAGTCCGAACGGCACCACTTGAAATTTGTACAGCCCGTCCGGCGCGATGTGGGCAGTATTTTCACGATCTTGCTCGTCGACCTCGATCTGTCAGTACCCACTCTTCTGCTCCATCGATGAAAAGTATCGGGCGTGGCGCAGCCGGTCCAGGGTGCCGTCAATGCGTGGCAGCGGGTAGACGTCTTTTTTTGTTACGGCGTTCAGTCGGCGATAGTCCACGCAGAACCGAAGAGTCCCGTCTTTCTTTTCACCAGGACTACCGGTGAAGCCCACGGACTGCTTGAGGGCTGGACAATGTCGTCATCGAGCATTTCTTGTACCTGCTTCGGGATGACTTCTCTCTCTTTCACAGAGACACGGTACGGCGACCGATAAACAGGAACCGCGTTGTCTTCAGTGACAATTCGGTGTTCCGCAACGGTCGTTTGGCGCACCTTTGACGACGTGGAGAAGCACTCATTGAACTCGGCGAGAAGGTCACTGAGTTGTCGTCGTTGTGGGGCGTTGTTGGGTAGGCAGGGTTGGGTTGATGTCAAACTGCGAAGGCGGCGTCGTCTTGGGTTACCACGAACAGAGCTCTTCTGATATTCCGGTGATTGCAGCTGAGTCCGGGAGTTCCTCGGCGTGACCTACGGCGGTGCCTTTCGTAAGGTGCTGGGCCTCCTGTCGGAAGTTCGTTACGAGTGCGACAGTGCGTCCGTCTTGGAGCTCCGCGACGCCTCTTGCGATGCCGATCCCTCTTTCTAGAAGCAACTGGAGGCTTCCTTCGAGCAGAACGTCGCCGCAGAAAGTCTCATCGACCCCGACGGGTGCGAAAACACTCAACCGCGGCGGTAAGTTCACGTGGTTTGCGAGGACTTGTACCGCGGATGACGTCGTTTTGGGTTCCTCCGATGGTGGAGCAGGTTTTCGTAGCGTCAGCCGGTTTGCTCCGAGGTCGATGACGGCGCCATACTCGCAGAGAAAGTCCATTCCGAGAATAACGTCCCTCGAACAGTCTTGCAGAACGACGACCTTGACTGGGCACTCCTCACCGTGGATTTCGACTCGAGCAGTGCACCTCCCGACAGGCGTAATGAGGTGTCCTCCAGCAGTTCGTATCTGCGGCCCCTCCCACGGCGTCGTCACTTTTTGAAGGCGGCGAGGGAGCCTCCCACTCAAGATTGAGTAGTCTGCTCCGGTGTCCATGAGTGATGATGCGTCGTGGCCGTCGATAATAACGTTTAGGTTGTTGGACACAGATGCAGGCGCGTCGTTGTGATGCGGAGCGTCGGGAGAGTGGGAGCGCTCCGTCGTTCTTGGAGGCTCTTTGCTTCGGTCGTCTTCGGCAACGCCACCTCCAAGCGTTGCCGCACTTAGTTTTCCCGACGAGATAGGGGTGACAGGCTGTCCCGACGTGAGCGGCGGAAGGGCGAAAGCGCACGTCGAGGTGAAGGCGAACGGGAACCTCGGGGTGGAGTCGGCACCGGGGACAGGGGTTGTCGGAGGTACCTCTTGATGTCCCTTGGTCGCTCCCCAAGGTGGGGTCCCGGGTCGCTCGGTGCAAAGCCTCGCAGGCCCATTTGCCGGTACGGGCACCTCCGGCAGACGTGATCGGCCTTGCCGCAGTGATAACACAGCGGTCGTCGATCCGCCGTGCGCCACACATCCGTCTTCCTTGGCGCCGGTAGTTCAGTGCGGACGAGCTGGGGTTGCCCTTCCTGACGTCGGAAAGTTTGTGGCTCTGGTAGGACACGTCGAGGTGGCGTCGAATACAGTTGGGCAGCTGGCGACGGCCTTCGAGCTACCGTGGCGTAGGTCAAAGAGGGCTCTTCTGGTGCTGCCACGCTGGCAGGAGCCTCAGGTTGGAATGCCCGCTGGACCTCTTCGCGGACAACTTTGGCTATCGACACCGAAGCAGCCTGGTGGGTAGCAGGCAGGAGCTTCTTGATTTCCTCCCGGACGACGTTCCGGATGATCTCGCCTATGTCCGGGGTGTTGCTGCTGTACGGCGAGAAGGCAGCGAAGCCAGGAAGTCTCTGATAGTTGGAGGCGCGTGCTTGAAGGGCACGTTCGATGTTTGCTGCCTCGGTGATGAAATCTTAGACGGTGATAGGCGGGTTCCGCACAAGGCCTTCGAAGATTATTTATTTCACTCCACGCATCAGGAGCTGCACCTTCTTCTCTTCAGGAGCGTTTGGGTCGGCGCGGTTCATGAGACGGAGAACGTCCTCCACGAAACTTGTGACGCTCTCGTTTGGCCCTTGGCTTCTTGCTTGAAGAAGTTCTTCGGCCCGCTGACGGCACTTCTGGCTGACAAAAGTGCGTCGAAGCTTCTCCTGGAAGTCTTGCCACGACGAAATTGAAGCTTCGTGGTTCTCGAACCAGGTGCGTGCAGCGCCTTCCAGAGCGAAGTAGACATTTCGTGGGCTCTGCTCAGGACACCATCTGTTGAACCGTGCGACGCGTTCGTACTGGCCCAACTAGTCGTCCACATCTTCATGAAGATTGTCTCTGAAATTCGGCGGCGTCCTTGGTGGGGCTTGCACGTAGACAATGGACGTCGATGGCGTTCCGTCTGGACGCGACGTGATGTTCATCGTCGGTTTCGGTAGCTTGTTTGTCCTGTTGGGCAGTGGTCCAAGTTCCGGAGGTAGGCCTAGGTTGCGGCGACTTGGTTGGGTCTCGGTCTTCTCTTTGTTGGGTTTTCGGGGGCTTGGGGTCGGACTTGCACTGCGGGCCCTCGTATGGGTGCGCTGAACGGACATGCGTACCCCGCACCTTTACCGAAATGTCACGAATAACAATTGATGAGGCGATGATAACTGAAGAAACTAAACCTTTAATGGGGCGAACTTGGGCCCAAAACAAAAAGAGAACAGAAGAAAACAGCAGAGCGTCGCGGGCGTCGATGTTGGCGAAACTGCAGGGTCGAGCGCTAGGGCGAGGCTGACTCGGCTTGCCAGGCGGAGCCCCTTTTGTGCAGGCGTGGGCTTATGGATTCAGCTATTCGGTGCGTAAACCATTCTAACGTCGAATTAGCAAGACGGTTTTCGAATGTACAAGGACATCACACTACAGCGTCAACAAAAATGTGTAGATCGGCCAGGAATCGAATCCTGGCCTCCTGCGTGGATGGCAAGCTCGATAACCGTTAGGCCGCGGGCGCGCTGCCTAAAATTCGTACAATGCAGGTTTTCCCCTCGCCTTTCCAAATTCGCTTTTTGTTTCCTAATGTTTCCTCCAAAAAATTCTGAAACAAAAGGGGTGGCTTTACGGAAATAAAGATTGCCCCTCTGGGGCGCAACGCAGAACGGGAAACGATCCACGATAGCAGTGCAGACTTTAGTGTCATGAAGTAACAAAGATGAAAATAAAAAATAGACGCCTAAAAAATACGTTTTTTTGTTTGCTTGTTGTATATCTGATTTTGATACGGCAAAACATCGAGGTTCGTTTTGTTTATTTCCTTTTTGTCGTCAGTCCGGCACTTATTGCTCTCTCTAACATTGTCTGTAAGCGAGCAGTGATAAGCAGAGAACAGGACAGGAAACGCACTCCCCGAACGTTGAGTGCCTCTCTGAGCGCAACCTACTTAAAGAAGGCGCGATCGGTGCCGTGGCTACTATATTTGCTCTCTTTGTTATCCATTCACTCATTTCCGTACCCCAAGCTCCTTTATAGTGAACTCCCCATGCACAGAATATGAATTATACTTCGTTTCACCTTATGTGCGAGCGAAGGCAAAGCTGGAAGCGCGAGCACGAAACCTCCGTGCCTTCAGGTTTTGCTCGAGCGCGCGAGCTGGGCAGAAACGCAAAAAGCGCTGGTCTCGCGCTTCTAGCTTTGGCTTTGCTCGCAGATAGAATGAAACGAAGTATAGAGTTAAACGATGCGCCTAAAGCGCGCCGCAGGACGTACTATTCAGCGATGTCACTATAGATGAAGTGATTTTTTTCTTTTTCTTTTTGTCCGAGAAATGCTTTGTAAAATGTATCAGTGTTACCCTGCTCCTTATAGTTGGACTGCATAAAATAGATTTACGATGTTACTGTTGAAATTTGGGCTAGTTGGTGAAGCATGTTTACGGGTAAAACAGCGCGAATAAGGACACAGGACAGAGAGGTTGCACACAGACGGAGCGCTCTGCGGTGGTTATTTTTTTTACCGTTTTGTGGTGTTGCGTGCTAATAAACCATTCCGGTAAACAAGATTAGCACAACAGTATAATTGCGATTGTCACTGACGTCGATACAAATTATGCATTGCTGAAGTACCTTCAAAAGTAGTTGAATTACATTTCCAAGTATTTGTAATCTACTCAAGATAGTCTGCAGTAAAATTAACTTTCTAAATACTTTATGAAGCAGGTATTGAGTAACTTTACTTAAATACTTTTATGAAGTATCTTTTTCAACATTGGTAACACTTCGGTGCACGTGAAGCAAAACACGCCGAAAGGCAGTGAGCGCTAGCAGGAGGCGGAGCACGCCTACTGTAGTTCTTCGTATGTTGCAACAGGCTATAGTGCTGAACTTTTTAATGTTACCTGGTCAGACTAACGCGTGTCGTATTCTACACACGAGTGCTGTGTCATAGCCTCCTATATACTCACAAAGCCTGGCATTTCGGTGACGGAGCCATGGAGTTTCCGGTCGCACATTTCGAACGCAAGGATCTGGTAGCACAGAGCATTTCTTGGGGAGTCTAGTATTCAGCGTACAGCTTTTGCAGCGGCGAGGACCCGAAACATGTATTTTCAAACCCGATGAGAAAGGAAGCGGTAGCCCGAGGAATGCGAGAAGCACGAGCGGACATTCCATCGCTCGGGGACAAGTATGTTTCGGCGTCGCGCCGCAGCGGGGCGCCCGTTCCATGACTCTTGTTTGCCGCTCTACTATGGTGCCTGGAGCGCGTCTTCGACTGGTGTGTTTAGCGTCTTATCCCGCCCATACATCAAAAGTGGTCCCGATATGGCAACAAATGACGCGAGTGTCATGCTGTTGCCTGTCACGATCTTGGCGGTCGACCGTAGAAATGCTGGCAAAAAGCACGAGCGAACGCGAGTGTCGCTGTCGTCACGGCGTCCCATTAGGCGTCCCAACTTCCGGCTGCACTAGCTTTCGTGAACTGTCACAGTGGAAAGAGACCTGCAGCAGAACAGGCATCTGCAACATACACCATAACTGTTGGAACGCCGCCAGGATCGCGACCGGCGACAACATGACACTTTTATGACGTCATCAGACGGAAATCGAGGGACCACTTTTTTGGCCGCGGTAAACACACCAGTCAAAGACGCGATCCAGGCCCCATAGCTCTACCTTTTCCTTTTCGGCGGCCGCGCCTCGTAGCGATCTGCCAGGCTTTGTCAGTAGAGAGGAGACTATGGTTGTGTTGGTGTTCAGCTGGGTCTCGGGCTCGGAAAGACTGAATACGAGTTTCAGCCCTGTGTCCAATGTGCTTACCTCGGTAGGTAACGCGCAAAATTCAGCGCGAGGGATTCCTACAGAGGTGGCATTGCCTCGAGCTCACTCAAGATGCATCAAAACCAAGTCATCGACACGTGTTCAATGGAGCGAGAGAAAAAGGTCCCGCGACAAAACGATGGCTTGCTTTGCCCACGTCCGGGTCGATGTCTGCCGCCTTTTTGGCCCCGGATATTTGAGCTTCCTGAAAGAACGCGCCTTCTAAGCGTCTTTTTGTTGCCTTGCCCAAAAACGCGGATGCCCGGAAGTTAAGGGGGCGGGGGGGGGGGGGGGGGGGGGGGGGGGGGGCCGCGGGGATCTTAAACAATGCCCCAGGCACTCTGGTCGTGTGGCCTGCGCGTCGGATGGCGTCCGCCTTCGAGCGTGAAGATGCTTTTGGGCGCCCCTTTACCGCAAATACCATTGTAGTCATTTTCTGCGTGGTTTGGTGGTAGATAAACCCGCTGAAAGAAACGTGAATCAGATTATTCAAAAACGATATTTAGAATGGCACAGAAAATGATTGAGTAGCGGAAAATATAGCGTCATCACCAGTGCGCACGCGTCAATGCCAAACGGTGTTTTGGATTGGCGCATGGTTGCGGTGCTATTATATAGTGTACGCGAAGGTATTGCTTGTACTATTATAAAACTCGCCAATGTACGCGTCACTCTAAAGTATGCAGTAAATGAAAAAAAAAATTTTGGTAAACGCGAGGTTCAGCGATCGATCGGCATGCATGTGCGTGTGTTTTACCAGTTGTGTCTTGCCGATTATACATGGGTGGTCTCATCTCAACTCGGATACAAATGTTTGGTCCAATTTTTAATTTTCTTTTTAAACATACATGTTATCGGGCAATTCCTATAATAAAAAAAAATAAGCAAACGGCAAGTTCGTCGGATTTTTTGTTCTCAAGTTATAGACCGTTGAAGCGGCAATGGTGAAAACTCGTTCTTCCAGCTTATCGGGGGTGCCATATTTGACTCCATGCCTTTTCCTTACTTGTTACGCTACATCAATATACCTTTTTGGGAACACTCTCGACATATGCTTTTTTATGCTAATTAAGCGTCTAGGTCATAGCATTCTTAATGTATGTTTTTTTTATTTGTCAAACCACATCTCTGCGACAATATTTCACGAAGTTTAGCAAGCTGTGCTGTGTGACCTAATGAACAAATGTTTATTATCTTTATATGACCGTAAAGCTCCAATTATGTTCTTTCTTTTGAATATAATTTTAACATTTTGCAATATGTATATCTTGCGCTACATGTGCCTGAAGAACGAATGTTTCGAAAAACTAGCAAGTTTGGAGTCGATTTTCTAAACAAACCCACGTCTTATTTTTTTGTTTTTTTTTATTCACAGTTAGTTAATATAGTAGTCTATCAGGACCTACCAGCAGAAATTGTAATATATTGTTTGTATGGCCACTATTAAAACTCGAATCTCGTGCTATAGCGTTATGAACGGGACTTTGCACAGGCGCTCGGCTGAGCAGAATTTTGGCCTATGTAAGGTTTTCTATTTATCGTTAGAAGTTACATCACTATCCAACCATAAACATTAATAAACATTGAAGTAGTGTACTTAAAAAAGTTACTTCGAAGTCCGTATGTACAAGTGCGGGCACAGCGCTTACTTCCTCCCGATACGGGGGAATGCAGATCGTTAGAGAATTCCTCTGGGGCCTTTTGCTTCCGGCTTTGAGTTTGAAATACCGAACTTGATATGTAACTGTCATATTTTCTTATGTCAAACAGATACTAGTGCATATACATATTTACGATTTAGTATCAGACGCTTAGGAAGTACGGTTTATTTTGTGCCCGCACGGACTCTTTCGAAAAATAACCAGCATTTCGTGGCGTGTATGGCTTCAAATGTGTTAGTCAAGTGTTTAGGTTCCATTTTTATTTCCAGGTATTCATGCCGGGTTACTTAGATTTTTTCGTCTTTATAGATATACATATCTTCTCCGTCAGTTCATAGGGCCAAGCTGACACACCTTGCAAATCACCCCAGTGCCAAGTAAATAAATAGTTCTAGGATAAATGTTGTTGCTTCACTGGCTTTTACGCTTTTCAGATATTGAGGTAAGTACTAACATTATATAGAAAACCTTACATAGGTCAAAAGTCTGCTCAGCTGAGCGTCTATGCGAAGTCCCGTTCAAAACTCTCATAGCACGAAATCCTAGTCGTAATAGCGGCCATACAAACAATATATTACAATTTCTGTTGATAGTTCTTGGCAGACAACTAAATTATCTAACTGTAAACAAAAAAAAAAGAAAGAACTGATGGTGATTTCTTTCTCGAAAATCGACTTCAAGCTTGCAAGTCTTTCTAAATATTCGTTTCTCAGGCAAATTTTCCCCGTTATATGTTTTGCGCAAAATATTCAACTTATATTTAAAAGAAAAAGCTGAATTGGAGCTTTACGGTTTTTTTTTTTTTTAATGGTCGAGCCGCCTCTCTGCAACAATATTTGACGAAGTTGAGCAGGCTGTGCTGTGTGACATAATCAATATATTTTTATAATATTTAAATCACCGTAAAGATCCAATTAAGCTTTTTCTTTTAAATATATTTTGAATATTTTGCGCTAAACATATAACGCGGAACATTTGCCTGAAAAACGAATATTTAGAAAGACTTGCAAGTTTGAAGTCGATTTTATTAGAAAGAAAACACCTTCAGTTCTTTCATTTTTTTTCTTTACAGTTAGGTACTTTATTAGTCTGTCAGGAACTACCAACAGGAATTGTAATATATTGTTTGTATGGCCGCTATTACAACTAGAATCTCGTGCTATGAGAGTTTTGAACGGAACTTCGCATAGACGCTCAGCTGAGCAGACCTTTGACCTATGTAAGGTTTTCTATTTAATGTTAGTTCTTACCTCAATAACTGAGAAGCGTAAAAGCCAGTGAAGCAACAATTATTATCCTAGAAATATTTATTTACTTGGCACTGGGGTGATTTGCAAGGTGTGTCAGCTTGGCCCTATGTATTGACGGAGAAGATTTGTATACCATCTATCAAGACGAAAAAATCTAAGTAACCCGGCATGAATACCTGAAAATATAAATGGAACCTAAACACATGACTAACACATTTGAAATCTTACACGCTACGAAATGCTGGTTCTTTTACGAAAGAGTCCGTACGTGCAGAAAATGAACCGTACTTCGTAAGCGTCAGATACTAAATCGTACATATGTATATGCACTGCATATCTGTTTGATATTAGAAAATATGACAATTACATATCAAGTTCGGTATTTAATACTCAAAGCCGAAATCAATAGGCCCCAGAGGAATTCTCTAACGATCTGCATTCACCCGTATCGAGAGGAAGTAAGCGCTGTGCCCGCACTTGTGAATGCGGACTTCGAAGTAAATTTTTTTAGTACGCTACTTTAAATGTTTTATTGTTTATGGCTGGATACCGAGATAACTGCTAACAATAAATAGAAAACCTTACATAGGCCAAACTTCTGCTCAGCCGAGCGCCTGTGCGAAGTCCCGTTCAAAACGATAGTAGCACGAGATTCGAGTCTTAATAGCGGCCATACAAAAACATATTACAATTTGTCATGGTAGTTTCTGATAGACTATTATATTAACTAACTGTGAATAAAAATAAAAGAAATAAAGAGTGTTTTTTTTAGGAAATTGACTTCAAACTTGCTAGTTTTTCGAAATATTCGTTCTTCAGGCCCATGTAGCGCAATATATACTTATTGCAAAATGTTGAAATTAAATTCAAAAGAAAGAACTTAATTCGGAGCTTTACGGTGCTATAAATATCATAAAAATATATTGGTTCGGTCACACAGCACAGCTTGCTCAACTTCGTCCAATATCGTGGCAGAGAGGTGGTTTGACATCTAAAAAAAACATTCAGAATGTTATGACCTAGACGCTTAATTAGTCTAAAAAAGCATATATCGAGAGTGTTCCCAAAAAGTTATATTGATGTAGCGTAATAAGTAGGGCAAAGGAATGGGGTCAAATATGGCACACCCGATAAGCTGGAAAAACCTGTTTCCAACTTGGCCGCTTCAACGGTCCATAACTTGAGAACAAACAATCCGACCAACTTGCCGTTTGCTTCTATTTTTATGATAGGAATTGCTTAATAACATGTATTAAAAAATAAAATTCGACCTAAAAATTGTGCCTGAGTTGAGATGAAATCACCCACATAATAAGTATCTACAGTGTTAGTTCTCTGGAATGTACTTCTAATAAGGAGTTTTCGTAGACCGCGTTTCCCCCTCCGCTAAGCCCTCTGCAACGAAGGAGCCTTTACTGCGCCTGCGCGCCGAGGGCCTTGATTAAGTGTTGTGCCAAACACTCAACAAGAGTTTTTAAGATAAACCACTAAATACCCAGTTAAAAATGAACGGAGTGTAGTATTTAAGCTACTTTCTCCACGAACTATCTTGAGCAGGATGCACATACTTTGAAAAAAGTAATTAAATTACATTCCAAGATACTCGGCAAGTATGTTGCAAGCTGGTAATATAAGAATGCAAAAGTCAAAGGGGGTGCTTTACTTGTGATGACTTCGCCGAAAATCATATTCTGTTGTGATCTTGATGACTCTCAAGAAGCGACTTAGCTGCTGCAAACGAAGTTAACCTTGAAATAACTCATGACATGCAACATAATGAATACCGAAAGATTTTAGGAGCAACTGGGACTCACGTATTGTAGGTACGGCAACTGGCTTGCTTTAATTTTCCGGCAGGCTCGGTTCATGATGCATTCCGCAATAAGTTCGTAATATGCCTTGACGCGATTTGGCGATCTTGAAAGATAGTCCGGCATTGCATATCCTTAACAGCCAAGCTAGAAGTTGATCAGGTTGTCAGACTTGATCAGGAGTATGCGAGTGAGCGTCAAATGTGTTCAGCCGGGAGAAACATCGGCAAGGGGACAGCAACCTCTGTTGCTGATCAACAACCAATCGAGAATATTTTGTCTCCCCAGGTAAGGGAAAGGAGGAGCGCCTGTACCTTCAAACTGTCAATAAATATATTAGGAATGTCAAGAGGGAAGCACAAATAACACAAGAAACTGTTCACGAAACCGCTCTTCATCCCTGGCTACACCTGGCGTAAAACTGTGTTGGAGTATTCTGATAATGAAAAAATGTGCGGCATTCGGAAGGATATAAATGAAACGCTTTGAACGAGCTTAGGAGCCATAGGTAAGCCACAATAGGAACACACGGGGCTTTGGGGAAGCCCAGTTTAAGTCAACGCAGCTAAATAAAACCAGCAAAATCTAGCTTCCTTGGCCAAAGGAGTGTTCGCGCTCACTTGAAAACGCGCTCGCCCATTTTCATTCAGAACTCCCTGAACCGACGATTTTCGTAAATGGTCCATTATGATCGTACTTAACGTTGAGGTCAACGTTTTCCGGTAACGGAACCACTCTAGCTTCAGAAAAAAAAGGTGTAAAATCCGGACAACGTCACTAGCCCTTTGCTAAAACCAAACGTAACGTGCCATCAAAAAAAAAAAAAAAAAGGGCAAGAGGATCACAAAGGTGGGCGTACTTGGGACTAGCGATTTCGTGTTTTGTTGGCCTTCGGAGACTGCGTTTTGCTCGTGCCTTGTTTTCTGTGCTGTTTCCGGCCGCTTGCCCCCAAGTCTGCAATCGGTTCAGTTTTTCCCTGGAGTCTGACGATCCCTACTTCCGAAGATTGTTCCGGGGCCAATTGTTTCGAAGGTTGGAAATTGTATTTGAGTTACGGAGTACAACATAGTGGGAAAGTTAATTAAGAATGAGTAACAAATGCTCTAGACAAAACGTAATTGGAAGATGCCGAAATACTACCAAAAAGTATTTAAGTTGCGAAGTACAACATAGTGGGAAAGGTAATTAAGAATGAGTAACAAATGCTCTAGACAAAACGTAATTGGAAGATGTTGAAATACTACCAGAAAGTATTTGAAATACAGTATTCTGAATATAGTAGTTAAGATAGGTAAAATTCTAACTTGACTGTAGAGTTACGGGTATCGTTGCGGGCTGTGGAGAGCGTTTCAGGACGGCGGAAACTATCTACGAAAACTCCCTAATAATGAGCTGCGTTGCTCGCGCTCCTTTCAGCAATCTCACCGATGCCGTATGTCAAGTGATCGAGTCGTGTGATTTTAAACTCTACGAAGACTTCATTCATTATTTATTCATTTAGTCTTTTAATTATTCTTTATTCAATTACTGATTGCTTCATTCATTTATTTCTTGCCTCTACTGGTGCATTTAGAGTACATCTTTTGTGCCGTCTATCGGAAAACCGAAGGGCGTCGGCGATAATATTAAATAAAAGTTAACCAGCTATTACGGGTGCTGCCCCCTCATAGAAATCCGGGCGTGTGCATCTCCCGCTGGACGCTGGTAGAGCCAATGACTGCGATCCACAGAGCACGCTTGGCGAATGACGGGGCTAAGCTTATACTTAAACACGCCGCCCCCCCCCCCCCCGGCCAAAATGATCTGCGCTTTAGAATTTAGCACGATGTCATGCCCAGTACCATAGCGCGCATATCTTCTTTCATAGGTATATAATCAGCTACGTCGTTGGCCGAGCGCCCTCCTTAGATTGCGGGGATTAGCTCTGCCAAATGCTTCGCAGGAGATCAGACAATCCAACTTTCTTAGAGTGTTGTTTATTCAAGGATAGTGGAACAACGTGGTGGCACATCCATGCTCTAAACGTTCGCTGAGACCGACTGAAAACTGCCGATTTCAATGTTCTCAAACAAAACAAAAACACGTGAAGATATAATTAAAAAAAAGAATTCCTTGGGCTCTTGTTGCCCACACGTATAAGCAACCACCGAATAGCAATCAACATACACTGTGAACGCAGGATCATACCTCGTCAATATGAAGCGAATTCCACGCGTTCCTGCATTTACTAAGTAGCGAAGCAATCCACTCGTATTTTGAACTGAAAAATCGCACACCAGGATTTAAAAAAAAAAAAGTTCTTAAATAAAGGCTGGGTTGACGAAAATACACAAGCTACGAGGATTTTGCTAGTTCCAGAAAATCACATGGACCAAAGGTACAGTCATCTTGAAGGCGAGCGCCTCAAAGGGTCGGGAGAAAATTGCTATTTCCCAACTGAACCTCAAGGGAAATCTTTGCGTGGGAATTGCTACTGCGCTTGTAAAAATAAAAAATAAAAATTGGAAAGCGCTTGGTGTCCTGCCGCACACTGTCGGTGAAGCGCTTGATCCGCGTGGGTAGTAAAATAAGTGCTAAAGTTTGGGGTGTTAAAACAACTGCTTTAAGACTCCTCAAAACGTGCAACACTAAAAAACAAATCGACGTCGTCGGAAAAAACAAAAATGAATCGGCAGTGACGATATTTATTAAACTTGAAAAGAAACAGATGGGGCGATGAAACAGCACGCGAGATGTGTCTCTCCTACCTTCGATCGGCTCAAAAAAGGCTCGACGAACTTGATTAAAAAAAAGGTGAATTCAATCATCGGTTAGCAAGTTCAAAAGTGTCGCGAATGCATACATTTAGTGATTTTTTTTCACAAATGTTATTACTTGCGCACGACTCTTTGGGGGGAAAAGTGTATGCTGATGGAGCTTAGGTGTCTAGGCTGAATAAATCATTTATATTAACAAAATCTATGATGTCGCCCAATTGTGGCTTTCAATGCATGATTGTTACAGCCAAATACATCTCAAGAGACACAGGGTGTGTAACATTATGCTCGTGCTTCTGGCGTGGATAATTCCTTCTTCATGTATTTTAGAAGCTAAGGCTACAATGTCAGTGGCGGCAGAACGATGTCGAGACGCAAGGGGGTGTCATCTTGGTTATAATATTATTAATATTATTAATTTCCGAATAACTTTATCCTGGGTGGCGTGCGAGGCTGTGTAGAAAGGTTAAAACCCGTACGCAAATGCGCCTGCCAGCCCGCCACACAAAATATAAAACATACACGCATACGCACACAAACACGCACACACGCCAGAACGGCAAGTTTGTCGTTGCTGTTGCTGCAGTCCAACAGCTGGGACCGTAAGAAAGTCATCAATCCCCGCCAGAATAGGAGAGGATCAGTGGCGGCGGGTCCGCACCCGGACGGGCTGGGGTCTGCCCTGACCTTAGAAGCCTTGGAAGGAAGGCGAGGTACGAACCCTTAAGTGAATCACCAAGAAGGCGGCATATCAGGTTCACTCTGGCGACACGCCTCCCGTGGGACAAGGGCCGCCATTCGAGGTGCTTCAGACGAACCTCATATGGCAGCGAAGGCTCGTTCTGGCTGGCGAAGAAGGTGCATGTCGCGCGCCGCTGCACGCTCTCCGGGGGGTCGGCTAAATTAATCCGGCCTTTGACGCCTCAGAGCGCAACAATACTCGAGTTCACGCCGCACTCGTGAGCACGAGTGCAGCGTATACAACACGAAAAGCTGCTTTACCACACACTTTCGAGACCCGTGTTACAAATCCCAGGAGACGTCCGGCCTTGGCCCCCTGCATTTCCAGTGTGCACCGAAAAGGACAGGTAAAGTGTGAACGTCACACCGAGAATCAAGGTAGATGGAACTGAAGTGAGAGAGACGCCAGGTAGAGTATATTCGGGAGTCCCCGGGGTGCGACTGTGGCTGATCCACATGGCAGCGCACTCGGACGCGTTCAGGACGAGACAGTCTACTTGGGGCCACTGCTGGACTTTCGGACGAATGGGCCTGGAGGGTGCAGCGGCTGGCTTGATGATTGGGCTTCCGAGCCCCAGCATTAAGTGTATAACAGCTAGCCGAAAGAATCCCGTCTGACCAATACAGCTTCAAAAACAAGTCCTGCTGTCCAATTCTTCCTGCCCCCCTCCCCCCCAAACCGAAAAAAAAGAAACTTTTTTCACTGTTCGATTAAGGAAGCACCGCTTAGCTCGCGTCAGCGTCGCTGCCAGCGTAGCGTCTTGCAGCGTCTCAGAGCAAACTCGACGCAAACACGCGACGTTGCCAAGACGGACGCGTCTGCATGCTTTACAGCGACTCTCGTCCCAGCTTCAGCTTTGGAGCCATCTCTGGGCATATATGTACACATTACTCAAAAAGGTAGTTAAGTTAAGGGACTGTGTATCTACGCCAAAAGTGCTTGGAGTACAGTAAAAATTACGCATTTGTAATAGTAATTGAGTTAACTACTAACTACTGTAAAAAATGGCGAGTTACTTCCAAGTTACTTTCGAAGTTACTTTTTATATTTTTGTGGTATCAAAACTAATCAGTTTTTATCTGTGAAAAACCCTGCGAGCCTAAAATAAATGCAGTCATTTTATAGCTTGCGTTTTCATCAAAATAATTTATTCGCTAGCAGAAGCAATTGACATTCAAAGTTCTTGATAGGTGAGTTTTCTCCTTTTCCTCCTAAAGACGTCCCCAACCAAGCTGAAAAGGAGTTCCACCGACGCGCTGCATGGAACGGCAGCGTTGAATTTCTGATACAGGCTGTGCGGGGTGGGGTAAACGAGTGTCGGCATCTTAGGTCCCCATGACGAAACATCCAAGGTTTGCCTCTGCCTAGAGGGTCTTTTATAACAAACTCTCATCCTTTTTTCTTCAGCAAGCTGAGATTGTTATGGCTGTACCCTCTTTATTCCCACGACGTTCGGAAAGTACGCTGACCAAGTGCACCTGGCCGTCAAGGGTTCAGGTCTTGCGCCACGACGATGAGATCATCCGTATGACTGCGCGTCTCGTTGCAGTGCTAGTGCTACGTAGAGTACCTTCATGTTCGCTGCGGGAAATGAAGGCACCCTAGTGCTACGCTCCTGAAAAAAAATTGTTTTTTTCTTAACAGGAGATGAAACGAAGTAAATCGTTTTCAACAAAAAGGAGGTCTCCCTGGCGTGGAAGGTAGGAAGGACGGGAATGATTACGTGAACAAGAATAGTCGCTCATACAGTTACAGCTGGAAGGGGGAACGTGCTCCCATGAACGGATTATCCGTGTCTGCGTTTGTGCGCGGGGGAGTCCAGCTTTGCTAGGGAGTATAAGCTGACGACGAGGCGACCATGGGAACAGGCACCCAGCTGCGAGGTCATTTCAGTGGCGCCTCCCGTGGAACCCCCAAAATGCTTGAGGTAGAACTCACTAAAGGCTAACATCAAAACAGCAACAACCCCTGGAGTGTCCCCGTCTTTCACGTTTGCAGCTGGAGGCGCGGCGCCTGCGTGCATTACCAGATTAGGTCAATACCCGACTAAGGCTTGTTAAGCATCTCTTCCCGCGTTCGTGCTCGCCGGTGTTGTGTTTTGGCTGCTCGTCGACACCTTGGCCCAAGGACGCATGTGGTGCAGTTTTTACGGCTGCCGAGTATAAGTGCGTTGGAACGGTATGTGGGTGGCCCCTTGTTCGGGAAAGCCACTCCATCTGCCGGCGTCTTTTTTATTTATGCGCTCAAACTTTTGTTATGAGCACAATTCGAGCTAGATATCGAAGGTAGTTAGTATTTTGAGTAGAAGTTACCTGAAAAGCGTAGTTAACTACTAATTACCCCAATAAAGTTGTAATTGAATGTTAACAAGTTACTAAAAAAAGCAGCTAAGCTACAGTAGTTTGAGTAGAGTACTTGAACTAAGTCCAAGTCTGCTTCTGGGGCGGGACGGGGATTCAATACCCGTGACGTGATGCAACCGCGGCCTCGTCTCGTGGGTGACGGGAGTCTAACCTGGGCACCGCACGACTATATGGCAATGTCTCCGCGGACGAAGCTGCAGGGGCGTGCGGCCGACTGCCACCCGAACGGTGACGAGGGTGGCAGGTTGTGAGGGGCCCCAACCAGACAACTCGCTTTGTTTCTCCATAGGGTGGCTCGGTCACCCAGGAAACCCGATGCAGTCACGTCTCCCGCATCACGCAGACCGTGACGGCGACGGACCCAAAAAAGCTGGACTACCCCCCCTCCCCCCCCCCCCCTTTTTCTTTCCTCTCAATCCACTTTTTTCTTGCTAACCTTCAAAAAGGTTTTTTCAACTACATTTTTATTTCATTTCTGGTTCCGGCTCAGCAACATTTACTTCTTTTCTTTCTTTCTTTCTTTTTTGCGCTTCGCTTTGTTGTTTTTGTTCACATCAGTATTCCACGATGGTTGCAATGGTTTGAAACCGGAATGGAAGTTCGACTTTTTATGACTTAGTAATTAAGCAAGCGGCCCTATGCGCCGAGAAAGGAAGGGAGGGGAGGAGACAAGAGGGCGCGGGTACTTCAGAACGTCGAGCTTTGATTGAAAAGGTCAGGGGGAACACCTAAAGCTAGCGGGCTTCGTCTCCACTGCACACGTGTAACGCGTTCAATAGCGAAAGCCAGACGCCGGACATCCGACTTTCCGCGTTAAAAAAAATTGGGTTGTGTGGTATGTTTATACAGCCTAGAACTTGGTCTGCCTCACAGGGGCGACGAGTCTCCCAGCTGTAGATGAGCAATTTAGCCAGTGCAGTACAACCGCTAGCCTGGGGTCTTTAACGTGCACCACGCAGCAGTGATACACGACCGCACGCCGGTACGATGCTCATCCAGGTCGAAACGGGCAGGGGTGGGGATTGAACCCAGGATCCCTGGGTTCTGCAGCGCGAGCTTTCGCTCCCCGTGCTCCGAGCTGGTGTGCGCTAGCCTACTCGGCCACCGATCCCCCCACTTTCCGCGTTCTAACGTGTTCGACGAGTGCAGTGGAGATAAAGGCAGCTAGCTTCAGGTCTACCCACTAATCCTTCCAATCAAAGCTCGACGTTCCGACGTCCCCGGGTGCTCCCGCCTACTCCACTTCCTTATTTTTCTCGGCGCATACGGGGAGGAAGCGTTCTAAAAGACATCTTCGGTGCACAGAAGGCAAGGAGAGGCACTTTAAAGAAATAGCAGCATACAACCATGCTAAATAAAAAAAGAAACAAAAAAAAAAAACAATTACAGTGCTTCCTTTACTGGAAAACGAAACCATGCATCGCCGAACGGTCATTTTCAGCCCGATTGTAGTGCTAGCGGTCACAACTAGATGCAATAGGTTGAGAACTAACCGTTATCTCGTTCAAAATTTATAAGGGATTTTCTAAAAAAATCAGCGTGCAATTGAGGCCCGTTTTTGCCCATATTCGGTAACTAGTGCCATTCAGCTCCATTCGCCGCCATTCTCGAGAGCTCCGTCGGCCGCCATTTTGCAAGTGAATATTTCAGAAAATCACTTATAGCAAGATAAGGGTTAGTTTTGAAGCTTTCGCCTCTGGTTCCGACCGCCGGCGCTACATTAAGGAGGAGATTGAGCGCTCGGCGATGCATGGTTTATTTTAAGGCGATAGCTTTACGGCTGGCACTTTGCACAAATTTACACGTTGTCTTCAATTGTTTCCTCTATGGAAAAACAAAAAAGAAACAAAAAAACCTTCTCTCCTCTTTTGGCGCGAGGCCAGGGAAGTGGGTTTTCCCGTCGGCCGCCCCGGAATTCCGCCAGTAACGCTGCTACGAAAGGAGGATCTTCGTGTCGTCTGCTTCAAAGACTTGTTTTCAAAAATTACTCGCGTTATGCGAAATCCCACTTGGGCAGTGTCCAGTTGCTACGCATAATGTTGAATGATTTTAGAAACTTCCATCGCTTTAACCCACTTCACAGTTCACTGGTGAAAGTCGCCCGTGGCATCGACGACGCCAATCACGACGGCTATTAGAATTAACCACGTCGCACCTCCGTCCTTAGGTACGTGATGCGGCACCATTCCACCCGCATTGCGCGACCGCGCTACAGATATCTCTTTCGTTTCTCCGCGCGCTCTGGGCTAAAAATACGGCTTCTTTTTTGCAGCGAACAACGCGCCTTCACTTTTTTAAGGGGAAAGGACACTCTGTAGAGAACCTGCAGGGAACTCGTGCTGACGGGGCAGCAAATTGCGTGCCATTCTTGCTCGATGTCGGGGCAAACCAAAGCACATGGGCGCTTTTGACGGGTAAGCAAGGTAGGAGGCGTGCCGAGGATCAAACGAACTTGGCCCGCGTACACACTGGGTCTGAGCATAACTTAGTAAGATGCCAAAGCTACGACCACAGCGAACCAGTGCATGCGAGGTTAAGCGCGAGTGCATCCCTCGTGTGAAGATCTTTCTCGCTCTTCACTCTGTCTCTATATGATGAACTCAAAGAGGCTACGCGCGGGCAGAATTTGAGGGAGAGGAGGGGACGTAAGTGTACGAGGACGTCGAGCACTGAGCTTTGGTTAGAATTATGAGAACGTAGACGCAAATCTATAGCTGCCTTTGCCTTCACCGCGTTCGTTGAACGCGTTACAACGCGGAACGCCGGCATCCGGCGTTTCGCGTTCGCGATCGAACATGTAGTGTTCCAACGCATCCTACGCTATAGTTTCCTTCTCTCTATCAGTGTCGCGACTGTTTCTATGAACAGTCGCGACACGATACTAAACGCCCTATACTTTGTCTGGGTGCTGTCAAAGCTTACAACAGGGACGAAGGCTTGCACACCAACTATAAACCTTGAGTGACTGCAAATCCTCTGCAGCTGCAGGTGTCGTAGGGCCCTAACTTGAAACAAGGGCTGCGTTTCAAATCTTTTTGCGGCGTTATTCCGGCGGATCATGTCACGGGACAAGTCAGATAGAGCAGCGCTGGACGTGTGTAGGTTTTCGAACGCCCTTCATCCTAGATTAAGGACGAGAAAAATTTGGAACACGGCCAAAATGTATTTTTCGCCGAGCTGCTAGGTCCTGTGGCCGACAAAATTGCAAGATGCCCTTTCGGTGCAATGTGGCGTCCAGGTTACATTTCTTTTTTTTATATATTTAAAAAAAGTTGTAGCGTATCGGTGGTTTCCTCTTAAAGCAGATGTGTACAATACATCCCTTTGAAAAGTCCGCGGCAACGCTGTCCGCCATAGTTTGATCACATACTCTGAGCATGTATACGACACGAGGGCTGTGTGATCGTTCCGCGTTATCTGGACTCAGCTGATATTGAAAACAAGCACTGTGTCACCGTTCGGTGAGTACTCAGATCCAATCACGCGTTTCGTGCGCATGGATGAATGAATAGATGTTAATGGGTATACCCTTTGTAACCTGTGGTAACTTGCGCCACCTAGCCTAAGTTTAAAACAATGGTGGCCACCAATGTTGCTCGATAACATAAAAAAAAGTATTTTCTACTTTTGTACTTATGCTAATTAATGTTGTGGCTTACAATTTTTCTTTATAAACAGCGCTGCTAATAAAAGAAAAGTTAAGAAAAACAACATAAAGATTCGTTGGTGCATTTTTCGGAAATGCGTTAGCATGACCTTTGGAAACGGCACACACGTCCCCGTTTGGGAAACGCTAACGCTGACACCTTCACTTTTTTTTTTTTTTTTTTGCTTTCTATATTTTTGCTGCCTCTTTTTGGCCTCGTTAAAGGTGTATCCACACGACGGTCCAAATTGCTGTTTTGGTCCGCGGGCCGCGCATCACGTGATCTTACGTCACCGCTTTTCGAGGTCCGCCGGCGGTCCGCGGCCCGCGCTTGTGAGAAATGCCAAGCGCTTTTCTCGCCCGGACCTTGGCGGCGGACCGCGGTGTTTTTAGTATAATTGAAGTGCTAAGTCTGGCAACAAGCTGACTTTTGTTTGGATTGGAATCCAAATCCAACGTCGTCTTCTTTTGGCGCCAACTGTTCAAGACGAAGAAGACGAACCTTTTGTTGTGCGACGATGGCGGCATAGTGCGACGATGCTACTTTTTTACTTCATCGCGCTCGTGGAGCAATTCCCCGCTCTGTGGGACAATAGATGCATGCCCTTTTCGGTTCACTTAAGTCCTCCTCGTCCTCAATAGTCAACGCCAGGGCCACCGCGGCCAAACTTCTCTTTCGTTCAACCTCCATCTTGGCTCCTTACAAATAGCCTCAAAGCAGCTCGCTGCATGCATTTGGTGGAGCTGTGAGGTCGAGGGTTAGACCGGCCCGTCACACTGTCGTCTGCTCTTTTGGTCCGCCGTGTGGATGCTCATTGCAGCCGGGCGGCCCGCGGGCCGCGCATCACGTGATCAATCGGTCCGCGGCCCGGTCCGTCGTGTGGATACACCTTAAGGGGATCAGTGTTAGCGTTTCTCCAAAACGGACGTGTGTGGCGTTTCCCTAGGGTTATGCCAAAAGATTCTCTAAGAATCCACGAATGGATCTTCCTGTAATTTTTTTTCCACCTTCTTTTTTTTTTTTTTGCACTCTGTCCGTCAGAGTACGTTGACGCCCTTGGATACGGTTACCCATATCACTCGTGAAAATAACCACATTCATACCACTCGTGAAAAGAAACGCATCTATATCACTCGTGGAGTGAACCGCATCCATCGTTTCAACTACACAGACACACACACAACACAGCCCACGGACCGCTACTGCACAAACTCAGAGCGAAGAACAACCGGCGATGGCAGAGCGGCAACTGGGCACGCCCGCAACGCACCGCGCCGCGGCGCAACATCTCCCAGATAACAAAACCGTAGTTCTAAATGAGGCGGCGTCATCAAAGAAGGACAAAGCTTGACACAGATTGGACACGACGATTACGTCCAACGATCGGCTCAAACTTCACTCGAAGCCGAGCGCTGACGTAGCACTCGTTTCCACTCTGTGTCCAGTGTTGTCCTTCTCTGATTAAACCATGTCACTCAGCACTTGCTTTGTTATCTAGGAGGTGTTGCGCGGCGCGCCCTCTTCTCTGGCTTCATGCCAGCGGTGCGCCTGACTTTGTCGAAAAATAAAGAGCTCGTTTTGGCGAAAACCAGGCGGTGTCTGTCAGTTGGTCAGTGCCGGGGAAGAGGGAGAGGTTCACTTGTGCTCACGTCAACGCTTCGGACGAACTACAGCGTCGCACGCGACAACTGACAAACGAGAGACACCACCTGGTTTTCGTCAAAACGAGCGTTCTAGTGCTAACGCGTTAAAAGATCCGAAAAGATTGGGGAGGTACGACGAGAATCTGACAATTGCCGTATGTGACATTTTCGATACGTGCTCGATCTCAATATTTTTATCGACAGACACGGAATACATTTTTTTTTTGTGTTACCTTAGTGTACTTTAGGTTATAGAAAATTTATTTATCTTTAGCATTTTTTTACAACTAGAGTTTCTAGAGTATCATAATCACATTAATAGTATACATGTCATTGAGATAAAAACAATGCAAAAATGCGTGTTTTTAATGTTTCTTGGTATCGAAAAAATATGATAGAATGATTCTGTTCAAGTTTAGCATCTACAAGAACCGAGTTTTTTATTTTTTTTTTTTATTCTCTCCTTTCACAGTTCTTCATATACTTTTGTTTAACTCGCATACACGGCGTGACGAGTTAATCCACGGTAACGCAATTGGGAGCTTATAAATAAGTATAAAAATATATTACTTAAATACTTATTTTTTACCAACCCCCAAACCCCCATTCACATTTCTCATAAATCATAAAAAATCCACGGTGTTCACTGCATACACGATGGCAAACTTTCCTGCGGACAAGGGCTCAAGCATCTTCCCAGCGCTTCAAATACGTGTATTCTTCGAATATCTCTGCAGACAGCTTTTTTTTTATGACCAATATGGCAGGAAAGTCATACCAGGACGGATCACGTCTCAGACGGTTTCTGAATACTGTCTTTCCTATGGCGTGTCGACAGTCTGACCGCGGATTTAAATATGTACACAATGTAAACATTCGAGCAGAAAAAAACTATGCTTTCTCTCTCGACAACAGTGACACGAATTTCTGACAGCGTTTCGAATCTCGAATTAATTTCTCGGGCCGGCATCGGTCGTATGACGCAGCTGTGACTCGTGTTAATGGAACTCCGATGTCCTCGGCGCCTCTTCTTGTTTGTTTTTCCTTTTAGCGCGTCCTTCCTCGTGAGAAGACCCGACATTAGGGACAGCTCGCGAGGCACCAACTCGCTGCTGTATCTGGCAGCATTTCAATTCTTGATAATTTTTTTTTTTTTTCATTGTGTGTTTAATTTGGTTCCGTTCTAGAGCCCACGAGTTCGTTGATGCAACCTTACTTTGCAGCGTGGGTGTGCGCGACAGGCGTCTTTATTGTGACTCAATGAGTGCTCGTGTAAGAGGTCGATGACACCCGGTTTTGAGTGCCGACCGTTGTTCCGAAGTTTAAATTTTGTTCGACGTAATTAACGCAAATATTGCGTCGCTGACGCAATTACTTTCGTGAGGAAAGATCGACGATTAATAATTTATTTATCAATGTAGAGGTGTTTCTTGTTCTCGCTGGAAGTTTAGTAGAATGCTCACGAGGTTGGAAAAATCGCACGTTTATTGATTGTTCAGTGTCGAAAAAAATTATTAAAGTGCAGCAAGCTATGCTTGTTATAGAGTGTATTGAATATCAGATGAAATGTACGTTACACTGATTATAGGGGAACACAATCGGGTTACATATATTGGAAATGCACATATGAAGCATAATACTATGTAGTACACAGTATACAACATACATATACAAAATAATAAAAAATAGCAATACAGTGGAGAGACGAGCAAAGTAATGTTATATATTAGGATCGAACAATGAGCACAAATCGTACGAAATGGTATTCTTAAATATTACCGAGCGAATGTACAGACGTGGAGTTCAGAATGGCGCCAGGTAATTTATTCAACACTGCACGGCTAAAGTATGAGTACCAAAAATTGTATTGGCACCGTTTCGTATATATTTGATGTCACATTGTTTGTATAAATAACGCTAATATATTTGCTGAAACTACTATCCTCATTCTCTTTAATCCCTCAAATTACGTTATATTTTCATATTCTGTTAATATTGTATGTTTTTATTTATATATTTACGCGTTTGCCCATTTAGTTGCGTAATAAACCTTGCTGGTCGTCAAACAAAAATGTTCATGATGATTATTTGTATCCTTGTAGTTTTCTTTTTAGGCTTATCTCATGCTATAAAGCTTTGAGAGTGTGTTACGATCCCACAGATAATCATTCCCTTACTTTTCAGTCATTGAGTGTAGAATAATCAATGGATGACTTTTCTCCTGTCACTGCAAAAATGCTCATTCAGGACTTAGCCCTCGGAAGATCCGCTCTACTTCATGTATTAATTTAGATAAAAACGCATACACATTCCAATAATATATATCATAAAACCTAAATCCAAAATGAAAACTGTTTGTGCCGTTTATCGCTATCCACTAGAAACGAAGTATTAGTGGAACGCGCTCCAAACCCTTTTCAAATATTAAGTAGGGGGAAGAAAGAGAGAAAGCGAGAGGGGGAGGAGAGAGAGAGCGAGAGAAATGGGGGAATAAAATGAATTCTATGCCGAATAAAAGAAGGGCGGGAAAGAGTGGGAAAGAGCGAGCAATTCGAGCGTATCTGCACGTGACTAAGGGAAGTAAAAAAAAAAACACAAAAACATTCGGATATCATTACATTTGTGTAGGACATCCCGTCGCGTAATCGGAAAGCATTAAGAGAGATTTGATTTCGCCCAATTCCAGCAATTGCTTGTCGTTAGAGTCGCCGTCGAGTGTGGTTTCCGGAACGGGAAGAATCTTTATGCGTAACCTCCTGCGTTGCACGGAGATTTATATATTTTTTTCTCTGGCTCTAAATGTTGGTGATAAACCAATCGCTACATAGTAAATCGCGCGTCGAGAGGTTTCAGATTTGCAGCTTCCAGAAACCTCGGGCGACTTTTATAAGAAATGTCAAATTGGTTGTTTTAGATTGCATCTGAATTTGTCATTATCGATATGTCATTGACTTAGGGGGGCAACGCAACGATCTTTGTACTTTGCGCAAATACCACTTAAAACGGATCCCCGACGTTGATGGCCTTCAAAACACCAGTTTGTTTTTCACCACACGCAATCGAAGTCGCAAAAAAATATTAAAGAAAAACGAGGAGCGTTTACCCTAGCAAACGCGCGCGTGTGTATGAAGGCACTCCAGTTTACCCCCTTAACTCGCAGCCAGAACAAGCGGCTACGTGATTTGGAGCCGATTACAGACGCTTTACACACGCGCCAGATTGAGCCGCCATAGCTGCCCTTCTCTTGTCTTACCGAGATGCCGAGCCACTGAAGCGGGCGTTGACGGGTCTTCACAGGGGCCTATGCTGGCCACAAGAACACAGTATCATCTAAAAGTGCAATAACCTGTCCTACTGTGGTAATGATGAAGTGAAGCGAACGGAATAAGAGGGAACAAAAACTGAAGGTAAGTTATGGCGGCGCCCATGCACAGCTGCTGTAAAGCGTCTATATGCCGCCAAATGTTGATCACAGAGCCTTTTATACTGGGAGAGTTCGGCGGTTCTTTGATCCAGCCGCCAGTCTGGCAGCACTGATCAAACAGTCTGGCAACTGTGCGCATCCGCCATGATGTGCCTTGCCGTCTAGCTTGATTGCACCTTTGCATTTAATTGCATTATAATTATCACCTTAATTTGCAAGCTTCACCTTTGTTGGTGTATGGCTGGTGGCGGCTGATAAAACCCGTTTGCTCTACTGACTCGAGCCGGCAGTCGGCTCGCTAGAGTCCATGGAGCGAGAGACGACGATGAAAATGATCGTTCTGCGCTGCGCTCTGCCAGACGTTAGATGAAAAAGAAATGGGGGGCTGCAGTGCCGTTGGGTGCTCGAACAACGCGAAAAAGGGGTTCAGGATGTACCGGTTCCCGCAAGGAAAAGAAAAGAAAACCGCGCAAGGCACAAGATCTGGGAAACCAAGAAGGGCTGACTGGAAGCCGAGTTCTCGATTGTGCGAGGTAAGTTTATGATTAACGTATGATTAACGTAACAAAATGCTTGATTTTTCGACTTTCTCCTTACGCCAACAAAAGCGCAAACGGCAAAACCTACACGCGTATACATCGCATGTCAATGGGGACCCACTCGCCGGGAGGCACATCATGGCGGAAGCGGCGCCCGCTGAGTCCGCTAGACCTAGCGGGCCGTAAGCCCCTCCCACCCGCCGAACTCTCCCAGTATAAAAGGCTCTGGTTGATCACAGCCACGCGATGAGGTTGGCAAAGCACAGGACACGCGCTGAGTTCCGGACATCGTCATGGTTCGGCAATGGTTGTCATTGCAGCGATTGGACACGGGACACTACCCGAATGCTTCTCGAGCTATCGATTATCACGAGCCCAAATCGAGCGTGTGGTGTACTGGACAAAAAAGCGCGAGAGTCACACACATATAGACGACGACGAGGAGCACGCCCTCCGATAGAACTGTAGAAGCAGGACTACCACGTCCAACATAAATGCTACGTTTTATTTAACGAGTACGTTTTACTGGCGACGAGACTGAAGGACCTACGGCCCAGCCATGGCTCACAAAGTGAACATCGAGAAGTTCGAGTCTACAGCACCAAACGCTTGGATAGAGTACATCGAACGCCTAAACAGCCTCTTCGTCATTCACGGTGTAGAGGAACCAGACTTACGGCGAGCAGTGCTGATTGGAAAATGCGGACCAGCGGCATGCTCGGTAATGCGAGACCTCTGTTCACCAGCCCTACCGTCGGCAACTGACTACAAGATCATCCTCGAGCGGATGGAAAATTATTACTGCCCAAAACCACTGAAGACCTTGCAACGCTTCCGTTTCCACAAGCGAGAACAGCATGAGAGCGAGACCATTGCTGCCTACGTGAGTGCACTCCGTCGCTTGGGCGAGACCTGCGAGTATGGTGCTATGCTCAACGAGATGATCTGCGACCAGATGGTTTGTGGTGTGAGGGACACCAAGCTACAGGACAAGCTTCTGTCTACTAGAAACTTAGACCTGCGAACAGCTCTCGAGCTGGCTACCGCTGCCGAGGCTGCCTCGCGAGGAACACTAGAGCGACAATCTAGATCAGCGCAGCCCGGAGTGCAGCTTTGCACAGACGCCGAAGCACCAGGTTCCGACTCTTCCATCGTAAATGCAGTTCAGCGCAGCTCTGCTCAGAGACCTACGCCATCAAGATCTTGTTTTCGCTGTGGGGGTCAGCACTCACCGTCGAAATGTCGATGCAAAAGCATGCTTTGTCGTTACTGTAAGAAGCTGGGCCACATTGAGAAGGTCTGCATGGACAAGGAAAAAGAGCAACGACAACGTCTACAGGCAAGGTCGAACGAATCTCACGCTACACACGTGGTGCAAGGAGGCCAAGCCGACATGTCCCCACCCCGCTTTGACGTGTATGCAGTTGAAAATAAAACTGTGACGCCGTACATGGTGACGGTTACTCTCAACGGAGTTCCACTTGCCATGGAAGTGGACTGTGGAGCTGCCGTATCTATTATCAGTGAAGCCACGTACAGGACGCTCGGAGCAAGGGCACCTCCGGCGTTGAAAAAAGATAACCATCTGCTTAAAGCCTGGACACAGCAGTATCTCACCGTAATGGGAAAAATAGAAGTCGAAGTAGGATTTCGAGGCCACACCCACACACTTTCACTTTTTGTGGCCAGTGGGGGTCATGCCAGCCTCCTTGGACGTGATTGGTTTGAAAGTCTGGGCATTGATGTCACAGGAGTCAACTCCTTACGCAGTTTCAATTTGTCTGGGCTTTACCCCGACGTTTTCGCGGGAGGCTTAGGAGCACACCGCGGTGAGCCTATATCAATACCCATCGCAATAAATGCTACGCCGAAGTTTCTTAAGAGTCGGCCCGTTCCGTTCGCTCTTTGGCCCGCCATTGAAGAGGAGTTGGAAAACCTAGTGGATCAGAAGATACTGGAGCCTGTTCGACATAATCAATGGGCCACACCCATTGTGCAAATCCTAAAAAGAAACGGCAAGCTTCGCCTCTGCGGTGACTACCGTAGCACTATCAACCCGTTTGTGATAAATGAGACGTACCCGCTTCCGACGATCAATGACATTCGATCCACTTTAGCTGGAGGCGTGTTTTTTACAACATTGGATTTAGCTCAGGCGTATCAACAACTCCGGGTGGATGATGCAGCTGCGGATCTGATGACCATAAACACGCATAGAGGCCTGTACCGCGTGCGGCGGCTAGCTTTTGGGGTAACTTCTGCAGTTGCCATTTTTCAACGCTTTATCGACACGCTGCTGTCAGGAATCAGAGGTGTGATTTCTTACCTTGATGACATCCTTATTACGGGAAAAACAAGTACAGAACATGATGAGCGTCTGAAAGAAGTATTGCGACGACTGTCAGAGGCTGGACTCCGCTTACAGAAGGAGAAGTGCGTTTTCTCCTCAGCCAGCATCACCTACGTAGGCTATCATATAGACTCGACTGGTATTCGGCCAACCAAAGGAAAGGTAGAAGCTATTTGCGACGCTCCAGCACCACGGAATGTCACAGAGTTGCGTGCGTTTTTAGGAATCTTAAACTTCTACGGATGTTTCCTGCGAGATCGGGTGACTGTGCTGGAGCCGCTGCACAAGCTGCTCGCCAACGGGGCAAGATGGCAGTGGAACAAGGCCCATGACGAAGCCTATTTACGGGCGAAACAACTTCTCCAGAGCGACAGCTTACTGGTGCACTACGACCAAAACCTGCCACTTTCTCTGTCCTGTGACGCTTCTCCTTACGGTGTAGGCTCTATCCTTAGCCACACCATTCCAGGTGGACGAGAAGCACCTGTGGCCTACTCCTCAAGAACACTAACTTCTACCGAGCAAAAGTATGCTGAAATTGACAAGGGAGCTCTGGCTATTCTCACAGGCGTCAAGAAATTTCACCAGTTTCTTTATGGCCGTCATTTCTTGATATACACTGACCACAAGCCTCTGCTGGGCCTGATGCATCACAGCAAACCTATGCCACACGTCATGTCTCCACGGATGCTGCGATGGAGCCTTATATTATCGGCCTATGACTAAGAACTGGTTTATCGTCCAGGAAAAGAGTTGACTAACGCAGATGGACTTAGTCGCGTACCACTGACGACCTCGACTGGCGAGATCTGTGGTACTACCATGAACTGCCTACTCTTAGAGGCGACACCAAACCCTCCACTCAACGCAAAAGAAATCGCAGATGGGACCCGCAGTGATCCTTTATTATCTAGGGTCTTATCATGCGTATTCAACGGATGGTCAGCACTTCCACCGGAGGAGTGTTTTCGGCCTTTCGTTCAAAGGCGGCAGGAGTTATCAGCTCACAAAAACTGTCTGCTCTGAGGTAGTCGGGTGGTTGTTCCGCCTTCCTGTAGGAAAGAAACATTAACGCTGCTCCACAACAGCCACCCAGGTATCGTGCGAATGAAGGGCTTGGCTCGTAGTTATGTGTGATGGCCCAAAATGGATTCTGAGATCGAAGAAACGGTCCGGCAATGCCTTGCTTGCCAAGAGTCGCGTCATGCTCCCGCGAGGAGCCCTACGATTCCTTGGGAACGCACGTGCAAACCGTGGTCTCGCATTCATATAGATTTTCCTGGCCCTATGCATAACAAAACATTCCTCATTGTCGTAGACAGCTACTCAAAGTGGCTGGAGGTAATTCAAGTGACCTCAATCACAACATCATGCACGGTATGCCACCTTCGTGCTTTGTTTGCCACTCATGGGCTTCCCGACGTCATCGTGTCGGATAACGGAGCGTCCTTTACTTCAGCAGAATTCGAGCAGTTTTGCTCCCGAAATCAAATCCGACATGTTCGTGTCGCGCCATATCACCCGAGTTCCAATGGACAGGCCGAACGATTGGTACAGACGGGTAAAGAGAACCTTCTTCGTATGGACTCCAGCGATTGGTCGCTCCGTCTGGGGAGAATGTTGTTCGCACAGCACTCCACTCCCCACTCTGCTACCGGGAAAACTCCGGTAGAGCTTCTTATGGGACGAAGAATCACGACGGCGCTAAATCGACTGCGTCCAGACCTGGATGCCGATATCAACGCACGAAGTGAAGATGCTTACAGGAACCAACCTTCGGCTGAAAAATTGAGGAGTTTTAACCCAGGTGATGAGGTGTACGCCCGAAACTACGCATCTGGGCCTGCTTGGGTACCTGGCAATATAGAAGCTGGAACAGGTCCGAAGTCGTACATTGTGCAGACAAATCAAGGACAATTCTGGCGTCGTCATATAGACCAACTACGCGCCCGTTCTTCAGCTACTGTGGGTGAGTCAGGCGATGTCGAATTCGGCCGAGCGCCGTTGCTAGCGCCTGCCCTACCTCCTTTACCGCCGAGTTCATCAGAGCCAAACATGCCTCAGCGGCGCACCTCAGCTCAACAGTCGCCTAGGCAAGACGTGAACTCACCCCAACGGTGGATGTCAGATCAACAGTCACCCAGGAAAAAGTGAACTCGCCCCAACAGCGAGCTTTTCCTCAGCGGCGGCAGGGGGAAGCAACATTAAGGTGCAACCCCACCTCTGGTTAGTGTGATTCTGAACCAACAGATGGCGGTCGGATCGCCTTCCAGGCCTGTACATCAATGCGAGAAATCGTGTGTGGTGGCGCTTCGATACAGTTGGATATTCTTCTATATCCAGAATTTGACATCTCTGGTCCCTTGCTTGGTTTTCTCTGCACGAGCTTTCTTTGGAACGCGCACGGCTGCGCCAGTTCTCGTGCAAGGGGGCCAGTTGCCATGCTCCGAGCACACGTCTCCAGCAAATGTACCCAGAACAAAACGCGAAAATCGTCCTGAGCCAAATGGCGAGACACATGCGCAACAAAACTACCGACGCGTTGAAAAATATAAATTTGCCTGTGCGCAGTTATCGGAGATTTCAGAGGCCAATGACACATATTACAATGTGATCAGATTTATACTGATACGAATGAAGGTGACGAGAGGACGAACAGTGAACCGAAAAATAAAGGTTTAATCGGCGAACTTGTTCAAAAAAAAAAGTAAACAAAGAGCGTCGAGGCAGCAGAGAAGCAGGCGGCGATTCGGCAGCGTAACAAAAAGCGAGAGCGAGACTGACTCGACAAGGTCGCTGGCAGCTGCTTATCTAGAGTGCGTCACGTCACCATCTCGAAAGTTCGGCAAAGAAGGTTCGAGCGTCGCGCGTTCGGGGCGAGGATGAACTGGCAGTTTCGAGGACAAGAAAACAGGGCGAAAGTTCCGTCTGGTGCAAGAATGAACGCGAATCTTCCAGAAGTCCGTGACCGAGCGTTGCTTTCTCGGCTCTGCGGGCGGAAATATGACGAACCGGCCCTTTTATCGTGCGTGTGTTTGGATCTTTGTGGATTTCCAGCAAAACGTGATGACGTCATAGTCTGGTTTCCAAAATTCTAACTTGAGGAATTAACTACCTAAAAGAAAGACTATTTTTTGGGCGGTCAGGTGTCTCATTTGGGTAGCTGGGTGTTTACCACGAGGCTGGAAGACACAAAAAATGACACTCAGGTTTAGATGTTGAGTTTGGTAAGCCCAAAGTAGGGCTGGTGCGGGGGTCATAATAAAAAATGCCGAGGTTAAAAATAAACTCGCAGCAATAAAGAATAATTATTAATTTTAATACGAATTCGGTGATAAATGACATGACTGACCATACAAAGATTCTGGGTCTGTTGATAGCTTTTGCACATAGTTTAAGCTACTTGCAGGGTGTCACAAAAGAAACAAATACATGGTTTCTTTTTACCGCAAGAATAAACTAGGCATCGCCGAACGCTCATTCTCCTCCCATAGGTAGCGCTAGAGGTACAACCAGATGTCAAAGTTTCAGCCCAATACGATACCCTCTTCAAAAATTATAAGTGATTTTCTGAAAAATTCAATGTGAAAATAGCGGCCGACGGAGTTTTCGAATACATGGGGCTCTATGGCACCAGAAACGAAAAACAGGCAGAAATGGGCTCCATTTTTCCCATTGGAATTTTCAGAAAATAATTTATAACTTTTGAATAAGGTGTCCGTTCGGGATGAAACTTTGGCATCTGGTTGTGACCTAGCGCTACCTTTGGGCGGAGAATGAGCGTTAGGCAATGCGTAGTTTATTTTTGCGGTCAAAAAAAAAACAAAAAACAACCATTTAAATTGTTTTTGTGACATGCTGTGCCATTCTTAATTTGGTGATTCATGCGCGCAAGTAGTGGTGTGCAAAAATGAAAACGATGCAAACGGGTAGGCTTTGACGTTGTATAAAATATAGTGTAAGCACGCACATGGTACGCTGATTAAGAATGAAACAACCCTACGTTTTACACTAGCGTTGAGCGTGTCGAAACTTAAGGGTGCATCAAAAGCTAAAGCTTGTACACATATACTACTCAGGCCATTGTGTTTCAATGCTCATAACAATTTATTACCCTCAAATTTGGTGTAAGTTGTCTCCTGATTGCTTACAACAGAAAGAAGGAAACGTTCTAACTCTGGGTTGGTAGAAAAACTCCACCTGCTGATGGCCACCAATCATCTCGGCGCCGATTATGAGTATTCACTGCATGCAAACGGTCGCGTGCTTAGAACGAGTTTTTCCCACGTGATTTCATACAATCGCAATTGTTCTTGACAAACAACAATGTTTACTCACGCAAGCGGTCATATGTGAAGCTTAGAATATTTTCTATTGGTTGTGGTACACGTAACAAGTTGCATAGTTTTTTTTTTTTTGTTCTTTTTTAGGATCCGCGAAAAAGGATGCTCTTGGGTTACCTTGGTCTCTAATAATTCATGTAGCGCACAAAAGAGCACGAACTGAATCACTGTGGGAAACGAAAACAATAATGATAAACAAGCATGTAATCACGCGAAAACTGAGGGCATTGCACATATACAGAAGGTAAGCTTTGTCTCACTAAATACATTACCAATAAAGTATTTGGTTTTATCCTGCGAGCGAAGCAGAACATACAAGTGCGAGCATATACTGTCCTGAAATACACTTCCAGTGTACAAGCGCACCATCCAAAGCACCGAGCTCGCTTTCATAGCGTATGGTGCGCTCAACGATCCCCCACTGGAACAAGCGCACCATCCGAAGCACCGAGCTCGCTTTTATAGCGTTTGGGGCGCTCAAGCCTTTGAAAACACAATTATAATCAATTAACCCCCACAAAGCTAAACGCGTAACCTGCAAGTCATCTGCTTTTTTCCGGTCATTCATTCCACGTACCACAATTGATTGGAATAATCTACCATCGCACATTGCCTCAGAAAAAGACACCACGAAGTTTCAAGAACAAATTCAAAATACTGATGCCATCTAACTTTTGCTGTTTTAAATTGTTGTTTCCTCTTTTCCGGAACGTGCAGAGCAAGTGTGTACTATTTTGTTTTTACCTTGACTCAGCTTTATTGCAGTGTGATGAGTGAGTGTATGTTTTTTATTCGTTTTTGAGTGTATCCTTTATTTTCTTTTTATTATTAAGTGTATTGATTATTTTCCAGTATTCTCATATGTTGTTCACTGTGCACTAGTTCCTATTGAAACGATTTATGTACTCCCCTATGTAATACCCTCTCACGAGGGCCTTTAGGGGTAATATGAATAAATGAATAAATAATATTTCAATGATTTTTATTAAGTGCGCCTATGCTTTTTTTTTTACTTTTACGTTGACGTGCCATTTTCTTAGTTATAAAATATTTTTTTCAGAAGTCTGACAACTATAGTCTGTTTCATTATAAGTAAGAGCCACGTAATCAAAGATGTAGACAAAAAAAAATAAAAAAGAACGCGAACACACATTAAAAATGCGATGTAACGGCGCATTCAAAATTAGTCGTTAGTTTCTTAGAGAGCAGCAATTTCGTAGGACGACATTGTTACCCGATGAAGGTTATAAAAAGTGCAGTGCAACTGTTAGCTCGGGGTCTATAACGTGCATTACGCAGTATATGTGATACACGATCGCACGACGGTAGGATGCAGATGGGCGACTGAACCCAGGGTCCTTGCTAAAGCCCCTCGAGGCGTTTTTTACAAGTACCGCCAACCATTATTGTGAAAACGCGCAAGACACGTGCCACGAGCGGGCGCTCCGCCGCCATTCGCTTTCAAAGGCCAGTCATTATATACCGTGCCCACGGTGCCCGTGCGACACGGGCAACTCGAATTCCATTTACAACGAATGACATTTGAAGGATCGGACAATCAGCGCGCGACACTCCGAGCGTGGGGCGTTCCACGCGCGACAGATCGCGAGCCGATTCGTTGATCACATGAATGTCATTCGTTGTAAATGACATTCGAGTTGCCCGTGTGGCACGCGTGCCACACGGGCAACTCGAATGTATTAGTGCTGCGTCACCATTTCTGTCCAAGGGCCGGTCGAGACACGGGCCTCGTGCACTGGCACCTTTGAGGTTATTTGAGAGACCAACGCAAATACATCAAGGGGATTTAGTCCCTGCACGCTCTGCAGCGGGAGCTCCGTGCTTTGAACGGAGCTCGCACTCGAGCATTTCTCCTCGTGCTCTGATCTGCGGTGTCACAACACACTCGGCCAACGATCCCCACCGAACTTGATTTATCTTGTGAGCTAGACCAAATGAGCTACACTTAAGGCCGGTTCACACATACAGCGAAGCGCTAAGTTAGCGCTACGTGAGCGCTCGAAGGAGCGCTCATGTGGCGCTTCCTAGCGCGTGATGTAGAGCTGTGTTAGCGCTCTGTTAGCACTACAGAAGCGCTTTGCTAGCGCTACAGAAGCGTTTTGTTCGCGCTCTCACGCTCCTTGTGCCGTGCTTGCTGCTGCGCGGAACAGCGCGTGCACGGCGATTCCTTTGCTGTTGTTTTTCCTTTGGCATTGAAAGAAGAGAAAGCAAAACAGCCGCTCTCCAAGCAAAGGATCGGGCAGGCGATCCAGAGTCATGGACTCTGAGCGACTAATTGATTGGGTACGACCTCATCGCTTTCTATTCGATATGCGTGACCCTGGTTTCAAAGGCACGCAGCTAAAAATAATCGCAATCGAAAGAGCTTTGTGTCTCGGTCCCTTAGCTTGGGAACAAGGTTTGCCGGGTACCCGTCGGTATCTCGGTGGCGAAAGGTTTCGCGCACCCAGAAGGCTCTTCTGGGCGTAGGCCGTCCACACACATATGCTCTAATCGCGTATCTAAGAGCATTTGTCGCATTTTTATTTCAGCATCCCACTTGCCCGCCATGGGGTTGCTGATGCACACCCAACCACAGGAACCGGAACCGTAGTGCACGTGCTAATCCGCAGCACCGCGGTACAAGAAGCGCTACTGAAGTGCTAACACGGCGCTACTGAAGCGCTAACAAGGCGCTACTGGAGCGCTAACAAGGCGCTACTGGAGCGCTAACAAGGCGCTACAGAAGCGCTAATCGCGCGCTATGTTAGAACTAAGTCACGCGCTAGGAAGCGCCACATGAGCGCTCCTTGAAGCGCTCACGTAGCGCTAACTTAGCGCTCCGCTGTATGTGTGAACAGGCCTTTAGAGTACCGGCAATTTTTCCCCCGATATTGTTTTGGGCGCCGCCATGTTGGTGGTTAGTAACAAATCAAATGCAACTGCCGGTCGTCATGATTCAAAAGTGCGACTTCCTCAGCAATAGTTTCGGTGTCAGGAAGCTCACGTAATATTGCTTTACTTTGTCGCCAACTGTTTAAATATTTGTGGAGGACGGAAAAGCGTTTCCTGTGATTTCAGATAAAGCTTCAGATAACTGACAACCATCTTTTTAAGCATCCATATCTGTATGAAGCCTAGCTTATTTAGTGGGTCTAGTTTAGCCCGAGCGCATAGGCACTGAAAGAGAACGAACAGCTTAACTTCGCGCTCTTGGCGCTGCCTCAGTGGCTTCATCAGCCCGTAGCGTTGGTTGTGCTCCGAACTAAGGTAAAGCAAAGCAAATATTTATATCTTAGGGTTTCACAAGCCAAGCCAACAAAAAACACTTAACACGCCCAAATAAAAAAAAAATGATTGCGGGTTTATTTTGTCTAACCGTAGATCTTTTGACGTGCAACTGAAATCTCAGATTGGCCTCCGTCGGATGGCGGGCACCTCAGCCGATATTTAAACCCGACAAATATAGATTCATGGGCCAGGGCGTTGGCTGAGAGGAACTGAGACATTTTAATGTCATTGCCACTTTAGAGCCACCGAGGTGGTTTTTGAAACAAAAAATAGTCTAACCATTCCGACAAGCATAGTTTGATATCGTAAATGATTTATGCAAGTGATAAAAACATTAAAATGTTTTCAGATACGTGGCGAAATCTGAAATGGCAGAATGCATTTCATGGCGCCCATTTCATTTGGATCGCGTCGAGCATTTGTACCGACGCACAGTAGAACGCGCGCAAAAGTAGCTGTGGTGCACCCGCAGCCTCGCGCTTGTTGTTCTCACATCTCTGGCTCGCTCACTGCGGCCATCCAGGCATCTGACACCCTGACTAGTGCCACTAAATAAGCTACGCTTCAGAGTAACGACACTTGGCCATATTGTGGCTTAAAATCATGGTTGCCAGTTATCTGAAGCTGTATCCCAAATCACAGGAAATGCTTTTTCGTCCTCCAAAAATGTTTAAACAGACCGCGACAGAGAAAAGCAATATTACATGAGCTTCCTAACACCAAATCGAATGCTGAGGAAGTCGCGCTTTTGAATCATGACGATATGCAGTTGCGTTTGCTCTGCACAAGCCCCAATATGGCGGCGCCCACAACAATGTCGGGGAACGGAGTGCCGGTACTCTAAGCGCAGCTCATATAGTGGCACTAACCCTGACATCTGGCATTTTTCTGTCTTTCACGTGGCGTTCCAAGCGGCACACGACGGAAAATGCACATCAAGCTGTTCTTGAACACGTGTCGCCATCTGTACTTTATATTAAGAAACTACAATTCGCCGTAACTGAATGGAAAAAGTTTGTGGTCTTATAACATCCTTAACGTGTAATATATCGATATGGAAGTTCTGGAAAATGTAATGTCGAAGGATGCTTTAAAATTTAATGTCTCGTTATTTTCATTAGTTGACGTGATTCCGTTTTTATAGCGCCATAAAATATTACAATTTTAAACTTTATTTTTTATTTTAAAATATACATTATCTGTACAGTTCGTTGCTTAATTTTTTATTTTATTACGTCTAACCGAACGCTCACGTAAAATATCGTGGACGATGGGACGTTATAACTCGAGAAATGTTTTTTTTCAATATTAGAGACTGTGGTCCATTAAAAGCCAAATAATTAACTAAAAACTAAAAATAATCGTGATATCAAGACATTAAAGCATTGTTGAGAAACTGCTCTTTAATTTGACACTAACTTTATAATTGTAAGTTACATAGAAAGAAAGTTATAAGCTGTCGGAAAAGCACCAAAACGTCATGCACCGTGGGGTTGCACCTTAAGTTCACCAGCTTTATCCACGCCAACGGCACCGTCGCTACGTCCAGCAAGAATGGCTTCCCTGCGCGGTCTACCTCCTACAACGCATCCGGCATCGGAAGAACAAACTACTTCGAGCGATGGAATCGCTGCGTCTCAAAATGGACAGGCGGCGATTCCAACAGAATTAAGGCGTTCCGAGCGTGCAAGGAAGCGCCCGCGTTATCGTTCGGACTTCGTGTGATTGAAGGAGTGTGGTGTACTGGACAAAAGGGTGCGAGAGTCACACACATATAGACGACGACGAGGAGCACGCCCTCCGATAGAACTGTAGAAGTAGGACTACCACGTCCAAAATAAATGCTACGTTTTATTTAACGAGTACGTTTTAGAGCGCTCACGCGATGCTCTGGTGCAATCTATGAGCCGTATTCAAATGGAATCACTGGGGTATACTGCCACCCTCCAGTACGTCATCAAGTTTTGAGAAGATTAAAAGGAAACGCTCGCTTTTGGCCTTGAAATTACACACAAGGGTTTTTTTGTTCAGTGGCGTTACGTGCGAGTATTCTTCGGGTCCCACTAGTGCCAGTAAACTATAGCTTAAAATGAAAAACATTCCAAGCGAATATCGTTCCATGGCCCCTTTAAAACCCGTTTTCACATGCAGCGAAGCGCTAATGTAGCGCTGCTCACGTGTCGTCAACTACTTATCGTTGACCATGAGTAACAGCTTTGACGGTGCAATACAAAGCTGCTTAAAGCTCCCGTCAGCACGCGCTTCGCGCGAGGTCAGCGCTATGCTTCTAGCGCTCCGCTACATGTGTGAACAGACCTTTGATGCAGCATGAACGCCATCTGGCTACGCACTAAAAAATGTTTACGTGCGTATTGTGAACAAAACACAATAGCTTCTGTGTTCTCCCTGCATTTTCTACAATACGGCGTAAAAACGGCGAATATGTTCAGTGTTTTGGCGACTCGAATGAAATCGATGGCCCCTACGGCGGCTAAAGCACTGAATCAGATATTCATATCTCCTGGCGATCTACCGACGAAGGTCTGACAGTTGGATGAAAAACACGTGACAAAAATCGCGAATGACATGGTATCTGCATATAAATAAATTAATATGTTCATTACCTTTTCAGAAGAAAGCTTTATTGTAAAGAAAACCAACAAAAAAAAAGAAGGCAAAGAGTAAAAAAAAAGTACATTATAAAGTATTCTATATTTTCATAATACATTAAAATATCACACTGAAACCTACATATGCATACCGTTCACAGATTAAAGAATATCGCTAACAAAAAAGAAAGCTCGAGTTTCAACTTAATATCTTTGTGAACTCGCTTCACTAAGAAGGTTTGAAGATAATAGAAAAGGCCTAACAATTTCCATTTTAATTGCACATTGACCCATCCTAAAGCTATTCATCTACGCAACGCCAAAGTAAAGCAGATCGTGTAGAAAAAAATAATCGAAGACAAATTTGAAGGCGTGAACCCCGCAGCAAAGATAAAATCGAAAAACTAAGTCGGAAAAACATAACTTTCAATAAGAGGTCTCACTTAGAATCAAAATAAAATGAGGTGTTCGGAAAGACATTCGCCAACGTAAAAAAAAAAAAAAAGTTTTTTTTTTTGTTATCTACCAGTCTCTTTTCGTGGATATGCTCTGAAGTTCAGATACAAGGAAATTGGATCTAATCACATTAAAAAATTCAGTCCCACTTCCGTTTTTACGGTTCATGTTTTTCCTCTCCTTGTGCCCTTTCTTCTCAAAGAATTACGCAATTGGTCGAGGAGTTAGAATGGTGATAATAACCGGAAATCCACGCTGCTGATTTTATTATGGTCATTTATGTCTATTTATAGAAAGCACGCTTTCTGCGTTTCTAATTTTCCTTTCTACCCATCAATCTACCCAACTCGTGTTTTTGCGCTTCGGTCTTGAGATATTTTTTTTTTCCTGCGTCTTCGTTTTGACAGCTTTCATTTAAAGGATCGTACTGTTAAGCCAGTTGAGTCTAATACGTCTAATGGCTCTCGACGTTTCACAAAAAAATAGGTATCTAAGGCACGAAAAATATGCGGAATAATCTCTAGCAAAACAGGGGTAAAAGCGAACCTGTGAGAAGAAAAATATAAAAAAGTAAAAAGAAAATAATGAAGAAAAAGATTGTCATGAAATGGGTTGAGAAGTAATCAACAAAACAAAAATTCAAGAGAATAAGTATTAGAGAAAGGGAAGAGAGGAAAATGGGTTTAGAAGGAAAGAAGAGACACAAACAAAATCTTTAGGGAGAAAACGGGGGGATGAGGGAGGAAGGAAGAGGGAAATGGGCGGGGGGTGGAAAAATAGGGTGCGCGCAAAATAGTTGATGAGCTGGATTCTTCCCGCTTGGTTAAGTACACGGGTACGCCGAAAGCGCAGCTTTCAGGAGGGTAGTAGCCGGGGAATGAATTACAGAGGTTCGTTGGGGGAATTTGAGTTACTTTCTAGCGGGTTTTCTTTAGCCTTTGGTCTTCCGGAAATATTGTTTTGGGTGGGGAAGTCCCGTCGACGGCGTCGAACGCGCCGGTTCGCGACCGCCGGTTCGCGACCGCCGGTTCGCGATCACCAACAAGCTTATTACTTAAGCTCCTATGTAGCACATATAGGGACCCTCTTAAAACGCGTTCAGATTGTTCATACATAGTACAAAAAACACGGCGTTCGAGTGTAGGCATGACAGGATTGTCGATACACACAGCTCAATTCTGTTTGGGGCGTGTTTGCTTTGTGCGTATGTAGGTTTCAAACATACCGACAAAGTGTTTTAGTATGACTAATGTGGCAACAAGTCAAACACACACACAAAAAAAAGAAACAGGCCACAAAGAGTGATAAAAACTGCGTTTTTTTTGTACGATGTCTTAACAGTGAGGCTGCGGTTTTAGGAATTTCGTGTGTGGCATGTAACTTCGATAATGTCACAGTGTTACGTGACATAACCTGAGGTCCCGTCACCTGATTATGTTACGTCTGTGACGCCACAACGGGAAATTGTGACGTCGCGTTGAGTCAGGTGACGCCCTAACTTAACATCGTGACGTCCCGGGTACCATGATGCCACGTGGTATCAAGACGTCACTTGACGCGTCTCGCGTGGCGTCGCAGCGTCATCTAACGTCGCAATGTCATGTGACGTCAAAGTGTCCCCTGATACTGCGACGGGCGACGGCGTTATACAGTGTTTTTATTTTTTAGCTTAAGGCCCGACGACCAGACTCGAGATTCTGCAAGGCAGAAGATCCTCCTCACCGTGGGGGAGGTGGAAAGGAGCAACGGTGGACAGGGTAGAAGAGGAAGAGGTGGTAGAGAGGGAAAAGTGGAAAGCGCGAACTGGCCGCCGGTCTTTAACAGATTTGTTATGAAAAATGCCGTGAATGCTAAACTTATACGGTTTTTACAGGTGAGTTATACGGTCAGGGGACATAGTATAGGGTGCTAATCATAACGATCAGTCGGATAAATAAGTGACATTTGTTAACTAGCTTTTTAAGGCTGCGGTCCCACGGCAGCCATCTTGAACAAGGCGTTAGTTCAACCAATAGATGGCGACACGCACCCGTGGGGTGAGCGCGCGTGTGTATGAAGGCACTCTAGTGGGGTGGCTGAAACAATGATTCACAGTGGGATGGCTCGAGCACCATCACGTTCCCCTCGTGGCCTTGCTCGCGCCGCTGCCAGCTGTGCTCAGCTAGCTCAAGTAGCGTGGCCCAGCAAACGGATGTATGCGAGAATGTCAGGCTGGGTATAGACGCTTTGCAGCAGCTGTGCATGGGCGCCGCCATAACTGACCTTCAGTTTTTGTTTCCTCTTATTAAATTTTCTTCACTTCATCATTACCATAGCAGGCCAGGTTATGGCCATCTTAAATTCTATCGCGTCCTTCCACCCAGCATTGGCCTTTCTGGAGGCTCGTCAAGAACCGTTTGAGTGGCTCGGTATCTCCATAAGACAAAAGAAGGTCAGCAATGGCGGCTGTAATCTGGCGCGTGTGTAAAGGGTTCAGCGGTTGTAACGGGCTTTCGCAATAAATCTTACCAAGAAGGAATCAAATGTTGATTGACGTGTTAATATTCTATCAATCAAAATTTCTTCTGCAGGAATGCACGCTCAGTAGACTCAATCTTCCAAGACACCAGTGGGAGCGGACGTCAAGTAAACTGCTTCGCGATTTACGGTACTTACCTCACCATTTTAATGACGACAAAAATAACGTCACGAATTATTGTGTTTCACGGGGTCCGGAAGATGTTGTAAAGGTTGTTACATTGTAGGGTTTCCTGAAAACAAACGCCGTTGCAATATTTTCGGAAGTACCGAAACACATATGTTGTAAGTACAGCTTAGGAGGAATATGATGAAAATCATCAGAATAAATAGGAAGACGTTTATTTGCAATGATGACGCTATGAATGAACGGCGTTTAGCGACGGCAAGTTATGAGCGTTCGGGAATTTATAAGTTCACATGATTGCTAACTATGGAAATCCGTTCTTGTCGGGAGATGCTGTTGCGGTGATGACCTGATATCGGGCGACTCGTGGCAGACGAACAAGCAAGTTTGTTCTCAGCGAATGGTAAGTGTCCAGTGTCAAGAACAACACGTGGCTACCGACGTTGTCGACGTTTCGAACACTTACCGCTTTCGACAAAAGTCCTGGCATTTAGGCTAACTTTCTGGAAAGACTCGAAGTCTTCCTTGAGTTTAACACCATCATGAACAGTAACTGAAAACGATCCACTATTCAGTCGGTGGGTGGCGAAATGTATCCGCATCTGCGGAAGCATGGGCGATGCGTACTCTAAGTGGCTGGAAGTTTACACGATGCCTGCCACGACGTCCAAACACGTCATTGACCATTCTACTGTCTCTTTTACCTACTTTTGCCCTACCGAAAATACTTTTCTCTGATAACGCGCCAAATCATGCTTCAAAGAAAATAAACAAGGTTTTCGAAGAAAACAAAAACGGCATCAGGCATCACATTAGAACACCATACCATCCTGCAACTAACGGGCATGCAGAACAGATGGTGTGCGAAACAAAAAAAAAGCCCTTTTGAAGCTTACGGAAGAAGCAGTTCAGTGAAGAATCGTCAGGTTGTTGTCCCAGCAGCACGCGACGGTCTCATCTTATACGGTAAAAACACCCGCCGAAGCAATATTCGGCGGACGAAGAGCCACACCCCTCGATCTCATGATACTATGGCATACAAACGAAGATCGAGAGATTCCCAGATCGGGAGTAATTGCAGTTTATTCGATCGGACAACTCGTCTACGTAAGGAATTTCAGCGGAAGTCGGGCCTTCCATGTAAAACTTGAGTAGAAAAGGCTCTATGTTGGTTGACCAGAAGGTGTCATCTCTCTGAATACGTTGGATATCAATGCCCTTGAGTGTAAATATAACTAAATCACAAAACTCTCTTTGTGTACCGTGTAACTGCCCTTTTATTTGATAGTAGAAGCTACGGTGGTGATCTGGACCTTTCACACCAGACTCCTTTTTCTTATTTTTCGCCTCATACTCCTTTGCGGTTTAAGTATGCTTCAAGAATCTTTTGGAACGGGGACACTTTACGTCAACGAGGCCATTTGTTCCAAGTAGTCAATCAGGGAATGCTGCTAGAAATCCGTCCCTCCTATTAGCAAATAAGCCACACTTCTGCACAGTGCAGTTTTCCTGTTCCACGTACAGTTGTAAGGCAGCATCCTCATTGATTCTACCATATTCTGTTGCGGGTGAAGAAAGTCTTTGGGTACACGATACTTGAAACAAGTCTGGCACTGTACGTTGTGATTCGACACCGACTAATGTCGTCGTCCTTATAGAGCCTCATGATTTAATCCTTACCTTGTCACCTCATATTGCCCCTCATCAACAGTAAGTACAAAAGGCTACCGCCATTTTACAATCCAAGAATTAAACAATTGAGTCGTTCAGTCTTTCAACAAGTTTATTATTTATATAATGTTATTACGTTACATTACCTCGAAACGATCGACGCCCATCGTCGATCTTCAAATACTTATACCTGTATATAAATTAGACGCACAAGTGTGTGTGGGGGGGGGGGGGGGGGGAGGGGGGGGGGGCGCCCATACCCGTTTCGATCTGGAAGAGCATCGTACCGGCGTGCCGGTCGTGTATCACTACTGCGTGGTGCACGTTAAAGACCGCAGGTTTGCGATTGTACCGCACTGGCTAAATTGCTCATCTACACCTGAGAGTCAGACGCCCACTAAGGCGGACTAACTTCCGGCTGTATAAATATACACACAACAATTTGCAATTACACGCATAATAACAAAGAGCATAGCGTGCCGCCTCTTTTCTTTGGATGCCTTTTTTTAAACCAGCGCAAGCTCGCGCGTTCTCTTTTTTGAGGCGGTTAGAACGGTCGCACTAGAGCACTAGGTCGCACATAAAATCCGCGTTTCTCCTACCCGGCCGCTTCCTCCTCTCATTATGTGTAGTTTGTTATAACTAAATAAGCGATAATAGTGGTGTGTTATTTTCATATTTACTTTCAGTTTCAGTCAGGGAAAAGGAGCTTCGCGGGAACAAGAGCAAATAAATTAGCTGCGCTCAGAGTATTGGCACTCTCTTCCCCGACAGTGTTGTGAACGCCGCCATTCTGGTGCTTGTGCAGAGCAGGCGCAACTGCCGATCGTCATGATTCAAAAGTGCGACATCCTCAGCATTAAATTCGGTGTTAGGAAGCTCATGTAATGTTGCTTTGCTTTATCACACACTGTTTAAAGTGGAGGACGGAAAAGCGTTTCTTGTGATTTCAGATAAAGCTTCAAATAACTGGCAACCATGATTTTAAGCCCCAATATGGCCAAGTGTCGCTACTCTGACGCGTAGCTTATTTAATGACACTATTCATGTTCTTGTTCAAGAAGCTTGTAATACCTGGAGGGGCCTTGACGTAAGCCCCGTGGATTCCACAAGCCACCACCTTTTGACACCTGCCTCTTCCTCATTGTTCCCGCTTGTGCCAGTAAATTAGCTACGGTTCAGAGAAACGACACTTGGCCATATTGTGGCTTAAAATCATGGTTGCCAGTTACCTGAAGCTTTTTCTAAAATCACAGGAAACGCTTTTCCGTCCCCCAAAAATGTTGAAACAACCCGCGACAGAGTATTGCAATATTGCATCAGCTTTCTAGCACCGCATCTAATGCTGAGGAAGTCGTACTTTTGGATCATGACGATCGGCAGTTGCGTTTGCTCTTAACAAGACCCAAAGTAGCGGCGCCCAAAGCAATTTTGGGGAACGGAGTGCCAATACTTTAAAGCTCATTTAGTGACTCTAGGCATGAAGTGAACTCGGGTGTATTATTTTCCTCTTCGTCTTTATTGTTTATTGATTTTAATCATATCGCATAATGAACACATTATATCACGCTACGCGTGTGTAATTCTTTGTCTTAGATTTATTAACCTGACCCAGTACTTAAACCATTCATTTATCGATAGTAAATCTTCCAATATATTTTTTAAATGTGAAGGTAAAAAGACACGGAGATTGATGATGATACAGACGCCAACGCCGCCCTCGGAAATATTTTGAACACTAGAAATCAGCAGTTTGTCTGCCGTCCGCCAGGTAGCGCAACAAAACACCCAAACAGTTTTTAATTGTTTTTAAAATTAGCTAAGCTCTACACCTATTAAGAAACCAAAGCAAGATCATTGTGAAAATTTAACACATCGCAATATATATCTCTTCCAAACAATAAATGTTATTAGGTGCCAATAAATCTGTTTGATGTCCAAAAAAGATATGCGTCAGAACAGGTAAGTTTGAAGGGCTCCTGGAGCGTTATGACTTTGAAAATAAAAAAAAGCCATCGTCCACCTCTTGGGCAACCAATGTAGCTCTAAATGTTATAAAAGATTTTGTCATAGTTTAATTATTTCCTCAGCGGCATTTGAAGTAGCATGACTCGAAGCACAAAAAAAGTGCTACGTTTGATACAAAATATCTAAACAAAAAAATTTTACACAACATTAAATTTTTTTTTCTGCATATTACCAATTATAAGCACTACATCTGTAGCTAATTTCATTGCCCTAGCGCTTGTCATTAAAAACATATTTGTGCTGAAAAATGTCAATTTTAGGGCAATATTTGGAGTGATGAAAAAAACAAAGGAGCGCAAATTACAAAAACGTGTCTCGTTACATTCTGCTCCGACATCATCTTAATAAAACTGCTATATTGGAACCGTGCTATCTTTAGTGAATCGTTCATAAAACATGAACTAGCGGAGCAAGTGAGTGTCCGAGCCATCATATTCGCAACGCTACAAACGCGCATGAACAGTAAAAACCAAGACATACATAATATCAAATGAAAGAGGATTTCATTGCCTTTCGAAAGACATCAATCCCACAAAACAGTATTTAGAAGGAGGTGAGTAATGACCTGCCAAATGTACCTAAACCGCCACATTCAGTGGGACCGTGGCCTTAATTGGTGAAAACAGACATATGGTTCCAATTAGAAATTTGCTAAGCGTCATCGAAAACCACTAAATACCATTTTTATAAATACTTTGAACGCGTGGGAAGCGTAGTAGTGCGCTAAAGGTAGCACTCGTGCAGCAAGTACCAGGCCGGGGCTATGATAAGAGAGAAAAATTGCGCGGAAGCGCTATCGCGCCGGTGGCCTTGCTCCTGCTGCCGAAGTGACACCTTTAGAGCACCACTGGGCTTCGCACGCGCTCAAAATCTTTTATAACTTTTCTGATTTATTGGTCTTCGATGTCGCTCATCAAGTTTTCAATTAGAACCATATGTCTATTTTCACTAATGAAAAGGATAATTAAAAAACTTTAACTAATTAACCGACTGGTCGTTATGATTAGCCCCCTATACCATGTCCCCCTGGCCGTGTAACTCAGCTGCAAAAACTGAAACTGCATAAGCGTAACTTTTACGGCTTCATTTAAACAAATCTGATAAACTTAAAAAAAAACTACGTATATTCACAAAACCCTCTCAATGAGTCCTTAAGTGGCCTCCTTATGGACCAACATACAATGTACAACCAAGTCAGCGTTTGCGCACACCAGGCGTGTGCAATGCACGTTCGCACAAACCATAATCCTGCCAATTGAAGCATGTGCGCTTGCGTAGTGACGACAGCAGCACCACCAAAGTGCCGTGACGACAGAGAGTTTAGGTGGTGTACAGCGCCCCCCAGAGAAGGAGTGTCAAGAGGGTCGGTACATTGCTATGCGTTTAAAACGCGTCTTTGGGGAATGCCAAAGAAGCCGCTATTTACTTTTTTATATTATTATTTCGAACACAAGAAGCAGGCATTTAGATCCTCTATCCCAAATCTGTTGGCATCCAAAAAGTCTCTTACAGTGGCGGAGGTATTGCGAACGACGTGGCGAAAATCTCGTTATCTAATCCTCGATCACATACAAAATCAGGAACCACTAACGAGGCGAAGCACGCCGCAATAATTGACGCGTCTCATTTGTGCATGCACATACCCACTTACAGAACGGTGTGTACGTACCCCGGGCTGATAATGCGCAGTCGCCAGTTCATTAGAAGCACCATTATATTATCACATAACCCAGCGCTTTGTCTTGTTTTACCTTTCTTTTTCCCCCCTCAATCAAATACCGACCCACACCTGACTAGTTGATCATGAATCAACGAGGAACGCCACAAGAGGCATAGGTTCATCTCCAAACATCGGCAGAGAGGAAAAAAGAGAAAAAAAAATGAAAGACGCTAATAAATCTCCGTAACGCGAAATTAGAGCTCAGCTCTTGAGGAGGAGGAGGGGGGTACGGAGGGGAGGGTATACCCCTCCTTCTTGTCCGTATCCTCTCCTCCTCCAGTTCTTCTTCCCTCCTCCTCTGCTCCTCGTCCTCCCCTACTTTCCTCCTCGTCCACCCCTCAACCTCTCTCATCCTCCGCCTCTCTTCTCCTCCTCCTCTTTCCAACTCCTCCCCTCTTTCTCCTCTCCCCTTCTCTTACTTTGTACCCTCACCTCTTCCTCCTTCACACTCTCCCCTCCTCCCGCTATTTCCCCACTAAATTTAGCGGAAAAATTGACTTCTCATGACCTCAACAGCAATTCGATTCCCTGTTAAAGGGACCATGAAGGCAGTTTCGAAGTTTTATTTGACGATTGAAATGGATGTCAGGCACGTCTCAGATACTGTTGACCAAGTTCTAGCCCGAACAGAAGTTTGGGTGCCGCACCAATCGAGCAAACAGGCGCGGTAATAATAGCGCCGGGAACGATGCCTGAGGCCCCACCGAGGCGGCGGCAGAAAGGTGAACTAAAGTGCGCCGAAGCGTGACGACACGGGCTCCTCGTCTGGCGATTGGTTCAAACGATAGACGCGCTCTTGGTTTCGATTTCGGTGGTGAGATGTGATGAAAAAAGTTTATTTGAACGTTGGATAATATTTTGAAGTTATAGTTGGGATTTAATAGGTTTCATACCTTGTATAAAAGCGTAATCTGAAGCGATCCCTCCGTTTGTCACTGGTTGAATGCATCCCACACTGCTACCTCGGGCGCGTAACAAGCATCGAGCAACAATGGACAAAAAAAGAAAAAGAGGTACGAGCGCCGGGGGCGGCGGACTTTTGGTTTTGGTTTCGTGCGTCGTCTCGTGTTCGCTTTGCGAACTGGTGTCTCACCAATCATGCCGCGTTTATGTGCAGTAGTAGGTTGTTACGCGAAAGGTGGGCTAAAGATGTGCGGTTGATCGGGCGACGTTAGTTTGCATAAACTGCCGACCGATGCAGCAATCCAGTCTGCGTCGGTCGCCAATCCAGAGTTCTGCGTCCTTAGCAGCATCTCCCGTTCAGTCGGCGTGAGGTCGCCGAACGGGAGCTCGAACTCGTTTGAGAGCGCGGCGTTGTCGTCCATTTCTTCCAGTTTTTCTTACAGACCGCCGTGCACTAGAGCAAACCACGGGAACCACAATGAGTGTGCACTAAATCCTACCGATGCCGACAGTGCTCCCTGATGTCACTTCTCTTTCCAGAGGTGGAAAAGGGAAGAAATCTGAATGTTTGTTTCGGTTTCGCAAATTTATTTGCAGGTACAGAAATAAGAGTCAAACCGTTCTAGAAAGTATTGTGTGGTATGCCAGGACCTCAATGCTTCCGAAAACACCTTCTTTTTAAAAAAACAATTAAATTGCCTTCATGGTCCCTTTAAGTTTAGCAGGGAATTAAATCTAGCGGATACACTGAATTTGTTCATAGGTGACGTGACACCAAGTCATGTGGCGACATTTTCCCCGCTAAATTTAGCGGGGAATCGAATTGCTGTTCAGGCCACGCGACGTCAATTTTCTCGCTAAATTTACCGCCGTTACGTTGACGGCGACGCCGACACCACGAGACCCGGAAACGGGCGGCTAAGAGCTGCGCCCTCTTAAAGTCTTGATCTGGAATTACGAAGCGCCGATAACATTTCGACCCCAAAAGGCTAGCTAGATATGAGTGCTGCTGAAAAAAACTTCGCCGTAAGATTTTTAACTTTTTGTGATTAGCCGCTATCATTCAGTAGAGAGTAGTGACTAGCTCTCCACGAGCGCCATTCAACGGACCACTATAGTAACTGTCCATTTCAAACGGTTAAAAACGGTATAAAATTCGAGCAGCTTCATGCCGGTCCCCGTTAAACCGTGCCGGTAACCGATTCGAACTTCCGTTTAGCAGTATAAACCGACACGCTCTTTACAAACAAGCCCGCGTTTGCCCACAGTAGGTGTGGGCACTGCGTGAGCGCAGAAACCAGATTCGCGTGAGGTAAAGCTTCTGCGCATGCGCTGTGGCGCCAACAGCGCCACCACAGAGGCGTGACGTCAAAGCCGCGTGTTGGTCTATAACCAAACCGCTCACCTCTTTGATCAAACGGCTCGCCGGTGTGATCAAACTGCTCACAGGCCTATTCAAACTATTCACAGGTTTGAGCGTAGTTGTATGTGGCCCTCTTCACACCGCACAGCGGCGCACCGGACCGGTTTGCAAAAAGTCAACGGTTTGGTCAAACCGATGAGCAGTTTCATCAAACCGTTTAGCAGTTTGGTTGTACCAGAGCCGTTTATACTGAGAGAGTTTGGCCTTCTTAAGGAGATTTTGGCAGTCTGACAACCACAGCAGCGTAGTCTGACAACCGGGGGATGACTACTTCCGTCCGCCATATTGTGGATCTGCCTCATAGGAACTCTACGCGATTTCACAGGAATGAACAAGACAAAGAAGTAACGCCATATTGTGTTATCGCGAAATCCGCTGGTTCTAGCGGCCAACAAGCTCCGCCCATCGGCCAAACTCTCTCAGTATAAACGGCTCTGGGTTGTACCGCTGCTTCAACACCAGGGCAAAGAAAGAGAGAGACTTCTAATCGCTCTACGACCAGTAAGATTTTAACATCAGCCAACAAGGACATTAAAGAACCAATCGCGAAGCAAGAAGCATCAGCAGTAGACCATGCCCTGAATTTCTTAAGTTGTCAATGACTCTAGCGCTTATTCAATTTGTTTGAGTTGATTAGCGTGTTTAATAAGCTTGTTTATAATTAAAACAAATGAAAGCCGTTTACAACTACCTGTAACGCCAAATTAGAGCGCAGCTCTTGAGGAGGAGGAGGGAAGGATATTGAGGGGAAGGTACACCCCAGCTCCGTCTTCCTCACGTCTTCATCCTGTCTGCTACTCCTCCCTCCGAGCGGCGTCGCCGTCGCGTCACGAGGGTCACGTGACTTCACGGGGGTCATGTGACGTCACCGGGGTCACTTGACCTCACGGGGGTCAAGTGACCCCTATGAGGTCACGTGACGATGACGACGACGTCACCAGTGACGTCACTGTTGATGTCGTCATCACTAGTGACATCATCAGTAACGTCATCAGTGACGATGACGATGCGAATTTCGATGACGTCATCAGTGTCACTGTTGACGTCATCAGTGATGATGATGATGCAGGTGACGTTATCAGTGACGTCACTGATGACGTCATCAGTGGGGATGACGATGACGATGCGGATGCCGATGACGTCACTGATGACGTCATCAGTGACAATGCCGATGCTGATGACGTGGCCAGTGACGTCACTGATGACGTCATCAGTGACGATGACGATGGCGATGCCGATGACGTCACTGACGACGTCATCAGTGACGATGACAATGGCCATGCCGATGACGTCACTGATGACGTACATAAGTGACGTCACGCGTGCCATAATGCACCGCGCGGTTATGGCGACGGCGACGCCCACGCCGACGCCGCTCAAGCCAGAAACGGGCACCTAAGAGCTGCGATCTAAAAAAGGAGTGACGAATTTCACTCTATTCACACAATTTCAAAATGGCTAGACTATGTTACAACTACCGCCTGCGATTCAGATGGAAATTGCGTCCGAAACCCGGAAGTGTCCGGATCAACGTATCGCTTTTGTAACAGGTGTATTCTGTCTGAAAGCATCAATGTCTATATTCCAGACATCAATCTAATCCTACGTAGAGGCTACAGCTCCATAAATTGCAATGTCTCGTGAGTGCAACTTCGCTAAATGAGTGAGCTGTCATTCCCTTGCGTGTAGGAATCGCGCCTAATTATAAGGGACGCCTAACATACCGTTTATTTCGCGCTGACTTACTCTTGACTGTTTTGACTTTTTTTGCATAAAATAATTTAGGTTAGGAAAACTCACATACGAGGCTTTGAGAAAAGAATTGGAGCGATAAAGAGATTGGTGCACGTAAAAGGTCGTTCAGCTGTGGCAGAGGTAGCCTACTCAGCGGCGTATCAACAGGTTCTGAGTTCGATTCCAGGTGGGACATGAATATGCCCTGGTGTGATCCTGAGCAAGTTCTTACGTAGTACGTTGGTTTTCTTACGCGTGGTAATGAAGCGGTAGTGCCGAGTATGACATCCTATGCCATGGTGTAGGCGCGACGCGAACCTTCGAGCAAACGAATGGACGAACGGCTCTCAGCAGTCGCCGACAATTTAAGAAGCGTAGGCCGTGGCGATACAAATGCACGAAAGGATAGAAACAGAAAGGACGGGCACGGAAACATAAGTTATTTCTGTCTCGAGTATCTTAATCTTTGCTCCGCGTGCCCATCTGATTGCGACGCTTTGTCAATGCTAACGACAAATATATGGCCTGTCACAAAGCTCGGAATGTTAATTACTAAGATGAGCCAGGCGTTGCGTTTCTTAAACTGTCTGCGACTTTTTGTAGACGTTCTTGCAGGTCAAGGAGAATGACTCTTTGCATCGGGGCTAATACGAAAGAAGTAAATAGTGAAGTTGGGTAATTTAGAAAACTTGAATCCATTTTCTGTCGGGGTTTCCTTAATCTGGGCTAGGAAACGCCATCAAAGTGTTCACGTTAAAAGAAAAAAAGGAAAGAAAAGTCATTTCGAAGGCGAACGCCTAATCCGCGGAGATGCCATTCTGAGCGTGCGAAAATTCATCCCGGGATTAGAAAGGATTGGGGGGCCTAAGGCGTCCGTAGCTCTGCCATGACGGAGCGTGCGCGAGCATTAGATCGGAGGCGTGCAAACCTCTCTATGCGCATCTTGGAAGTTATTTTCTTGTTTCCTTGTGTATGTGTGTGTGTGAGTTGTGAGTTTGTTATCGTTTCTTTTTTTTTTGCCACAAACCTTTCACGGACGGCCCTCCGGTTTCCGTCCCAACCCCAAAACTCTTCCGAGCTGATCGAACCGGGATCTCGGGTGGTTAGTTTTATCGATGCTCGGTGTACGCTTGACACGTGTGTGGATTTGTAAAAGCTCAATTTTATGTCATTTTTGTTTTAACGTCCGAGTTTAGAAGTTTTGCTTCTACAAAACATGGTTCTTCTTTCGTAAGTTATTTCGGGGCTGGAGCGTTTTGAATTTTCGAAGCACTAAACTTGAAATATCGAGTTTATTATGTACACTAAAACTTGTCTAGTTCCCTCGCGTTCGGCGTGAAGCATGCTTTTCAACCCAAAAGCTAATTAGGAGAACCCCCTAAACCCCGTCGTCAAACAAGCGAACAAACAAGAAAAATGCAAGTAATCATAATTTCGAACTTCGGCGTCCCTTTTTCGTAAACATCTCGCAACGTTAAGGGTATTTATAGTTCAATGTTTTCAAACTCTGCTTTCTCATTCTGTCTCTCTCTTTCTAGTTATCCACGAAGAAGCGTATTTTAAAGTAAAGATACATAAACGAACGAAACAAACGACACTTTAAGTCTCCGCAGACTTAATAAATCAATCTTCGTGTATTCAGTTTACAGTGCGCACATTTTTATGTACAAGAAGCCGGGAAATTGTCGCGGAGCGAAATATTCTCCAAGCTCGTCACGTTGCTCCATACGCCCTCTATCGCTATCGTCGTCTAAGCTAACTCGAGAACTAGACAAGTGAAATAGATGTAATTCAATAACGTGCAGAATTTATCTATGCGTACTTTACTTACTACATTTATTGTTGTGTTGTTAACGAATAAATGAAAAAGAATGAGGCGCGGTGAAAATTGATTTGATTTGCCTCGAAAGTGTGAAGAAATTACGAGCTTTCAACAGCTTATGATTTTCTTTTTTAACGCAGCTTTGAGAAGTTTTGTCGCATTGTAGGTGACAGTTTTACCCGTCGCCTTTCTGAAGTGGTCCGTATCAATTTGGCCACACTAATCTTGACATCCGGACTAAAGTTTTTTTTTCTTTTATCCTAAGTAGAGACGAATACTTTTCACGTACTTATTTGAAAAGATCCCTCTTCAGAGTTGACGCTGTACTTATTTTTCTCAGAATAGGATTTTTTTCACGTTCCCCGCGGCCTCGTGAAAATTGGATATGCCTCCGGCTGTCCTCACTGTTCCCAGTCGTGGTACTTGATGCTCCGGCTACGCGCGAGGTTCGCATTATGAAATGCGAGTTCATGCGATTCTTCTTGGCTGGCGTCGCCCACCCGCAGGTAGGGCGGGCTCAAAGGGGAATGTCGTCCGATCTCTCGCTTCTCTCGACGGCCGAGAGCTGTCCCACACTTCAGGCCTCATTATCGCTGTCTCCGAGGTATTCATTTTTTAAAAAAATAGTAACGGACACAGCCCCACTCCGTGTTGTAGTCGCGATTCTGAGCTCATCTCGCACTCGCCCGCATACTTTAGCTTGGAGCCACCTAAATAGTCTACTATAATGCCACGATCACAATGCGAACACATCATGCAAAGGACCGGCTGCAGTCGCTGTCCAAGGCGCGTTTCTTTCATGTAGGATGGCCATGTCACATTCGTCGTGTAAAAACCGACTGCGGACATGTTCTAAGCGTACACATGTATTAGGCCAACATGTTTCTATCGTTCTTAAGGTATGTGTGCGGATATCATTGCAGAATGATTTCGTCGTTAGGAAGAAAGCGGTCCGGTGGCGAAATCAGGTGCGTATACTTGGGCCCTTTCGCCGCGGTTTTCAATGTGCGGGACGTGAACAAAAAAAGTTCGAAATAAGAACTTCATGATTTGTTTTTCAGCGCCTAGAGTGGACTCACGAGCAGCCTTATGCGAAAAGTGTGTGTTTAGCTCGCAATTTGGACGAAGTTTATTTTTTTCTGTTTTTTGTTCGTTCGTATTGCAATATTGGGCTAAACTAGCGATGTGCCCACGACCGCAAGCCTGCACGATGCTCATCCAAATTGAAACCGGCAAGGGGGGGGGGGGGGGGGGGGGGTTTGAACTGCAATTCGAGCTTTCGTCACAGGTACTACTTCGGCGACTCCCATTGTGTAGAAAAAAAAACACAAAAACTAAGGCAATTGTATTCAGATATTAACGTTAGGAAGTTATTCTGATAAATATTTAGTCAAAGAAGAAAAATCGTTCCGTGGCTTCTTTAATGGCGGTTACGCTTAACCACACTGAACACGCACTATAATTGCTGACTATATTTTTTGGCTGTGCAGTCAAAGCTATGAGCGCACGTGCGCTTGCACCTCTTGACCGCTTATAAAACCTGTGCACGCGCACTCTTCACTTCTTTTAGATTAGCTGAACTGCGGTGACGTGGACACAGTTAAAGCTGACTTAACTCACTTAACTGCGTTTAAAAGTGTGTGTGTGACGTAAATATCAATACAAAGTCTTTTTGAAAAAAAATACGTCGAATATTACTGAATACTATTTAATTGGGCTAAAAAAGATATTATCTTCACAAGACACTTTTTTGCAAACAGAAAAACAAAATTGTTGTCCTCAATTCTACTGATTTGGGGGCATTTTTTTTCCTTAAACCAAACCTTGTCTTCATTTCGGGATCTGTTGTGTAGAAAACAGTTCTTTAGATGCGATTTCGCATAGCCTAAATTGAATGAGGAAAGTCGACGGAGAAAAAGAGGAAAATAATGTCTCATGACCCGGAAGGTTTTTATAAGCCCATTCACAGAACCATATTCTCGAAGGCAGCACCGTTTTAAAATGTCACCGGTAAGCATTCTCGTTTTTTCCAAAGATTGTATTCCGTTGGCGTCACACAGACAGTGGTTACATTTTAGACATTCCACGCTTATATAGGGTGTCTGAAGTCACCAGGCTCGATCTAAAATGGATCGTAAATATTGACGCCTGCACGAAGGAACTTAAACTTTTCGTCAAAGCTGTATTTCACATCTACGTTCCTTCCCATAAAATTACAATGCGTAGCTGCTTTTTTGTAAGATTAAGGGCCAGAACGCTTTCCAGAGCCAACGGCGGACGGCGACGGAGACGACTGAGTCGAGTGGCTTGGCGCGTTTGGCGCACGTATTGATAGATGGCGTCGGGAGCAGGGTCGGAAGGTGCAGCCGACTAGCGAAAGAAAGCAGACGACGCGCAATCAAAATCCGTCGGCAGGAACAACGCCGTCGTTAAGCACTCGTTTTCTTTTCTTTTTTTGTCTAAATTCATGTTTTGCTTTTATTGTCCGCATTTATTTTTAAACCAAAGGTGCACTGCAAAAAGAGTGTTCATTTTAGGTAATCGCGGTCGTTGCGAGCAGTCTCGATAAGGAGGTAGCGCAATCCATCAATACGTGCGCCAAACGCGTCCTGCCGCTCGTCTCAGTGGTTTGCGTCGCCGCCCGCCGTTGACGCTGGCAAGTTCTTGGTCCCTATTTTTTTACAGAAAGTGGGCTACGCTTTGTCAATTGACAAGAAAAAAACGGACATGTCAAATACACCGCTGACGAAAAGTTTGAATTGCTTCGTGCAGGCGTCGATTTTTACGGTTCATTTTAGACCGAGGTTGGTGACTTCAGACACCCTATACTACTGCAGCTATAGTTGACAGATGGCTTGCACTAATTTTAGCGAAAAACACTATGGCTTCGAAAGGCTTAAATATACCCGTCCACGCCTGTTATATAATTTTTTGTATAAATAACATTGACTTTGACAATGTAACTCCTGAAATTTGGCGTTCACATTTTCGTGCTTAATATATTCTCGTTATTCATTTCTTTGGCGTAGTGACTGTGTGTGAGAAAGTGTGTGGCTCAAATGCGGTATAGTTATTTTGGTCAATTTCAGTTTGTGTTACTCCTTCTAAAGTGAGTTGAAATAGTTTCAGTAGCTTCTTTTATTTTCCTTTCCTTTATCTGTTTATTGATTCGTTTTTCTTTTTTTTTTCTTTTTTCTACGCGCTTGCATGCAGCTGACCCTTGTAGCGGTCTGAGGGCTAGCCAAGCTGCGCAATGCAGCAATTTTCCTCAGGTTCCCCCCTCCCCCCCCCCCCCCCCCCCCGGTCCCCTAATCTATCTGGATGGTAATAAAGTTATTAATATTATTATCATCGTCATTATCATGACCATCATCATCAGCAGCAGCAGCTGCCATTGTTGTCGTTTGACTGCTATGGCCGTATCTTCAGCAAGATAGAGGGTATACCCCCAAACAATTTAACGAGTGTGTGCTTTACTTCCAGAAGAAACTACGCGTCTCCGAACGCTCCTTCTCCGCCCAAAGGTAGCGCTAGCAGCCCTAAACAGACGCCAAAGTCCAGAACAAACTGTTACCTTATTCAAAATGTATACGTGATTTTCTCAAGTTCTCTATGGGGAAGTGGTGGCCGACGAACCTGTAGCCTACATGTAGCTGAATGGCGCCTGGTACCGAAAACGACCGAAAGCAGGCCCCATATCTTTTCGATAAATTCCAGGCTTCCTTTCTTTTCAACACTTCTCTCTTTCTCTCTCTTTCTCGATTATTTTTTTTCTTCAGAAAATCCCTTATAACGTTTGATAGATACAACGGTAAGTTATAAAACTTTGAAATCTAGCTCGGACCGTTAGCGCTACACTTGGGTGGAGAACGAGCGTTCGCCCAAGCATAGTTTGCTTTAACAATGAAAAAAAAAAAACTTTTTTTTGAGACATGCTGTAGATCATGCATCACAGATTTTGTTTTTGTCGGCAAGAACCAGCATGACCATCAACATGCCACATGACGTCAAGTGCAAATCATTTCTGCATGCCTACCACACCAAGTGCGATGTTGGAAAGCACAAGGTAACTTGAAACCAGACCACAGTCTTGTTCACTGCTGTGAGAACAGTCCTCCGCTCAAAAAAATATATCATGATCCCTTAGGATATAAAACTGAGTAATTACAAAACTGTTATTGTAAAAAAGTGTTTTTTTCTAGGCCAATGTCTGTTTTTATGTTACCACCCAGTCTCAGTTAATGTGCACGCTGTGTGAAACGAGGAGATACCATCGACGTACAGTTAACATTCTGTGAGCGTCAATTTAATTTATTCGAGTCATTCTTTTCTTGTTTTCTACATTGACTTCCACCTATTGTAGCGTGAAATCAGTCTCACATTTTCTTGTTTTCTGCATGACCTTCATAGTAGGACCCTAAGGTGAACACAAGAGAACTCCCCTAAACAACGGCTCTTGCGCATACACGAACATAGTGTCTGGGGTAGTACTGCCAATGCAGGACGGTACAGCGTGCACACAAAGGTGCTCTAGGTAGGCTCGAAAAATTAAGAGCTCACCCCCGCGGGCAGAAACATCCAAACAGTGAATCGTGCAGAGGAGTATTATCCGCTGGAGCGACCAAAGTTATCGTGGGCCTGAGTTTATTATGACGACATTTGTACCATAAATACGTACTCAATTTACATCTATGGACTTGAATGTAATGTCAAAATGTCCCGGATGTTGGTGTAGTATTTGAGCAGGCGATAACTTAACTCCGTTTCATATTCACTGGATTAGGATGACAAAGCGGAAGGTTTGAGCCTGTGTCTTGATCTTGGCATTGATTTGCACTCTCTCGCGTAAAAATAAGAGACTAGATATATCCACGTGTTTGCACTACTACCATTGCCAGCGTTGTACAGTAAGTATGAAGTGAAGTATGGCGGATCGGAAGTTCATGTGCCTCTTTTGTAGGGGTTGTGGTGACGTCAGAACATCGAGCTCTGGTTGGCTCTGATTGGAAGTCTAGTGGGTAGCTAAAACAAGCTGCCTTGAGGTCTACCCACTATTCTTCAATCAGAGCCAGTCACAGCTCGGCGTTCTGACGTCACCACAAGCCCTGCAAAAGAAGCAGACGAACGTGCGCTCCGAAACCTTCCGCAAATAACTCTTTACGCACGCTATCAATCTCGTAATTTGCAACCAGCGCTAGAGTGTCCGAATCAGAACCATTGATTCCAATCGCGGATATCGATTCTACGAGAGTGATATACGGATATTAAGCTCCATCGGAAGATGTACATACTCTTTGTCTCACCATAACCTGACTAACCGCAAAGGCTTTAAAACGAGATCAAATTTAGTTGAACCGCGCCACGGTTGCTAGAACTTTTGAACAGTAGGAACGTGAGTCGAAGCTGCGCGCTCCCGCTTGTATAATGTGTGGTTAGTAAATGTTAATCGATTAGAGCCACCGAATAAACTGTGTCTAAAGTGTCGGCACTCCCTGGTCCCCGATTTTCTTCTGAAAGCCGCAATTTCGCTGCCTAGTACTGAGCGTGCACAATGTGCGGTGGTTCTGATTCGGAAATGCGAATTTCTGAGCCACGTATGTGGCACCAGGAACGTCTGGCATCATTTTTGTCGCAAACTGTCTTAACATTTATGGAGGGCAGAAAAGCCTTCCGCGTGACTTCTGACAGAGCTTCAGATAACTTGGAACCTTCAAGAACCAAGATGGCTCAAGTGCTGTTACAACGAAGTGCAGCTTTTAATCGGTGGCTAACGCGTTAAAAAGATTATTAAACGCTTTTAGTTCTACGGAGAGAAATGAAAGAGACACGTTAAGAAAACAAACACAATATAATTCAAGAATATATTTTTTTTTTGTCCAGTGATCGGACGAAATGGTAGGCATTCGCCTGCTGTACGTCCTATTCACGGTGGCTATTCATCCGGAAAAATCCGCGCCGAGGCACCTGCGAGGATGGACCGCGAAGATGGCATTAGATGCCCTGCAATTCAAACGATTGCCTCACAAGTGAGTGAGTTCCCATGCAGCTTCGTTTGTCGGTCCTCATCGCACAAACACGTTCTATCATTGAGAATCACAAGGCGTGCCCTGTAATGTTCACGACTTTTTCTCGTGATTCGTTATTCGGCGATCTTATGCGGGCAGAACCCAAGAGAGAGAGGTAACATGAGCTCGTGAAGAGGTTGGAACGGTAAGCTCTGATTGGAATGATTAGTGGGTACACCTGACACTAGCTGCCTCTGTTTCAACTGCACTCGTCGAGCCCGTCTGAACGCGAACGCCAAGAGCCGGACGCCGGTGTTCTGCGTTTGAAAGCGTTTCAAAGCTCGCCGTTCTGACGTTCCCGCCGCGTTGTCGCCTGCTGCTCCCTCTCGGTGTCTGCCCGCATAGCCTAATACCGCAATTTCATGACTGCGGGGCGATACGAAGCTACCGAAGGCTCGACTCGTTCTGCTTTTATTAAGCTATCGGTAACTGTAACTGTATTAAGCTGTCGGGAACAAGTGGGCATGTGGATGCACGCGAGGCGCCTGATATTCCGCAGAATGGGGCTATCGCGCATGCGTAGACCACGTTTCACTGATACCACCTGGAAGACAAGTCTTCTGTAGGACGTCATCGTTAGCAGGCAGGCTTCGGGGGCGCGTTTGACGCTTGGGGCTAGTCGGGGAGCAACTAACAGTGACGTCTACGAAGGAAAGTCTCAGGCCTTATCTTCTACGTTGTAGTGGTTCCGCAGCCCAGAAGACCAAGATGGCAGCGCGCAAGTCAATTAGGTCGCGACGTTTGCTGATAGAAGCGCCGAAGAACAAACCGGGGAGCAAAAGGTGTGAACAAGAGCCACTAAATAAGCAAGGCTTAGAGCATCGGCACTCTGTCCCCCAATAATGTTGTGGGCGCCGCCATCTTGGTGCTTAGTACAGAGCAGACGCAACAGCCGATAGTCATGATTCAAATGTGCGACTACCTCAGCATTAGGTTCGGTGATAGTAGGCTCGTGCAATGATATTGCTTTGCTCGGTCGTGACCTTTTTAAACAATTGTGTAGGACAGAAAAAAAAATGTTGTGATTTCAGATAAAGTATCAGGTAACCGGCAGCCGTAATTTTAAAACCCAAGATGGGTAAGCGTCTTTACTGTGAGGCGTAGCTAGGTTTAGGTCTACCCACAAAGGATTCGAACCGGAACTCGGCTCTTTGACGTCCCGCCGAGCTCTAGTCCCGACTCTCCCTCAGTTCCTCGGCGCATAGACTCGAACACCTTATGAAACCCAGAATTTAGAGCCTATTCTGTTCGCTAATGTGGCTTCCTGTTTAGTTCTTCGGCATTCTAATTGGCAAACTTCGCAATCACTTTGGGTGCCAAGCGATGATAAGGTGCACCGCACTCGTCGCTGACAAAAGCTGCCATTGACATTTTTTTTTTTTTTTTGTGAATGAGCTCGTTTTTTGTTAAATATTCGAGCAAGGGAAATACTCTGAAGATAAAAAAAAAAAAGATTATTCCGTTTGTTTTCCCGTTATTTTGGCATCGCACAAGGCGGTGCTCAAGCGCTCATATTTAGCGGGTGACTGGTGCATGGAAGCCCGGTGCAGAGACTCGTTGTCGAGGAACGCTATTCGACTATGGAGTGATCCCAACTCAACAGTTTCCGTCGTTTCTCTCCTTCTTTGTCCGAATGGAAAGTCTTAAAACTAGCACTGGAAAAAGCGTCCAATGGAAACCGGAATTCTACGAGCGCCACAGGCCCAAGCAGGCCATTCTTTACCTGCCGAAGCACCCACGGACGACCAACGCGCCCCTCTGTAAGCTCGGCTCCTTTTTATGCTCTCTTTTACGCTTCTTTCTTTGCTCTCTTTATATCTACCTTTTTTGTCTTTCTCGTGTCTCTAGTGTCTCTTTTTTATCTCCTTTCTTTCTTCCGTATTATCCAACCCCCTCCTTTTACGAGATGCACTTGTCGGTGATGGCGGTGCAAATTAGGTCTTCGTCGTCGTCGAGCCGTCTGGAACGGATTAATGCCAACTACAAGACAAGGCTTCGCTCCCATACGTCATCACGAGGGGATCCACCTAGCTTGCGTCAGCGTCGACGCCAACGAGTTTTTGCAGCGTCTCACAACGAGCGCGACGCTGACACGCGTCGACGCCAAGACGCACGCGTCTGCCGCCTTGCGGCGTACTCTCGTCCAGGTTTGGCGCGTTTGCCGCTTGGAGCGGATCGGGCGGCCAATAACGATGACGTGATGCGCAGGCCTTATGTTCTAAGTGGGAATGAACGGGCTCATGCGTTGGCGCAGGACATCTCGGGCAAGCTGACCTTGGGCTGTGTCTGTATCTCCCCTATATAGCTGAGGGGAGATACGTTCGGCAGTCCCGCGCTTTGGTCAAGGTTGGATGATGCAAGCCGGCTTCATTTGCTTCACAAAGCGTTCCTGCTTTTATTGTCTGTGCTTAGTGAACGAATGATATGGCTCCGTTTGGGACGAGGTTGTCTTTTGGTGCTTTCGTTTGTTAGCTTTTCGCTTACGTAACGAGATGGAAGCACGATTTGTTTTTCTGTTATCTTGAATTACACAGGTCACGAACGAAGCTTTGGATATAACCCTCTTCGGAGATTGACTTTACTTAGCCACACACAAACTTAGAAAACACAGTACTCGGCATATGAGGTGCGCGCTTTTTAATTTATGATTCGGTTTTCGGTGTTCTTATCGGTTGGAGTCGCAATTTCATTGGCTGAGGTGATGATATCATGAGCGGGACTCAGCTCGCCCCCCCATTTCTTAAACTGTGTGTTTTGCTTGATTGTATCTTATTCGAGGCAGTGACAGGTTTTTTCTTTGGTGACACGACCAAAGGCGAATTTAACACCTAACGGGGCCATGCCCTGCCATGTCAGTGCCAATAGCGGGTCTGACCAAAATGAAACACATAAAGAGCTCGCAAATCGCGTCAGACTACTCAAGTGACTTCCAAAAGTTGACCGATTGCCCCCAGTATTAATATTTGCGAAAACTATTTGAGCATTAGAACGAGGCTGGGATTTTCCGATAAACGGCGTGGGGCGGTTTTCCCGCCCCTCGTAGTCGTCCCTTGAGCCGGGGTAACGCTGCTTCTACATCATACAAAAGACAGTCTGCGTAAAGATTGCAACGCGAGTCACCGGGAGGGGAGGTCCGTGCTTCGAATGCCGCGTGGCTATAAGTTCGAGAGTAAAATTTGGCGGCGGGTATTCGAACCCTTCTGTGGTTCGATTACCGCATTCGTGTTTGCAGACAGACTCGCGTTTTGCTGACTGTCTTTTGTATTGTAGCGGAGACGCTGAGTGCGGGGTGAATGGAACGCGACGGAACAGCCCGCACCGCGAGCGTTCAAAACTAAACAAAAAACATAAAAGAGAAGCAACCGGCACGCGACGAAGGAAACGCTCGTCGTGCTCGTGCCTGTGCGCTCGGCAGTTGGAAGCCAACCACCGAAGATGTCGTACCTCTCTGTACGGTGATTAAACCATTTAAAAAGGAAAGCAGAAATTGTAACAGTATTATGTACGAGAAGTGCGACCCCGGCTTTAGTATAGGCCTGGTACAGTTAGTAATAGAGAGTTTTAGTAGATCGTTCCGATACCCCCGATAGCCCCGATAACGATACTATGCATGCGCAAGGGAGGCGGTGGCGGAGTATCGGGTATCGTTATCGGAGTCATGGGAACGATCTACTAAAACTCTCTAATATACTTGGTTTTACTTTAAATTCGTTCGCATTCGGCGCTAGAGTCCGAAGGACCTAATCATAAATCGCCGAAAGTGCCTTGTCACGGCGCTTGTCGCCTTTGCGTGTTTGCCTTCCCTCACTAAACGAATCACGCGCAGTGTATACGTCGCGATCGTCAGCTTTTTGTTTTTCGTTTTTCTGAGGATGATTTTTGTGCGTGACCAAAAGAGACAATCAGCGACGCGACGAGGCACCTTGAACTCTGCTTGATTGTCTGCATTGAAAGGTAGCGTTGTTTCTGCTTTGACCTAAAGTGACGTGTATTAAGCGTTAAGAAACGTAAAAAAAAAAAGTCAAATTTGGGGGTTTTTACGTGCCAAACCAACGACGGGCATTTGGCACGCCCCAGAGGAGGACTGCGGATTAATTTGGACCACCTGGGGATCTTTTGACGTGCAACCGAAAGCTCGGTTACATGGCGCCTTCTCCGCAATAAGCCTCCGTCAGATTGCGAGCACCTCGGTCGGGATTCGAACCCGCCACATGGGGATCCGTAGGCCGGCGCTCTCGCCCCGGAGCCACCGTTGAGAAACTTAGGGAGAATAGGAGACGGGAGCACGTGGGGAGGTCATCAGAACCCCGAGCTCTGGTTGGATCGATTAATGGGTAGACCTAAAGCTAGCTTCCTTCGTCTTCAGTGCGCTCGTCGAACATGTTCGAATGCCGACGCACAACGTCGAGCGCCGGCGCTCGGCGCGGGTTCGACGAGTGCAGTGGACTTAAAGGAAGCTATGCGGAGAGCAAGTCGTCTGTTTCTTGACGCAGGGGTTGTGGTGACGTCAGAACGACGCCGAGCTATGATTGGCTTCGAGAATGGATAGAGGGTAGGCCTCAATGCTAGATGCCTCGAGGACTACCCACCATTTTGTTTTGTTTTTCTATCAGCCAATAAGAGCTCGGCGTTCTGACATTATCGCAACCCGTGTGCAAGAAGCAGACGAACTTGCACTCCGCGCAGCTTTAGGTTTACCTTTATGTCTACCCACTAATCCTTCGAATCGGAGCTCGACGTTTGGACGTCCCCGCGCGCTGTTTTCTTCTTCTCTCCCTCGGTTTCTCGCCGCATAACGTTGGCGTCGCATTTGTGGCGCGTTGTGTGGCCCTGAAGACTTATGTTCGAATATAGTAGTCGCATTTGATTATCGCCGTAGGAGAATTGACACTCATACGTGACGACCAATGAAGCTTGCAGCTGTGGATGGCACGTAGCAGCTGGCTGTTCTTCGAAGGTATTGATTGGCCAGAGTCTGGAGCGAAAAATGTATAAACGAAGGCGCTGAGGTGATCAGTCCGATGATCAAAGAAGAAAATACTGAACTTTTTTTCCGTCTAAAACGAAGGCTCACCCATGATGGGGGAATAAAAGGAAGAAAATATAAACTGCGCCATCATTCGGCATATGCGTAGATTCGAGATTTTACGATGAAAAGGGATTTGCTGTTCTGCATACTTCTGCCGTCAATGGCGCCGCTTGCGTCCAAGACGTCTGTTTGATGTAACGTTTTCCTGGCGTCTAGTGTTAGAGAGGTTTCTGCAATTTTTAAATTTGTTCTTGGATACATCCTTTGTTTAAGGCCAGAAGGTACGAAAAAAGAAAGAAAAAGGAAATTACTTAGTTTTGTTTCTTCACAATTACCTTATAGTTTCATTAGCCGCGCATATATGGATGTGACTGAAGCTCACTGAATCGATATATGAAGATTGTGATCGGGTAGAAGAAGAAGAGGCAGAGGGACCGGGCGCGTTCAATTGGCTCTTTCTCTATTTGATGTGTTTTTGTCTCAACCACGTAAATGCAGTCAGTGTGTTACCGTTAACGAGCATGTTTCAGAAAAAAAAAAGCGTCTGTATGAAACAAGAGACTTTGGATAAAACAAAGCTTTTGTCACATTTCATATACGAGGCGAGACTTCGTTATATAAATGAGAAAATATTTACACAACCTTGCAAATGCTCAGGGATCAAGCCGGGAAAGATACCTTTAATAATTCAAAATTTTTACAATTAAAAAGTTTTGTTCCCGAAACTACAACGGTAGTTCTAATTCCCCCGGTAGCCCGCGGTGCTATTACCCTTAGGTGATGACCACGTTATGTCCGACCGACCAAAAATTAACTTAGCAATTTCTTCCGGAGATATCACTCACAAATCGGGTCTAAAAGAAACCACCTATCGACGCCAATTGCTTGATGGCTCTTCTCCCGCAAACTTTTGAACGGGAGCAACGTTCAAGACGCTGATCAAACACGGCCTTCGACTTTCCTACTCGAGCCAAGCCGCTTCCCGCAGCGCTGTGTGGCCTCCAACCTGCTTGCATATTCATGACGGCGTTCTCCCGCAGTCACCACCAAGTTAGCGGTGGGAAAGCGGTGTGCGGACGACTTCGACTGCATGCGGGTGCTCGGCCAAATATGCAAATTGAACAAGCCCGGAGCCAGGCGCGGCAACTGCCAGTGCCCCGAATCCACTCCCGTGCTCCTGCACGATCGGGGACAGGCCCGATGCGTCGCCGGTGAGATTCGCCGCATATACGGGGAGAAACTCGGGGAGAGGAGAAGACGACAGGGTGCGCGCGAATCTCAGGGCGCCGAGCGCCGGCTGCGAGGATCGGGGGAAGGGGGGGGGGGGGGGGGGCGGTTCACGCAAAGGGAGCTGTCCTTTTAGAGCGCAGCTCTTAGGGGCCCGTTTCCAGCCTGAGCGGCGGCGTCACGTGACCCCCCTCCCCCGAGATCACGTGACCCCCCCCCCCCCGAGATCACGTGACCCCCCCCCCCGAGGTCACGTGATCCCCCGAGGTCACGTGATCCCCGAGGTCACGTGACCCCCCCCCCCCCCCGAGTTCACGTGACCTCTCCAGGTCACGTGACCCCCCCCCCAGGTCACGTGACTCCCTCCCCCGAAATCACGTGACTCCCTCCCCCGAAATCACGTGACCCCCCGGGGTCACGTGACCACCCGCAGGTGACGTGACCCCCTCAGTACCCTTCCCTACTCCTCCTCAAGAGCTCCGCTCCAATTCGGCGTTACAGGGATTTGTAAACGGCTTTCATTTTTTTCGTTTATTCCCTGATATAACGTGTTCTAACGTCGAACGCTGGCGTTTGAACGCGAGACACTGCGCGTGGAGCAGATGGCTTCCTTGTTCATTCGGATTGGAGGAAGACGTTAGCTACACACCAGGGCAGCTAGCCTTTGCGTTCGTCCACTGATCATTCCACTCAAAGCTCGAAAATGGCGTGTTTTTTTGTTTGTTTGTAATGTATTTCAGTTACGTAATTGAAAAAAAAAAGAAAAAAAAAAAAGAATAGTTTGCGATTTGCAGCAGCGAGTGGTAGCCATGGCAGCCAGTGCATGGCGCCACCCCGGATGTCTTGCAATACGTGGTAAGGAGATCTGCCTTTCACTGATTTTTATAAGACTACGCTTTGATCAAATTTTTCATTTCATCATAAGAAATGTGTCAACAAATGCGTCAACATTCTTTGAACCGCCGACTGCGTGATGGTGCAAACTTTGGGGAGCAAATGGAGGCGCAGAACAGAAGAGGGACCTGAAAGACGCCATTTTGTTCCTACGGAATGTCTTTCGTCATTCGTTTAGTTGTAGTTACCTAAAAAAAAACAAAAAAACATCGAGGCGCTTTAAATATACTGCGTTAGTAGCACCATATTCCCGAGGCCCACGAAACCATTCTTTCCCCAGTGCCAAGTTCTGGTACCGTGGTGGGTGGGGGTTGGATCAGGATGTGGAGCAGCCTGCGCTTCATCGCGGGGCAACTCTCTGTACACGTTGCAATTTTGCGGCCGAATCAACTAGCGGAGTTGCGCCACGGTAGCCGTGGCGACTTTCACATGTGCCGACCATAACCTGTCAACCACGAGCGTTATCTGGCGCTGCGGTACCCAATATTGTTCGCCGCAAGCGGACGCGCAGAGTCGGTTCCAGCTGCTTCCAATAGCGAGCTCAATCACTTATTTTCCCTTTTTTGAAATAACAAGAATCCAGCTTGTCAAACACCAATATAAAAACCTTGGTCTGCGTTTGCTCAGCATTTTCTGAAAGCTCTTTGTCTCAAACACACTTGAGTTATTCATCATGGAATGCGAATGCAGAAAGATTCGGGAACAAAGCGGAAGATGAAAGAGAAACTCCCTCGCGAAGACTGTTCACAGAACCCAGACAAACACACTAGACCCCTCTAAATCTGAACATACAGCTAACATAGGAAATGGACACAAAGGGAACGACCCGGCACCGGAAACTACATTCGCGGTGAATTTGTTTCCGCATGTCGTCTGCTTGAAACGTGAAAACGCCGTCCTATGCATAAGCTTTGCCGCAGTGTTTTTCTTCCTGTCGCCTGATTGCGGATCGTCGCGGCGCAGCTAGTAAGCCACGAGCGCGTTAGACCAGTCGTGCATTGAACCTTCGCCACGTGATCACGCTTTCACTCACATCCTTGCGCGGAGAGCTGCTTCTGGCGATGGAAGGGAGGCGACTGATTGGTCCGCAAAGACCGTGACTCCCATCACTTTCTTAGCTTCGGGTCGACCGGGCTACAGTCAAAGACGCAGCGCACGCTGAAATCTTTCAAGAAAGAACCCAACCTAAAATCCCGGTGCAGCCAGTGCACCCGGCTACACTCAATGCCAACGTTACTAGAACACTCAGTTGGGAAACTCCCATAGAGACAGCTTTGAAAAAGTGGCCCCAATCTGTCTCCGAGCACCGAGCTAATGACGAACACAACGCCACCATTTCTCCCGCAGCGGCCTCTCGAAGAACTGCACGTGACTTCTATTTTGGCTTAAGAACAGATACAGCGCTAGAGGTTACAGGGGTGCCACCCCTGTTTCCCCGGCGGACGCGCCGCGTTGAACTACTGACGTTAAAATGCACCTAGGTCAGGACGTGCTACCTGAAAGGCCCGCTGAGGCATGGTTGTATGAAAACAATATTAATTGTTCCGCAAAACCTTGCGAACTAAAGATGATAAAAACATCACGCGCCCATCATTTGGTACTAAACTCCAATAAATTCCATACAAAAAGAGTCTTTTCCGTTTGCTTTTACGCAAAAACAGGCTTTCAAAAAGCTCAAGGGGACCACAGTACAGACAAACGATAAAGAGTGGCGCTGTTGTCGCATTTAGCTCGGTCTCGGTGGACGCCAGCGGCCCAGGTTTCGACGGCGAGTTTCCCAACTGAGTGTTTTAGTAACGTTGCTCAATGCGCACGTGATATGGAAGACGGTGTAACACCCGATTCACTCGGTGCGATTTTACTCGCGACTTCGCGAGTCACATGACCGACTTTTCAACTTCGAAATTGCAAGTAAAATCGCACCATGTGAATCAAGCAGAAAGAAAAAGACAAAGGCTTTTAAGGGACTTGCATGTGACAGACGTGTTTTTCTGTAAATTTTCCCATGAAAAAAAAAATTAGAGACGTGTACTATCGCCTGTAACGCCGAATTAGAGCGCAGCTCTTGAGGAGCAGGTGGAGAAGGTACGGAGAGGAGGGTATGCCCCTCCTCCTCATCCATACCTTCCCCTCCTCCTCTCGTTCTACCCTGTCATTTAGCATACAATTTTCGCTAAATGTCCCGCTAAATTTAGCGGGAAATTTTTTCCGCTACATTTAGCGAGGAATTGTTTCCGCTAAATTTAGTGGGGAATTTTTTCCTCTAAATTTACCCATAATGCAATGCGCGGGGACGTTACGTGTGACATCATTATTATGGGAAACGTCCCACAATGAAACGCGCAATTACGACGCCGCCGACGCCGACGGCGACGCCGGCGGCGTTTCAAGCTGTAGACGGACGCCGAAGAGCTGCAATCTAAAACAAAATTCATTTAATATTTACGCCGTTAGAGCCCGAGCCAACCGCTCTCCGCCATTGCTTGCTGACATACTCCGAGCTTGTATTGGGCACGAGTGCGACGTCAGCGTTCGGCGAGGACTCGGAGCCAATCACGCACTTTGTTTCCAAGCAATGGCGACCGCCAATGTTGCTCGATGAACTTTTGAAAAGGGTCTATTTAAGTGGTGCTGGGCTTCTCTAGGCTCCGTCCATAACCAAAGGTTCTATGCTGGCTAAGCACTGTTTCTTGGTTCTTATTGGTTGGAGAGATAATTGACGTGTGAAATGTTTACTCTAAAATTTTATCTCCTTGCCGTAATTGTATTTTTATTGCCGATATTGTTATTCTTCATAAACAAATAATCTAGATAGAGTCACTATTGTTTTCAAAAATATCCGGAGATTGATTATTCCGCTTTGAATTTAAACGATTACAAAAACTGTTGCAGGAAACGACTACAAACACTGGTTCTCAGTGTTCGTAGCTAGTTGAGCTGGTTTATGTTTAGAGTGTGACTCGTTCCGCGTTCATTGAGATGTTGAGTGGAAGCTCTCCTCAGCCGACCCAGCTGGCAGCCAGCAAGTGTCGCAAGTACGCGCTTCCGGAATCGCTATGCCGGTGCTTGTTTTCGTAGCGGTACTGGCCTCAGCTTAGTGTGATACGTCAACTATGTTGCTCGATCTGGCTTAATTTGTTGCTTCGCGCGTGTCCATATTGAATTAAGATGTTGGTTTGCGTAAAAGGAGCCCCGCTACTTTGTGAATTGTGGAACCGTTGTGATTGCGACCATAGCTTCAATACCGGGAATATACGCAGACAGCTAAAAATTTGCGAGCGATTTGGCTGGAGGCAATCGGGCGTTTGGCTCGCGTCAAGTCTGTCTAGGTATGTTTCCGTCATTTCGCCTGAAAAGAATAGTAGCTCTCAGGCGTTGCAGCGGACTTGGCCTGCCAATGCGAATATTTTTAGGTCGCGTTTTAATTGTGCGTCGCAAAGCCCACCCACCTAGCATGACCCTGTGATGCGAAAAAATAACAACAAAAACAGAAAGGTAGAAGGACCGCATATATTTATTTGTTCATATTTTGGTCATCTCGGTCGCTTTTTGCCTCACATAGACAGACGCTGAAGACGCTTGTATTGGACCATGACTCACGCATGAAGGAAGGCTAGAACGCCACTTTCGAAGTCGCGCCTTGCGAGCGCTGCAGAAGTTTCTAGACGGGGACCGAGTATCCGATGGACGAAGGCTAAAGCAGACACCGACGGGCAGCTTTCACGTCTATGTCTTTCGGGCATTGCAGACGACGGTAGATGCTGGTGGAATAGCGGACGATGCCGGAGGCTGCCGTGCGTCTGCTCGCGCGACTAGCAGGCAGTGTCAGACGCCAAACTTTAGACGCACCGGATTTCGCGAAAGGGAGACACTAGGCTTACGAGCGTGTTCGGCCGAGCAGCCAAGTCAATTCAGAGGTAATTGGCAGGGCCACTGATTTGTGGGCGGTGCTTAGAACGAGCCGTTACCTCCCCCAAAATTGCGTCTAACGGCGTGCGCAAAAAGAAAGTTGTTTCTTGTGAAAAATCATTAAAAAAATACGTGTCCCAGTTCTAAAATAAATATTTTTTATTTTATTTCAGTGTTCCTTTAAGAGTTGAGAGTGGTTGGGAGTAAAGTCTTTTAACAAAATGGGCTACTTCCAAAAATCTGTCACCGCGCTTTATGCATTCTGGGAACATGTGAGTCAGGAGAGGATCGCGTATAAATTCTCCTTCCCACTGATTTCCACAATGTATAACGTGGCATTACGCCACGATGTGGCGCTTCTAGTTTTAGTATAAATCTACTTCATGATTACCGGCGTACGCAGGGTTTCTTTTCTGGGTGCGGGGCGAGGGAGGGAGGGGTAGAGGAGGCAGACGCTCCAACTTTGTCAGATTGTAGATTGGATGTCGTAGTACTCAATATTCTATATTATCTACCGAGGGCGGGCGCGGGTCACATAGACACCTGTAGTTCTCAGGTTTTAAGCAGCACCCCCGGCGCGCAAAATATAATGCTTTGAGGTCGAGTTTCGAGTGCGCCTCACTACGCTGCCATACGTTACGGGGTCTCGAACGCGTCACCGACTGGTGTGTTTGGCGTCCCGTTCCGCCCACAAATCGAAAGTACTCCTGAAGGGGCGACAAGAAATGACGTCACAGAAACCGGAGTGTTACGCTGTCGGATGTCGCGATCCTGGAGGCTGGTCCTAGAAGTCCCGGAAAAAAGCACGAGCGTAGTGAGTGTTGCTGTAATGACCTCATTAGGTGGAAATCGAGGGACCACTTTTTTTTTGACACGGCGAGCACACCAGTTGTGGACACGTTACATGCTACACCCCATAAACGTTGCTCATGGTAGCTATAAAAAAGAAAGGTGCGAAGAAATGAAACAGCTGAAAAGTGCGCATTCGAGTCATTTCGACAAAATGGCGAGGCCATGACCTGCATTTTTGTCTTCTGACGCACGCTTCTAGCCCGCATAAAGAGACGCGGACATACGCTTGTGTTTGAACGTAGATTGTGCGATATCGGGCGCTGCACCGCCGCCTTTTGCGGTCGCGTCTCCCAGACGCTAGAGCCAGCGTTACATGGTCGCGTCTTGAGGGCGTGCTCCCAACCCTGGCCGAGAGAAACGGGCCTACGCGGAGCGCAATTTCGTGTGTTCATTACGCATTGGTTGTGATGACGTCAGAACTCCGAGCTTTCATTGGCTACGATTGGAAAGAGAGAGGGTAAACCTCAAGGTATCTAGCATTGAAGTGTATACCCACTATTCCTTCAATCAGAGCCAATCAAAGCTCGGCGTAGGCCTCAAGGTGTCTAGCATTGAGGTGTATACCTACTATTCTTCCAATCAGAGCCAATCAAGGCTCGGCGTTATGACGTCACCGAAAACGCTGCGCAAGAAGCAGCCGAACTTGCGCTTCGCATTAAACTCAAGTGGTGTGTCAGCGTGCGACTGACACTCGGGTTGTGACTCACAGATCGGCTGTTATAATGGGTGGTGTTGTCGCAACTAACAGAAGTAAGTAGAAGCATCCTCTGCAACGCCAGCTAAACTGACAAGGCAGGTGATTGAGAAAAAAGACGTGGATGTTGGAATTGCGATAAAAACGCGACGATGCCATGTTCTCCATTAAAATACGTTTGTCATGCCCAACACTGAAGGTTGCTAGTAAACCAAGGCACGCAGTATTAAAGGGGCTGCGCAACGATGTTGGGTAGGAACGTTTCTCAGTTTACACCAGCTTACTCACACTAGTGGGACCCAAGAATGCTCGAAGGCAACGCCACTGACAAAGAAGCGTCTTTGTGGCGGTGGAATTTCAAGGATAAAAGCGGACCTTTGCCTTTGGCCTCTCATTCGCAAAACTACATGACGTAGCTGCTGGAACAATGCCAGAAATGCGAACCCCAAAACTGCGTCATCAAGCTTTGCGATCTCCACTGGGACACCATAAAAAGGCTGCTCATAAAATGGACACGAAGTCTGCGTAGGAATTTGATTTTGGCACGTGAGAAGTAGTGTTTCGAGATGCATTCGAGTAGTTGCTTGCGAGCAATCGCTGGGATGACGGGCATTTCCGAACCTTAACAATGCGTGGAACTCTGCGCGCGCCCTGTGCTCTGCCAACCCCAACCTGTGTTAAAAACATTGGCCGCATATAATCAGGTCCGGATCACGTGGCCGCTTTTTTTGGCTGCGAGTTGAGGGGGTAATTGGTGTACATTTTTCTCGGATGTTTTCTGCGACTGCCATTGCGTAGGGGGAAAAAGAGCGACGAGCGGTTTTCATAGGTCATAAATGTCAAGAAATAATCCTAGGACGTATTCATTGAAATCAAAACAAAATTGTTGTATCGCCCCCTTTAAGGATGTTTTAGCCAGAACGTATGTATACCTTAGGATTGCTGACCTTACACCCGGGGTTTGTTGTGTACTGTTGCCACAGCTCGCCGGATGTTCGAGGACTGCGCGGACTCCGCCGAGTGCTCCTTCCTCAATCCGTACGTGGGTTGTGTTAACCAGGTGTGCACGTGCTCACCGCCAAACATACTCAAGCGTAAAGACCTCTGCCTTCCAGGTGAGGGAGAACAAAGTTTTATAGGGGACGGGCTGGGCTTGTTCAATACCGCCTATGGAAGACAAGGCCCTGCACTTTCCCCCCAATCCTTTTTTCTACATTTGGCTTCACTCGATTCTGGTAACAGTGACTGTAACAAAGCGTACGTTCACCTTTTGACAAATTAAAAACGCAAAACTCTAAGATAGAGGACGTGCAAAACATAACTATGTTTACGCTTTAAAAGAAAATAAGCTAATGCCGCATTAGTTATTTTCTTTTTTTTTTCGGTTGCACTGAAATTTTATTTCAGTGAAACCGTTCACTACAAACCTACGCAAAACTTGCGATGGACTCCAGAATTCTGTGATGACTTGAAAAGTCGTAAACCCTCGAGCAATCATATTGGCCAATAGGCGCGTTCAAAACAAGTTAAGAAATAAATCAAAGTGCACTTATAGACAGGTTCCTCGACAACTAAAAGAAAAATAACACGGAATTTTATACGAGTGCACCTAGAAACACAAGGAACTACCAAAACCAAGGCTTATTTCGTCCTAATAGAGATCTTGTTTTCTTCTGGAGAAATTGGGTCTCGAAGGCTTCCTCCGTTCGGCAGAGGCCGTCCGTAATTCATTCTCCCTTTTTGACGTCACCGGTGTTCGCAGTCAAACTTCGTGGTCGCCTCTCGAAGAGCTTCGCCATGGCCACCTGGACCCTTGCCAGCCTGTCGGTCATTATCGCCGTTCTTGTGGTCATTGGGAGGTACGATTACAACCTGCAGATTTCGCTCATAACTGAGAACTTAAGGAACGTAGACTGCGGCGATTTCCCAGTATCATTTCATCGCTCCGAAACCAACGAGATTACGGTATTACCTGAAAACAACACTAAAGATTGTATCTCGAAGCACGCTGTATCAACATAATAAGCGACACAGTGCGTTTATTCAGTTACTCAAAACTATAGGTTGTGTACATTTTTTGTAAGCAAAGGTACTAGATTGGTGTTTTGAAAATATTGTGGGCAGTGTATTTTGTCGCTTCAAAGACGCGGTGTGTTTGCACCTTACAGGTAGAGTTCTGAGTACGTTTGCTGCTTACGTTATTTGTGCATCCTGGCGTCTTTTTTTATATGAAAATAACTTTCAATCTTGCAACGAGTCATTGCATTATTGTTCCTGGTATAAAGAATGCAGAGAGCAAGTCGTCTGCTACTTGCGCAGGAGCTGCAGTGACGTCATAACGACGCCGAGATCCTATTGGCTGACTAAAAAAAAAAATAGTGGGTAGACCTCAAAGCATGTAGCATTGAGATCTACCCACTATTGTTTTCAGTCGACCGATGCGAGCTCGGAGTCGGTCTGATGTCACCGCAACTGTTGCGAACGAAGCAGACGACTTGCTCTCCGCATACGTTTCGCTTTGCAAAATTACTTCAGTCACCCGATAAATTAATCCGTCACCAATTTGGGTTTCGTTGCAAACGCAATCTTAGCGTGTCTTCCGGCCGTTGGTTCCGAGTCGTCTCGCCTGATGTACACTCTAAAAAAAAGCCCGTGAGTCTGCTTTCCCGCACAACACTCGGAGAGCCAATCACCCTAACTTACGGAGGCAGCTCAGCGAATGACGATACTGAAACATACGTTTAGACAAAAAAAACGCAGTCTGAGTTGTGACATTAAGCAATGCAAGCGTGACGTTTTGCATTGCTTAATGTCACAACTCGGACTGCGTTTTTGGTCTAAACATATGTATCAGCATCGTCATTCGCTGAGCTGCCTCCGCAAGTTGCGGTGATTGGCTCTCCGAGTGTTGTGCGGGAAAGCAGACTCACGGGCTTTTTTTTTTTAGAGTGTAGGCGTTTTCTTTTTGACTGTTGTCGACGGTCCGTCGGCTTGACGCCGTTACTGGAGCTCTTTTCAACCGGGGTCGCGAGTCTTTTTCCTATTCTGCTATACACTCAACCGCTATGCTAGCTGCTTCGTAATCAAAACGCTCACTCTTTTTCGAAGAGATTTTGTGTGTTGTACAGTACACCGCTCCTGCGCAACATCATTAGCCGTGAATCTATTGTAAAATGTTCTGCAGTTCTTAAAGGGTAATGGAACTATGTGTTTACTTCCAGTAAATACAGAATAGAACTATTCATTGACATTCATAACCTATAAAAAAGGCACTAGTTTGTTTGCTGTTGTTTTTTTTCATCAGTGGCAGTCGCGGGAAAAAATTCGAGCAAAATGAGAAGCGTTCCACCCCTGAACTCAAAGCCAGTACAAGCGGCCACGTGATCTAGAGCCAGTTATATACCGCCAATGATTATCGTAGCCACGCGCTGGGGCTTCGGCAAACCAAGGCACGCGCTGGGTGTTACACAATGTCGGTGTTCCACTATTAGTGTCATCCCAGCGAATGGGCACGCGTCACTACCCGAATACGTGTCGAGGCATTGCTCTTCACCAGCCCAGATCGAATGCTCACAAAGTGCTCACGCTTACTGTATGAGCTGCATTCGAGTACCGTCACTCCGGGTATAACAATGTGTTGATATGAAGAAATCCTGCGGATGTCATTGTTGACGACGCCAACATTGTGATCCCTACAGATGAGTAATCGAATATTAGAAAAAGTGCGTTTTTTTTCTATATTACGCGACGACAAACAAGTTTATCGGTCAGCGGCGTAACGTGCGAGTACTGTACACTCGGGGTTCCATAGTGCCAGCAAGCATGTGGTAATTGAGACAAGTTCATGCCAATTTTGTTGCACGGCACCCTTTAAAGTTCCGGTAGCTATAAGCTTCATTCAAATACTCTATATATTCAACTTCACTTTAAGCCTGATCGCGGCCAACCCAACGATCGGACGGAGCCCACCCCGCGCCGGAAGTGCATGGTCACGGCCATCGCTTTCTTCGTGTATTGTCCATTAACAACCAAACCAATCAAGCACAAAAAAAAAACAACAGATAATCAAGGTCCTTTTATCTAACCTGATCGGCTCAGTCGATGCCGACAAACGTAAGAAGATGATGACAAACGTACGAAGATGATGACAAAACGTGCGTAGATGATGACGAGGACTGTGCATCCATATATACGCAGGCAGGGCGATATAGATCGAATTTGGCGCACCGAGTGAGAGAGGCGTTTTTATAGGGACCGACGTGTGGGCATTACTTCCACACGCGCCTATACCCGCTTTTAGATTGCGTTGATGCAGGACGGAGGATCTCTTTTCGGCAATTTTCGCAACGTCCCTTGTCACCAAAGTTCGATCTAATGTAAATTGATGCGGGGTTTCGTCATATCGGCGCCGGAAAGCAAAGACCGAGAAAGTCGCAACGAAGGCAGCTTGAAATATTATATGTGACTGAAAAAAGAAAGAAAGAACGAAAGTAATATGTCGCTACTATTTTTTTTTCTTTTTACGCGTACTGTGTACGTGGTCGGCCAGCGATACTGATATGTCATCGTATTTGGACGACGACAACTTGGGATCTGAGTTTATGCTTCGTATTGCCTTTGACGGGGCCTCCGGGTATGCAGCTGCCGCGGAATTACTGTCAATGCGGTGCCGTTAACAAAACCTGATAATAAATCTCATAAATCCACCGTATATTTCAAACGGTAGTGGGTATAAGGTAGGGGCTCTTTCGAACAAAGCCGACGCTTCCTCTATCGCGCAGAGCGTGTGGGTAGACAATGATTGGCATTTCCGGAAGGATCGCTGTGAATGATGCGGCATCTAAAAATATCTGGCTCAAAAGTGGGATCCGCGCTGGGATTTCGAGCACTGAGGTGTCGTGCTCGAATTCAACGCAAAATGCATCTTTCTGTTATGTTTTTTGGTCGATACGTTTCTGCTTCAATGCACTTAAAGGGGAATTGCAATAAATAGGCGTTATTTCCTTGACGGAGAAATTATAAATGATGCTTTGGTTATTATAGGGGCCGTGCAGTAATATTTGTATGGAGCGTTTTTTTTTTTGTTTTTTTACACGAGTTTATTGGTTTAGTGAGTATGCTCGCACGCAACACCCATGATCATGAAACTCCGTTGTTGCGGTGCAATTTTAGGCACAAAACCTAGCGTCTTTTTTTACCACTATCTCTCCTTCGCACAGTTTCATGACGTGCCGGGGGGGGGGGGGGGGGGGGGGTGGTTCGCAGTGCACTCCATTGACGATATTTTAATGCCGCTCATAAATTGCACCCGAGCATTGCGTGAGCTCTCGATTTGGGCTCGCTATGATCAATAGCTCGAGAAGAATTATGGTAGTGGCCCGTGTCCCATCGCTGTAATGACAATAATTGCCGAACCGTGATAATGACTGGAACTCGGCGCGTGTCTTGTGCTTTGCTAACCCCAGCGCGTGGCTATGGACAACATCGGCAGCATATAATCGGCTCTAGATCACGTGGCCGCTTGTGCTGGCTGCGAGTTGAGGCGGTGAACCTACTCCTTTTTCTTTAATTTTTTTCTGCGAGTTCTATTGCGTGCGGTAGAAAAGGAACGCGTGTTTCATAGGTCATGGTCGTCAGGGATTTGTCCTAAGGGGTATTCGCGCAAAGTAAAAACATTCTTGCATCGCTCCTTTAAAAGCTCGTATAATCTGGAGGAATTTAACATTACGTGGAGAACTAGTCCAGCATTAAACTAAGCGGGAGCATATTGCTCGGAACGGATGATCGGTTAACGAGAGAAGTTTATTTTTTAGACTCATTTAAAGCATATTAATTTAAAACTGACTAGGGCGGTAGGTTATAGGTAAACGGTTTACGTTACAATTTTCATTGCACTACTTAGTAATATGTTTTTACTGTGCGGATGATCATAGGTGCGCATATTCCAGAGAGTTCGTTACGAGGTGTGATCAGCTTTGAACCTAGCTTTAAGGGGTATTCAATGGGTGCCATATTTGACGGCGATAATTAGAGCGCGTACTTAGAACAAGCTCACATTAATATCCTGCTAAGACCAACAATCTACATGGTGCTGAATGCACGTTGCAAAATAATTCTGGAAGCTCGCCGTCCGCACGTTCTCAGTAAATGCGCGTATTTAGAACAAAACTGTATCGCTAACGACGTGTCGATATTCAAACTCCCAATGTGTTATTTATCAATCGCCTACAAAGATCCATGTCTTTGGTCACGCTCCGCAGCAACTGGCTTCTATAACCTTCAGAGACGGATTAAAAGGATTTCTGGCCATGTTTTTTATCGTTTCAACCTGTTCTACCTTTTTCACAAAGTCCAACACACCAAACGTATTTGTACACGCGTCCCGATTTCATATTAAAGGGCAATCAAAGCAAACATTTTTGTAGGGCATTGCACCTCATTGCAGAAACTTTCGGTGGCGTTGGTGCGGACTGGTTTTGCGTAGTTCGAACGGCTGGACGTAACGCAGCCTCTGTACTTTTCCTGTAAATTGAGAAGGGTTGCTAGCGACATCTATCGCCGAGGGCATCTCGAACGCCAATCGAGACAGCCGTCTTGATGGTGACGGTGTGCCAGTGGTAGCCCTCTCTATTGGAGCGTAGATGGCGCGATGAGCCTGTGTTTCTTCAGATGCGAGGCGCTCACAGTGCCTAAAAATTGGGCGGTGTAGACGCGCTGTGAGGTGCAAATGAGCCGAGTGGAGTATAATCTCTCTTTTGAAATATTTGATACAAGTTTCAAACTTTTCCCCTCATTTACGCTCAGAAGAACGAAGGTAACAAAGCATTTGGCCGACGAGGGAGGGCCTTCCGTTAACGAGCATTCACAATTCCTCACTGGACACAGGACATAAGCGAAAGTTGGCACGAATGACGTTTGAAGCAGCGCCAAAGAGTGACCCCTCAAACCGCAAGAATCGTCCAGAGGTCGTTCATGGTCGGTCGCTTTGCGGGTTGCCGGAAGCCATACACACAACCTCCAACGGTGGTGTCACCTTCCCTCTTCTCTGCAAATACGAACGAAAGTATACAATACTTTGAAGGCGATTTTTATCTAGGATAGCGAGCCATACGCAGGCAATTTGCGTTGTCTGTACAGAATAATTTAGATTCGCGGAAAAAAGGTGCGAATAATAAACTCATCTTTAGTGTACATTTTGAGCATGTATTACCTAATTAGTCTGGCAACATGTGGTATGTTCATTGATTGTCAAAGAAACACAAGGCGTGGCTAGTTGCGACCATTATATTATCGCTTCACATCCAACAATATAGCGATCTTAGCTGATAAGAACGCCAAGGAACGAATCGCGAAGCAGGAAAATGTTAACATATTGAACCACGCCCTTCGTTTCTGAAGTTGTCAGTTACTCTAAAAGCGCCTCCCAATGACACTCTAATGCACAGACAATTTTACACTGCAGAAAAATAACAAGCATGGCTGAAAAGGATTCGCCCGACTACCGCGCTCTCCACAGACGGCACTGGAACGAAGAATGCTCCCCATTTTGGTCCTCAGTTATGAACGCGGGCGCAAATTTTCGCCAGAAGGTGATGTCTATCTCGCTGAGACGTCCAACTGCCTCGGTACAACCTGATGAGTTGCGAAAACCTACGACCACTGCGGAGTCCGCGAAAGTAAAGGGCACAACAGTCTCCTTCGCCAAGGAGACCACGGTCAAGGTGGACGTACATCAGCCACGAGAAGTTAGCTCGCAAGTTAAAAGTCATCCAAGGCCTGCCCAGCGTTCAGTGGCAGCGCACCCTACGCTGAGTAGTTTACCGGAGGTATCAGAGGCTCCTGAAACTTCGGACGTGAATGGCAAAACCAGCGAGTATGATAGCACTACAAAAACGGAAGAACCGAGCTCATCCCTTCAAAAAAACAAAACATTAATTAAAAGCTCGCCGGAAGACAGCAAAAAGGGAGCCTTATATGGCGACGAGGCTTGGAAAACCATGACACGGGGCGACTGTAGGACATCGACGGGCATTCATGTCTGCAATGTGGAAGCGGATGCCGAGAACCTAATGAAGATAGTGCTGCATCAACTTGCACGAGCACGCAACGAGACACTTAAAGAAGACGGTGATGTCAAACTTGCACTAGATGAGTGCATCGACGACGCAGTTTCATGTAAACGTGTCCCGAAAAATATACCACAGGACACGTCTCAGACTCTTAAAGAATATTCGGCGGAGGTGTTTGTAGGTGGTCTGCCTGTCAGCAACACAACAAGATCCATCTACTCTCACACATTAATTACTCTCAGAAATAGGCTGATGTCACGAAGCTTTGCGGGTTCCTCCAGTGCTCACGACGTATCGTACGGTGACTCATGTAAAGCTCATGACGTTTCAGCGGCACCCAGGGGCGAAAACGATTCGCTGAAAGGTCTTCGTAATGACACCATTGCTCCACTGGTTGATAAAGGTGGCGGAGAAGACAAGGCGAAGACGTACGCTGATGTGTCGACGCTGTGTCACATTCTTAGTCCCACAAAAGAACCTGGACAGCCGTTCCCCCACCCGGAACGAATAATAAACTGGGAGAGGACAAAGCGCAGTGAAAATATGCCAGGTCCACGGTTCGCAATGTCGTACACCGAGGCGTCTGCGCTCGGCCAGTCCCGTATTGTAACCCAGCTGAGTTCTTATAGAAGTTTTGCCGGAACTCTGGAGACATTTCCGGTTCTTCAAGAGTCGCTGCCTTCCATGAAGCGGGCTTTGACAAAGAACGAAGACGCTGAAGTTTTCTCGGATTCTTATCACTCTTTTTCGGAAGCTATACGTTTGAAGGCGCCAAGAGGGCAACAAAAGCTGTTTGGGCCTGGATCAATGACGACTCCATTATACACTACTGCGCAAAGCAACTCTGAAAAGCGAGACAAAGTATTCAGTGCCGCAGAAGTCTACAACAGGACAAAGGACACCGTGAAGGACCTCCTTGCTGGAAGTTGCTCCAACGCAGTGGTTTCTTCAGCCGCCTGGAATTCTGGTTCTTTCAATACGGCTCACGACAAAACCCTAGACAGCACAGACAGACTTTTTGGGTTGGAGGACAAACACAAACAAAAGCACCATATGCCTAAAAATAAGCAACACGTCCATTATATAGATACAGACGTTCCTAAATCTGATACACAAAAAAATAGACGCTATGAAAATCTGACTTATTTAGGAGAGAAGACCGGGTTGTTCAAAACCACAGATCTGTCACCGGTTGGAAAAGCCAGGATCAAACGAAGCACTCGAAAGAAAACACCGCCCGTCTTTTTCAATGCAAAAATTAAACGCGTGCACTCCTTCAAAGAAGAAACAACGCCCCCACTGCACGCGAGAACAAAATATTATCAAGAGCTACCACGCGAAAGCGTAGCCAGGAGCGCCTCTCCCAAAGTTACCAGGAAGCAAAACACAAGTTATGAAAGACCCTTATCTAAAAAACAATTATTCGTCAGTTCTACAACGTCGGACGTAATTTCTTCGAATGGTCCACTGAAAAAACAATCCGCCGCGGTGATCCTAAACCTATTTCGTCCTATTACAAATGAACATTCAAAGCTAGAAATAATAGCGAATGTGAATAATCAACAGCTTTCAGGTGAGCTTCCGAGGTCTACGCATTTAAATCCTTCTCTGAATGCATCTAGCTTGGACAAGACCCACAGCTTTGTTGAGCCGGCGTTCTCCAATGCTAAGAGCGAGACGGATCCAGCTTTGAACGAACACCCCGTGGTTATCAATGATGCTGAACTCTTAAACGACTTTCCGACCTTACGGCGGAACCATGCACCTAAAATGAAGACCGCCATAAACCTGAATAAGGACTGCGGTCAGCTTCAGCCGACTATTGACTTAGAATCTCTCTCGGGAATCAGTGTTGTCCATCCCAGAACATTCGGTCTGTTTCATCTACCATTTGGCCTTCAAACTGGGATAACAAAAGATGGCTGGAACTACGCTCAGGAAAGCAAAAAGCCCACGGGGAACCAAGACATGGTCCTTCCGGCGTTTCAGGTTAGTGAGACACTCACCACAATGACTGCTAACTGCCCTGTTCCAAATTTGGGAGCAGTTTTGAGAGACAATTTTGTAAGAGACGTGGCCAACCGCATCGAGGAACACGAAACCGATGACCAGAGTGTTATACTACATCTAGATGAAGACGAGCTTGTTCATTGCCTTAACCGACTGGTTGGGTGTGACCAGATGATGCCCGAGATTCAAGACAGATCTCCGCAAATCAGCTCTGAACAAGTCTCGGTAGCGAGCAAGACGCTTATGAAGGATATACGGCTGCACGACAGTAATCTATCAAGTGACTTTTTGAGGGAGCCTAAAACTCAACTCGCCACTAGAAATTGTTCTCGAGGTAGGTCTGGTGTTCGTAACCGACCGCTGTCATCGCTGCGAAGAGGGGACCTTAAAAATATGCTAAAAGAAATACTTGAAGAAGAGTATTCGCATATTTTGCCCACTTTGAGGCCAAACGCTAGTTCAAAGCAAATGCAATATATTATGGGCGACTCATGCTCAAAGGAGTGTAACGATAAGAGCCAGCTAGTTCCAGCTCAAGATTTTATCACTTTGCATAATGAGGGGGCGCACTCAGATGCTAGTGGGAGTAATATTATTGTAAAGAGAACTCCGCAAGCCTGGAATCAGTCTAAGACCTCAGATATCGCAAGGGAAGCTGTTTCGTTGTCTTTCGTGAAACTTGTACCGCTCGACACTTCTAGAGAAAAGGCTTCCTCTGCGAATTCTCAGGACCCAGCGACATCCCGAATTTTCAACACGCACAGAAACACTGCCACCTCTACTGTCCTATTTTCCGAACAGAACGCTCAGGTGAACTTGCCTGAAACGGTCATAAGCTATTCTAGTAAGATCCACGCTAAGACTGACCGTTTTGATACAAGAACAGAGTCTAGTTCTCCTGAACGCACGTCAGGAACGCTAACAGAGGACTGTGATGACACTTCTTCAAATGAATTGATGTCACAAAGTCGTCACACATCAAAAAGCAGTTTCTCCAATGACACCTCTATTGAGAAAGCGCACCCCGTCTCGGGACATTCCGGCGGAAAAAGGATGAGTCGGCAACTTTCAGACATCTCAATTGAATGCTCCTTCACGTTAAAGCCGATCCGAACGTCACTTCCGTTCGCGGCCTTTGCAGATTCGCAGAATTGTCTCCAGTCATACCATCTGGATAAAAGGAAAACGCAAAAAACTGTTTTTGAATATAGGAACGTCAAGAAGCCTAAATGCTGCGGCAGTCCACCGGCTTATGCCACTGAAGTTTGGAATATAACTGACCTTCCGAGTTCCTCTCAAGGAAACAAAGCATTTGTTGCCAAAAATACGGTAGCAGAGCCTCAATACATTTCTTCTTTATCTAGTACCAATGTTTTCAAGCACGGAAAAATATGCGACGTGGGGTCACGAGATCTAGAACGAGACAACTCTGTGTTTTTTTTACCGTTTGAGGCCTCTTCTCATATACCACTACGCTTGGGAGAGTTAATGTCAGAAACATTATTAGATGCCACGGGTCACCAGGTTTTGCGTTCAGAACAACCGGTAATCAACGCATCGGGCCTTCCGGCCTCAAAAGAGCCAAAATATGAAACAACCGATTTTGGTGCAACATTTGCATTGAGGCCAAGATCGGCGTCTTTTCATGGCTTCTCTAACCGACAAGAGGCCTCCAACTTAAAACCATTGATTCAGCAACCCAAGGCAAAGTCCCATACAGAGTTTTGGTTAAAAACTGTCTCCTTGTTTCACGAGGTAACCAGTGAGCAACTTACATCCTCGGGGGAGACAGTTTCACCGTTAGACACTTCTGACACAACCACAATCTTCGATGTCGCTCAATTGAAGGCCTTTGAGAAAGCAGCAATCGATCAAAAACTTCTCAGTGCCATGACCGACAAGTATAAAAACGTAAACCCTCTGTTGGAGAAGTTCTTACGCATGAATAACTCCGCTGAGAAGACACTAGCAGCTCATTCACTCAACAGCGAAGCGTTGAATCCTGATCCCGTTGGAAGCATGGGCTTAAAGTCGAATAAACTTGATCCAAAACAATCGAATAAGATTTCCACGTGTGGGCCTAGTTTAACTTACACAAGAGCAAGGGACACGTTTCAGGTTTACAACTCACCTGTTGCAGATTTTACAAGAAATGTCATCGATGATGCCAACTATAGGTCTGATAAATCGAACTCTTACAGTAAAGCTAAAGACCGTACAAATGGGGTACCTCACATGGCAGCATCCGAAGTGTCGTGTCAGTTCGTAAAAGCTGCGAATGATGAGAACCCAGTCAACTATAGGACCCTGAAGCCTGTAGGTTCCATTCACGACGAACCTATCATTGACGTCGAAGCTAGCTACGAAGACAGCTCGGGTCCCAGTTCTTTGGAGGCGAGAAAGATGAAGATGTTCCGCAAGAAGGCGACGTATAGAACGCCGTTTCCGTTGTGCAGTACGTCGAGGTCTACCGCTGCCTTCCGGTTCAGCTCGAGGGTCCTCAAGAAGAGCTGGGACAAGAGGATGTCTGCATATCCTGCTGTTGCCAGAAGGTGCAAGAACGCCACTCTTTATAAAAATAGTCCTTCTGGCATCGAGCGCAGACTTGCCCGCTCCGGGGCTGTCGTGATAGATGAAGACTTGAAAAGGAAACCTGAAAGGTCACTGAGCGTTTTGGCGAAACTGGAAAGCAGCTACCTTTGGAATCACAGGACAAGGTACTGCGAAGAGTGGCTGAACATCGACCACGCCTATACGCAGAAAAAACATGTGGATGCCAGGGCTGCCATGGAAGAGCTGTCCCCAACCCTTCGGCTTGGAGATCTGGAAAGAACTGAGAGCGCTTCATCGTCAGAATATCATGAAGCCGCTTAATGTACGTCCTTCGAGAGCAGAGTTGATGGCATTAAAATGCAGGGCTCTAAAACATATAACGGTCCCGTATATATTCATTGTTTTCTTATTTCAGCGGCTTTTTGCATATAAGTTGACGAGAGAGGGTCGTGGAGGGGGGGGGGGGGATGAATTTGTATGAATAAACGAGGAACTTTGGCTCAAGAAACGCAATGTCATCATTTACAAAGGTATAATTATTGGTAGAGTTTTGTTTTTTATGTGTGTTTCTTCGTGTTGTATGCTCGTTCTTTAGATCTGCTGCTCCCTATAACCAATATGTTTTGGTGTGATCAGTAGCAGTTAACGCGTGGATCTGTGAACAAACGAACATATAGTATAATATGAACATCGGTGAACATACCGCAAAAACGTTTCATGGCTCCTCTAAGTCGTCTGTACGCTTTGCGTATAAACGAATCCAAAAGTTCCCAGTTGCGTTCCCAGTAGAGGCTGCCACGCTGTTCACACAGTAGCCTTCCCAAACGAATTTCTCCGAAATGTGTCTCTTGGCGACGCTTTTCTTTTCCTCCCTGAGCGCGCGTGTGTGTGTATGTGTGTGATGGACGTGCGAGAATTGTCCCAGCCGTTTTCATTGTTGGGACTTCCCCCTCCACCCCTCTCCGCATGGCGAACATTATTCTCGTGCTCGTAGGTTCCTTTCCATCGGGTCCCGATACGGGACAACTCCCTAGAAAGACGAGCGAGACGTCTCCCGAACGCAGAAAAAAAATATCGGGACACGATAGGTCCTTCGGGACTAGGTCTCCGATAACACAGCGAGACGATCGCGAAGAATACGGCTAGGGAAAAGTGGGGCACAAAAAGATGCGAGCGGGAATCTGGGGGAAGACCCGGAGCAAGAAAGCACACACAAAAGGGGGAAGAAGAAAAGAAAAGCGTGTATGAGTCTGGTATGAGATCTTTGGAGCCGACAAGCCTTTCATCTCTCTGCCACATTTTATATTACTTTTTGCCATCGTTGCAGCCCTAAAAGGTTGAAGGGTATATGGGAGGAGGCTGCCTTCTTTTATTAGTCGTCGCGCTACTTTGTGGTCTCCTTGGATCAAAGAGCGCTCTTGGTGCCAGTCGTGCGTGACTTTGAGGAAGCACGGAGTCGTTTATTTCTTGCTTTTTCTTGGTACCGTTTTCCGGTGGGCAGCACTTCTCTCTCTCTCTCTCATGAAATGAATTATATAAGTGTCTTTTTGCGGCACACCAGGATATTGTAATTTCGAGATAAGCTTGGAATGCACTGTCGTATCTGTAGTTTTTTTTTTTTTTTTGTCTTGAAAATATTAGGAAGAAGAAAACAAAACTAGTATTCATTAAAACCTCCACCATTTCAACCGAGTTTGTCTTCGAGGTATGGGGGCGAAACCTTAGCGCGCCAATCAAATTTGCGGCTCTTGATATAAAATTTAAAAAAAAAAAATCCTTCATTTTTACTTGGCCTTAGGCTCAGTTTGGAAACGCGCTTCCCAGCGTGACACCGTTTTGTAAAGCTCGCGAGTGGTGTCGCTGAAGTCGCCTTAAGATGAATTTTCGGCGATGTCTTGTGCTCGTTGTTGTTCCTCGTGTTTGTTTTTGCACATGACATCGGTGGCTCGTTGTAGGCTTGGAAACTTCTTTTCTTGAATCCAACGACAAAGAACAGCAAACAAATGCCCCGCCGATCGAAGCCAGCCTTTCCGCAACACCGGCACACCCTGAACGTCCCTAGCTTCCCAAAGTGAAACAAATACCAATCAACATCTATTACATACGAACCCAAAGCAGACGATCATAACAGCAGCTAAACAGACATGCGCACCGACGTTTCCGTCATCTGTTTCAGAATTTCAGGAACAAAGTTGCCAGTGATAAAATCATAGCGTCAAGAGACACTCGAGGATCACATGATTTCCAACAACCTTGTGGAGAAGCGAGGCATAGTTTCTGTGATGGAGGCTGTCGCATTCAAAAAGGATCTGCCTCTGGTTGTCAGCATGCGAGGAAACTTGGTGGCAGAGGCACGCCATAAGAGTCAAAGCACGACTCAGCCATGGCTATCAAGCCTCGAAGAATCGTGAATGATCTTGGGCTGTGTTGACTTCCTCAAAGTGTATGCCCCTGTGAACACTTTTCACCTCTCATGACTCCATCAACAGCCGTTCTCAAATTAGTGCTTCCTAAATAAGGTGTGTTTACACCTCTGTATCAGTTTATCCTTTGCTAACGGATCATTCAAGCGATTCGAGAGTCGAAGACGACGCGAGTAGAACCGGTCTGACGTCGACGGCAGCGCCAGTGTTTTACCCACTACGGTAGCGGCCCCTTGTCCTTCGTTGAATGCGCCTCGAGTTCCCAAATTGACCCCTTCTAATAACGTTACCTTTGATGCTCATAATATATCAATATTGTTTGTTTTTGTGTTTTATTTTTCTCAGAGTATAATCTCTGTACTAACGTTTTCATGGAATGTATACTACTTTGTCTTTTTTTTATAGTAATGCCCGTACTTTGAGAGGGCGAAACTGTTCGGTGCCTTAATCTATAGGATTAATGCTTTGGTGTAAACTTCTAGAGTGTACCAATAAGTAAGCTTATATAACTGATTCTGACACTACAAGAAAAATGTAATATACTTCTTATAATTATACTGGATGTAAAAGCCTCCAATTTAGGTCTCGTGTAGTGTCTCATGTTTTAAGAATTATGACGCATAACGATTGCATATATAAAGATGGCCCCCACATACGCATTTCTATTAATACACAAAAGATTGTTTTCGATATATCAATGCGTCCTTTGAAGTTACAGCATATTAATGTCTCCTTGGATTTACGTAGAAACATAAAAGCAAATGTCTTATACCGTCAGCTCACTTCACATACCATTACAATGCCATGACAGAGAGGTTAGTGAGCGTTTTTTTCAATAGTAGTTAGAATAGGAATTAGAATAGTATACTGTAAAATCGCACCTTATTTTTACATGGTTTTAGATAGTTTGCGTGAAAATAAAGATAGGTCGTGTTTTTACTTGTGAAATAGTACATCACGCTGTTCTTGGAGTTGATTTTTGTGCCGTTTGAAGAAAGAACGTTTAATAATTACAAGATATAGTTATGAAATTCAGACCGTAGTTAAATTTTGCCACCGCCGACAAGGCGTTTTAGGAGATAAGTAAAAGGGCATCCGTTTTATACCAAAAAACTAAAACATTTTCTATTCTTTACAAAGCCATACGGCTATTTCTATTGACTCGTGTGTGTGTGTTTTTTTTTAATATAAGTTAACCGATGGTCAAGTGGCAAAAAAAAAAACATTGTGATAAAAAATGTTTCTACTTCAATTAATATACATCGGTCCTAATGACATTTACTTAAAGCAGTTTCTACTTAACGTACTTTGAATATTTTGTTACTTAATCTTAATTTAATTAATTTGTTTATTCATTTAAGTACCTCTAAAAATCTCGGTGGGGGTTCGTTGAGGTACTTAAAGTAAAAAAGTAAACTAAAAGGTACTTTTAGAAGTACAAACACCGGTGGGGATTTTTAGAGGTAAGAGGAATAAAGGAAGATGATCTAAAAATCCTTCTGATACTTCTATAAAAATCTGTCCATACACACACAAAAAAAGAAAAGGATTCTTTTAAAACGAATATTAAAAGATACATTCACAAAGAAAAAACAGGCACCAACGCACAAACATAACAAAAAAACAATGAAAAAAATTACAGGAGGGTGATTAAGCCTCGCCTTTAAGAGTGGAACGCAATACCTAAACATATAAACCCCCGCTAGTTCCCAAGCCGTGCAAGCGTGTCTGAGTGGCTTAGCAATAAAAGAGAAAAAAAAGCGTCTGCGTAGCCTACTCGGTAGCGTGTGTGGCTCGCAACCGAAGGGTCGTGGGTTCAAATCCTGCCTCGGCCTGAAATTCTTTTAAATGTTCCTGTAAGGCAAATGAATTACTTCATAACGGAAAATCCTTCGAGACATGCGGTGACCTTTAATTCGCATTACATGTGTTGTTTTAGTCACTTGCATTCCACGCTTGAAGTCACGTTTGAACGGAGCGTTGTGGGTTTGAAACTTCCACTCGAGGTCACGTAGCTGTGGCGTTCTGAACCTCGCCACAAATTAGAATTTTCTCGATTTTTCTTTAACGTCAGCTCTTCAACACTTTCTCGATTTTTCTTTAACGTCAGCTCTTCAACACGAGCTCGTGTTGAAGTTGTTGAGCTCGTGTTTAACGCGATAGCGTTAAAGAGCTCGCGACTTCGACACGAGCCCTTTAACGCTGTCGCGTTAAAATAACTGTCTGAAGTGCTGCCGTTAAGCGAGAGATAAACATGCTTACAAGCTATAACTCATTATGAGTAATGAAGTAGAAGAGACGTTAATGTATCGTGATTTATAGTTAGAGTTATTACACTTGCGCATTCTACTCAGTCGCGGACAGTAGGAGTGGGTAAATTTGAACTCGTCTTGGCGACTTTAGCACAAGGGCTACATCCAGGTAACAACCAACTTGGCAGCCGCTTGGCACTCCTAGGGGCCTGACTTTGCCCTATAACAGTATCTGCCCCAAGCCGCTAGTAAGTACAAGAAACCTTTTCTTCTCCGCTTCTATGGCTTTTTTTTGGCTCGCCATATAATTGCCAAAGAGCCATACCTGAGCCTAAGATGCTGCGAACGAGCCGAAGAAGCAACAGTGAAGCCTTAATCTGGTCTTTATGTTGAAATTTAAACACACATTTGCCATATGAAAACCAAATAACGAGAAGTGAAACGTAACGCACTTGTTATACCAAATTAGGCGAAAAACTAGCAAATAAGAGCGATACTACCAGCAGTGAAACTTAACTTTGGCGAATTAGGGCCGGGATACCCAGACTCTGACCAAAGAAGGTCAAATTTCGCTATACCTTGGCTTATTAGTGTTTCCTAAGCCCCAGTATTTCCAAACAAGAGCCAAATTCTTGAACAAAGTACTGGGCTGCCTGGGCAGCTGCTTCGGGTATTTACTTCGAGCGCTTTTGGCGTGTCCCGCGTACCGTATTATCTCCGACGGAAGCTGCTGCGGGTCACCGAGCGCGATGGATCGAAATCCCCAGAGAACTCACCTCCGGAAATCACGGCGCTTCCCAGGAGTAGCTAAGCCCAAACAATGGAGCTCCAAGTTTTCAGGCTTAAGACCTAATGGTATCTGAAAGCATCGCTGGGAGGCCGTCGCTCCGCAGGCGAGATCGATGAAAATACCACGGGATTTCTCGGCGGAAAAACAAAAACAAAACAAAAAGCGCCGGTTGCCGAAGTTTTGTCTGATGGATGACGACACTGGTGAAGTTATCAATCAGCGGCGCCTTTCACTCGTTGGAGGCTAAGAACGACGTCAGTGGTGGTCTTCGCTTGAATCAGACACGTAATTATACGCATTTCTGTGTGTCTGTGTATGCATTTATGCATGTGTGTGTGCAAGTGTCACAGGCCGTGTTCCCAAATTTATTCGATCTTACTCCAGGGTAAGACTTTTGTACCTTGACGTTCCGAAACCTACCCGCGTTTAGCTCTTATCAATCTGTGTTGTCACGTGACACGACCCGCCGGAGTAATTCGGGTTCATTTGGGTAAGATTTAGAACACAGCCCCAAAGTGTGCCCTATATTCTGGTATTTGCATGATTCGTACTTTGCGAAGCGCGAGCTCGACCGCTTTTTGCACAAGGATCGTGATGAGATCAGCGTAGTGGTGAAGGCGAAAACCTGTATCAAATGCTTTATTCCCTACAGGGGATGTCTACCCATTTCGGTAGTTTCATTACTGGCTCAAACTAAATACACCTGTTTAATTTCTTTTCCTAAACGGACAACAAAAATACTCTCGTGCATTTGTTTCCCTCCAGAATACACTACATTTTGCAAATTCTTTATCCTCATAAATTTTGGCTCCCTTCTTTCTACCAATGACAATGGGAAATACTTTCTTGTACCTAGCCGTTGATCGATATCATGCGTGGGGGCGTCAGGGACGTGAACGTCATAAAGGGCGTCCGCCCTCCTGTGCCCAGCCCTTAGGGGTCGATGAAAGCAATGCACAGGCCCTTCTCGCTTCTTCCGATCTGCTACAGTAAGTTTACTATGCGTACGGAAACTTGAGTTTCATTGTCGTTCAGGCGCCTGCCTTGCAGTTTGTTTCTCTCGGCATATCGCGTTTCGTCGCTAAGGGAACACCGAGAGAAATCAAACGAGTGATGGTAGATTATTTTGTGCTTTTGATATCGCAGATATTACGTTATTCTTGAATTAAATTAGACCGGACGTGTAAAGAGCAACCGGCACCTTATGATGAGGAAAATATCCGCTTTAATATATCCCTTGACCTTATGCACTTCAAAGTTTACAGAATACAACATATAGAAATATAATAAATCACGTCAGAAACTAAGACACAAAAAATCACATTTCACTCAGAAATTTTTATTTATCTTTACAAGCGCATTTTCTGTCACAATCGGGTGACTTTATTCAAAACCCTTGGATTTCAAATCTCATGAGCATGACATCACTGCGTCCACGATTGCACCTTATTCCGGATCATCAAGTTAGGGCGACGCACAAAAACCGGGACGCTGCAGTCTTTCAGAAACCCCCTTTTTTGTTTTTGTTTTTTAGACACTTGCTTTGAATCTTGCATGCCGGCGCGAGAGGCCAACTCCAGTCTCCACCGCCCCCCCCCCCCCCCCTCCCTACACTTCGAGTCCTCCAGACCCGCTACTCCCAGACGATATTCTTCGCACAGCGACCCAAGAAACTTCGCACCGATTCGGGAATATGAACAAAGCCTCCTAGCGAAAGAAATTCCTCGAATGCTCCTCGGCGCGCTGCGCCGCACTCTCCCGAGACACGGGAGCGATACCCGACTCGAATCGCATTCAAAATTTGGTCACGTCACCGGTCACCCACTCTCATCCTTCCCGTAGATTCCCTCTTTTCCCTTTTTCCTCTTGCGTTTTAACCCAAGAAGAAACGCCGTCTTCTATACCAAGCTTCATCTTGCGATGGACTTGAGCAAACGCTACTAGCTATTCCAGTCAGTCCAGAGCCATGGACAGGTTCCCGGACCAGAGTCACACGTAATAAATTGCAAGTAACGCGTTACTAAAGTCCAGTTACTTTTTTCAATAGTAAAGTAACTACTTAATTATTTTCCACAAAACAAAAATCAGGTTACAGAATTTTGTTGCTTTTTGATGGAACAACGAGAACAGTTTCTTCTGGAGGAGATCGCGTACAGTGTAAGTTACCCAATTTGGTTTGAACCCCAGCTCGCGCCGGTGACTTTCATGGAAAGGAAGCGCTAGAGAAACAATAAAGCAAGGTCCGCTTAGTACGATGGCATAGCCACAATTATTGCCACGATCATTTTGCACAAGGTTGTAGAAACGAGGCATTTCAACAACATAGACTGAGGAGCCTGTTGGTTGAGTTGAAGAGCCGCGAGAGAATAAGACGCAGGTGAGACAAGGGACAAAGCACACTTTCTTTTGTAAGAAAGTACGTCTTAATTTTTTGGCGTTGCTCTGGCATTATAAACAACAAAACACTATTGGATGGTTGCTACCGCATCAAAAGAAACAACCAATTCAGAGTAGCGAGAAAGTTATCTCGTCACTTTTAAGCTGAACTAACGCGTTCATTTCTCACTTTTTTGTGTAACATGTACATGTTTGCTTTTGACTACACACCCACGCGTTGCTGCACCCGTTCCAAAGGTCACCAGACATTCGCACGGATTTTGATTAGCTCCGATGTGTCTTTGCGTCGACCCCAGTTTGTCGTAAAGTGGAACGAAGTATGAACGCGCGGAGTTTCCAGGAAAGGCACCGACGGCGTGCCACATCCTCAATTCTTTTGTTTCCAACTGATTCCGAATTCTGGAACAGGAAACTTCTCGGAGGAGACGAAAAGGCGGCCCCTCCCCCCCCCCCCCCCCCCCCCTTTTCTTTTCGTCCCAATCTTTCCTTCTTATTTTCTTTTTTAATATATCTTCGTTTCTATGCGGAGGAAATGTTCCCGGTCTCCGACAAGACGTGCGTTCCTTTTCGCTTTTTACTGCTCTCAATCCTAGAAAGGGGGGGAGGGGGGGGGGGGGGCGTTGGGTTCCCTTTGAAAACTGAGTCGGGCGGCTTCGTTGTGTTGAGGGCGTCGCGCGACGTGTCTGGCTTGTTCGCGAGAGCCGAGCGGACGAGACATTCTTCCGCGTAGTTCTTACCCCTTGCCGCCGCCGTCTCGCCAATCGGCGGTGCGAGCTAGAAGACGTGCCCAGAAAGTCCTTCCCAGGCGCCATTATAATATTTTTTTTTTTTTTTAGTAGAGCAGTACGTCGTTGCTGACAGCCTAAACCCATAGTCTCATTGCTCATACGTCCGAGGCATCTCATTATCGGTCCGCAGCCAATCAGGTTCCTGCGTTCGCCGATAAGAACGACCAAGAACCAATGAGGATGCAAGATACGTAAACATAATAAGTCAGCGCCACGCGTTTTCTATGCTTATGCGGTCTAACAGAAACGTAAACCTTCCCAACTTTAATTTATTAAAAAAGCAACATTAAAAAAGTGACATTTACAACACCGTTTTGCCTTAGGCAGTATGAACGTATGTACTTAACTTATATATTTTTTGTCCGCCGGACAACTGTAGAAGCCCATTCTCCTGCTTCTCCGCGTTTGTACCCATTCCAACCCGAGGCATCCTTTTACGTGTAATGAGACACTCGTAAAGTAGCTTTGGTTGTTGTCCATTTAGCTTTTTTTATTGTCATAGTTTGAACATTGTCGTGGAGGTATACCGAAATAAGGTTGCATGTCTAAAGGGTAACTGCAAAGACAAAAAAAAAAAACTTTTTTTTTTTGACAGCCTAATTTGGACAAGCATGTCAAAAAACAATTTTTCCGCGAGGAAAGAAAATTTTTAGAGCAATATTTATTGCGTCAGACTGATTTTAGTTTGCGGCTATTTCGTCCGTTTTAAATCGCGCGCCACAAAGTTGGGGTTCCGTGACGTTAAGCACCGATTGGCTGCTATACTTCTCATTGGCTAAGAGATTGATTGACAGCTCAGATCTTGGTTGTTAAACCTTCGTTATATGTAGTAAGTCCCTTTTGAGCGGCAGATTTTTATGTTTAAAGAATAACCCATGTGGTGAGTTATTATTCTTTACAAAAGGTTTACAAGACGGGGCACTTCCATTTCAATTCATACCATAACAAACAAATGCTTCGCCATTTTTTTATGGCCGCCGAAGTCTCAGCTCCCGCCTGTCTCGCCCACCTCGACTAATCGTTTCGCCGAAGTGATCAGTGTTTTGTGCTGACCCAGGTGCTTGAGTGAGACCTTCTGAAGTGAAGTAGTGTGTGTTTAGCTGCTGTCGCAGGTGTTAGTGATAGGAAGCGACGCGGCGTTTTGGCTTTCATAGCGCGGTTCTTTAGTTTTCCCCTTTGCTTGCTTAGCGTGCTTTTATTTTTTTTTTGTTGTTGTTCGATTGTTTGCGCGTGCAAATGCCTACGTTTCGGAGATGTCAGATGAGTGATCCCGACAGCGAGCCTTCCAGCAGCCATGTCGCCCCGAAACGAATGCTATTTGGCTGGAGGCAATCGGGCGTTCGCGTAGCGACAAACGTGTCCAGTTACGTTCTCGTCGTATTGCTCCGGAGGCAGTCGAGATTCGCACCGGGTGCATCGAACGTCCGCAACTAGGCACAGCTGTTACGTAAAAAACCTGCCACAGCCAGGCTATTACGTAATGACTGTCCGCAGAGGCCTTCGGACGTCCGAATTCTGCGTTAGCAGACAGAATTTTTTTCTTGGCTTCCAAACCATCTTACGTAAAGTTGTTTGAATGAATGTGTACTGTTATCGTAAATCTTTGCTTGTGATTACGTTTTTGTAAAAATAATTCGTTTTGCTGGAGAGACGCAAACGACGGGCATAAGAAAATCGGTTGCATATTCCGCGTATCTTGCAAACGCACTTCCCCAGTCACCTTGCGAAAAGCGCGAAACACGGAATCCGCAGCGTCCCGGCTTCCCAGTCTTTTACCTGCTTAAAAGCAGTTTGTACCTGCTGGCTGCTAGTAGATATGTCTACTGAAACTGCAACCTGAAACTAGGGGCAGGGACAGAGAGCAAAGACAAAGTTCGGAAAGCTTGCTCGCCCTCCCTAATTTCTGAACTCTCAAGTGATTGTACCATAACAAATGCACAACGTCTCTTCCCCCTCAAAAAAGCAAACAAACAAACAACTATGTTTACTACGTAAAACGTTGTTTCAGTTCATGCGTCTTTGGGAAGGTAGGAAGTCTTGCCCAAACTTATTCACACCGCACGATGAGCGCAACACGTCCCTGTGCAAACAGTCCAACAACACGAAGCAATTAGCGAAGCAGATTAATGACAACAATTCGGAGTCTATTGTTCAATTAAAACGACATATTTTTCTTGAAAACACCCGGAGCTTTTTACTTACGGTATGCGTCGGGAATCTTCCACATTTTGAAACGGAACGAAAAAAAGACTTTTAAAAACGCTCGCTGCGTCCTCCCTGACCAGTTTCACTGGATCAGCTGACGACGACGGGACTGAACTTGTTGAATCTCAACCCCACAACAACCAATTTACGCTCCGGGTTAATGTGGCTTTCTACCTTCAAGCACCGCACCACACACTCCACGAAGGTTTCAGTTCTTTGTCGCATCGCCGTGTTGCACCAAACAAAACAAGATCGCCGAAGTCGACGCAGCGCTGTCGTGAACGTTGGCTTGTGGTTGCTCACTCGTGGACCCTGTGACTCCCTTCGCTTTCAAAGCACACATGGCGATTGCGAATGATACTTTCCGTCTTGCGGGAATATCACAGGGGCACTTCTCCGGTCACGTCTTCGCTATGTGCTCGCAAACCGCGCAGCTACTCGTGTTCCGTCAAACCAAAGAGGTTTGCGTCAAACCAAAACAATACCGGCGCCATGTTTAACGTGCGTTGTTGCCAGATCTCACCGGAAGTCGAGACGCTGCGTCGTTCACCTCCGCAACCAAGTAAGGAACCCAAGAGCAAATGCAAGAGTGAGGGGCGGGGCGTAGTTCTCCGCGGGGGTCGAAAGAACGGGAGTTTCAAATGTGGAGAGGTTCTGACTCCAACTCAATTACGTCCTGTGCCATAAATATTGCTAAAAAAACATTTTTTCGCGGAACATTTATTTTGCGACATGCTAGTCTCAAGTAAGCTTTTTAAAAACACTTTTTTTTGCTTTGCAGTTACCCTTTAATCTAGATAGTACGATCACATACAAAAATAACCTACGAGCTTCAACTGCGTTTTAATTATACTCTGTAAGAATACATTGGAAGCTCAAATGAAACTCATTGATGATTTCTGTGCCAACTACGCGTTACTGAGGCAGGTTTTTTTTCTTTTTTCTAAAGGTGTGCTGCATAGGATAGTTTGTTTACATACGAAATATCTATTAAGCATGCCCAAAGGGTAGAGTTGACCTTGCTGAATTAATAAAAGTTCTAAAAAATATAACAAAAGAAACAAAAGAAAAGTATTACAACATGACTTTTCATAAATTCTTAAAGAACTTTCCAAGTAAATTCTGGAACCCCCCCCCCCCCCCCCCCCATGTTAATCCCAAGAAAACGAACTCTCCCAGTCCAGACCGCGAAGAGAGCCGTAGTAAGGCAAATGAGTATAATAGTTACTTTCAGTTCGTTTTTACAGAAGATAATGGTACTATCCGTAATCTCGACCTAACGCTATTGCTCTGGAACCTCTATTAATAACTGAACCAGGAAATTTTAACCTCTTACTCTACCTAGATACAAAAAAGGCAGCGGTCCTGGTAATATTCCTAACGCTTTTTTAAAATAATACGCTGAATGGATGAGCAAATACTTGTACATATTCTTCAATAAGCCTCTTAGCAGGTGTTAGCTACCCGTTAAATGGGAAAATTGTAAATTCATACCTATACATAAATCAGGTGACATCGCCAACCCTTAGAACTTTAGAGCCATTTCTCTCACCTGTACTTGTTGTAAACTATTCGAACACATCATCCTAAAGCACATTAAAACATTTCTTGATGCACACCAGATTCTTTCTCCTGAACATAGACTTGAAGTGGTATCTTCAACAGTCACCCATTTGCTTGAAACTTTGCATGACGTGAGCCTTAGCATTAACAACAGAAAGCAAACAGACATGCTACTGCTCGATTTCTCAAAAGCATTTGATAGAGTTTCACACCCCAAGCTAATCATTAAGCTAAAACATGTTATTGGCGAAGGATCTATAATCAGTTGGATTGAAAACTACTCATCAAATCGTTCCCAGTTTGTACAATATAGACAAAAGGCTTCACAAACTGTCAGGGTCACCTCCGGCGTTTCGCAAGTTTCCGTCCTTGCGCCGGCCCACTTCCTATTTTTTACAAATGATATTACAACTAACATTAAAGCTAAAATTAGATTATTTACAGATTATTGTATCATATACCGGGAAATCAACTCATCAGATTATCACCTTGTACTAAATAGCTCTCCTCAATTAATCAATAAATGGTGCGCTGATTGGCAGATATTTCTCAACGTGAGCAAAACTGTTTGCATGTCTGTAACAAGAAAGAAGTCTTTTTCTGAATTTGAGTACGGCTTTGATGATGTAACCATCTCACGGATGACATAATGTGAATATTTAGGCTTATTTATTACTTCAGAATTTAGGTGGGACCTACACGTAAATCGTGTAACGTCAGAAACAGTAAAAACACTTTTGTACATAAAAATAACATTCAAGCTAGCCGCTACGCCCACTAAACTCTTAGCATACACTAGTCCTGTTAGACCAATGCTGGAATATGCAAACATCGTTTGGCTTCCTAACATGAAGAGTAATATAGCTAAGCTTGAAGATATACACCGCAAAGCAGTAAGATTTATTTTTAACAAATACAGGCGCACCGACTCACCAACTGAACTTCTTAAAAAGTCTGGTCTCTTTATACTAGCTAACAGGGCTAAGCAACATAGGCATAAGTTCTTGTACTCGCTGCTGCATGATGCTTTCAAAATTGAGAATTCCAACTACGTCTCTGTTTCAAATACTAGACATACCAGGCACAAATATAGTAAAACCTTGACAGAATACTGCTTTAAAAATGACTGCTTCCGCTACTCCTTTTTTTTTCCCTTTAGCTACTAGAGAATGGAATCAACTGGATCCCGTCATTACTAACAGCACCTCCATCACATCATTTCTATTTCGGTTGGATGGTTTATTGCAAAGTGTTGTGTACTTGTGAATGACTTGATTTGCATTTTTTTTTCACGTGTGATTGTACAGTGATCGTTTAATTTGGCTAAACAATGTATGTTAACACTGCTGTATTAATCTTAAATGTATTTCTACTATTCTTTGTATCCCAGTGTTTATTGTACAAACTACTCGCATTATTATGTTGCTATTGTGATGAAATGTGAACGAGTGTGTACTTAGTTTTGTGCGCTCCTTCCTGCAAACCTCCCTAAGGAATCGGCAGTATTTTCAACTAAATAAATTTAAAAAAAAACAAGTACGGACTATTTAAGAAATATCCCTTTCTTTTCGTTCAAAACTTGCTCCTCTGAACTTGAATCCAAAACAAAACGCGTTATTCACAATTATATTGTGACCTCTAGAATACCGTATAATTTTTTTACTAAATTCAATAGGTTAACTGAAATTACTCTGCTCGCTACTCGCCGGCAACTTCCTTCGCGATTTCAGTAGCAGCGAAGGGTGTTCGGGCGCATGTCTCATCGGCACTCCGCGTTCTCCTCAATCGGCCGGGGCACCGCATAATTTTGACGGCATAGCCACAGAACGTCGTTGGGCAGTATAGATTTAGTACGGTCACTGTTCAGTACAAAATTCAAAATAAATATCACGATCTGTTCAAACCTCTGTAAGACTTTCTTCGCTTTTTAACACGCCAAGATAAATTCTACGATACGATTAGATCTTTATTTTTTTCGGGACTGTACGACATGCACGCAAATTGGCGTGCCCCGTGTTCAGTGTAGGACGCAGAGGGAAATGTCAGCAAAGAATGTGTGCTTGGTAAACAGTACGCCAATCCCCCCGGTCTTTTTGACAGGCGCCAGTCATATTTGGGCCCTCATTAGGGTCGTTTTGGAGACGGCCATTCTAAATACGCGCTTCCAAAGGGAAGGGACGACGCAGCGTTTTCTTCGATCCTTCACTCGCTTGAACTTTAGCATTATTTTTTGTTATTTCTTTAGTCTTTCTTTTTCGCTCGTTCCTTCGGCTGCAGTTCTAAGTAAGTTGCCGCCAAGCCGGGCTTTTTTCGCAACGGCGCCTCATTAGAATGGTGAGACGAAGACGGCATGAGTGCGATCTCTCCTAATCCCTACACGAATTAGAAAAAAAAAAAAGAGTGCGCAGACACGCACGCGTGCGTGCACGCACACACGCACGCACAAACTTGAACGCGTGAACCGAAAGCGGAGTGAAAATCTTGACGCACTCTAAATTTACTTTTCTTTCCTCTCCCACTTTAAGAAGAAAAAAAAACACGTCTTACACTTTCACATTTGAACACTCGCGGCTTAGAATAAAAAAGTTCTGGTGCCACACGCAGTGCTCTTTGAGTTGCGTAATCAAAGTCCTCATTTATACCTATATTCTTTTTTTTCTACTTTATTTTATCGTTGACATTAGGGGGTACTTAGTGTAAGGAGTGAGAAACCATCGTGGTAGGAAAAATACAAAAAAAAGGGGGGAGGGGGCGGGGTGACACCACATTGGTCCTTGTTCAGAATGAAGAATCATCACTCCTCTTCAACAAAAAGAAATTCGGCGAACGTCTGTTCTTTTTTTTAGTACTTTATTTATCGAAATGCACCCGCGACATTTAATCAAGCCGCTTTATTGGCGACGTGCAATTTTATTTGGCTTGGTCTGATGGGCGTCGAGCTTTCGTCAGCCAACAGGCTCATTTAAAGCCTAATTAAATTCACTTATTGTGTCCAGTGGCAAGTCAGACAATAATATAAAGTAACGATTCTCAGAACGTTATTAGATGGCGATTTGAGCTTGTAAGGAGACGTGGGTTGTTCACGATATGGGAAATGATTATTCTCGCACGGAATTGTTTTAACCTGAAAGGAATATATAGTGGTTTTAATTTGGTAATTTTTATATCTCCTTTGTTTTTTTATGGCAATAAAGACAAATATATAAGTTTGCGGCGAAACGCGAAGACCTAGGGCCCCTAGATAGGCTATGCTTCAGAGTAACGACGCTTGGCCATATTGTGGCTTAAAATCATGGTTGCCACTTATCTGAAGCTGAATTTCATCTGAAATCCCAAGAAACGCTTTTCCGTCCTCCGCAAATGTTTAAACAGTTCGCGACAAAGCAAAGCAACATTTCATGAGTTTCCTAACACCGAGTTTAATGCTGTGGTAGTCGCACTTTTGAATCATGACGATTGGCAGTTGCATCTGATCTGCACAAACACCAATATGGCGGCGCCCAAAACAATGTCGGGGAACGGAGTGCCGATGCTCTAAGCACAGCTCATTTAGTGGCTCTGCAAAGGCCTGTTCACACATGCAGCGGAGCGCTACAAGCATAGCGCTGACCTCGTGCTCATCGCGTACTGACGGGCGCCTTCACCAGCTTTGTATCGAACCTTCAAAACTCTTGCTCGTGGCAGATGATAAGGAGCTGACGACACGTGAGCAGCGCTGCATAAGCGCTTCGCTGCACGTGAGAACCGGCCTTACATAGATAGGATGTTACGAGGCACAACATTCCGTCATCCTTGTTTAAAGACATAAAGCAAAAAAAAAAAAAACATATTTGCACTACATAATTGTTTTTCCAATTGCCACTTGTTACAAAAATATCTGTTTGTCCCCGTCCTGATACTCAGGCGTTCCAAGAGGCAATCCCCCATACAAAGCACGTTTCGCATTTTTGTCGCTTCCTCTGCCTTTTTTTCTGGGACAATGCGGCATTTCTGCGAGCGTGTTTCGAGATTTATTCCTATCCCCTAACATTGTTAAACTGTCACGTTGTGCCACCGTAAATTTGGCCGTTGTGCTAACTTAGTGTGGACAAATCGGTTCGCAGCTCGCGCAGCAGGTTCAGAATATGGCCGCCGGCAGCTTAATGAACATAGGGTGCGGCGTGTCCTGGAGATCTAATCATCGCATCTCAGCCAATCAAATTGCTGCATTCGCCCCGAACCAATCTTGAAAAACGAATCACGAAGCAAGGAGCGTCAAAAGTACTAGGCCGCACCCTCGGTTACTTAGTCTATGTATGACTGTAGTGAGGTATTTTAGGCTAGTTCCGAAGGGCTGTACTACACGAAACAAATGTGCCGTCAACGAGCACGCATGTTTCCCCGTGTAGTTCTGTCTGGGTTCGGCGTCAAAATGATGGTCGTGTCGGCACGCCCTAAGCAAAACGTTCCGACTGGCAAAGTTCGGCAGTTATTTGCCGCACATTCAATCCACAGAATTCAGCCTTGGCTGGTTTCGCAAGAGTCGCTAGCTCCAAAAATTGTACATGCGCCTCCACATAACTTGTCGATGGACGTTTTGAAACTTAGGTCGACAACTTGGTGTGTCTAAAACCTTTTTTTCCTTGGCCAATGATTCTGGTTTAGGAAAATTCGGCTTTCTGTTTTCGCAGCCGGCAAGCCAACTTCAGGAGAAGGGCTGGAAAAGGAAAGAAATAGTTCATATTTCTTTGTCTTTTTTTTAACTATTGCTACGAAGATCACCTTCGATTTTTGCTATGTTAGATGTACTACTTCTTTTATTAACGATTTACTTTTGGCGTGTCTACCTAAAATACGCACAGCGTTTCTCTTTACTGTTACGGCTCTTTAGCGCGTATTTTTTATAAGCCTCATTCTACTACGGGTGCTGTCGTCAGAGCAGACTTTAAACTACAAGCGCGGGCTTGCGATGACAACGTCGTTTTAGAAAAACACGATCTGCTAAAATGTTCTTACGTCCCTGAGATCATTAATGCAAACAACTTATCACAATGTCGCTTGCATTTTCTTTACATACTCATTAATTGAGTCAACCTAATGCAGACACTAGTCGGACCAAAGAAGAAGTGCGACATTCCGCTGAACCCCTCCAAGCTAGGGCACAGTCATCGGGGATTCTTATATAGTTAACGATGCAGTTACTATGTCTACGGTTGGTCAACGTAAACGGGCTCGACTGAACGCTGCTTCGTCTCGCAATCAAAGTCGAGCTGCAATCGGTGCAAACATCGTCTGAAATGAAGTCCAGTTGCCGAGACATCTTTTTTTTTTTTTTTTATTTATCTCGATCTCGTTTAGGATTGCGAAACGAGGAGGCAGTGCAATTGAATGGGTGGGGGATCGATCGAGGATTGATGTCTGGTATGAGTATCGCGAACTTTCCTGCGAAGTTCAGGTTCTAGTTTATATCGGCGAGAGAAGTTTGACTCGGGCGAGGTTGTATCCGTTACATCAAACGAAATTGTAATAACATCCATCGTCACAAAAAAACATTTGGTAGCAGGAATGATTGTTTTAGACTGAGGCGTAAAAATAAAAAAATAAATTTATAAAAACGTAGAAAGGGCATACAAATGCACTGGTATCTATATGAAGCTTTTTTTTAAATTCTCTGCCAGGTTGTTTTTGACATTAAAAACAATAATCGTGGAAGCGAGTATTTGTATTTATTTTTTAAATCAGGATTATGTAACAAAGAAGTGTATCATCTTGGAAAAAAATATTTGAATACGACACAGCGTATAGATAGATAAGGAGTTAGAAAAGTCGCAAAAATAAAGGCATGAAAGTATTCGTGTTGTCGAGATAAGTTTAGTAAAAAAATGTACAAAACAAAATAACAAAAAACGTTTGAATGATCTTAATATAAAAATGGGGAAAATTTTTATATATAAAAAATATTACAGTAGAGAAGTATTACAATCAGGGCACAACGGTGCAGATAAAATGAGGAAAGAATCCCAAAAACCGAGATAATAAATGTTTAAATAAAAACCTGGTAGATACGGGATGAAAAATAAGATGGTCGAGAGAGCGAAAGGGGAATAAGAAGATAATGAGATAATGACGGTTGGAAACAAATATACCACTAATACGGATAAAAACGATGCGCAAGCTACAAACAAATAAAGTAAAAAAATAGAAAGTAGAAAAATGAATCGTACAAAAGAGGAGTGAAACTAAATTAAGCTTCAGCGACTCCTTCATCAAACTTCGCAGCCTATGTTGTTTTCCTTTTTATGCAGAGCGCACGCAGCTTGACGCTGCCAAAATGGAGCGTTGCGAAAAAAAAAAAAATACACTGAATACCGCGCTTCTTTATGGAACGTAGAACACTGATAAAAAAAAAATCGAAAGCCGGACTGGAGAGTGGAATTGCGGAAGCAAAATTAAGAAGTCAAGTGAAAGAAGGATGTGAAGGGAGCGAGGGGAAAGCGGCTGCACAAGACGGCGCAAGAAGGAAGAAAAGGACGGCCGCAGCATCGCGGAGCGGCGGCGGCGGCGGCGGCGGCGGCGGCGGCGGCGGCGACGAGACCAGGGGGTGTGTAAACATGGAAAAAGAATCGATGGGCCACAGCCGACGCGACGATCGGAGGACTCCAAAAACGGGTGCAGCTAGCTTCAAAAGCGGCGGGATAGAAGGGAAAAAAAAGGGAATAGTAAGAGAGATAGGGAGAGAGAGAGAAAGTAATAGGGAAAGAAGGAGAAGAAGGCAGGGCGGCGAGGAACAGACATAACCGGTCACGAGCTACGTTCTGATTGAAACTCGTGCGAAATACTCGAAAGAAGTAGGTAGGTGGAGTTACTGAGCACCGGGTGAAAAAGTGACTGGATTGGGTACAAAGTGCTCGACTCAAAAAAGTATCTTAGTGAAATACTAAATACTGAATTCTAAAAAAAAAAGAATTATCTTAGTAGAATACTAAAGGCTGAATTTTAAGGAATATTTGAGTTGCATGCGGAATGCAGCACTACTTACTATGTTTTTTAAAGATTTATATCAGTACGATCCTACATACTCAACTCTAAATCGTATCTGAGTTCAATGCTAAGTGCTCAACTAAAAAAACTAAAAAATGAGTACTTTTACAAAATACTAAATACTCAAATCTAAGGAGTATACAAGCAGAGTTTGAAATACCCGAATTTCAACAATTACTTGTACAGCGCTGTATACACAAAACAACTCTTGTCTTATTCTTTTCTGTGAAAGGCAGTGACACAACTAAGCACAAAATAGGTGACTAAAAAAAAAACTGAGTTGCCAAATGGCTTCTTTTTTTTGGTCCCGTAACAATTATGTTTTGAACACTGCAACCGATACCAAATACCGCTTTCTGCTCAAGCACAAGATCATCCACAATATTAGAGTCGAAATATATGCAAGAGTAGAGTGCATAGTCAAAACAATTGAAGTGAGTAATTTTTTTTTTCACAAAACAAAAGTGTAAATAAATAGTATGTCATTCAAAAGTGAGTATAAAGTACTTCCAAAGCGTATCCATGTTTGAGTGCTTCATACTTAGCATCGAAAGTAACAGTAAGAGATCAATTGACTCTCACAGTACCTTGAACCAGAGAAATTGAGCTAAGTTCGACTTGGAAACTCCGCAAATATGATGCACGAATCACAAAGCAAGAAAAGTAAACATAATCAGCCAGGTTTTGGCGTTTTTTAAGTTTTCCAGTGTTTATAGTTGATCGAGGCGCCAGTGTCTTCCAAAATTCTTTTGTTGCAACGGACTATAATTAAAGGTGCCATCGCGTTTTACTTTTGCGCCCGTGTTCTTACTGCGCCCAAGTGTGAAATCAAAATAAATTATATCACCATTTGTTCAAGACACACATTGAATTCTCGGGACATTTGCGCAGATATTCAATTGAGGCTCGTCGAGTCGCGTGAGTGTAAACAAAGGTGCCTGTTGGCAGGTTACGGCTGGCTGAGTTGTAGACGCTTTCAGGCAGCTGCTCATGGGCGCCGCCATTACGGACCTTCAGTTTCTGTTTCCTCTTATTCCGTTCGCATCACTTTATCATTACCCCCGCAGGACAGCCTATTTCCATTTTACGTGTTACTGCGTCCTTCTCCCCAGCATAGGCCTTTGTTGAGGCTCGTCAAAGCCCGCTTCAGTGGCTCGACATCTCGGTAAAACAAGAGAAGGTCGGCCATGGCGGCTGAATCTGGCGCGTGTTTCAAGCGTCTATAATTTCAGTGTGTATTGTAATATAGATTGTGTTCTAGCTAATTCACACCTTAGCTTATTCTATGCGTATGTCTGTTGCCATGAGAAGTCAAAACTTATAAAAAGCAATCAGAATCAATAACTAAAAAGCCCGGCAGACGCATCGGTGGAAGAGACTGCATCAAACGGTAGGGATTTTGTGATTAAGAAGAGGGAGAATTGGCCCGGATTTTCTTGCCGTAATTTAGAAGCCTATAAAAAATCTTGAAGCCACCCATAGTTCCGGAAACTACAAACCAACCACAACAAAAATTTTTTTATTCATTTTGTATCTAGCTGAATAACCTAAAGGGAGGTTGAAAGTGGCAAGGCGGCGGTACAGCCTTGTAACAAACATCTCTTAATCATATTAACAGAAAGAGTAACTGCAGAGTAATGAACCAAAATCATGAACGACAAACAGATGCAAAACGCTAAACGCAGGTCAGAAGCTCCTTGTATTTTATTATCCTGACAACTCTCGATTTCTCATACGTAGCTGTACTCCCCCACAGCTTTGAAAACGCTGCGTGCAACTTCTGCTTAACCACTCTACAAAGAAAAAAAAAATACGTTTGTAAATTTTTTTGCACAACACCCAGAGAGCCAATCAGCCCAACGTACGGTGGCAGGAAAGCGAATGGCGATGCCGAAACATATGTCTAGATCAGAAAACGCAGTCTGAGCTTTGACATTCAGCAATCCAAAACGTCACGCTTGCATTGTTTAATGTCACAACTCAGGCTGTGTATTCCGGTCTAAACATACGTTTCAGCATCGTCATTCGCTGAGCTGCCTCCGTAAGTTGCGGTGATTGGCTCTCCGGGTGTTGTGCGGGAAAGCTCTTTTTTTTTAGAGTGTAGCCCAGGTTTAATATTGAGTAGAGAAGCAAACGCAAGCGCTGTCCGTCTGCGTTGGCTTTGCGTGCAGCATGCTGTGCACGAACGTCGTCGCCACGGGCCAGTCAAAGACGCGGTTTTGGCTCACCGCAAACGCGAAGTGTGGAACACTCAAAAAACGCAAACTCCCAGTGTGTGCGTTTGCTCGTATCCGCAATACCAACACTCAAAATCTCATTGGCTGTAGTGCGATAATGAAATGCCTCGAGGTCGTCACGCCTAGCGTTTTTTTTCTTAACCGTCAAGCATTATAATAAGGGAGAGTACGATTCGCGTGTGCCACGCCTTCTTTCTTCGGAATACAAAAATAAAAAAAAGAATGTTTGCTTTAAGAAGCAAGGAAAGAAATAGTTTCGACTTTAACGTTGTCTTTTGGCACGTGTGCCCGCGTTTGTACTTTTATGACATCATTAAGTCGCACCACAGTACTCGGCAAGTAATGAACGGCCATCGGACAACTTGGCGTAAGTTCGCTTTTTCTAATCAAGGACGAAGATCGAAATGTCGTCGACGCTCCCGTTGATGAGCCTCGCATAGGAAACAGTAAAGCCTACCGCAAACAGGAAAGACGGAGGGCAAAGGAGACGCCTTTTATCCGCTTTTGTGCGTTATAATATTGACTGGTTACGCAGTTTTGAGTGTTCGGTATTGGCACTATGGGTAGAGACGTGTACTCACTTGACTTGAGCGCTTTTTAAGCATTCAGTTAGAGACACTTGCCGAGCGTAACTTGAAGGAATAGATTGTAAGGGTATGCTAAGGTAGAAATTTTGACATGGTGGTGCTGGACTGTTTACTTACGTACATGCTTCTGATCAGACGGAGATTATTTGTTACGACTGAAAGCACTATTGGAGGTGCACATTATTTTTTTTCCAAGCGTTAACCCATTAACTATAGTATGCGTAGGACTACTGACGAACAAATTGTTCATCTAGTTATCTGAGGTGATTTATTATCGGTCGTAGTTAGAACAGATATCTAAAGGGCATCCGGCAGCCCGAAGGTGGCAGCCAATCTTTTTTTCCTCGTTTAATAAACAAAGTAAAGCAAAAGAAAAACTATAAATTTTTGAGATTTCTATACTTCGTCTCATCCTACGATAGACTAAAGGCCAAAGCCACGGGCCGCCAGGTCCAATCACGTTCCACGCTAAACTATGACACGCTTAGCATTGGTTAGGTTTGGACGAATATTGCTCCGAATTCAAAACCGCTGCGTCAGTTTTATAGCTCCGACACCGCAATGAGCAAGTAAGCTGTGGCTTTCTTTGCAATGTAAAATTGCTGAGTCACTCATTGCTCGATCCGATCCACTGTCGGCCCATTCCCATCAGTCATCCGAGACGTGGGCACCGTACGTGCTTCGAAACAAAATACCACACAATGTCTAAGTGGCTCGTGATTGGATCTGGCGGTTCGTAGCTTCTGCCTTTAGTCCATCGTAGGGTGAGACGAAGTATAGGGGAAAGCAAGAGGGGGATCATAGCAAAGCACAGATAAAGCGTAGTTCTACTATCGACACAAGCAATTTAGATACCTAAAAAATAAGAAATAAAATAAAAAAATGAACTATTTCGGAAAGAATAAATGCCCTGCAAGTGTGTTGCAACATGACACGTCCATGATTTAGCGCCAGTAACCTCCAGGCATTTGCTCTCCAGCTGTGCCTCCCGGTGTCTCCCCTCCAGTACACCCCACTGACTCCACCCCGTCAACTTTCCCCACTATATTCAGCGGGGAAACATAATGTGTGTATACGCCACGTGAGACGAAATCATGTGAGGTCATTTTTCCCGGTAGCGGGGAAACTGAATTGTTGCTGAGATCACGTTGCGTCAATTTTTACATTAAATTTTGTAGATTAACTATATTTAGGTATAGGTCACTTGACGTCAGTTTTCCCGCTAAAAGCAGCGGGGAAACTGAATTTTAATTTAGGTCACGTGGTACTAATTTTCCAGCTAAATGTAGTGGGAAACTGAATAGGCTTTGCGTTCACGTGACGTCAATTTTTTTCCCTAAATCTAGACGGGAAACTGAATTTGTGTATAGGCTGCCTGACACGAAGTCGTGTGCCGTGATTTTTTCCGCTAAAGTTAGCGGGGAAACTGAATTCGTTTTGAGGTCACGTGGCGTCAAATTTCCCGCTAAATCTAGAAGGGAAACTGAAGTCACGTGATGTGAGAAGTTCGAAATTCGAAACGACTAGCCGAAAACGTTTCGCGTTAAAATAAATAAAAACAAAATTTTAGGGAAATAATTTGTTGTAGTGCGGTCTCATTATCCAGACCGAAATTAATCGCGGAGAAAGGAGCGGGAGCATCGAGAAGAGGCTGCGAGCGAAGGAGCGGCAGAAGCGCGGCGTTCACGTAGGTGGCGCGGCCCGACAATGGCGGATCGCAGCTCCACGCAACGCGATGTTCTCCGCCGACTTCCGCTCGGGAGCTCCAAGCAACGCCGCGCACGCGCCGTGGCCAGTCTCCGGGAAAGAGAGGGAAGAACGCGAGGAAGAGCGCCAACCATCGATCCGGACCGCTTCCGCCGGAGGCAAGCGGCCAACCTCGCGCGCACAGCCCCGAAATGTGCGCACGAAGAAAGAAGCGGCCGCAGGCGCGCATGCGCGGATTCCCTTCCATCCCGAATCCCGGGGAAAGGGAGATCCGTCTCCCCCAACCGGCTGCGGGAGGAGGAGGAGGAGGGCAGGCGCGCGCAGGGGTAACGCAGTCGGCGCTTCAGAAATCCTGCAGTGCCGATATGCGACGGTTCAAGACCACCCGTCTGCGGGTGCTGTTCCGGAGGCCCTGCGTCAGACGACCCGACGGACTCTGAAAGGGCAGCTACCCCTCGCATCGGAGCCTCCCCCGGAGTCCGCGTCTTAGGTTCCTCCCTTCTTTTTGTTTGTTTCTCCCTTTTTACTCCCCCCAGGTTTTAGGCCCCCCACCCCGAAAGCCTTCCCGTTTTTTTCTTTTCTCCCCTTGTGTTTTTTTTTTTCTCCCAGGTCGGTTTCTGTTCCGCTTGTTCTCCCCGTCATCTCGGTGCTCCCTTCCGTTGCGGTCCTCCCCCTTCCCCCCCTCTCCCGGCCAGCCAGCGCTCCATCCGTCGCGGGCTCCATCTTCGGGCTCCCGCATCGCTGAGGCCTCGCGAGCTCTCGCTACCGCTTCTGGTGTTCCCTGAGCGGCCTGTGAAACCCCGTCGCCGGTGCTCGGAAACCTAACCCTCCTTGGTTGCGTTACAGGTTTGTGTTCCGACCCCGTCTTCTGTTCGGTTCCCCGTGCCATCGTCGTCCTTGTTGTTCCTCCTCTGCACCGTCTCTCTGCCGCCAAATCCCTGAATAGGGTAAGGAAGCTCCCGTTTTTGCATCTTCCGCGTCCCCGTTCCCCCAAAGCCGTCCGCCGCAAATTATTATTAGGTGAGCTCGTCTGCTTGCCGCTGCAGCGCTCGGTGCGCTTCCTTCATCCCATTTTCTCGTTTTGTATTCTGTTTTCCCTTCCTCCGCCGCATCTGTATCCCTCTTCTTTTTCCCGAATTGCCTTCCCCAATTCCCGCTTCGTTCGCTCTTCTTCCTAATTTGTGAGGACTCTATCGCCAGCCCCGGCTCCCGCGGTACGATCGTTCCCCTCCGTTGTTGCTGGGTCTTTTTTTTTCTTCCGGCAAACGAAAGTTCGCAAAACCTGAGCTACCGTATCAGGATTCGTGACTCAGGGGAGGTTCGCTCAGAAAGAAACAAGTCCGCGATCGAAGCATCCGTGAACGGACGTCGCAGAACGCCCCGGCGTTCGTACCACGACCCGCAACGACCGGGAAGCGGCACGACGACGACGACGAAGCGTGAGGACACCGCCTTCCGCGATCGCCCGACGGAGCCGACCTGAAAGAAGAGAACAAACCGCGACAGACCCAGGAGGACGCGCCGCACGTGCAGGAACTTCATCCGGGACACTGCGTCCGCCGCCGTGCTCACGTGATTCGGGTGGCACCGGCGTGACCAGCAGACGACGAAGCGGCCTCGTCCGTCCTGTGGGCCCCTGCTCGCCGCGACCACGACGCAAGACGCGCAAGAAGACGACAGCGGTGACGACGACACTGCGAGATCCGATGGAAGGTAGCGACGTGCCCCGTACGCACTCGGCGTGAGCGCGTCCGCCCTCACGCCACCCGCCGTACCTCTCTGACTCTCGCGTGGGGTGGCAGCCGGGTTCTCGTGCGCTGAGGACTGCTCCGCGCCTCTTCGCCTCCGTGAGTGCTTGACTGCTTCCTTCCGCGAGGAACCGCGCCGCTTCTCCCAACACCTTCGAACAGATAAAGAGCGGGGTTCACTTGGTTCCCTGGGGGGGAGTGGTGAGCTTCGTTTTCATCATCCAGGGGGAACTTGACGCACGCTCGTACTCTTCCCACCCCGCTGGACGCCTTCTTGGAGCCGACGACACCGCCATTTTCCTCGAAACGCTCCGAACAAAACAAAACTCGCACACGACGCACACCGTCTTCCTGTCGAGGGCCAACAACGCAACTAAAGAAAGAGAAAGAAGGCAACTCAAACAAAGGGTAGACCGCAGGTTAGCAGAAAGAAAGCATTCCCCTGTATACTTTAGTTCCGGGTGCGAGACCGTGAAGAGGGGAAAGGTTCCAGCGAGCCGACTGTTCTCCAAAGCATCGACTGGCCGGAGCCGCTTCGTAGTCACAGAACCCCGCACGGCTGACGCACTGCCATCTTTGAGTCTTCGTCGTTGATTCTCTTCCGTTTTCAGGGTTCTTTGGAACCCGCCAGTTCAAGTGCACCGTCTTTGTTGTCCTCCCCGAAGAAGAGGACTTCGGCGTGGCAGCGGACCGTTCAGCCAGCCAACCGAGGTCCCTTCTTCCCTACTGTCTGAAAAAAAAAAAAACACACACCCACCTCCATTTCATCCTCACCGTTTTCTCGAAGAATTCTGGTCGTTACACTCACTGGCTTTCGTGCTTGCGAAACCGTGCTGCATTTCTAATAAAAAAATCAAGCCGCGCAACTCGCAAGAAGAGAGAAGCCACAAACAACCACCGCAGATGTTTACGTCCAGCCCGGTCGCTGAAGGTGTCTTGATTGCCAATCCTCCAAACCGCACGCTGAGCAGCAGCGGCTTCACCGTCTCTGGCAGATAGGCGCACCCAACAAAAACCAAACTTGCGCAAGCCGCACGCGAGGGACCTTCCAACTTGAGCACACGCGCCTTTTTCGGAGAAGAGCAGCATTTCTTGCACACAGCCAAGTTGCACGCAGAGGAGCTGACGGTTTGAAGAGAGAGAGAGAGAAAGAAAATACAAGACAAAAGCGATGGCGTTCAGTTGCTGGTCCTTCGTACTCTTCGTGGCCATTGCTATCGCCTTTGGACCCCGGGATTCGTCAACCGCCCTCCAGCCGGGGTGAGTTCCAGCATTTTGTTTCCTTCTGTATTTGTTGATTCACTTATACTACATTTCCCGGTGAAGATTTGGTACGAATGGAGAAATTATCAGTACAGACAAGTTGCATTAACAATAACAGTGTCAGCAATCAGAACATAATGTATGCATAAAATCAGTTTCGGCACGAGCTCAATATACAGTTTTAGAAACACTGGTCACGCCACTTCCCACTCTAAGTTGGCTTCCCCAATCGAGAGAGGTCTGTGCGAAACCGGGGTTGCATAAATAATGTTCACCCTAATAAGTACAAGAAATATCTGCATGCAACCTTCACTCACCAACGTGTCTGATTCGATCATTGTATCGTGTCAATAATTAAACTTCACTGGATGAAATATCCAACTAGTATCATGAATTTTGTTCTTATGTAGTGTTTCTGTGAGTGCGCTTATATAAGTGACGCACTCCGACGCCATGGGACAGTATGGGTAATCATTGAGAACAGCAAGGCTCCTGCTTACATTTTGCTTTACTGTGAAACATAAAACTTGCTGGTATTTAATTTGTTCGTGCTGCTCTGCTGTACTTGCTTTCAGCTTAAGTCCAGACACAGCCGATGCTGCGAGCTAATGAGACCGAGCAAACACCTCCAAAAGCGCATGTCACTAGGCCTTTTCTGTTATGATTTATTCAGTGATTATAGAGCACGCACAGAAACAGGACGAACACCATGAGTATGCGCTCTTGGAGTTGTGTGAATGGACCCACCAGCTCGTTGCGTTGGCTGCGTCTGGACTTAAACTGCGAAATTAAGTACAGTATAGTATTTTTCAGTGCTCATGACGTAGCACTGTGCCACCTTCGGGTCAGTGCATTTAGTGCGACGGCTACCAAATGGGCCTATAGTGGCGCACGCAAAATAAAGGAAAAAACTGACTTTGGCATTGGAAGCAATTCGATGTCATCGTATTAAAAGCAAATATTTTTTTTCTCTAATTTTTAAGCACAGGATGTGCAACTACGTTCCTCTAAAGGATAGTTCCTTTCAATAAAAAAAATATTGATTGGCGGTGCACTCTTTACAGGAGTGGGTTCGTATTCCAGGACAGTTACCTCAACGGTCCCTAAAGTTGGCTTTCCCTCGAGTCGTTAATCAGTGGCGGTTCGCCCTATCTATGAAATGATCAGGAATCCAGGAGCAGTAACCACAAAGCTCCCTAAAATTGGCGTTTCTTCTACCAGATCACGTCATCATAGATGGTGCACTCTCAACAGAAGACAAGAATACCAAGAAACTAACTAGAAAACTTCCTAAATTTTTCTTTCGCACTATCAGTGATGTCGGTGGCGGTGGGCTCTTAACAGAAGTAAATCAGAAATGCCAAAAGAGTAACCCGACAGCACCCTAAAGCTGGCTTTTCCTCTATTAGCTTCTTTTAGCGGTGGTGCACGCTTTACAGGAAGTTGTCAGGCATCCCTCTGCAGGAATCACAACACTTCCTTACGCAAACTTTCCTCAGTCACATAAGGTGTGTGGCTGCGCATCGTTTAAAAAAGTATGTCATAATTTTTCTTAAAGTAACCGCATTGCTTTTAACATTGCCGGCCCTTTATCAATTTCTGTTGGTGCCAGTGCACCCTTTGCAGGACTTTGCAACGATTTCCAAAAAATCACCCCCAACACTTCCTAAAGCTGGCTTCCCCCCTATTCCATGATGCCGGTGGCGGAGCACGCTTTGCAGGCGTTGGTCGAGATTCTCAGGAAAATAACACTTTGTAAAGTTGGCTTTTCCTTGTAAGAAAACGGCTGTAGCTGTGCACCATTTAGGTGAGTTGTCAGGAATATGAAACAAGTAGCCAAAACGCTCCCTAAAACTTGATTTCTCTTTCTAAGACGGAGTCGGTGGCAATGCATCCTTCACAGGGCACGAATGTTACGCTGCTTTAAACACCTACTTCTTGCACACAATTCTTGCGAACTCATTATCGTTTGATTTCTTTTTTATTCTTAGTTTACCGCAGTCTCAACGTTGTCGTTATGGGTTCTTCACCAGTCGCTTTCCTTGTGTTTTTCGTTGAAGTGAGAAGCTATTTTCATCTTATCTTTAATTTCTGGATTCTTTCAATGATTAATTCATCGAGACTTACGGCCCATATTTGGAAAGCATTTTCTTAGGAGGCAAAGTTAAAGAAACAAAGCTCAACAAAATCGATGGCAAAGAGAAACTAAAATAAGGCAGACACTACTCTGAGTGCACTTTGGAGTCAAAGGGTAGCAAACAATAAGCGTTACTCGAATTTGTCATGGCAAAACAGTAAATACTGAGTTTATGTAAACATCACTGTCAGTGATAAATTTTATCCGGTAGATTGCTTCAGCATGTTAGTGCGACAGGAGTGGCGTTCATTTTTTTATGAAGAGTTCAGGCGACCAGCAACAACGTGCGGAAGCATAAAAACGTGAGCTTCTCACGATGGCGTGACTGTTAGCATCTACGACGTATCCAGGAACCCATCGTGCGCACTGGACGTGAATTAGATCTCTGTTTATTATCTTAGCATAGACTCTCGAAGTTTCATTGTACTAGAAAAAAAAAAGTACTGGACTGCCTAGAGTTGAAGTCAGTCAAGCTGAGTCATTGAGTAATTTTTAAGGGGATTTCAGGTTGCAGCGCTGCATCGTAATTCCGGTCAAATAAATATTTTGCCAGTTTACTAAGCATTATAGAAGTTATCCTCAGGCGACATCCGATATTGACAATAAATTTATGTGCATTCTAAAAATTAACTTATTATGATTGTTTCATCTCTTATCAAACTTTTTGGAGGATACCTTGATATTTACACCACCAAACTTAGGAAACTGATCCGATCACCTGTGCGTACTTAAAGGGGGAAGAAGGCCTTTTTTATACAAGTAATTAATTTGCACTTTATTATTTGTTAACTTTAGCCAGTCACTACCACCATTCTGAAAGCCGAACTATACCCTTCAAGGAGTGTTTGGTTGATGCAGTAATTTATTTCGCAGCACATTATGCACTGGCCTGCCAAAACACGTATGTAAAAAATAAATCAGTTCGGCAGATCAATATAAAAAAAATATCCTTAGGCCTTTAAAACATAGGACGTGACTCTAGATAAACCCGTTTCAGGAACATTTATACTGCTACTGCACATTCAAACTAAGACCAGTGTGTACACACCTTAAGTTTTGAAAATCTGCAAAGTTAGAGAAAGTTGAAGTTAGTTGAAGGGGAAAAACACGCTTCAATACTTTGTAAGAATCTCGAAGTATTCTGTCAGGTTTCTACGTGATTAAAGGTTGTAATGACGATCATGAATGAAATTGAAAAGGCTTTTTTGACAATAATACCTTTGGTACACTTTGTCTTTGTGTTCATACAAATATTTATCACAATCCATATTCAGTATTCCAAGAAAGTGAGTCCGTAAGTTCAAGATGTTTGCGTCAAACCAAATGTAATACAATGGGACAATCATTTAAAAATTAAGTAATAATCATTATTTTCTTGGCCTTAAAATCTTGTTTACCAATTAGAGGACAACATTTGTACACCAAGGGATTAAATGAAAGTTGCAAAGTAGAACTGGAATATTTTCATTTTTTTAATTCTTTGATTTTGTTAGTTGCGGCCGACCTGAAAAGCTGCTTGGTTAGAAAGAAAACTGCAGCAGATGAAACATCCCTGAGCGACGTACACTTGTAATGAACAGATAGTAGCCTAATCATATATCAAGAGTTTTCGTGTTGAAGATGGAAGCAAACGAAACACTCATTACCTCCGACCACACCTTCTCATCGACTGGCTCTCGTAGATCAATTAAAGAATGTAACTGCTGAATATTATGAGAAAGTTTAAAAAAAATTTAATGAAAAAGTTGGCTGAAATATATTTCTCAGGTCCGTATTCAAATATCCTTTTAATGACTTTATCAGATATTGATAGGTTAGTCAATCTTGCCTTCATTTCTTTATTTTTTATTTTTAGATATTTTTATTTCAAGCGTTAAACCTCGACATCGAATTCATGGAATCCGGTATACCTACTTAGATCGGGTAAAAAAAAAAAGTGTTTTTATTTACCGCCTAGATCTTCCCCACTGTTCTTAAGTTAACATTGAGTTCAATTAAATTCTAAAAAAAAAGAGTTCCGGAGGGTATAATATGAAACCATGTTAGCTTTATTAAAATACCGCAACATTCCATGGGCATTTTGTATACACAGGGGGGCGGGGCTCTCAGGAATATTCGGCAGTAACGTTTTACAAACGGGTGAGTTCGAATGCGTTACTGGTCCCATTCCCACTCCTGGAATGGCGGAATTCCACCATTTCGTTCCTTTAATGCCTACATCTGAGAAAGGGTAATTGACAGCCACATTGTGTTACTAAAAAAAGAAGCATAAAGCTTTTGACGTCATTAAGCGCGTAGACGGAGGCGAAAGTGTGAAAAAGCTTCCTCAAAGCATTCATTTTGCAAAGCCAAAGGGAGGTCGCACAGGCGCTTTATGACACTTGGTGTCACTGCAGACATCGATCGTGCGATTAAGCGTAGAAGGCTTGCTAAACGCAACATACGCTAACAGTTAAAAGCACCCATTTTCTTCGAAATCGGGCAGTATACCCTCAACAGATATATGATTAGCGTGTTGTTAGTTTTTTAAGGCCTCAAAAATGGTCTAGTTTGTTGTGTGTGGCCCAAGAAGAAACTAACTTGCTCTCTACTTTCAATACGTGCAGAACAGCACCGCTAGTGCGCTGTTAGAAACGGCGCCGCGTATACCTGCCCAAAATCTACACGTAGTGCGGGAAGACCAAGCACCGTTGACAAAGAGCAACCAGTATACGGCGCCAGCACAAGGGAGTGCAGCAGCCTATTATAGAACCTGACTTAAAGCGTAAACGTTTACGGTTGCTGTACGATTCTTGCAATTTCTTAACATATTAAGTACAATTTTTTATTCGCGTTCCATGCAAATACTATAGAGGATCGGTTGGGTAAAAAGCAGGGAGTTGAACCGGTAAGTTTTTCTGTTGGACTCGGGCTCTATTGCATTAAATTTTGTTTCGGTTCAGTTCTGGTTCAGTGATGCTTTTGAAATAACTGTTCGGTTAGCGGTTCTATTAAGCGCGAACCAGTTTAAACCGGTTCTTAACAAAAAAGAAAGTCCACAGCTTTCAGTCGTTAAGAAGAAATGTTAGCTGAACACGGCGTCATCTCTATTAAAAAAAGAATTAGGTAATCAGAAGCCGTGCTGCGGAAACAAGGAGAGCAAAACAAATTTATTTTTCGTTTTTGATCTTGAATTTTTAACGCAACACCGTTCAATATAAGTTGCGTGGTCATACAAGTGCTTGGAAACAGTACCAAAGTAGAGTACTCACATGTGAATTTAATCAGACAGCACGCGCAGTGACACCGTGATGGCAGCGCGCACCATACTTGGAAACACCCCGCAGAAAGCAAATAAGTCGAAAAAAAATTTAGACAGCAGGAGTTTGGCCTGCCAGAATATGGCTGCTAGCAGTACAACTGCTGGCGTGGGGTCTTTAACGGGTATCACGCAGTACTGATGCACGACCACACGCCGGTACGATGCTTATCCAGATCGACATGGCACCCATACCGCACGAGCGAACGAGTTGCTCGAGCGACTGAATTGAAGACTGAGTCGTTCGAGCCGGAACGCTACTTTTACTTAAGCATAAACACACAGAATTACTTCAAGCAGCGTACAGGGCTCTGAGCAACAGGCGTTCCGGCGACCGACGCCACAGTGTCACACTCGTCGCGGCTACGCCTCTTCGTGCCTCCAGATTTCGCCACCGGGCAACAAACGCTCCGACAGCCGTTAACGTTTTGTGTTTAAATTCTCGTTTATGTTTTTCGTATTCTTCCTTGAGGGATATTGCTTAGAAGCAAGAAAAGAACGTACACACCTACGCACGCGAATAAATCTTTAGCCTCTCGGCATAGACAGTAGTACTCAGTTTCATTTTGCGACAAACCGCGATGGACGCTACAAGCTACAGGGGCCAATACGTAACTCCTAGCTTGTCTTGTGACTTCGCGCTCCCCGCATCACTCCGCCCAACTGGAAGGACACGTGACGCCCTCTGAGCTAAGGATTGGCTTCTGGGGCTCGTAGCCTCCTTTGCGGTCCATTGTAAGATAAAACAACGTATACAAGTGTACGCCTCCACGCCGACTTACCAACGCCAACTCGCGCTGTACATCGCTGCGAAATACACCTATTTGTGGCATTATTATTGAGCTGTGTCTATGTCGTCGCAGCCGTTCGTTGAACCAAAACTGAGCCGCTGACCCCACCGTCACGAATATTTAATTGACTTCGCGCCGCCACCCACAATAAGGCGCGGCTCACATTCCATTACGCCAAACCGTTTCCAATGAATCGGTAACCACCACACGAGATTAAGATACGGATCCGTCCCAGTTCGGATAAATATCACATATTTTGTTTTCGGTTAGTGTTTTGTTTCCGTTCAGTTAAAAATTAACGGTTTTACTCCGGTTTTCGGTTCGGTTCGACAGCCCGGTTAAAAGCTATGTGCTAATCGCGCTCGATTATAAGCCGCTTTGTCACGCCTCGCGGCGCCAGGAACGAACCCTTATTCGTCTAGAACTATTGAGGTTTAGTTGCTGCACTTAGGACGCGCCATTTTCATTCTTGAAGGAGCATAAGCCAGTGAGACAATGAGGGTGTTAATCACCTCCAGTGCGATGATGCTGTTTCAAGAGCGCATTTAGCATGCGCTAACCACTTGCGCCATCAGCCCGTAGAGCCGAGATGAAAATCGACACAGCTCGGTTAAGAATCGAGCCCATTTCATTCCCACCTCATTCCGGGCAAAAGGCGTCTAATTCCATTCCCTATTAATTCCATTCCGGGGTCGCGAAAGTTAGGAATGATACCGAAATCATTCCAATTCCGGAGTGGCGAATCCACAACGCTGCAGTGAACGAGATTCGTGAAGTGCGTAAATAGAAAATTCAAAGTATTACCACGGCTTCAGTTTAAAATTTCTTGGGCTAAATTAAACAGAAAACACATTTTAATATTATCGCTGAAGAGTTGTCAAGCTAGATGAATATATATATTTCAAATATTGGGTGGTGTATCTAAAATACAACTAGGCTTTGTTTCTTTCGGAGAAACGATGGTGGTCTATAAAATGAAAATTTGCAAATTAATCGTAAATGCGGTATTTTGATTAAAATGTCTATAGAAAATTGCAAGAAGAGAGTGTGATCAATTTAACGAAGACAATGAATCAAAAAATCTTCCAAAAAACAGTGACACTTTTTTACGTAAATTGAAACACCGGTACTACTTTGCAATGGTATGTCCCACCGGTATGCTTAATGAAGAGGTAAGAACGGCATGGGCATCTCTTCCGAACGCACGGCATCCAGCACGCGCTTTTTTCCTGAATTCGACTGCGCGTGCGCGCGCGAAATTCGCGAGACTCCATAGCGTGATCGAAGATAGGAAGAGCGCGCTTGTGGCGGGGACAACTGAAACTCCTCGCTGCCCTTCTCATGCTGCCAGTCACCCTAAAATGGTTCAGATAAGCAGGAACATTTGCGACGTCATAAAAAATGGGGCACATGATCCGTTTTAGCCAGTACGATACCATTTGCTTTGCACATCCTCTAAATCTATGATCCTAAAATCACACTCGTACGTCGCAAACACTCCGGTGTATTTCCCCCTCTGGCGGCGTGTGCATTGCAAGTTCAATGCCCACGTTCTAAACGTTTGCTGCCCTCGCAAAATTAGAGCCTTCCGCTCGTAGCTACTTAACGCAAAATATTTAAAGAGCGCTTTCATCGCTGCCTCCATTGTACGGAATCGAAAAGTGTCGCTTACTCGATTGAACGAACAGCTTGAAGATAAATAAAAGCCGCATAATATGCTAAACGTAACGAGTCACCACTTTATTTTATTCCTCCTGTTACTTCGGTAATAAAATCATATATCCAAAACAAAGATTTTTGACGCCTTTACAACGAGAAACTTTGTCGCAGATATTTCCGTGTAGCCATTTTTTTTCTGAAAGTAAAAATAATAATTAAAAGTAATATGAACAGTTACAGTCTTTTGCTTTTTACTACAACAACCATTATTGGCTCATTTACATTTTTTTGTGATATAGTTTTTTGAGAGTTTTTATTTCTCATGGGAAGGGGAAAAGGAGGCTCGATTCGATTGATTTTTTTTTCTGTTGATGTAAATTCGCGTGCACGTAGTAGGAATCAATAACATGTAAATCTTGTTTGAACTTTATACGAGGGGGATGCGCTGCGGCCATTGATTTACTGTCAACCTGAAGCTTATATCATTCGATGATACGAGTGCAGCATATTGCAGTCTAAAAGCGTCACTCGGCGCAATTTAATCCAAAACGCACGAGGTGGTTGGTGTAAGGGCGAACGACTATTGCGCTTTGTTTGAGAAGCTATTATCTTCTTTAGGTTCCCTCAACCATATGCTTTATATTTGTCTTTTTTTAAGTGTCTCAATATTCTAATATAAAATAAACGTGTGTTGTAAACTTGACTTTTCAAAACATTAAGTTGAGAGCACACGTTTATCAGCACTAAACTAGAAGCTCGGCGCGTTTTTTATTGTTTGCGTAGAATAGGTTCATAACATAAGTTTCAACTTCAGGCGTTACGTAAAATGCAGTTACGTAACTTTGAACCTTTGAGTTCTCCTGTTAAATTTAGCACGGGAAGAAAAATGCCGTGGGAATCGCTGCAGAGTTATTCCCCACTTCATCGGATACATAAAGTACACATAACACATCGGAACGCGAAAGCATATTTTACGATCCGCTGCACGGGTCAAGGTGACATACTTTTTTTTTTTTTTGCGATATGCAGCAACGTTATCTTGTTTCATTTATTTTAGTTATTGCAATCGAAAGTACACCTTTTATAGTATGATAGGCCTAATTAAAGTCACTGGATCTTGGTGAAAGTGGCGCCAATATCCCCGTATGGTTGCCATTATTTTTCATGGAAAGTGTTGTCTCTTAGTGACCTCTCCCTTCTTGGCGACACCGATCACAATTTCCGGTGGCAGGTTGCTTTTTAAAGACGCTTCTTGGATACCACAATGACGAAACAAGCACATACCTTCGTACCGCCACCACATGCATTGTCGTCGCTTGGCGGCTTTCAAGAAAAAAAAATGTTTCCCCGTTTTCAAATACGCAAGACAATCAATACCATATTAAGAGTTAAATGAAGATACGTATGATTGATACATTTATTGCATGCACACAGCCAACGACGCTTATATTGTCGTGTAACACTTTCAGTACATTCATGCTTCAATGCCATCTTGGAGCGATTCGTTGAGAACGACCCTTTTGAATCTTCGAAGGTTTCGAATGCACCGAAATGGCGATATCCGTTGCAACTGAAACCGATCGGCCAATAGCTTTACCATGTTTGGTCGTCTGTGTGTCAGTATCTGTTTGTGTCCGGCTAGCATGCCGAGGCTACTTTCCCACAATCCGGTGATTTTCGTCATGATGTGTTGCCGATAAAAATGAATTTGGCGCCTTTATAACTGTGTTGAGACGAGCGGCAAGGGTGGTTCAATACTTCGTTTGAACTTATGATCGATCGAAGCAGTCGCTCCGAGCCATGGGAGCCAGACCAATGCCCGTGCGTATTTTACATGAATCTCGTACCTCCTGAATATCGCGTGACATAGGAGCGCGTAATCATGTGAGATGTTCGCAGGGCTGGGATGGCTTGTAACCTCTGCCGTTGTCCATCGTAAAATAAAACAAAACGTGAAGTTATTATGATTATTTTTTTTTTTTACATTTGATTCATTTGTTAACGTACTTTAACAAGCCGAATATCTCCGCAGAAAAAAAAAACAGGAAGAAATCTTAGAGGTAATTTTACCATTTGATAAGAAGTTAGTAATAATAATATTAATAGCAATTTCAGTTCATACTCAAATAAACACGAATCCCGCAATATTTTACGAAACATATTTATTTAAGCAAACAAATTACAATTTGAGACACCAGCAGTTTTCAAAACCTAAAATAAGAACTAATTACGGTACACAAAAAATATCCTACCAGATACCCGATCTTCTTAACAGAAATTATTGTGTATTCGAATTAGCCCAGACAATAGCGCCCAGGTTTCTTTTCAAAAAATACCTTACGGTATACTTCAATGTGCCTAGTGTGTATTCCTAGTATAGTTCACATCAAAATAGATTGTACATTTTTTGAGTGTCATATTTTTATCTTCTCAGATGTTTTTTTTTTATTTTAGATTTATGCTGTTTTTGATTCATTTCCTGTGCCCTGCTGCTGAGTGCTGTAACGGGGGTTGGGAGCTAGTCAGGTGATTCGTTTTCGCCTTTTGCCCCAACCTCCCTGACAGTTGTGTCAAAAATAAATAAACAAACAAACAAACAAATCAAGAATCGATTTGATTTAATGCCTAGGAACGACCTTTCTGTCTTAGTACTAGCACACCCAAACACTATCTATACCTAACACACAGGAAGGGGTAAATGATTAACCGATAAAAACTTACGACAACAAACAAACACTTTTAAAATGACGTAAAGTTGCACATCGGCAATACAATCATTGAAGAGATGTGTGCATAAAAAGACAGCGACATCTTTATATTCAGCAGAAATAAAAACAGCATCAACGGCAAAAGTCCCCGAATGTTTTATCTAGAGTCTTACAACAGACAAAATGACAAGGATAATAATAACAATAAAATTAATATTAATAAAAATAATAATTACGTTCGCACATCGATTTGCCTACATCTAGTGTATTTTAATGGCTGCCAGTCGCGCCACTCAAGCACAACAACGAAAAAACAACGATCGAGTAAACTACGTTTCTAAACTTGAAACTCGATAACAAGCAATTACGAGCGCAGGTTTGTCGGAAGTAACCGGAGAAACGGGGAGGACGCGGATACGTGGAATCTATATTAAATTCCCGGAAAATAAAAATCGAACGAAACTCAACACCGTCGCTGGCGAATATTTCATAAACAGGATGAAACGGAGGGAGCGTTCGACGGCACGAAAACGTCAGTTGTGCACCCCCCCCCCCCCCCCCCGGTTATCTTTCTCTCCCACTTTCGTGGAACGTGATAAACAGGTGCAATATATCAGACAAGGGTGAGCGTGTTATAAATAGCTCCGTCCGCCCTATGAACAAAAAAAAAAAAAAAAATCTGGGAGCAGCGCCGCACTGCGGCACACACGGGCGTCCCCGTAGTCTCCACCTCACAGTACCTATCGTGCTGGCGAGGGCGCGATTAAGACTGGGTATTTCGCGAACTTTTATCGATCCTGAAATTTGATGAAAGTTCGGGAGTTTCGAATGGTTCGGCGAACCTTTGAAACGTTGGCAAAATTTTGTGACGATGGATGGATGAATGGATGGATGAATCAAGGGATAGTTGTTAAGGCTGTGCTTTTTGTTACGGGTGGTATCTTGCGTCATCTATAATGAAAACTAAAACTCGAAATTACTACCCTCTCCTTTACCTTCTCACGCCCTACTCTGCATTTTTTTTTACTTTCACAACGCAGTTTGGGATATTGCTAAAACAAGTGTTAAAAAGAAAAACAATTTTTTTTTTTAGGAATGGGACGTTGGGGCATTAATGGTGTCGCTCAATGTGTACCGAAAAATTTCAAATGTTGTGAAATATAGTCTGCATAGCACTTTCTTTCCAATCTGAGAAAAGTATTTCTGATTTGTAGGCAATACAAAATCAAACATGTAATCTAAAAATTTGGCTAGTTTCTTATTTTCTTCCGCCAGGTTGCGTCAGCTGGTTCTTTATTTCCGCTCATTTGCTCAAAAATCTAACTTTAGTCGCACTTTTGGCGAACTTTGCGTGCTAAGTGAGCAAAATTCGAAGCTAATCGAGAATTTCGCGAACCTGCAAGGGTTCGCGACATTCTTAATAAAACAGGTTTCGCACTGAAAAACCCCTTGTCGCTTTTTAAACTGTATCTTTTTAAGACGAAGTGAGGTGGCGCCACTAACGAGCTTAAAATTACATTCGTTTCCTCTGGGGCGGGGGTGGGGGGTGATTTTTTCCAAGGGGTATCGAGTAAGTCGGATTAAAAGTAAGCCGACAAGGATGGTTTGGTAACGGCGAGATTGGTTCTGCATGAAACGGATATTTGATTACGTTAACGAATGCGCGAACTTCTGATTTTCTATCCGTTTCCTATCATTTTAACTTGTGACATTTAATCGACGCGCTCTATCTCGAGACGGGCGCAGCTGCAAGGAAAGGAAGATTAGGCTTCTTTTGTGAGATGAACGCTGAAATTAGTTTCGCGAAACTTAATTTATTTTCTCATTAAGCGAGAGTGTATATCTTCTCGGCTTAACTGAATTGCAACAAAGTTGCTGTTTCTTGTTTTGTTACGCGTGGTACTCACAAAAAAAAGGCATATAAGGGAACAAATATGTATGCTTTTTTCCTGCTTTTTTTTCAAGAACACTGTAGAGAATTGTTTTTTTTTTTAATTTTTATTTAACACTCGGCTAGGATAACAAGACATTATGCTTAATGACAAGGAGGCCATATTTCGAAGTTCATCAGTTGGAAATAATACACACTTTTTGATCTGCAGGAGCTCGCGAAGCACCACCATGACACTTATCTTACATGGCGGAATATAATTTCGGAGATTTTTTTTATGAATTCAAATTGGAAGAACATTTACGGAGACACTGAAAACACCACTTTTTTATTCCCTGCATAAGCTAGGCGTAGCCATGTGCTCTGCGGAGATGAGCCGACCCCGCGACCACATGTTTTTATTTCGTATTGTTTTTATTTAAGCTGACTCCAAATTGCGGCTATTTCTTTATATAATTATATCTATATTTATTTACACCCCTCCCCCCCCCCCCCCCCCCAACCTGAGTCAAATTCACTTTTTCTGTTAAAATAACAAAACATACGAAAGGACGGTAACCTGAGGTTGTAGACATTGCTCGAGTTTCTGTGCAGTACGAGGGTTTTCTAGTGCTTTGGTTTCAAAACCTGCAACCTTCCGTGAATATTTAGCTAAGGCAAGATTTACCATAATCTTTTTCACACTAAGTCCCAGAGAAGCGTACGGTAAAGCTCGTTCAGAGCCAATCAGGCAGTGTCGAGAGTGGATCCTCTCGGGGCTCGTCGCTTTTATGCATGGGCTATTTTCCCGGCTAAACCAATCACGCATAGGACAAAGCGCGAAATCACGGCGCATTCACTGCGCGTGGATCACAGAGACGACGAGCGTCGTGACGAAGCGATTTTTTGAGCTGTTTGATTGGTTCCTTCGAAGTGTGTTTTGAGCTGAGCTCAGATTTACTGCGAAAAGCAGCATAGATGCGATCGATGATGTGCATCAGTTCCATAGACGCTTCCCTTTGCTTTGGTTCATACGCCACCCGTTATGCTCACTGCGATTGTTTACCGGGTTGTTATTGTTGCTGATACGCTCCTTAGCGAGAAAATACACTGACACTTTATTAAAAGACTAAAAAATAAATAGCTGCTTGCAACTCTGGGACGCCGTGTTTGATTATCTATACACTAGGTGGCGCGAGCCGTCGCCCTATTCAAAGAGTTTAGCCCTTACCATCCATCCATATATTTTCTATGTTAGAAGGAACTACAGGCAACACTGTTGAAAGGGGGGTGCGGGGAGGGGAGAGTCGCGTCGTAATAACTTCGTCTACCATCAACATAGCGAGCTCGGGTAACGACCGACGATCTCCTACCGAACAGCAGTCCAGCTCTGATTGCTAATCACTTTATAATAGACGCAGTTAACGAGCGATATAACACCATGAAGGCGTACGGCCATACACGGTCCCGTAGCTACAAATTCGCCAGCAAAAACTACCTAGAGACGCCCTCGATTGAAACGGTTATATGTCTTTGCGGACAAATTCGCAATTCTGCGGTTGAGTTTAATATTAATCACTCCCCGTACGTAAATTCGTCGCGTAGCTTGTGTATGGCGTAAACACGATTCCCTGGACTTGCTGAAGTGCTGGCGGTCGTTAAGTTTTAAGAAAATTTCTTGCGTGTAGCTCCCAGATAAAAAGCAAGAGTACCTGAAAAGAGAAGAATATCAGGCACCAGATTTCGCCCCAATCCAGCTACTGCTAAAGTGTTTTCATGCTGATGATATTATTCGTGGATACGCCAACATTGTCAATGTAGTGCACTATAGTCATAGTGACAAGTGCGTGCTTGGAAGCGGCTTTCCATGCTTGCGTTGTGACAACACTGGTGGCGCTCGCACTCCCTCTAGACCACTCGCTTTAGACCATCATTTTAGTCATGTACAATAACACCAAAGTGTTCCACGAACATTGGCTTCTCAAATTCAGTTCGATCTAAGGTGTCATGCGTATGTGCGATTCGCATGCAGTTTTCCTGGCTCATCGCAGCAGGAGGATGGCTAATTTTTTCGATGAATGCCCTCTCTTTGTACGGCGTTTGGTGAAGTTAAGTAATTAAAGCTGAAGCATATTGCGTGTATTGTAGGAGCACAGGAAGGAAAGCAATAGCTTGAAGAAACACTTCCGACACGGCGGTGTCAGCCGACAATGGCCAACTTTAGCGCCGGCATTTAATTCGAAAATTTTGCTACTAGATTTTCTCAATGTTTCTAGGAGCTTTCGTTGAAGATAAACATTTATGTGCGGGGGGGGGGGGGGGGGGTGATTGTACCCCGTTGGAACGCAGTCACTTTATTTTATTAAATTGTTGAGCTGTGCTCACACTCAGTCGAGTTTCACCGGTATTGTGGTAGTTGTGAACGTGAAAACAAAGAAACCGAGAGGCAACGGTTTTAACTCACTGAAGTTCTTTTTAGTATTTTTCTTATGGCTGGGATATTTAGGGTTTATATATCAACAATATTTATCAGTAATTTATAAAAAAGAGACATATTGCTTCTTTTTGCTTCTTTCTTGTTTTTAGTAAAAGTAATGTAAAAGGGAGGTTATCCGGCAAATAAATATTACTCTTTGAGTATCGGGCTCAGCTGACATAAGTTAAAACAATTACTATCACAAACAGTAACTTATTTAACTAAATTTGGTTAATGCACTTTTCTTCTACATATAGTATGATGCATCAAAGTTCGCGATGTTTTAAAATTTGGTAATATACACTTTTAAAAGTAAAGTATATATTATGCCCTGGCGGACGACTGACGTACCACTTGCCATTCTGGAGTGAACGTACCTTGATGTGTTGCCTTTTACATGTTTTGGAGACCGAGGTTAAGTACAGTTTCGCAGAATAGAACAGTATAGTACCTTTCGCATGCGGTTTGACCTATATTGATATTGAACCAATTTATTCTAAGCCGCTGCATAAACTCTTGTGTTCTTTTTATATTATTTGGTCCAACGTTAGGGAGAATCCCGCGGCTGATGCGTAGCTACATGAAATACAAAAAGTAACCATCGTCGTGGTCTTCAAAACGCCCAAAAATTACCCCAAAATCAAGTATTTTTTAACAGTACTACAGTTGCGCAAAGAATATGAAACGATCATTGCGTGTGCAAGCAGAGCTTAAGACTAGCATGAAGTTAAGGAATGTATAAAAATACTCATGAAGAAACAATTATAGCTACTAAAGCATTTTTGATCGGTTGGCCTGGCTGTCCGTAACCTCATTAACATTAATTTAATGCACACGTGATAAGGTAATGAATCTTTTCGAGACCTTGCATTACCGAGTTGTAAAACAACGCGGCGTCGTAATGAAGTCTAGACGTTCCTACCAAGGTCAGAAAAAACCCAAACAAAAACAAACAACACGTCTGTACCTCGCTTCGAGTTCCCATCAACCTCAGCTAGGAAAAAACAATTTCACCATAATTTCGATCCAATTAGACTAAGTAACGACTCCTTCCTTATTCCAAAAAACTAGGGAAGATCGATTCAAGCAAGCAATCAAACCAGCAAAGAAGAAGGGGAATAAAACACAACAACAGTTGCTTGGTTCCGCAATCGGACCTCAAAAAAGAGTTGGTGAAGTGCGTCGACTCGTTTTGAGTCGTCGTAAAAATCAATCCCGGCCATCTTTCTGCGCACTCGAGCCTGAGAAGGCTGGGAAGCCAGCGAAGAAAGTCGTAAACCCAAGTCGTCTCGCCACTACGTGCATCCTTGGTCTGGTCCGATGCCCACTGGCGAAGCCTAGGGATTGGATCTCCAGCCTTGCAGCGTAATCAAGGATTTTCGTTTACGATGCGGGTGGCGTTTATCCCCCCCCCCCCCCCCCCCCCCCCCCCCCTCGATCTTGTCTTCAAAAGCTCCCGAGTTCGATCTGTCTAGTTCCTCGAGCAGACCGAAAATCGTTGCGGGCCACCACAGAATCAAAGAACATAAAATATGTTGAGAAATGAAAAAGCGGGAAAAAAAGAAGAAAACCTAGCTGAGTTTTCTCATCGTCCCTGATTGAAACAGAAGACGTAAAGATAATAACAATAAAATAAAATAAAAAAAAAGCATAAGCAAGATCTGAACTTACTCGACTCGAGGTGTGGCTTGCACACGGCTACCGACTCGATGCTAAAGATAGAGCAACTGAGCACTGATTGGAGCTCCGAAGAAGGCAAGGGATAGAGGGAGATGGGAATGCACTGGAAGATCATGAAGTTTGTCATTTTACTTGATTTACTAGATTTTTTTCGTTGTTTTTGTGTGTGTGTTGGTGAATATATCGGTGATGCGCGATGGCGCAGTACGGCGGTAGCCCTACGGATAATGTGTGGGATTGGATTGGCTGCGTACGTTTCGCCCATCACCGGATTGTTCGCTGTCGGTCGCAGCCGACGAGGATTTTCGGGAGCTCGCTCGGATGTCTGGCCCAGCGAGCGCTGTTCGAGTCGAAATCCCGGGGCTTATCGTTCTGGTCAGAAGTAATCGGGGTTCAATGTGTCCTTAATCTCGTCCTAATTACATTATAATTCCTCTGGAATTTTGAAGAACCTTAAAAATTACAGTGAAGCCACAGTATCAAGCAGAATTGGATGCCCGCTGGCAATCACACATTGCCTTACAAGAAAGAGCATGACTTCCAATTTTTCATAACGTTTTAAACCGAACAAAAATACCTGAAATTGTCACCACGCTATAAACAATACTTTTTTTTACTTGTTTAATTAGAAATCTGCACCCTACAAAACTCGACGTCAAATCGATTAGACAATAATACCAAAAAATCATCAATCAGAATGTCCACTTTTTGTAATTCCAAGCCCAAATTTCGCACGCTTGTAGACTTCATTTCAATATAACTTTGCAGAACGCGTACAGTACGACTACAATAAACTGTTACGCCAACTGCAAAGATCCCAAAATACCAGGCACGATCCGCGCAACGAATGATGAGAACCTCCTGTATCCTCCTCGTTGCTTCCACGGTATCTACCACATGACACATAAGGCAGTGAGAGAGAAAGAGAGGGAGGAAAGCATGGGGTGGCATAGTTTGCCTTTCGGTGCTGCGGAGTCCGCCGCGTGTTTTGCGGGTGGTCTATAGACCTTTTTCGCTCACTCTCGCCCCCGACCACCAACTAGGCATATCCGGTATGGGCGACGAAAAAATATTGAAACCTTTCAACCTGAAAATAGTAAAAAAATAGAGGGGAGAGAAAACGAGAATGAGTGACGGTTACGCTTTTCTCCTAAATGCACTCTATTGTCGTGGCGACGGCAAAACAATGTTTTCGCCAGTCTTGTACACGGTACTGAAAAAAAGTAATCGATTACAATTACTATTACTCTTGGCTAAAAAGTATTTGAATAGATTACTTGATTACTCGACAGCAAAAGTAATTGGACATTACTTTAATAAGTAACCGTTACTTTTCCGATTACATTATTGTGTGAAGACTTACATCTTTAGCGCTCATGACAATGAACTTCTTCCAACCTATATTACACATTTTCACATGTATTGAAGAAGTAAAAACGGGTTCCCTCTTCGTGGTTCTTGCACCTTCACAATCCGTGCGGGCACATGCATAGAGTTCGTTTGAAGGTGTTTAATTATTTGGACGTTCGCCAGTCGAGGGGGGTGGGGGGAGGAGGAGGGGGGAGGGGGAGGGAGCGGAGGGGATTGTAGATCTTGTTAAGCTTAAGCAAGGGTTGTCGCTCAAAGTTTGCGTCGCTCATTTTATTATTCACGTGTGGATTAACTCGCATGTTATACAAAAAAGCAGCACCTCCAGCATTTGAAACGGATCGTGTGTAGTATCCATTAGCGGAAGAGATCGCCCCGACCACTTCTCAACTCGAAACCTTGCTTGTCACAAAGACCCCGTAGGGGAAATAGGGAAATATTTGAACTGGCTTTGGTATATTTTGCATCCGGTTTAGACATGGCTCGGTCCTGGTTCTCCTACGGGCTGCGAGTAGGTACCGTAAACAGGATTGTTTTTTTTTTTTTGTTTTGTTTTTTTAGTTATGTGTGTGTGTGTGCGTGAGGGGGCTAGTTTGAACGAAGAACTCACAAAGCTACATTCTGCTCCCTCAAACTTCGCCCTGAATGGCCTTTGTCTCGCACTGAGGCTTCCCTAGGGCTTCCCACTCCCAGTCCCAGCTCGAAAAAAACGGACATTCTACAGAAACTGTACATACAAAGGGGTTGACCTCGTTTCCTACAGCTCCGCAAAAATATTTCTTTTTTTCCGTTCAAAAAAATAAGCAAATTTTATTTTTGTCATTTCAGAAAAAAAAGGTGTGTGGAGGGGGGGAGGGGGAGGGGAGGGGGGGGTCCCGTGGAAAAATAGTAACGGCTAGAAGTAATTTTTATTACTTCAAAAAGTAATCAAATTACTCTTATGATTACTGCCTAATAAAAGTAATCAACTGATTACAAAATTACTCGAAAAAGTAATCGATTACAAGTAATTTGATTACTTGTGATGCGTACGGTACAAGTCTGGTTTTCGCCCATACTGGAAGTGACGACAATTCAAGATGGCGGCGCCCTTGAAGAAAGGGTCTATACGAAGCGACATTTCGTCTGCTTCTTGTACAGTGGTTGCGATTATGTCAGAACGCCGAGCTGATATTGGCTGACTGTAAAAACCATAGTGGATAGAGCTCGAGACTTCTACCATTGAGGTCTACCACAATCCTTCCAATCAAAACCATCAGAGCTCGGAGTCGTTCTGACGTCATCGCAACTTCTCCCCAAGAATCAACGGCTTTCTCACCGTATTAAGACCGCGTGGCCAGTACTTAAGGGAGAAGGAAAGCACTGACGGCGGTACGGTGTCACCTCCCTCTCTCCAACGTTCCGAGTGACTCGTTTGCACCATAGTTCTGGGTCCCACATTACCCCACTTTATATCAACTGACAACTTAAGAAACGAAGGGCGTCGCGAATCCGGAGAAACCAATAAAATTGCAGAATTGCATATAAAAATAAATGGAACAATCATGAAGTGTCTGAGAATGAAGAAATTGGCAGCGACCCTTACTTTCAATGTCCTATGATGCATGAAATGAAAGGTTTAAAAAGAAATCATTTCAATTTGTTTAGTTAGAGCGTATACAGTCTTTTAGAGTATAGGTCACGTGACGTGACGTGACGTGATTCTAGCGGGAAATGCAAGCACGGACAGACGGACGGACGGACGGACAAAATGTTTTGATTGGGAGGTAGCGTTAAAAAGCACTGCATGCTTTCATATGCAAGTTCGTCTGCGTCTTGCGCACCTCGTGCGTTTGTTGCCCACCAAACGCGATCACGTGCATCCCCCCCCCCCCCCCGCATTTCAACCCCCCCCCCCCCCCCTCCCGTACCTCAATCAAAACAAAAAGCGCGTTTCCTTCGCGTTCTGGTATGCGTTCCTCTTTGCGTTTTGATGTGCAAGACGCATTTTGGGAACATTTGCTTGCCGTATAGACATTTTCTGTTTCCTGCCGCTCTCAGTCACGTGGGTTCTGTATTTGGTATGCGGGACGAAAAAAATAATAAAACATTTCAACCTAGAATATGCGAAAAAATATGGGTGAGGGGGAAAAACGACTCTGTGACGATCCCGCATTTTTCATCAATACCTTCAAGCGGCGTGATGAGAAAAAACTGTTTTACCGCATACCAGAAGTGACGACATTCAAGATGGCTACGAACTTGCGGAAAAGGTGTACACTGCGCGTCTCTACCTAATTTTAGCGCAACTTTCAATAGATACAAGCTTCTATTCCTGTGAGCCAATTAAAGTGAGAAAACTCGAACTTGTTCATTTCAGCACTATTGCGCTAAAAAAACGAAGCACACGACCTTCCCGCGTACGAGGAGTGCTCTCCGATAATATGCCGTCGCGCTCTACGCTTTGAGGACGCGCTGATTGGTTTCCTGCGGCACTAGATTTCGCTGTTCGTAAAGCGTAATGAAACGGTGTATGGTTTCTTACTGCTTAAAAGTGTTTTCGCCGTTATTATTATTTTTTTTTTTTTCGCAAAGATTATTTTGCGTCGACTTCGAGAGGGAGAAAACAAAACGAAAGGACGAGTCTGAGACGAGGGTCGCGAGACGCCGATGAAAGGTCGTGCGTGAAAAAATAGCAGAAATCGTTACGGAACTGACGAAGCGTGTTTTGTTTTTTTTCCTGGCCGGCCCAAATTGCGAGCCAACCGACTGCTGTGCTTTCGAAGCGGGGGTTCCTCCTTTTCGTTCTTTCTGGGTTCCCGTGGTCGGGGCCGTCGTATGGGTTAGCTTCCGACGGTCAAGTGGGGCAAGGTCGCCATCGACCGGGGCAGCGCGCGCGACCATTGGGGTCTGGGGCCGAACTGATGCGTGGCACACGGGAATCACAATGGAACCCGAGCACTGCAATTTGTGTTTCCACTGCATCGGGTATAGCTTCGGTTCGATTTGTTTTTCTTGTATTTTGTTTTGAGGAAGGGGAATGGAGGACACGTGCTTCGTTTCAGGGAGGATGATAGATTAATCATGGTTTGGTTGGAGTTGGTTCTCGAAAGTGTGACAGGAAAAAAAACAGTGATTTCGCTTTATTTATGTCCATGCCGCGGCCGCTCTATTTATGGCTAAACGAACCGCCCCGTCCTTTTTGTGTAATGATGACAGGAAAACGAAATGCTTGATGTAGATAACGTAGAGGTTCAAGAGGGCTGGTTAGCTTAGAAATACTGAAATAAACCCAGAGAGCGTAAACATAAAAATGAAGATGAACAATTCAAGATGTTCATCTTCATTGAAGATGAACATCTTCAATGAAGATGAACAAGATGAACAATTACTGTTCCAATGGCTCGTACTACCTGCTTGGGACCTCCGTGTTTTACAGGTAAATTGCTGTATTTATCACACCCCTCACTTGCAACCAGTGAATTGTAGAATAAAATTACTGTAGAAACATCGCCATTCTAGGGTTAATGCTCTAAAAAATAATGTAGCATAATGGACTATAATGATAACGTATGGGTTAGTTGGGCTAGTTGGTTCCTATCGCACTAAGAGCGACAAAAGACAGGGAAAGTATAAAGACTACGACAACACAAGGCGCCCTATGTTCTGGTCTTTACACTGCCCCTGTATTTTCGTCCTTCTCGTGTGCAACGTTAATGTGCACTAGATTTCTAAGAATGCGTCCGAACCGCCGCAACAACAAGCCTCCCAAGAGCCCTTTGCGGACGCACTTCTGGCAAAGAAGCAAAACAGAGAGCCCCGCTGGCACTAATAAACGGGAAGCCTCTTACCGAATAGCAGGAAGCAGCAGGCACCAAGACAAAAATGAAGCCAATCAAACGTACTTTCGGAACCCCCTCCTCCCCCCCCCCCCCCTCCCCTCCCGGTAAAAGAGCAGACCGTTATGATCGCTGGCTGGAGGTTGTAATGCATTTTCGCTGCCGTACTGTCGGCCTCAATACGGTGCCCTAGTCTCGATACGAGGACTCATTCCAGGGATGGAGACTGTTCGGTAATAACATTCCGTCGCTGCGGAGACCAAGCTCGCGTATGAGATGCCGGTGAGAGAAGGACAAAAGGTCAGGCCAGCGCCTTTGCTTCCATCCTTTGTGCTTTCTCTCGGCGACACCTCTAGATGGATTGGTCGTGCCATACAGAAAAATAAAGTTCGAGTAGTCGCACGTTTCATCATCCCTATAATCTCGCCGTCTTTTTTGCCTGTCGGCATTCGTCCTTTAATTATACTAGTTTATCTGGGTCGTGAAGAAAGTCGACTTTTAGTGTGTTTTTTGTTTGTGACACAGTACTCCATCCTTTGTAAACAGCAAGTGTTTGAGGATGCCTTTAACCCTGTTATTGTATCTGAGGTTTTTCTTCTGTCTTTTTTTTTTATTATTATAATTTATTAGTTAGGCTAACATTAGTACTAAAACATTTGTTTTATAAAGGCGGGTGAATAGATTAGAAAGCTGACTTTATAATAGTTGAGTGATGAACAAAGCATGGCGGAACTGTGCGTCTTTTGTGAATTCGCGCACGTGCAGTGTGATGAAGCTTGGTCCTCATTTCAATGTCAATAATGACGCAGCGGCATAATATACTACAGCTCGGTTAACATATACATCGCAGTACTAAACCGATGCTATGAAAACCGCGCTCAAGCAACACTGTGTTTAAACATAAGTGAGCAAAAATGCGGAGTTCACAGCACTGTATCACTAATATGGGGCGAAGGCACAGCTTCGTCAGAAAGGTCAGCCCTATCCCCAGTGCTCACTAATAGCGCTGAGGCAGCACTGCGGTGTGTGAATGTCATCAAAAGAGGTGATCCAATAGGCCTACCTGACAAATTTACGAGCAACCAAGTATTTTGTCACGCGCTCAAAACCTGGTTCAGACGGTTACATTGCTCGCGTTCAGAGTGACCGAGATGGCAGCAACGATAGATTTTCCGGCAGCAGTGTCCGCCGTACTCAACGTTCCAAGCAATGCAAAAAAGTAGGTTATGGAAGCAACTGCGAGCTTTGGTTTCCCCGGTGTTCCGGTCGGTGCTGTCATTTTGGTTCCTCTGGACGCAATCGACAAAAAAATACATGAACCCGATTTGGGCGCAAGCATTGAGTCTCGGAGGGTCAAAACAAATATGGGAAAAGCTCCCAAAAACAGCACATCTCTCATTACCACCCTCGCTGCTCACGTGCAAACTTTTGCGATCATATTGAAGCGCTCTAAATTGAGAACTTGAGTTTCCGAACGAGCGCCTCCTGAAGCAATTAAATGTGGCAAGTAGCGAGAGCACTCTTTCCGTTATCGTGGGTCGTTAAGAGAGAGGTTTAGGGAACCGTTTCTGCACGTCCGATACAATACGATGGCCCCATCGGTATGAACTGCGGGTATGCGAGTCTTCTATTGTAGCGCATGCGCAGTTCGTACCGGAGGGCTCATCGTATCGTTTCGGATAGCAAACAACAGTTTTCTAAAACTCTCTAGTATTCCCATGCAACTAAGGACGCTCTGCGACGGACGGTACGAACCGCGGGAGCCAATCGGTAGCTCGGAACGCGAGAGGCGACTTTCCGGTTGGGGGCGGAGTTAAGCACAGAGCGCGAAGTCACGTGGCACACGGTGGAGCAGTGGATTGGCTTTAAATGGCTCGTAGCATCCGTCGCGGTACAACGTTAAGCAAAACGTAGCAAAGTATTATGACGCGTGTTGGAGACCCGTACTTTCCCTGGACACTGTTTTAACCGATTAACTCGCATATGCCCCATGGTCACCACGAGCCCAAGAAATACAGAAATTGACTTATTTGTTTGTTTTATTTATTTTTACATACTGCCGGCCCGTGGGCTGTGCCAGGGAGAAACACATACTTTTAACGAAACGAAAACGTTCATACTTTCAATAAGACATTAAACAGTATAATCTTTACAGTATTAGACACAAAAAGCTTCAGAGCGCAAATAAAAAGAAAACAAAGAAAAAAGGACTAATTGCACGTAAAAATAAAGCTATAATTAATTAAACAGTAACGATACATTGACAACGATAATCGGAGGGAAGAGAGGGAAGAAAAAAAATACGTCGTGGCGATGACGCTCGCATTTTATGCGCGGTGAACCGATCAAACGGCAGTGTTCACTCTGCCTGCTTCGGCGCTCGTTTTTTGGCGTTCTCGTGGGACAGTGCCCCGAAATCTCGTTGGCAGCGGAGCAGAATGAATGTGCTCGAGTCTCGGCACACCACGCCTCTCTCAAGCTGTCGGCAACCACGGGCCAGCTCGTCTCTCTGAGTGCCGGTGGCGCTGCTGTCGGCACTCGCATGCGCGGACACCACATCCTGTCCCGCGACCCCATGTAACCGCGCACGCGCAGTCCCGATGTGAGCAAACGCGGACTTGTTTTGTCTGTATACAGAACGTTGGTTTGCCAAACTATTCTTTTTTTTTTTTTTTAAGCAGCGTTACTTCCTATTCTTTAACTATACGGTTGCCGGCGGCTTGAAAAATGCGGGACGCAGCCAATCGCGAGAATTTCATTGTCGCACCTCAGCCAATGACATCGCGAGAGGATCGGATGAAAAGACCTACGAACGAATAAATAAAAAAAAAAAAAAGGGGGGGACCGGGAACAGATATAAATAACCGACGACCAGTTCGCGCTTTCGACTTTTCCCTCCGCTTCCTCCTCTCCCCCCTTCTACCGTGTCCACCGTTGCCTGTTTCCTCCTCCCCCCGCGGTGAAGAGGACCTTCTGCCTTGCAGAATCTTGAGTCTAGTCGTCGGCTTTCAAGCCACGTCCTGCTTTCCTTAAAGGGGTGCTCCGGCGTTTTCTGTGTGGTCCCGATTTTTGTATTTTTGTGAAAATGCTATACTCACCAGTAAACGAGCTGAAGTGTTAACTCAAATATTAGGTCGAGAGAATATCTTTTTGCGAAGTTGTTGAATCTTTTTTTTTTTTTGGTCCACACCACGCGTTTTTACGTGAACGCCTCTACGGGCAACAATAAAAAAGTGTAACATGATTGTAAACCTTAGACGGGTAGGAAAAGGAAAACGGGAAGGAAGCCGTAAAATGAACAGGCGACGTCTCAAACTCAGCTACGAAGTTTATTTCGTACACGGCTTATATACCGCGTCTCCAACGCCGTCCCTCCAATCATCAGAAGCGACAAACCCCCCCGACAGGAGGACACATTCAAACAGGAGGGTAATAAAAGAAGCGCACACACGCAGTTCTTAACAAAAACGGGAGTAAACCTCTTCTTATCTCCCCTGACATCGGCTACAAAACATTTACATCGCCGCAGTACCCCTTTAAACTGTAAGAAACCTTACTGAAACAACTTACGTCAGCTCGCCTGCACTCTGACGATTTTTTTTTTTTTTTTTTTGTTAATGAAAAAGGGACGTTACGTAGACTTTGTTACCAACTGATTACAAGCAGTTTCACATCGCCAAATGAATGCTTTGGAAGCTCGCTTCAGCACCCGTGCAGCAGCACGAAACAGATGCTCGGCATAGTTCATTTCTAGACTGCCCCCCCCCCCCCTCCCCCGACCTGCGAGACTGCCTTCCACTGACGTCACGGCAATGAAAAAGCGCGGGTACATGTAAATACTGGGGTTAGCGTCATTTTCAATCGCCCATTTCAAAAGGACTATCTTGTAAAATTCGCGATACTCAATAGCATGCCGGAAAGGGTAAAAACCGTCCTTTCCTAAAACATAGTTAGTTCTAAAAATAAAGTGAACAACTTAGCTAAAAGAATTGCCGGAGTTGTCAGTGACGAAGTATGTCCGCCCGACGGACGAATTCTATTCGAGTGCAGTGACGCAGACGTGTTCTGCTAGCAATGAAGCTTAATGATCTGAAGCTCTCCCCTTGTGGCCTTGCTCGTGTGTTTCGCATCGAGGGAAAAAAAATTCATCTTTGATCCATCATTTAAGCTGAAAACCTTCCAATATATATATATATTTATTCTTATTTTATTTTGCGCGGAGTTTGGCATGGTTTTCTGAAGCGTCGGCATTAGTGAGACCTGACCATATACGCATCAATTTTAAATGACGGCGCGGCGCTTCCTCTCGCTTTACGACCACTCTGAATTTTATATCAAAGTCGTAAAGAAAGGATACGTCCCGATGGAGACAAACTACGGCCAACAAAAGAGGGTCGGTATCTTTCCGGTTCCGCAGTATTGCTCCATCGAGGTTCCGAGGGAAGGCGATCGGTGAGCCCACTTCGGGCATTTAAAATTCGACTGGAAATGAAGAAACCTCAAATGTGGGCGGCACTCTCGCAAGGCGTCAGTGCAGACCCAACTTGTGCGCGTGTTCCTGTAGCACCGCGTTTCTTGTTATATCGGTGATGTTTTTTTTTTTGTTTTTTTTTTCGGATAAATGTTTGTTTAACGTTCGCGTACGCCGCGCATCTAGAGAAACCGCAAAATACATATGGAGATTAAATGTGATTGCGCACCAGAGAGCTATATGTTCCGAACGTTGTACTCTTAGAGGAACGTACAAAATGGTTCGTAGTGTTGCACATCGCAGTTCAGAGGCCCCTTATTTTGTTCACTTCTTTAAAAGTTATTTTCCCCTCATATTTGACGTTGCAGCTTTTACTGGCGTAGATACATATCTTAAGTATTTTATTTTTCACTGTGTTTGTCAAAACATAGCCCATGACTTTGTGCTTGACCTGCCATGATGGCAATTGTTTTTAGAACAAGTCTACAGTTCGTCTAACCGACTTTGATCTTAGCGCCAAAAAGATCTAAATTAAGCACTTGGCGAAAAATCAATCCAACGAAAGTGTTTTAACCCAGCTATTTTATATACCAAAAGGGCATACTCCAGAAAGCATGCAAAAAATAAGTTTTACGTTTACTTGTAAATATACTTGGAGCGGGTATATCCTTAACCTCCTATAGACCGTTCCACTAGGAAGAGCGGAGAGCGAAAAAATGCCCTCCCCCTCTCACCCAGGGCGTCGTCTGCGCCGCCGAGTGGGCTGTACCCAATGGTTGTTCCTAGCATCCGGCTGACGTTCAAACTCGGTTTATAATCGCGTCATTTTGGAAATTGCAAGCGCAGATGCGCAGAAATGTATATGCAAGTTATCGTGTAATGCTCTTCTCAATAAAATGGGAACGTGCAAATAAAAAAACAAAATGTGAAACGTGTGTCAGAGTGGCTGGACTCTCCGGCGAAAATCAAATCCGGTTGCTATAGCTTTTTTACTATAAAAAGTTCGTATTGGCGTAGGCCTTTAGCGACAATGAGTGGAAGTCAGGAATAATAAATAAAAACGTACTCTCCTGACGCAATAGATGCAGTGGTTGAGGGTAGCACTGCCGACTGACTCCACTGGTACTGAAGTAACGGAACAAATATATGCTAGTTGATCATTTACTGAAATAAAACGACAGAGCGCTATAGTCTGATTTTGGAGTACCCATGAATATTCTAAGAACGCGAAACACTTCACAACGGCAGCCACGAGCGAGAGTTCGATGTTCGGTACAGCCCGCCGATACAGCCCAAAGATGGAGAACGGGAACCTCCCGGTTTGTCGTCTGCTAGCGGAGTCGGGCGCGTGCCCCCCCTCTCGTTTTATCCCGCCGAACCTGCTGAACTTCCCGGATGTGTGGAGAGGGCTCTCCGGTCTAACAATTGGCGCCGCCCTGAGAGCACTAAATGGAATGTTTTATAGTGGGCGTTAATTGCCCGACAAGGTTGGCACCAGTAGCAGAACTCATAAGCACATACAGCCTGTTATGTATATATATATATATATATATATATATATATATATATATATATATATATATATATATATATATATATATATATATATATATATAGTGCTGTAAAATTCTAATAAATTTTACCTCAATTAAAGAAAGCATATTGCTTCTTACTTCCCACATACTTAAAGCATGGTTTATATGTCGTAAACGTGCCAAACCTCAATGTCTTTTAGCGTATGTCATACTGCTAAGTGTCAGGAAAACAATACCCTGTTTCTCAACCCGGATTAAAAAAATACACAATTTAGACAGTTTTATTTTACAGTAAATTATTCGCTAGCGGTGGTGACAAAATGCGAATATCTGACACGATGACGTTTCAAAAAACAAAAAGAAGATAAATATTAAAAAAAAGTTTGCGACCCTGTGTACATTTAAGCATAATATTTATTGAACCATAAAACGGCATTGTGGGCGCCTGCGGCATTTTTCTGCGGCGAAAAAAATCTTGTCAACAAAAACAAAACTGGCTTGTTTTTTTTTTCTTTCCTTTCTAGCTGACATTTATATTTACTAAAATAGACGCCATAGGTTCCCGTAATTCTATTTCTAGGCATGGCCTAAGTGGACGTCAAGTCATAAGCAAATATTGTTTAGTTTTTTTTTTTTTTTAATCTTCTGATTTAAGTAACTTCATCTCCTCAAACTTCCGTATTCCATCACCCTCACTAGCGTCACATTCACGCAGAGTTTCAGCCTCGTGCATCGCGTAGGTTATTTATGCGGGCAGAGAAACATTGTTTCCTTTATCCCCTATCTAACACCGTAGCAATAAAATAGACAGTCGAAGCACCGAACCGACCAACGTATTTCGGCCGACCAGACGAGCCGCGTACACAACCAATAGATAAATAAACAAACACGCTTCGCGCAAAATAGTAAACGGACCCATTAGGATCAGCGGCGGGTGATCATTCCTGCCTAAGTGTTTCTGCGCTGCGGGCAATTCCAGGCCGCAAAAAAAGCGGCAAACAAAATTTAAAGAAAAACGCAAGGTTTTTTGTTTTGTTTTTGTTTTTTTTATTTCGGAAGCAACTGGTGGAAGAGATCCAGCGCCATCGACGTAGGAACAGCGAAGCAGTCAGATGCCAATGGCGAGCGTTGTCCGTAAAAGTGTACCTCCCTTCTGTTTACTCGGTGGGTGGGTTTTGAGAGCAGGCAGACACAGAATCAGTTAGTTGTTCGCTTTTTCCCCGCACAGAAGAGAAAAGAGCGTACACGCGCGCACACGCACGCACACACGCACGCACACGAACCAGATTTCCACATCCCCCGCATCTTCGATGGGGCATACAGGCGGCAGGAACGGCCCACCATTAATCAGACCCATTCCCCTTAATTGCATTAGGATTCAGCTTCCTGGGTTCCTGTACGAACCCGGAGGAGGAGGAAGAGGATGAGGGATGACGCTTAGAGAAGAAGGATGGGGGAAAAGTCGAACAGGGTGTGGGTTTTGTTGCGGGTCTCAAAACTCTTTTCCTTTATACTTCGAATTTCTTGCCTCTTCCGCGGTTTTTATTATTATTATTATTATTTGCCTGATTAATTAAGGATTGCGCCCGTTCCTGCATCCCGCGGTTTTTGTTGATACTTGATACCTCTCACTGTTGAGAAGAGTGACGTGAAAGGCTTTCGTTCGCTGTTAAATCTTTTTTTTTGGCGCGCGTTTTAACGACAGGTGCGCTGTGTAGGTGGGGCCAGGCGCGTCCGAGATGACAGTTACCGAATAGACAGACGCGTTGCCTGCCTGAAAGTCCTCGACATAACACGTAAAGTCCCTCATTTTCTCTCGCGCACGGCTGGCGCAGCCAGTGATATAGTCCGAGACAGGCTAAGAAGCGATGAACTATGCCTGCCACGATCTCGCTCATTCCGTCGTGACTCATTCTGCGCCGTCCTTAACGGCACACGCAGCAATCTAAAGGACTGTAAGAACGCTAAGAAAAGGTTGTGGGACCAGCCACACACTGCCCTTCTTAATGGCCGACGACCAGATACGAGATTCTGCAAGGCAGAAGATCCTTCTCACGCTGGGGGAGGAACAAACAGACAACGGTGGACAGAGTAGAAGGGGGGAGAGGAGGAAGCGGGGAAAAGTGGAAAGCGCGAACTGGTCGTCGGTGTTTAAGCTGACGGCGTACGTACCGGCGTCTAAAACGTCTGCCCGTAATATCGCGCATGCGCGCCAGTATGCATTAGCATATACCCCGATATCTGCACAGTACGGGAACCTTCCAAAAATCTCCAGATTAATTAGATCCTCCTGTTCGATCACCACCAAGTCGCGCTGTTGTAGATATATAAGTGCACGGGAACGCGAGGTTGATTTCCATTTCGTGATTAATTAGGTTTAGCCCCGTCCAACTTTTTTTTTTGGCAGCTGACGGGAAGTCTTTAAGTGGTTTACGACTACTATATATCCGTTGTACCCGAAAGAATCGTGTCTAAGGTTTTTTTTTTTTGGATTATGTTTAAAATTACCAAACTTTAGCGCTTGTCGGCGATGATAAACGACAGCACTGATTCGAAAAAAAAAAAAAAACTGAACTAAAATTGCGAAACAAATTTTGCGGTCTCTCACAAAGCTCGCTTGCTGAAATTTGTTTCTTATTATTGTGGTTGTGTTATATTTGTGCATTCTAACACCGCGGGGGAAAAAAACGAGGAACGTCATCTATGGTCCCTGACTTGCCCAGATACGTAGGACGTAACTTATTAGTTATTGTGTTCATGCTTTCTACTTCGTTATTGGTCCTTCGTAGTTCTTTTCGACTGATGTCGCACTCTCATTGGCTGTGGAACGATAATGAAATGCCAGAAACTCTTGAAGTCTCCCCTGCCCCCCCCCCCTCCCCCACTTTTAATGCTGTTCGTGACCGTACCACCACCTGCCAAACAGAAAGATTTTTCGCGCAAACGTCGCGTCCAAAATAATAAAAAAAAACAAATACCGATTACCGCATTCAGATTCGCTACGCGCGCATCCTCCTCGGTCGGTCACGCTAATCAACGTGTCGGACATGGTTTGCGGGTCACGTGCCACGTGAACGGGAGAGGATGCCATCGGGCCATGTCTTACGGAAGTATATGCGGGAGTTGTCACGATCATATTTTGTTCCAGTTATTTTTCTTTTTTGGACTATCTCTCGGGCACATTTTCATCCCTTGAGGTCGTAACTTAAAACAGTCGACAAATAAAAAAACTATAGTCGGTGACAAGTCAAAAAATGAAGTGGAAGCTCCTCCCACCTCTTTCCACTGTAGTAGACCGAACGCTGGAAAGGAAGCGACCTTCTCTCCACCGTTCGCTCCGCGGAAGTGGAAAGAAGTGGGAGGAGCTTTCACTTGGTTCTTGACCTGTCACCGACTAAGTGCCCACTAAATTAGAGTTAAAATGCCGATAAATAGACCAAAAAAAGAAAGAAACACCGCTTCTCCTACCGTTCTCGCGCAAATATAACGAGTTCACGTTCCAATTCCACCGACGTAAGACGAGTCCCTGGGTCGCTTCGCCTGGTACGATGGAACGCCATTCCTACAACAATGCTTCTAAGATAGTTACGAACGGCGGAGCCGGAATGCTTCGGGTGGCGTGGTCATCAAGGCCGGCACCGGTAATTTTCCGGTGTGGTTCAAACGTGCAATTTAATAGACCATGCCCGCAAATGACGTTCCTCCGGTAGCTGGCGTGTTTGGTGTTAAATTAACGAAACCTGGACCCTACGGACAAATAGGAGAAAGCAAGGCGATGACTTGCTGCCTTAATTCCCGCTTTTAGGCATTTGATTTTCCATCGGCATATTTATCGGCTATAACGGCCGCAATTTCATTGCGACAATTAGTCGGTGACTATATAATGTTTTATATGGATTGGTCGTAACATTTTGGGAATAGTAAGCATTGCGCAACAACGTCTCCGAATCCGCTAGTTCGTGAAATCTCGTTTCCCTTCCTATTCTGTATACTCGTTATAACATTTAAAAAGGGGGACGTTTTCCGCATTACTCATGCGCTCCACGAAGTACTTCTTACAACACCTCGCTGTAAAAAAATAAAAAGTGATTTATATATATATATATATATATATATTTGTGACACGTGTAAGTTTTGATAAAATAACAATAAATCTTATCTAAGGCGCACCTTCCTCATATACAGGGTGCGGCCGTAAAAACTTTCACATTTGGCACGCCTAGCAAAAATCGAATTTCAAACATACATACCTGAAATTGGGCACACGAACGTCGATTATTCCAAAGTTTTTTGCCTATTTTTTTCAGACATCAACTCTGGAGTAGCGAATTATTAGAAAGATAACAAAAATGGCAGACGTGCATTTCCTATGGCCTATACCCGCCCGTTCGCCGTCTGCTATCTGGTTCGCGACGCCGCTCCCAGGTGGCGCACTGAACGCAAAAACTCGGGAAACCCGCTCGAAAGGCTGGTGTCGGGCGAGATAATCGCGATAAAAAGTGATTTGAACCAAATATATGAAGAATCGTTGAAATTACCTGTTTCAAGTCAAGTTCTGACAGATCTTCATGCAAGCAAGAAGACACCATGATGCGACGAGATCATTTATTTACAGCTGCTCGTCTTGTTGACAATTGCGGGTCGCTCTCGAAGACAGCAAGCACCGCTTCAATGAGCTCCTCATTTTTCAGTAGGCTCTCACGTTCACTGACTGGATTCTTCTTTTTACAGTCTTCTCCACTCACAAAACGATCCGCCCAACTCAAAACAGTTGGGCGTGAAGGCGGGCGTTTATGAAATGCAGTGCGAAATTTTCGTTGTGCTGTGGCCACCGAGTTCCGCTCCACGTACCACTTGACTGCCTGGACACACTCACTTGTCGAGTATTGTGGCATCGCAGGGCGGCGCGGAAAATATTTTGATAATAACTGCAGAAGACAGTGCAACAAAAGCAATAAATAGGAACAATCAAGATGCCTCAGCAGCGACACTCTTGATTCCAAAGTTGAGCTTTCACCGGGAACGGACCCGTCAACAGATAAGCAGACGACAAATGAAGACACACGTTCGTCTGCTTTAGAACATATTTTTATTAAACGAGGGCGTCCGCCAGTTTCTAAATTTCAAGTAAAAGGGCATAATCGTTCACATATTTCGGTAAAATCACTTTTTATTGTGATTATCTCGCCCGACACCAGCCTTTCGTGCGGCGTTTCCCGCGTTTTTGCGTTCAGTACGCCATCTGGGAGCGGCGTCGCGAATTAGATAGCAGACGGCGAACGGGCGGGTATAGGCCATAGGAAATGCACGCCTGCCATTTTTGTTATCTTTCTAATAATTCGCTACTCCAGAGTTGACGCTTGAAAAAAATAGGCAAAAAACTTTGGAATAAACGACGTTCGTGTGCCCAATTTCAGGTATGTACGTTTGAAATTCGTTTTTTGCTAGGCGTGCCAAATGTGAAAGTTTTTACGGCCGCACCCTGTAGGCATATTAATTCAACGCAAGAAGTGCAAAATTGGTAACGTTCAGCGAGAGGCTGAACTTCTTTAACTAAGCTTCTTAAGTTGAATTCGCAATAAAAAAAATAATCGAGGCAAAAAATATATATATATATTGTGTCAGCTTTTATTCAATCTGAGACATGCACGACGCTTTCTTTTAGAAGTCAAATAAAATTAGTTCTCCCACGAGATAAATAGACTCTAGGAACAACGATAAAAAATTAATGAAAAACACTGCAATACCAAAAAACATAGTAAAGCAAAAAAGAAAAGATGAGACAAGGGGGTAGTGTTTTGAGAAGTGTGTCAGAAAGGTGAGAAAGAAGGGAGAAAAAGAGGGTGCGAGTAGAAAAGATATTTACTGAAAGAAAAAGAGGGAAAGAGAGAGAAAATCGGGGCTGTCAGAAAATATCAAAGCGGTCTCTGGGAAGAAATTTTCTTTCGGGGTAAATTGCACGGCGGAACTTCGGAACCTTTTCGGAAATTGGAAAGGGCGGCCGACGCGCAAGCTGGGGTCCAGCACATTTCGCTTTGTCCCTGTCTTTGGCGTTTATTATTGTGTTTGTTTTTTTTTTTTTTCGTCTCCCTTCTCAACCAACTCGCTGACTAGTGTGTGTATGTCAATTCCGCTTCGTTTCGTTGGTATATGTTGACATCTCTTTTGTCCTTGCTATACAGTTTTTTTTTTCAGTTACTTCTAAATTTTGTTTTAGCTGTGTTTGGCTCAAAGAGTTGGTTGGGGTCGTAACATTTTGAAATAGTTTCTCCTCGCGCAGTCGAGAGCCTTGAACGCGCTTCGTTTACTCTAAATGCCATATAATTATTTCGGAGATTTTATTATACGCGCGTGGAGTAAATTATACACTATAACGCGCCATTAGTAAAAAAAAAAAAATTACGTCCCTATTTTTTTCACTTGTCGCGACAAAGTTTTGGTTTCTGGACGTCAGTAGTACCTGAGCTTCCCTTTACGTAATTGCTACGGCGTGTAGACCCGTTTTTTTTTTTTTTTTTTTTTTTTTTTACGCCTTTTAAGAAGTTGAGTTTTTCGTGTGTAATGAGTGCGGACGCATGTTAAATGTGAAACAATATCCGACGTCCAATTTAAATAAGGTATTCCCTCGATATCAAGCTGTCATGTTTAACAAAGTAGCAACCAAAAAGGACGACACCTATCAGGGACAGGAGATGGCATATTCCTTACGTCTCACTTATTGATCGAGAAACTTTGATAATCTCTGGCTGTCACAATATTGATTTTTTAAGTTTTATTTTTCTTTTTTTTTTTCTTCTACCTTGCTGCTTTTTGCGGATGCGTGGAGGGGTCGAGAACTCCAACGTTGTCATTGTTGTGTCAAAAGAATCGCGGCATTTCTGGGATGGGGTAATATATTAATATTTTCTAAAGAAGGACGGTTATCCACAAAGTACGATGGAGGTCAAAATACCTCCTTTGCATACAATTGTGAACTAACAAAAATTAATAATTTCCCCCAAAAATATGCGCCGAAAAATCGAGGGAGAGTAAGAGACATGAGCGCGGGGACACCAGGACTTCGAGCTCTGGTTGGAACGATAAGTGGGTAAACCTCGCGTTCTAACGCCTTCCATGAGTGCACTGGAGACAAAGGCAGAAGGCTTTAGGACTACGTACTAGTCCATAGCCTTCTATATACTGACAAAGCCTGGCAGATCTCCACATAAAGCGGCCGCCGAAATGGAAAAGGTGGAGCGGCAGACAACGGATGAGACGAGAGCCACGGGACATGCGCCCCGCTGCGGCGAGACGCCGAAACACACTTCTCCCGAGCGAACAAGTGTGTTTCGGGTCCTCGCCGCTGCAAAAGCTGTGCGCTGGCGTCCCTGAGAAATGGCTCTTTGATGCTCTGTGATAACGGATCCTCGCGCTTCAAATCGGTGACCGGGCACTCTATGGCTGCGTCGTCGAACTGCCAGGCTTTGTGAGTGTAGAGGAGGCTATGACTCGTGACAAAGACAGCTAGCTTTAGGTGTACGCACTAACCATTCGCACCAGACACGGCCGCTGTGACGTCCCCTCCTCTCCCTCAGCTTCTCGGTGCATATGACTCCTGCTGGTGGCAAAACTGACATGACTGTGAGATAGTCTGGATTGAAAACTTCACATCCCCAAATAATACCAATATAATAAATAATGCTTAATTTTTTTCATCTTTTATTTGGTATTTAGTAAAAAAAGACGCGATACATATTTAGGCTCTCGCGCCTGCCTTAAGCTGGTACCTGCTCGATTAAAATTGGACGTAATTTTATATTACATCCAATTTTACTCATGCCAAAGCTTCTCGCAAATATACAGAACAGCCTTTTTTACGAATATTATTTAAACTAATTTTAAACTAGCTGTAGTCGCTGACGGGACGAGAACTGGAGGGAGAAGTTTCAGTTCCGCCTCTATCGTGAGCTTCGTACCTTCAGTAACACTTCGCCGTTTCATTACCTTCGAGCGTGCTCAAGGAATTAAAGCACGGCGGAAGGCTTTCAGAAATGTCTTCCCATTCTCATATTGCACGTGACTAGGTGCCAGAACAAATGTTAAAAAAAAAAAACTACTGGTTGTCACCTCAAGAAAAACAAAACAAGTGAGGCGTATCGTTCATACACCTCGCGAAATAGTTCCTAAAATATTTGGTTGTCGGAAGAATAAGCGATGCTTTTGGCGTTCGAAACGTGTGAATCTTGATAAGATAACGTATATCTAATCTAAAATGCACCTACATATATCTGTATTATCCACATAAAGTGGGAAATCAGCAGTGCTCCGCAAGATGCCGGACTACTTGTACTACGGTCTTTCAGATAAAAACGGGCATAACAGGTGTTTCAAAAGGGGTTCTTATGTTGTATATAAAAAAAAAACGGCGTTCACTTAAACATTTTTATTTGTTTACTCAGCTATCCTCTTCCGCTAGCCTACTGAACATTCGATTTTGAACTTCTGTGTTGTATTTATGATGTGTGCAGTTCCCGAGCTTATCTACGAAGCACCACGGAAGGCGGCCGATAACGGTTCTTTCTGTTCCCTTTCCCCTCCCTTTCTATTGTCGTTTCAGACAAACGCAACGTGGACAAAACATCACGCAGATTCTGAATGCCTTCTTTACACGTGGGTACGACAAGAGGGTGAGGCCCAACTATGGCGGTGAGTACACACTGCACTTTTTTCTTTACACGCGCTGAGTGCTTGGAGTGACATTAAATCCCCCCTCCCCCTTAAAAAAACAAACGTTGTTCGGTATTTTATTAACAATGTATGGTGTTTCTGAGAAACGTTCTTAGCACATTTTATGAGACGTGAGACACATTTTGATAAAAACCGGTTCCGAAAAATGTTGTTGCTTTTCGTGTGAGTGTGTGTGTCTTTTCTTTTTTTTGCCGAGCGTAACATAAAATAGATTAAAAAAAATTAATAAAAACACGTCGCAAGACCAAAATTTGCCTCGAGACGTTCATATTACCCTAATTTGTTATACATTTTGTGACCTAAATGATACCTTTTTCTTCCTTCTTTTGTTTTGGTTGGGGGGGGGGGGGGGGGGAGGCTGGAGTTACTTTGGGGGAGGCTGGAGTTACTTTAGAGGCATAGGCGTCCTATTAATTAATTTTAAAGCATTTTAAGAGTTCATTAGCCCTTTATAAAAGTATATTAAGTCTCCGTATATAATGCGACAATTTGGTCATAAACAAATGCATTATGGAGGTCACGGGGTTCTGTGCTCTCACTCAAACTTTACGTTTGAGAGCCTTTCTGGATCTAACACTAAGCTAAAAGCAAAAAAAAAAAAAAATTGTCTCTAAATTGATTTTAGTGTGTGCTCTCGCCCCCCAAAGCTTACGTTTTACTTCGCGATGTAAGACGTAGACTTGTAGAAATATTATGGGTATTTCGGTAAAGTGTGTCTGACATGATGTTTAGCATTTCATATTTTAGTTTATTTGGTTGTTGATTGATTTACGCAACAATGTGCTAAACTGCATAGTTCTTCATCCTACTTTGTTATTTTTTTACAAAGTTTATTGCGCGATTTTTTCTTAACATTGACTTAAATGTCGTGTCATTGTCGTGCGCAGCAGAGCAACGCCTGTTGAAACTAAGAATAAAATTTCTAATAAAATCTTTGTCACGAAAACAACGTGGGCTTTCACACAAAACTGATCGCGTTTTTGTTATTCGAAAAGCAAAATATACTCGGAATGGATAGGTAGCGTACAGCGTATTGAAAAAGCAAAATATTTGCAGCTGAAATCCAGTTTCGGATGATTAAATAATGTCCCCTTTCTTGAAATCTCCTTTCAGTTCCAGAAGGACTCGCTTTACTTCAACATAACTCTATAAAAATAGCCTTAATATCCGAGTAGCGGAGTAATAAACCTTTGATGCCAACCTGTTTTGAAAGCCCTTAATTGGGGGATTAGTCTGACGAACATTGCCAAGATTAATGCGTAAGCCATTAGCCGTGCGAAACACTAAGTGGATAGTAAGTTGCATCATGAAGGATTAGGCGTCCATCCCCAAACCTTATACCCTGCGCAGTGGCTGTAAAGCAAGCACGACCAGTTACTATTTTGGGGATAATCTTGAAACCCCCTCCCGGCGTTCTGGACTGTAGACGAAAAAACAATATACATATATCTGTGTATATATATATATATATAGCTTGCGATACCAGCGATCAATACATGTTCCGGGTGAATATTTTCTACGCTCGTACTAACGCGACGAAGTTGCGCTACGCGGCGCTCACGTGTGATTGCCTGATTTGCCTCGCTTGAGGCCAGAATTGTAACTTTCTGAACAGTCATTGTCGGCTGAAGATATGCAAGGCGTGGCCTAAATTTATGACACTACTCACATCGGGATTATTTCTTCGGCATTTTTATTCATTTGCTGCCGCGATCTGTTTTGTCACATAGTGATAGTAAGATGTTTGGTAGTTTAAAGGCCCCGCTTTCATTGAGCCGTTTTACAGGGGTTACGGTGGAAAGTGCGCATTCGGGGAGCAAACCTAAACGGCGCAGTCTGATGCTCGACACTACATCGTCTCAGTGCAATGTCGCGTTCGCCCTAAATGTGACCAGCAGTGCTCATGGTGTCCGAAAGAATAGTGTACGAGGTTGTTTCTCTTTCACCTCGAAAATAAATCTACTCATTGCTAAACGTTCGTTCTCCTTCCACATGTAGCGCTATACCGGGTCTAATGAGATACCAAAGTTTCTGCCCTAAACGTTATCTATGGGTCATTCCTTATCAAGCGTCCCAGACGTTGCGCTCGACCACCTCCGATTTCTAAAAGAAAATTCGTAGCCTTTTGCCGCAATCTCCATAGCCATGCCCTACAATATTTTTGACGAAAAAACAATTTTTGATAACGTGTGCGTGGTTTTAACGTTTATAAACAGCGTGAAACTAGGCATCACTCAATAATTGATGACAAATCTGACTTTTGATGAAACACCCCACAATATTTTTTTCTTATATTTGCACAGCTTTCGACTTACAGTGTGGCTGGGCTTCTGCAGTTTTGTTTAAATTAAATACTTAAAAAAACATTTTTTTACTTCTAAATTTTTGGTATTTTTTTAAATATCTAATAGCTCCCGGGTCTTAATAGAACTATTTACCGGCTGCCCTGCAGGTATATAATCTATTAAAAAATGTTTAAAACCGCTCACTTAAATATTTCGCAGTAAACAAAAATCCTGAAGTTGCAAAAAAGTGCGCTTTGACGTATAAACAGCCTTTTATTTCACATTGAGGTGGTCCAAGTAAAAATACAAAATGTAGTTGGTTTGGAATAACAATCGATTGTCTTTTGATTTTGAAAGTTTAATCAAAGTAATTTTTGTTTAAAGGGAGAAAACAATTTTTGAAGTTGAACTCTCGCACCACAACCCGGCGTCGCTTCTTAACGCCTCTTCGCCGCACAGCACGCCACCTGCGACGATAGCTGGCACGATTAGGTTCAAAGAAAGAAGGGACTTTGCTGCCACTTCCCTTATCCGTTTTTTCCGGGTGCAAGGGAAGAAACGGCGGGTATCCTGTAATAATCGGATGTGCCGCCAGTGCGTAGCCATAGCAGGCCCGTTGTGCCCTTTGTACCTGAGGGCGGCTCGAAACGCGATGCCTAAATGACGGGCGGCATCAGGCGGTGTGGACTTCTCCATGCCCTGCCAAAGATTCTACGTCCACCTGATTCCTAAAATAAAATTAATGTCTCTTCACCGAAATATTTGCGGTGCCCATTTAACATATTTTTTGACGAAAAACAAATTTCATGTGGTGATGGCGGTTTGAACTCGTAAAAATGGAGTGAAACTAGGAGTCATTTAATAATTTATGAAAAGTAAGATTTTTTTTACGGAAACCTGGAATATTTTTGCCTAAACCCGATACGGTATTTGGATTTCTTTACAATAAGGATCATGAAATTCGGTATACTCGAAGAGGTTTTAAAAAATAAAGAATATATGAGCATTTTAGCAATTTTTAGTTTTGTTACAAACTATCTCTTTGGTGCAAGCGACTGTAAAGAAAAACGTATTGACAGCCCTGTTAATAGGTTTTGGGCAAACAGACAAAGCGCCATTTTGCACTCAATTTGTGCAAAATTGCGCTTTGCCGTTTAAAGTGCCGTCATTTTTGCCTTGAGGTGGCCCAAAGAAAAATACGAAACATGGTTACTTTTACAGAAGAGTTTATTGCCTTTTGTTCTTAAAAGTTTAATTTGAATAATTTTGTTCTAGAAAGGAAAAAAACATTTCGAAGTTGAGTACTCGCGCCACCACTTGGCGTCGTTTCTTGCGCCTCTTCTCTGCACAGCACGCCACCGTCGAGCCCGGCAAAGAGTGCGACAGTGTCACGCTATGCTCACGCTATGCTCACGCAGGCAAACAGCAGGACCTCGAGTTGTCTGGTACACTCTTGTAGGAAGAGGCTTTTTTCCACTCGTGTTTCTTTATTACTTTTCCAATTTCAACCGTTTTGCGCGGCGGTGTCCTCCTGTGGTCTTCCATTGTCTTCATATCAGCAAATGCTTAGCGCTGCCAGGTTAGAGCATCCACAATAGTAAACTAGCTGTTTCTTACGTACACATCGCAATCAAGCCCTCTTTTGACAACGTCAGGACAGATGTAAATAGCAACACAAATGCCCCGTGAACGGGCATTGTCAAACGACGAGGCGATGTGGTGTTAACGAATGCGCGCCGTTGGAGGTTCACGCCTCGTTTGTGTTTATATATCGGCTTTGGAACAGCAAATTCTTTCGTCGCTGAATAGTTCCGCTTTTGGGCGCAGTATACGTGACGGCTAGACTTGGCGGCGATATTATCGCGTATCCCTTTTAGGAGAGGTTCACGTCAGCTCACACCGCCCGTCGTTTAGGCATCGCGTTTCGGAGTGTGAGGAGCCGTCCTCAAGTACAAAGGGCACAACGAGCCTGCTATTGCTACGCGCTGGCGGCACCTCCGATTATTACACGATACCCGCCGTTCCTTCCCTTGCAGTCGGAAAGACGGACAAGGGCTAGTGGCAGCAAACTCCTTTATTTCTTTGGACCTAATCGTGTGAGCTATCGTCGCAGTTGGGGTGCTGTGCTTCGAAGAGGCGTTAGAAGCGACTCCAGGTCGTGGTGCGAGAGTTCAACTTCAAAAATTGTTTTCTCGCTTTAAACAAAAATTACGTTGATCAAACTTTCAGAATCGAAGGACGATCGATTGTTATTCCAAACCCATCATATTTTGTATTTTTAACTGAACCACCTCAGGGTCAAATAAACAACTGTTTATGCTTCAAAACGTACTTTTTTGCAACTTCAGGATTTTTGTTTACTCCAAAAATATTTGATTGAGCGGTTTTCAACATTTTTTTATAGATTATATACCTGCCAGTAAAAAGTTCTATTAAGCCCTGGGAGGATATAGATATTTCTTAATAAAAAACAAAAATGCTAAAATTTTCAAAAAAAACTTTTAGTTTTTTTTAAATATTTAAATTAGACAAAGCAGCACAAGCCGAACCACATTGTAAGTCGAAAGCGTGCAAATTTAAGAAAAAATATTTGTGGGTATTTCACTAAAAAGCCGATTTTTCATCAATTAGTGAGTGATGCCTCGTTTCACGATGTTTCTAAAAGTTAAAACCGCGCTCACGTCATCAAACATTTTTTTCGTCAAAAATATTTCAGGGCAGGGCCACAAACATTGCGGCAAAAGGCCATGCATTTTTTTTTCTTAGAAATCGAAGGTAATCGAGCGCAATGTCTGGGACGTTCGACATGGAATGACGCTTATTCAAAAGTTATAAGTAGAGCCCTGCATATCCGCGGATATCCGCTGTGTACTGGTGGATTCGGATCAAATTACTTTCACCATATTCTTACACGAAGAGTGCTATGCACAAAGGAAAGCAGGCGGCTTATAGGATTCCATACGGATGCGTTTTATAAATCATCCCGATGGTATGATTTTACGCTCGATTTTACAATATAAAATGAATGTGCGGATACAAAATCTGCGGAACCGGATCGGATGCGGATACAATTATTTAAGGACATTGCGGATTCGGTTCGGATGCGAATGCGAAGTCTGCGGATGTAGATCGGATGCTGATCTACATTGTTATAAGTTCTTTTTTTTTTTTTTTATTCTCGTAGAGAAAATGGCGGTTGATAGAGCTCTCGAATACCAGGAGTCGAATGGCGGTAGCTACCAAAAAACGGTCAAAAACGGGCCTCATTTCGCTATATGACATTTTCAGAAAATCACTCTTATCACTTTTGAATGTGAGAACGGTCAGTTCTGAGATTTTGGCTTCTTGTTCGGACCTCTAGCACTACCTTTTGGGCGGAGAATGAGGGCCCAACGATGCGTTATTTATTTTTTCAGTAAAAAAAGAGAAAAAAAACTGTAACGTTTTTGTCTTTTTTTTTTTGGGGGGGGGGGGGGGGAGGGGGGGATTCTGTGTGTAGTTACTGAACCCTTAAGAAAGTCAGAGCCTATTATGTCCCACCATGCATTTTTTTTTTACTAGTTCGTCCGCTTCTTGGGCACAAGTAGCGGCGACGTCACAACGCCGCGCTTTGATTGGCTCATTGAAAACATATATTGGGTGGACCTCAATTCATCTAGCATTGAGGTCTACCCACTACATCCATTCAATCAAAGCCAATCAGAGCTCAGCGTCGCTCTGACGTCAGCGCAACTCCTGCGCAAGACGCAGACGAACTTGCGCTCCGTATAGTGACAGAAACGAGGGCGCCAACAAAGTTTCAGCTTTGGCGAGGGAACTTTACTCCTCTACAGCGTATGATACACCGGTAATATTTTACCTCAAGATGGCTAAATGAAAAAAAAAAGTTTATCATAATTAGAATTTATTTCGTATTGTGTATATTGGTAGTTGCGCACGTGGATGAAGTTTCCGACATCTGTCATTTCGTCGACTAGTTTGAAGCAATTCCGTATTTTAGTAGTCTGTTCAGTGGCATCATTTGGGTTTTCTTTATTATATTGGAAGAGCAGATAACGAAAAAAATTGTTTTAAATTTGCCATTGTAATATTTAGTTATTTAAAAAAAACGGCAGTTAGGATTACAATGTGTTTATGATAGTGTACGACTCAACCAGCTGTGCACCTTGCTGAAAAGTAGGCAAGTAGGGACAACAAATACTGTTTTCTATTGCTTAATAACTTTGGAGATAAGATTTTTTAAATGTGCGCTCAAATGAACTAAACAAGCCGTTAAACATTAAGAATGTAATACGAATTCAAGAATATTTTGGAAAACGCAAAAACGAAACAAGAAACAGAAACACGTATTTTAACGGTAAAGCTTTTGATGCTACCGAACGTTCACCAAGAAGAAAGTAAAGCTTGTTTTAATAGGGTTGCTTCTTTATTACGAGAAGGTCGAAGACTTAAGCTTAAGTACTTCTGCAAAAATTAGAGCGAGCCTGTTTTTAAAACAATTAGAATTGTCTGGCTAAGCCAAAGGCAGGAAATGTTTTCTTTTTTGTTTATTTTTTTACGTAAGTAAAGCGTTTTTTTCTTCAACTTTTGGGTCTAAAGGATGTGGTGCAAACTCGCAATATCGCTGACGTTAAAAAAAAAAAAAAAGAAATCCGATGAAAACGTTTTATTGCCAACTTCTCCAGAATTTTCACATCAATTCTCAGAAGAACGACATTTTGTCCCCCGATATAGGAAGGCTGAAGTCGCCCCATTAGATTCGCGCCATATAAAACTTCCTTGACTTAAAAAAATAATAATAATAACGCTATTGCAGTCCACGAACAACCCGAATAACGGAGTCCCGGGGGATATGCTAACTGAATACCCATGCAATGTAGTCCTCTGAGTCCATACAGTGACACGTCTTTTTCCTTTATTTTATTAAAAAGCTCGCGTCTAGCCCACAAAAAAAAAAGAACAAAAACAAATCTATGACGTGTAAGAGCTTCCGCGGCGCTCGCTCCAGCCGCGGCAGCCGCAGGAGAAACGGCATCACGACTCCGAGGCGTTCGCGGCGCCACCTGGCAGCTGCGGATGGCGGCAGAGGCGAGGGGCTGCACTGCGCCCTAGTTATCGATCAGCTCTTCGGCTTCCTCGGTGGCCGGCCGCGCCAGGCAGGCAGGCAGCGGTGATTAGGAAAGCGCCCGGTGGAGCGGAAAAAGATGGAGGCAGCTTCCTTTGCTTCGCGCCTGCCTCCTCCACCCGCCCATCTCCCTCCATCTCTCTCTCTCCTTCTCCCCCCCCCCATAGTTTCCTCCTCTCCATGGCATCGCTCTGCTTCCTACTGTTGATGTAGCTTCCTCTCCTCCGCTCCTTTCTTCAGCCTTTCTCTCTCCCCTCTATGACGCTGTTGGTTTGTTTCCTCGGAACCATCACCCCCTCTCTCTTTTTGTATATATATATATATATCATCGTCTTTGTTTTACTTCCATCTCCTTGTCACTGGATTTCCTCTTTACTTTCTCGCGACACATTGCGTTCCTTCTTTCCATCTCTTTCTCAGCTTCTCTCGTCGTCTATCTCTCCGCTCTTTCTGCGCTCCGGAGGACGGCTTTGTTTTCTTGGACGCACCTTACGTCTTTACGGTGGATGACCGGCGGCAGCTTACTGGCTGGGCCGCCTTTTCGTGGTTGGCGGACGCCACGCTGATGTGAACGTCTGGTTACGTGGCGGACGAGCGCCTGGCGGACATGTGGGAAAATGGGATAAGACCGTCGGCATTTCTTTTGTGTTTCTTTTTGTGTGTGTGTGATTTGGGGTTGGTGTTTTGTTTCCTGGGAGGGATGAAGATGAGATTGTCTCGGCAACGCCGGCTCTGTGTCGGTACGCTGTTTATCGACGACTCTGCCCAGTGCTTTTATAAAATAAGGAATAGTATGACGTCACAACGTACGATTTTGCTATTGCGGAATGCGAACCAACTGTTGCCTAATTTGTCGGATGTTATTGAGGTATCTTACATGTTCGTCAAAAAGACTTTTTTTTTTATTATGTTGCTTCGAACAAATTTTATCGTCTAGGTATATTTTTATGGGGTAATCCAGAAATTCAAATATTATTTATTGAGAAAAGTTCGAATATTGCAAAAAATTGTCGAATAAATTATATGCTTATTAGATAAGAAAGCAAATAAATGAACGGGCGTTCCGTATATTTCGTTTTTAATCGGCTTTGTGTGATATGAGCACAAAGATAGAAATTTTAGCACACCCAAATGAAGTATTTCAAATATTTATTATTGTTAACATATTTACAAACATTCCCGAGGTTTACCTTGATACCTCGACCGTCTTCGTTTAAATGACCTAAATTATACCAATTTTAATAGTTACATACATACCGCTAACTATTTTCTTGATAAATATGAACTGTACGAAATCTTGCTGCGTTGCTAGAAAAATCAAACGTGCAATTTATTCCTGAAGTAATTTATTCTGAAACGGAAACGTCTACTTCAAACCCAAAAGACTCCACTATAAAGGAAGTGTGTCTTAGTTTACCTAAGTAACAAAACAAGGGCCGATAAACCTTTTTTTTATTATTTTACTGTAATGTCGCTTACCTGAAAGGCAAAAAAAAAGTTTGCAATTTAAATTAATATTTTTACAATTATTAATAATATTGTCATGAAATATTCAAAAATGGGTAAAAAAAAAAAAAGCTTAAGTCGAACAAAGGGCGTCTCACACTCGATTTCCGCAGAGCCGTGTATTGGGGGAGTTCGGCCAATGGGCGGAGCAAAGGCCGCCGCCAGCGCCGAATACTGCTCCCGCGGTCAGAGCGTAAACTAAAAGGACGACACAGCTTCGACCGATCGGCAGACAGCGACGTCACAATTTTGAAAACGACTTTTAAAGCGTGAAATAGAAGCGTTCAATTTCGGCGTCTCGGTTACAGTTTGTTCTGGGCCGGCTTGGTGGAACAGCGTCTTAGCTGAGACTGCCTGGGAGAAAACCGTGTAAAGGCCGGAGCACGCGAGCGGCCCGAGACGCCGATTGAGTCCTGCTCAGCTCGTGCTCTGGCTTCGGCAGTGCTTTCTTTTCCTCAGTCTCAGCTGAGACGCTATTTCTAGCAAGTCAGCCCTGGTTTGGAGCGCACGTTCGTTCATTCTACCTTTGAACTTGGGCGCGACGGAAACCTCACATGCACCAAGTTTTCAGACACAGAGAGTTATACCTTTTTAACTCTAGCGACGCTAAAGTGGCTTAAATTAGTCGTGTCGTATATTTAGAGCTCACGACCACCGCTAGGGTCTGTTTCGAGGCCCCGAGAGGCTCGCTTATTCAAACCCAATGTATGGCCAAACTCTCCCAATAAACGGCTCTGAAATACCGCTGCAGAAGTCATTGAGACATACTTTCCCGCACTATTTTTTTTTTTTTTTCCTTTCTTGCATTTAGCGAAACTCCAATTTTCCTGCATGACCCCTACCTCGAGGTACATTTAAAAGGTTGCAAACTTCTACTCGCCCACCATCATTCTAAACGCTTATTTTTTTTTCCTCTCTGCCCATAAGAACCGTCAGACTGACACGACAGAATAAGGCATTTAAAGAGGTACAAAAACGAAATGTTTGCATCATATTTTTTTAGATGTGGTCTATGTTGTGCCGGCAGCTTAGAAACCCTAGCCTAGAGTACTAGAACTGGTCTGCAGGCAAAGAAATTAAGAGAACTAAATTTAGAACGAATGAACAAAATTCAAAATTGCGTCCGGTGGTGGTTTGTGAAGTTCCGTTGGAATGCCGCGACGGCAATACTTCCTAGGAATGTATGAAATTGGCTACCAACGGAGGTGTCGATAGAGTAACCAAAGAATCATCTCAACAGCGGCGGTGATCTCAAAAGAGCCGTCAAACCGAGTAGCTCGCGGTCCCCAGATCTGCGCGGCAATATAGACGACGTTTAGGGCTACATTACCGCGGGTCGGTTCGATAGATACCTCCGCCGGTGCCAATGATCGACTACCTTATCTTACTCTCTCGAATATAGCGGATGAGACGATACACGTACCAGAGTAAGGACAGAGTCCAAGAGTATTCATTAGAACACTCTTCTAAAAGAACTACCATGTCCCCTTCTAAAATGCCCCCCGCGCCGGCAAGATAAGAAAAGGTGGCTCTCCGGAACCCTGCCAGACGCGGGGTTCCGGAGAGCCAAGACCGGGGAAGCATCGGAGAAGTTGCCAATACACGTCCTGTCTCTTTTGCGGTCACCGGACGAGTCCCCTTCCCGAAAGCGGGAAAACAAGAGGCGAAACCTCCTCGCCTTTTAAGCAGTGATCCGCATCCGGGGGGGGGGGGGGGGGGAACGAAAAGCGGTTTCCCCGCGAGAGAGTGAGAGGAGGGCCCTCCAAGACAGGTAACGCCCTCCGCTTTACGAACAGGTCGGAGCTCACTGCGAAAGAAGCCGAGCGTTCCGACCCGTGGCCGTTATCGCAGCCATCGGGGAATGGAGATCACAGGAATCCCCACAAGAAGCAGCGCCAGTTCGCGGCCGTGTGGCTCGCTCGCGGAGTTACTTAGTCCTGAATGTGACTTGGTGGAGAACGCTAACGCGTTTACTATACTTCGTTCACCGATAAACTGAGAAGGAAGTCGAAGCTACAGACGCGAGATAGCCCGCGCTCCTGGCTGGCTTTGAGACATGCATTTCTAGCGCGAGCGTTCGTTCTGCGGAAGAACGCTTCCAAGCAGCGACCTCTCGCTCTCGGATAGTACTATTATAGGCGAGATTGTCACGCGTTGACGCCACCAAGCAGCAGGGCTCGCAACTACAGTACCCTTTACCGTGCAAGAACTATTGACGTCACAAGCACGATATGCATTGCGCTTCTCGTTGGCCGACCTTGAAGTGTGTGTGTGTGTGTGTGTGGGGGGGGGGGGGGGCGGCAGAGAGCTCGCACTCACGTCATTTCGTTTCCATACCCTTTTGAATCAATTCATCTCAATAATACATCTCCCCTTTTAGATCATTCTGAATGTCTCGTAATTCGCCTCGCGACATATTCAAGCCCGCCTATAGTCATCTTGAGGAGAGCAGAGCATGGTTTACTAAGTTTACGCTTTCTGCTCCGCGATTGGTTCTTTGGCCTTCTTGCTTTCTCATTGGCTGAGGACCGATAGTAAGACGCTTGAACTCAACATGCTCTACGTTCCATAACAGTGACTATATAACGTTGAATTTGAGCTGAGTTAGTTGAGCCATGATTGGGGATAGAACCTTAGAGCTATTATAATGTAGGCTAGAGGTTCAACTTGCGCTAGTGTCTATGCTACTTTCGTGACGCATATTGACGCAGACAGCAACCAGTCTACTTTAGCGGTGCTCCTGTACATTGCCATGGGGAAAATGTGGGGAAAACGAGCGTGCAATTTTGTCTCTTCGACGAAATATGACATGAAACACCTTGGTTATTTGGGTCGTACCGAATAGTATGCACCTTTATTAACATTCTAAAAGTCTAGTTATCGCAATTTTTTTCCAACAGTAAACGATGTTTAACTTCGCGAAATTTCGGTCCCAAAGTGAGTTCCGCAGCAGGTCTGTAAAAACAAGCGACGATTCAAAGAAAATTGACAATCGAAAGGAATACAGAGTGTGTTCAAGCTTCGCCAGCATTCCGGTGACGCTTAATGTTGCTAATATGCCCGTCTCGTTACTATATGAGAATGACCCCGTCGTGCATCTTTATGGGTGAATAAAAACATTAAAAACGTAAAGAATAAAGTATGTGGACTGTCTTTTTGCATTTTTTTCTCTGCCGGGCAGCTTTCATCGGACAATTGTTCTCAAAGATTTCGAGCGTGCGGGTGATGTTTTGAAACGTAGAGCAAGAATTTTCACGCAGAACAAACAGAAAATAGCGGTACTTACTTATTGAAAATCGGACTACATAACCTGAACTTCAATTTATTTTGATCGAACATGCACAGGGAGTTACTTACCCAGTGTTACTGCTTTGTTATTGCCGTCTCTCTTGGTTTTCTAGATGACCCTCATTCGTTTGGCGCGTATATCCCCCATGCTGAAAAACGCCGACGTCGTGTTCGCGCTTACAGCGTCCTACAGTCCACATAAATAGGCGTAAAGCCGTTTTAGCACCGTTTTAATGCAACGAATTTGAAGAAAAAAAGCGCCGTAACTGACCAGTTATTTCGCCTGCAAGACTGAGAAACGTTCCGAGCTATCTATAGTAAGTACGAATTGTTCAGGATATTTGCTATTATAACGGAACGCGGGGAGAAAATGCACGCCCTTTTTCCCACAGAAATGCATTACCGGAAGTGAATTTGTGACTGGTTGCTGTCTGTTCTGATTTGCGACAGCGAACTAGCGCCAGTTGAACCTCTAGCGTGCATTATAATACCTCTACGTAAAAAATCAGCTTTAGCTGGTTCTATACCCAAGCACGGCTGAAGTAGTACCTTAGCTCAAACTCAACGTTAGGTGCATCAAGTGCTTCCTTGCATGTTTCTTTTTTTTTTCCTACAATATTATTTGTATTTCGTCTTTATACCTCGGCCTATCAGAGCTCTTTGAGGTATATTAAACAAAAAGGAAATATATTCAGCGGGTTCATCGAATATTGGCAGCGCCTTGAGAGAAAACATTCGCTAAGTCGCAAAGTGTGGGAAAGATTCGTCACTCCCGTGTACGTTGAAATGCGTTCAATCTATGCAGTATGCATGCTTTTGTTTCAAACACTTTATATTTGCGGTCTTGTAATTTTTTTTTACTATTTTTTTTTTTTTGACGACGCGGCTCTTCTCGACTGATTTGTAATTCTGAACACGTAACCGCGCTGCAAATACGTGAAGAAGTCCCTCCCGTATCGAACCGCCAATGACGTGCTTTTAAGCTAAGTGCCTCAACGTATATGTCGGCCGAGTTTCTTGCCATCTTAATGTCCGTTGGTACCTTGTCAGGTCGACGTTAAGGCCGGGTGTACGGGCGCCACTGGCCTTTGCTCGAGCGTCTAGGGAGTCGCGAACACCTCGGTAGATTCGAAAAGGATCATGTGATTCTACGGTCATTAAAAATTATCTCAAAACAAGTTTTTTTTTTTTTTTTTGGGGGGGGGGGGGCGGAAGTTTTTTTACTTCAGCGAGGATGTAAAATGTATTCCAAAGAAAGTTTTAATACACAGAATGTTTGCAGGAATGTTGGCCTCCCTTTTTCTGGATTAATAAAATGTATATCTTATTACTGCAGAATAAGGGGCATTCATTCAGACTCATCTTAACGTCTCGCTATCTCTTTTTTTTCTCTCACCCTTTTTCGTACATTTCTTTCTGTCGTTCATCGTCTATTTCGCTGGTTACTTTAATTATGTTTTTTGCGTCGTTCGCATCTTTCGCGCGTTTTTTTTTTTTTTTTTTAATTTTTCATTGCCAATTAGCGGTTCGTGCTGCTGTCGACATGGCACCAGCGCTGGTGCTTCACTTCACGCGAATATATAGTTTCTGCGCTCGAGGATTGTCCACACTAAAGTCACTGGATCCTGGGAAAGTAGCGCCATTGCGTTCCCTACCTGCTAGCCGGACACAAACGGATACTAACATACAGACGACCCAAACCTAGCAAGGCGATTGGCTAATCGGTCTACGTTGCCATGGAAATCGCCATCTTGGTCCATTTAAATCTTCGAAGCTTCCAGAGGGTCGTTCTAAACCAGTCGCGCCAAGGTTACCATGGAGCTTCATCGTACTGGAGGCGTTCCTCGCCAATATAAGGGTCTTTGGCACTCTGTATGCCATCAACTTATTATTCATGCCCATCTCCACGGATCACTTACAATTGTATTGTTCTTCTTGCGTATTTCAACACAGTAAACTTATTTTTCAGTGCCCCCAAGCACCGACACAGCATCTCGTGGTGGTACGAAGGTCTACGCTTGTTTCGCCGGTGTGTGGTCAGCAATATTTCGGTATACAAAAAACCACTCCATAAAGCTACCCGTCACCAGCGAATTTAGATCGGCTCACCAAGAACGGAGAGGTCAAGGAGAAATTGCTCATTTCACGGACCAAGATGGCGACCACACGGGGAGCTTGACGTTACTTTCCCAGGATCCAGTGACTTTAGTCCAACCCTGGTGTGTAGGAAAACGCGGGGCTTGTTTGTAAACAAAATGTTGCCGTGTAGATACATGTATAATCCCCTAAAACAAGCAATAAAAAAAAACGGCACATTTTCAACGGTGCTCAAGGTGGTACCATTCAGGGCTTCAACGGCTCCCTTACCCACGCAAAAGCCCAACCCTATGCGGAACGCAAGTTCGTCTGCTTCTTGCACAGGGGTTGTGATGATGTCAGAACACCAAGCTCTTATTGGCTGTATAAAAAAAGAAAAAAATAGTGGGTAAACCTCAAGGCATCTAGCACTAAGGTCTACCCACTATCCTCCATTCAAAGCCAATCAGATGCTCGGCGTCGTTCTGACGTTATCGCAACTCCCGCACAAAGAAGCGGACGACTTGCTCTCCGTGTAGTCCATTCACCCTTACGTTGAGACTGAAGTTAAAGCCACAAGCAAGAGAACACGAGGTCGCTGCTTTGTAACGTTCTCCCGCAGAATGCGCCCTCGCGCTTAGAAATGCACGTCTCAAAGCCAGGAGCGCGGGCTTGCTCGAGCTGTTAGCTTTGGTTGCAGTCCCAGGTGAAGGGTGAGCAGAGTAGAGACGTAATGTTTTTTGTTCGTGCCCGTACAAATGCGACCGCTCGATCCGTACTACCTTGACCCGCCAGATGGCTTTTAGGCCCATTCTCGTTAATCGAACGTGCAGACGACCGGAAAGTGTTTTATAGTTCTTGCTTAAAGTAGTACAGTCCGGAACGCACAAGTTAAGATCAATCGTATCGACAACTGTCCGTCGTATTTATGGTAACAAAACGGCCGACCTAATGCGGCGCATTCGAGTATACATCTGGCTTTATGGGCGGTTGATGTAGAAGGTTGCCTTCTAAGCAGGCTTTCTCGTAGTTCGTTTTCTTCGGATTTTGCGTGTGTGTTCCTCGCTGAGTGCTTCTAAATACAAAGACGCTCGTCCCTACACCATGCAAATGAACAGTAAAGCACTTAAGACGGCCCGCAAAAATCAGACTTTCGATGTTTTGAGCTATAAGTTACTACAAACGTGCGAGCAGGTGGTCGAAGTAGAAAAGCAAATAATAGAAAATAGGGCAATTTACGCCTCCACTTCGCAGACGACGCAGGCGTAGGGAAAAGTGCTGCCGACAGATGGCGTACGCCGCATCGAGGGAGCGCCGACCGATTACGGTTATGCTGGCATACTATCTTGTAAAAGAATCCGAATCGGCCGGCGCTCCCTTGACGCGGCGTACGCCATCTGTCGGCAGCACCTTTAACTAGGCGTTTGCGAAGCAGCGGCGTTAAATGCCTAAAACAAGTTTCTCTTTTGTTTGTTTGTCTTTGTTTGTTTTAATATTTTCACTGCAAACTTTAACGAGCTCCTTGCAGCTGTGTAGTGAATTGCAGCACGGTACTTTAAGGAACCGCTTCCTTCGGGCCTGTAATTGAAGTGCCTGAAAAACGTTAGTTTACATGCAGTATAAGAGGAAAAAGCATTCCATATTTAGTATTTTGATTTAACTTGACAATCCGGGTGCTTACAAACATTGAACACACCATGATATTTTTTCTGGAATCAGAGGAAGCTACAACAGAAGATTCGGTTTTGCTTTGCTGTCATTCTCATAATCATCATGATAATCATCATCGTCCTGTTTTATTTATTTATGTATATCACTTATGAATCGGGTGCAGTTGTAGGAATATCTTAATAATGAAGTGAGCAGATTGAAAATTTGCGCAGTCGCGAAAACTTAATCTAGTTATAAAAAAAATTCTTGAAATATATGCGGGTACATGTTTTCCTTACATTGGTAAAATAGGTCAGCATTTATTGAACACATATCAAAGTAGAAATATGTTAAAGTTGATGCAGCCTATTTCTTAAATAATGATTCATTCTTAGCTAATATTGTACAGTGAAAAGGTTTACCAAGTTTGATATTAGTCTTTTCTTATTTTATTTTCCCGTGGTTTTACTGTGCTTTTAGAGCTTCTAATACTCTCGATCGTTATCTCTCAAACATTTGAATATATATACAATTACCGGGTGATCTTTTTTTTTTATTATCCTGCCGTGCACGCACCAATAAGAAAGTATACACTGCCTTTGTCACTGACGTTTTATTGAACATAGTTTTTTTTTTACAAATAAATATACACTTAAAGCACTACACAATAAAGATGATTTCACCCCATACGTTTCTTTTTCGCTTTTGTCTTTATATTGTTATATAAAATCTTTGTTTTTCTTCAGAATGCTCGCAGCGCCATATTTGATTGCACCAGTTGCTGATCCACCGCGAGCAACGTACCTAAACCATAAAATATGCGTCTCATAAAATCTGGCCCGAATATATACGGGCGCTTGTCCTGCCAGTTATCCTTTCGCGCTATTATTTACTTTCATGCTTGAACCCTCACTTTAATAAAAAAGATTTTTGAGGTTGCGTAAACAACGACCTTATTGCGCGTAATTCAAACGAGAAATCGCAACGCTGGATTTTGGTATAAGACATATCCGAGGCCACGTTCTCAAGTGAACGTGTTTTATTTTAGATTTGCTGGCTCGAAACTTTAGTAGCCCGGTTTGTGTAGATTTTTTTTTTTTTTTTTTAATATTAGTTGGCTTTTGGCGGACGCGAAATATTGTTGGATTAAAGGTTTCTCACTGCATAATCAGTTTGGCAACCCCGCAGTTCGCCTTGCCGACCGCCGCATTTTTTTTTTTTTTTAAATAAAAAAAAAATTATTTTTTATATGGGGAGTCTGAATATTGCCCAACTTTCCTTTGGATTTCTTTTTGCGCAACTAGATTGTTTTTAATTCGCGTTATATAAACTTCTGTCTCGGATCTACTTATCTTACCGGTTTAGGCTTGTACTACTGGATTTTTATAAGGTTCCTATTCTTGCAAAACTGGCTCTTAAATATACTAATAAAGCAAAAAGAGAAAATAATTAAAAATAAGCTCTAACACAGACTTTTTTTTTTAAGGGAAGAATTAAGGTCGTCGCGTCATTGTTACATGTCTTCGCGGTGGTGGTATTAAATTTATGTTCCGTTCATTGTCGATTAATAAACTCTTCATTAATTTTATCGTCACAGATTTTACACACATAAAGTCATCAATCACTGCATAAGTCTCCGCGGCTTGTACGCAGTGTTACGACAAAGTATGGTCAGATTTATACATTTTCAACATTCACTGGTATATTGTAACCAGGACTATTCCCGACCTAAAATAAGATACAAAAAAAAAAGAAAGACGTTTATTACATCCTGTAACGCCGAATTAGAGTGCAGCTCATGAGGAGGAGAAGGGAAGGGAACTGAAAGGAGGGTATACCCCTCCTCAATCCTCCTCATCCTCCCTTCCACTTGTCCTCCATCCTCTTCCCCCTCCTCCCCTCCCCTCCTCCTCTTCCTCATCCTCCCCTCCTCCTAATTCTCCTCCCTCTTCCCCGCGCGGTGCATCATGGGAAATTTCCCATAATGCACCGCGCGGTTGCGCCGATAAGGGAATGATAAGGGAGTGTACAAAAGTCCTCTTTGTACACTACTCGAAGCAAGAACCCGCTTGCTGCACTACGGCCAAAGAAAGCCTCAGTTGCCGTTTTAAATTGAAAAGAAGTTGCTTTCCTCCATCAAAAAAAATTAACGCTTTCGCGACACTTTTTTCAGAACTACTTAGAATATTAGCCATTATTTTCACTGAATTCGGCAGAACTTATCACCTAGGTATCGTATATTTTGAAATCACAGAAAGCTACTGTTTGAGGTGCAGGCGCCCCATAAGAACACTAGCTCTAACTTTGTCTTGCTAGAACTTACCTACCTTGTTCAGGGAATAGTTTACAGAAAGTCCAATTCATTTAAAACATCACAAACTTAATCATACAATGTACCATAGAGGCCCGCAACACAACGTACTGGGAAAACATTAAGTATGCATCATAATTCATATAGTGGCCCTCTTATGTTGTTTTTATTTCTCCTTTGCGCTCTATCCATGGCCTGGGGTTCGCCAGAAGACCATTCGTCTTCCTTTCTCTCAGTCAACCTCCTATTGTCCCACTTAAAATAAAAGGCATACGTACGTGCTGTCCAAATTCTGTTACGCCACAACGCAGCTTAGTAGTCGGCGAGATCAAAGGCGATGGTCTCCGCAACTTCCTTTGATCCCCGGTCCGCATATCTGGCTGCAGCTGCCTTATAAGAATATCCCTACGCAGTAAACCTCTTGCGTCCGTCCACCTTCAATACCACCAGCTCCGAGATAATAAGAAAGTGTTAAACCAAACAGAAACTCGGCAGGGAAACAAAGGCTAGCCACTGGGTAATCTCCTGCCCTGTCACATCGACAATCCGCAAAAAGAAAGAGTCCCTTGCTAAAGACACCACGCATGGGCGTGAGATTCGAACGGAGCCCGCCAAAGAAACACGCGACCGGAAACCCAGAACGGTGACATCGTATACGAACAGAATTAACACTCTTTCTACCTCCCGCCCCCCCCCCCCCCCCCCCAAATAAAATAAAAAGAAAAATATATATCAAGCAATGTGTGCCCGTTTATTGTGTCAGTTTTACGACTCATCTCGTGTGTGTGTGAGCTGTGTGCGCGCGTGCTCGTGTGCGTGTGTGCGGGGAAGGGGCGAGAGGGTAACGTAGGAAGGTGATAATAGGAGACACAATATCGGCGCTTCTTGGCATATAGCGATGAGGACCCCGGCTAGGGGAGGGAGACCTTCGGTGCTTCGATCCAAAACCCAGGGGTGTCCGCCTTTTCTTCCTTTTCTTTTTTCTTCTTCTTTTCATTCTTATTTTTTTTCCGTTCATCGGTATTTCTTTTGGGGTGTCCGGAATTTCGAATGCAATATGTGGGGCGACTCCACCCCCTACCATCTTCCCTTCCGAAAACACAAACAAAAAAACAACGAAGGAAACAAAACAAAAACCAAGACAATTCACAAAAGCAAGGATTGCGAAAGAAAGGAGCGGGGTGCGAGAATTAGTCCGCCTCGGTGCAACTTGCGAAGGTTGTATGGATGCCGCAATATAGGGGGGTTCGTCGCTAGTGAAGATTGGGGGGGGGGGGGGGGGGGGGGGGGCGGATGATCAGGTGCACTGTCCGATATTGCGCGTGTGTGTGACTTCGGGTCACCCCGAGACTGACGCGGAATTGTTTGCCTAACATTATTGGAAACGCAGCGAGAAATCTGCTTCGTCTCTATCAATCCGTTTCGTAAGCTGTCAGGTGAGCTAGACTTGTTAGGCTGTCAGCGATGATGGACTGCATCACCCAAAATAATTTGGCAAATTAAAGTATTTTTAAGAGCGTACAACGTGAATGTGCTTTTCTTTTTCAGATACATTTGGTTCCAATTAGCAACGAACGGAATTTCATTAAACTACCTTAATAACTAAATCATAGTCTATACGCTCTCTTAGATTTCCATGGATCTATGCCTTATGTAACATTTGAAACGATGAACGATGGACAGTCTGCAGGTTCTGGACTTAAAAAAAGAATGGCCGCCCGGTAACTTTAAAAAGCCGTGAAAAAAAAAAAAAAAGTGAACGCGTTCTAAGTTGACTCGAACGGAAAACTATGCAATAGTTCGAGGTTAATTCTGAAGTGTTTTTTTTTTTTTCTGTTTTGTAGTTTGGATTAAAGCTGGGCAGTATCGCGAAACAAATGTATTTTGATAATATTTAGAAATACTTTCCGGTATCTCAGTCTCTGTATCGAGATACTTTTAAAAAAAAATGTAGTTGTATGTTAGTAATGAAATACATTTACAATGTATTGCTTCCTTCGCAATACTCTGCCAGATTTAGGTGTCTCGTTACGTTTGTTGCTGTTTTTACGCTAAACTGAAAACCATCTATATGTTTGATACGCTAGGGATTTAAAAAATGTATTATGTAAACCCTCCGCATAACCTATTTTACCTCAGTCACAAACATTAAAAAAATATAAAAAACAAACAGCGGTGGTAATAAGAAGGTTAAAGGGAGGTGGAGGCCTCGTCAAGCTGGGCTTTTTTCTCTACCTCCCCTCTTCCCCTTGTTTGAAGAGAAATAAATAAATAAACTCGAAAAATAACAAGAAAGATTCCTCTCCACGAAGCTCTCCAGACTTTCCAATTTAGTTGGACGAACACTGAAAAAGAGGTGACTGGAGAAGAGAAGAAACAAAAAACGAACAGCACAGAACTTGCGAGATGAGCTTCTTTTCCTCCTGTGTTGGAGCAGGTTCCGCGGAAACCAGGGTGCCTCAGTGCGGATGGCTCTGTTTTCCAATCTCCCGGCACTGGGTGACTCAGAAGCACACAAGATGGCAGTTTGAGACGCGCACTCACGGCAAAAGAGGGTTTCTTTCGGCAGACGCTTTTGTGAAGCACAGCAAACTTCCATTGGCCTGCAGTAACTACTCTGTTTTCCGAAAGTGACTTTTTTTTTTTTTTTTCTTTTTTAAGCGGAATTATAGGTATGGTAGCTGCGAATAGTAGACGAAGAGGTTCGAGGTAAAGGAAAGATTGTTGGACCATAAAATAGGCTAAAAATAATAAGAAGAATAAGAAAATAATAAAGAGTAATTTTTATTAGGTGTCCAGAAACGACCACGCGGTCTTGGTACTAGCACACCGAAACTTACACGCTATACACCAACTCATGTTTACAAACAAACCGGAGCGCCCCTAGCGGACGCCACCGGCGCCGCGCATGCGCGGTGGATGGTGGGCAAGAAGCCCGCCGTCGCCCATAAACAAACCATTGAATTGCGTTGTTGTCGGCGTCGGTGGGAGTCTCTGTGCTCTTTTTCGCGTTGGAATTGTTGATTCTGCGTCCTCCTAACAATGTCTGACAACTTGAGCGGCTTCAGCAAAACTAACGAGGCAAAACTTTGCTTGAATAATGTGACGTGCAGCGATTCATTTCCCGTGGACGCCGTAGAATGGGCGCTACAGCTCGACTCCCACGATGAGATTCTACTCGCTATTTTCAGTCGCGACGTCGCTCGGACTGCAAAAGTGTGGACCGTAGCTGAGATAATGGACGTCGATACTAAAAACAGCAAGTACAATTGGGCATTACAAGTCGGTGATGGCCACTGGTAACAATGATCAACATCTTCTTGGATCTGTTTACACTTAGCCTACTCACAACAACCAACCTTCAAAAGTGTTTTGAGGGCTGCACTTACTTCTTATCGCAATTACCGGGTCAACGTTTGGTTTACGGACCGCTGTCGTTTGAACGAGCTGACGACAAAAAGCAGCCAAGTTTGAAAGAGCAGACGACAGTTCGAACGGATGCGCAATGGAGTGCGGGCAAGAAGCACCGCGTTCCGCGTCAACAAACCATTCGAATGTAACGTTGTCGGCGTCTGTGTGAGTATGCATACTCTTTTTCGCGTTGGAATTGTCGATTCTACGTCCTCATCGCAGTGTCTTACCACTTTAATCGCCTGAGCGAAATTATCAAGGCTCGTTATGCTGCTAAACTTTCCGTAAATAATTTGACGTGCGGCGATTCATTCGCATGAACGCCGCAGAATGGACGCCAAAACCATGATGAGATTCTTCTAGCTATTTTCGGTCGCGACGTCGCTCGTGCTGCAAAAGTGTAGAAGGTAACGGCGATGATCGACGTCGATACTGAAAATCGGAAGCGGGAACAGACCAAGCGTAACAAGTCGGTGATGGCCACCGGTACCAATGATCAACATCTTGTATCTACTGTATACACCGAGCCTACTTAAGTCTTTTGAGGCCTGCAATTACTTCTTATTGCCATCACCGGGTCAAAGTTTGGTCGACCGGCCGCTTTTGTTTGAACGAGCAGACGACAAAAAGCAGACAAGTTTGAAAGAGCAGACGAAAGTTCAAACGATCAGGCGACCGCGTGAATTTGAAGACGCACTGAACCCGTGGGTGGTCCGGACAACTTGGTGGTTTTTTCTCGTTCATGTTGGAACAAAGCAAATACATCTGGCGACCACAAATTGTGGCCCGCACACGCAATCGTAGGTCGACAACGTCTGGTTTGCCCTTTTCACGGCTGCTATCCGCGTCCTCGGACGAACGGAGGAGGCAAAAACACATGAAAACTGATCTTCAAACCTTTCCAGACTCTCTTGGTACAGTTCCCATCGCAGCATTTTGACGAGAAGGCAGGTTTTTTGTCTCGTATCTTCCAAAGGAACACCGGAATGCATGTCTGGCACGGCGACTTCTGCCCACCGCCCCAGACCGGAAGTGCGTCCGGCGCGCCACCACCGCGGCGTGACGTAGGAGAGTTGAGTTCGTGTATAATAAAAGTAAAAAAAAAATCAAAGCATTGAGTACAATACACGATACAAATAACGCATGATGACTCAAAGATACCACTTACACAACAAGCAAAGAAGGAAAACAGGGTCCAAACGCAGGGTAGAAGACTGCCACAAACACGAATATACGTTATTAAAACAAAAACAGAAATAACAATAATAATTATAACAAATTAATTCGTGAAGAGAAAGCATATTGAAGGCAGAGTTCAGGTTCGCCGAAGCGATTATGGGCTTGAGCGGTAAAATCAGCTATATAATTGCATAAAATAAAATCGCCAGTTCTATACAAAAAGAAAAAAAAAAAAAAAAAACAGAATTACCACCAAGATTTTACAGCAGTTTGAACTCGGGACTGGCACTCCCAATATATATAAAACTATCCTTGAAGTCCGAAAATCCTAAAATAAGCTCACACGCAAGGCACTAGCGTCAAGTTTCTTCATCAAATGTAGCGCCAAACTTGCCCAGTTTTTGCGACACAGAGGATGTAGATGCCTCCCTTTGTTGCTACGTAATAACTAAAAAAAAAAAAAAAAAGAATCACGCTTAAAATACAGACATAAAAAAACTTTTATGCTTAAATAAATGCTAGCAATAAAAACTCATTGTGAAATAATTGCAAAGGTTCGTTGGTTATATCAAAATGTCGAAGGGCTTTTCTGAGCTTTCTTGAGGTAAAGTCACATAAGCTGGGAGGTAGGGAATTAAAACTTCGAAGCACATAGACCGACCGCATGTTCTTACCATAGCGCGTATAGTAAGCGGGAACGAGAAACTTTGATATAGTAACAAGGTGTTGAACTGTGCGAGTTGGTAAATGTTTGACATGGCGGGTGTATCAGTTTCAAAAAACGAGGTCGATGAAAGGAACAGACACGACAGGACAATAGCTGTATTTGCAACTCAAATGTTTCATTTGAAAAGGGAAAAAAGAACACATACGTCAGTACCAGATAACACAGCGTGTAATCAAACAATACGCCCTTCACAAGGCAAATGTCATTAAAATAGGCTCACTCGACGCAACCCATGCCAGTCATGGTCTGGCGCAAAAGGGACAGCCCGTATCATGTAAGGCCAACCGACGGCTCGCTCACACATCTTTCTCCGAGGCACGAAATATAAAAGGCCTCAATAATTTCGCTAGTGGCCTTCTCTCTATGCCTCCCTTCAACCGTCAAATCGTCAAAGGCCGGCTGACACTGTGTAGTCTCTGCAATGCAAAGGGAGGAGTTTACTCAGAGTTTACTTAGAAATACTAGTGGTGTCACCCTCGAAGGGTTCCTTGAGCTTTTAGGTTTCTGTTAGAGCTCAATGGTGGTAGGCTGGCGCAATGAGGTTGTCCTGCAAAAAACGGGAGTGTGCATCGGCTGTGTGCCACCGATTCTCATTGACATTTTCCTCAGTGTTGTGGACAGTGCAATCGATGTTGCTCTGAGAGATTCCAATGTAAAACAGGTGTTTCGGTATGTACACGATTTTCTGGTGGTGTCTGACAAAGTGGATGGAGAGGCGGCGCGGGCTGATGTTTTACGTACTTTCGGTGAGAGTGGTGGGGGACTTAGGCTTACGTTTGAAGAACCGAAGGATAAGGTTCTCCAGTTTCTGGATCTGGCGCTGTGTCTCAAGGACACGCAGGTATGCTGGTCCTTCAGTCCGCGGTCAAAATAGGCAATTTTGGACTTCAGATTGTCCCACTCCAAGCTGGTGAAGAGGAGCATAGCAGTTTCCCGTCTCGGCTCTGCTTTCATGAAGTCATGCGTTCACGTGATGACCGACAGTTTCTTGGCGCAGGTTAAGAGGCTGAGGGTGTCGGGGTACCCGTCAGCGCTTTGAACGGAGGTGGCAAGTGCCCTTCTGAAGAAGGCAAAAGGGATAGAGAGGGTGAGGACCGATGTACACAAAAAGCGAAAGGTGGTGGTCCCCTACATCCACCGTGTCTCCCAACAAGTTGGAGGCTGGTATGAAGTCCCAGTAGTTTTCTGGGCTCCCCAAAATGTGCGCCAGATTTGTGCAAGAGTGGGCGCCAGAGCCGATAATCGGATGAAGACGAAGTGTACCAAAGGACACCCGAAACCTTTTGTGTCATGCGTCTCGAGTGTGGTGTACAAGATGTCATGTGGTAAATTCTACATAGGCCAGACAGGGCCTTAGCGATAGGCTCCGGGAGCATGCTTACTCGCTGAGGGCCACGGTGGAGGACTTCTCCCTTTGCATTGCAAATACTGCAGGTGTCAGCCGGCCTTTGACGAGGAGACGGTTGAGGGGAGGCATAGAGAGAAGGCCACTCGCGAAATTATTGAGGCGTTTTATATTTCGTGCCTCGGAGAAAGATGTGTGAGTGAGCAGTCGGTTGGCCTTATATGATACGGAGCTGTCCTTTTTGCGCCAGACCATGACTGGTATGGGTTGAGTCGAGTGAACCGATTTTAATGACATTTGCCCTGTGAAAGGCGTATTGTTTGATTACACGCTGTGTTATCTGATACTGACGTATGTGTCTTTTTTTTTCATTTTCAAATGGAACATTTCAGTTGCGAGTACAGCTGTTGTCCTGTCGTGTCTGTTCCTTTCATCGTCCTCGTTTATTGGAGCTGTTCCACCCACCTTGATGTGGTATTTCGAAATTGTCTCATATTCGAACCAAGAGTTTTAAAATCATCCTTCCAGTAGTGCCCAAGCACGACTGATTCAAGAAACAATAATAGTGATAATACGTCGCCCCTGTGAGGCAGACCAAGTTCTAGGCTGTATAAACATACACACAACCCAATTATTATTTAAAAATAATGATAATAATTTTATTCCACAAATGTTCAATAACACTACAAGCATACGGGTTTATCCAAGCCAAGGGAGGCTTGAGAGGCAGGACCCGGCAAGTCGCACAGCGAAAGTTCTCGAAAATAGAAAAAGCAAATCAAAGTACACTTCATAAAACAAAACAGTACAGAGTAAACAAGAAATGCTAGAACGTTGAAATCATCAACATTTTTTTCGATTTTCTTTTTTCAGTAGACTCAAAGACACAATCGGGCAATTTATTGAAGACAGATGGCACATAATGAGAGTTAAATCTTTTGCCGTAGCGAGTTACAGAGCGGGGCATGAAAAAACGGGACGTGTGACGGAGATTCCTGTGAGGAACAAAGGGGCGTTCAAAATCGTTATTCCAAAAGTGGCGTAACAACACCACTGTTTCCACGAACAGGGAAGAGAAATTGGGCATTCGCAAACACTCGAAAATATTCATATCGTTTGAAATGTCAAAGTGATAATCCACACTCTTTAACAAGCCCTTCAAAATACGATCAATTTTTATTTGCCACATTTCTGCACAACTACCAAACAGTAATAAAAATAAATATTAATATTGACAATAACAATCATTTATTTCTTTAGTGCCCCTGAAAAACCGTGAGGTATTGATGCGGTGGCGAATACACCGTAGAAAAAATGAGTGACTCATTGAGACACTGTCCTACACATGATACAGCAGCATATGAAGATCACGCTTGAAGGAAGCAAAGTCACGAACAATAGCGAAACGGGGTGACGCTACGTCGTTCACTGAATTTTGAAAGTGAATTAACGGTGACAGTGTGTCCTTCAAAGACGGATAGAATACAAACTAGTTTTTACAGACGCAAGCAGGATTGTTAAAATGGACAGAACTTAACAGGTCAGCATCAAAATGACCATGGATTACTTCGTGCAAAATAAAATATAACGCGAGAGTCTACGCGTCACAAAAAGAGGAACACAAACATTAATTTCCGTTTGCGTTCGCCACCAACTACACGCCTCCCCACCTACCACCGTTCGGAGACAAATGTATTTATGTAACTGTCAGTATCTGCATTCATGAATACTTATTAGTTTGCCTCTTTTTGTAAAGGTACCTTAGGGATATCCCTCATAGAAGAGAAATGTATCTTAGTATCTGCATTTTGGCTTTAAAACACATGTATACATCAATACTTTTTGGAGTATATCTGCACAAGCCAAGTTTGCATAGTTCAGACAGTTTGAGGCGCAATACGAGCATGCTTCATTTTGTATTATTATTTGTTCTGGCTCCTGCCCAGCTACCAAAACCTTACGTGAGAATTCTAGTCACGAGCTATTTTCAAACTCAATTTTTTTGTAAGTTGTGTGGAAGACGTGTTAACGATCAGCTAGTGGCGACGTGCGCGATCAAAAGCGTCGCTCTGGTCGGCCGCCACGATTGGCCGAATGCTGACTATGACGTCACCAGAGGATTTCCCATCGACGGAAATAAGAGGAATGTAAGAACTTTAATCTTGACGGCGTTGGCAGTGTTGCTTTGAGAGCAGAGTGATTTCTAGCTTCCGCCATGCTAATTACAAACACCATCGAATTGTTTTTCACCAGTTAGTGAGGTCAAGAGAGGACACCAGAGGAGGGCGCCACCGAAACATCTCGCGGGTAATAGAAGGCTGAATAGAAGAAAAAAAATATTTATTCGTAAACTCAAAATTCAGTCAGTGAGGTAATAAAGGATTTAACTTGCTTCCCTAAATACGCCTCCAACATTCTGTGGAAGTAACAAGATGAGAGGTAGGGATGCCCGGCATTGCTGCCTCGTCTTTTATTTTTATTTCTTGATATTTGAAGTTTTGGCTTGAAACTAATATATCGGCACCAATAAAATTTTTTTTTTTTTCAAAGCCGGGCGAAGTTAAATTTTATGTATACCATTCAAGCATATCAGCTTTCTCCTGTTTCGTTGAAGGACTCAAAGGGAAAACAGAACAATGTTAAGCCTTCTCCCGTTTCTTCGTAATTAAAAATTAACATGTTTTTCTCCTTTGAAGTTTCAGACAACATCCCCTAAACCATAAAATACACCAGTCTCGTGTGACAAAATGCGTCGCTTATTGGTTTCTTTTTTCATTTTTGTTTAATGTCCGCAATAGCCTTTTTGACCAAGCACTTATATCTGAACAGTGTGAAAGGTTTTTATGTTGTTACGTGTTTTACACTTACAACGTAAAAAAAAATATAATAATGCATTTAAAGCGAAGCGCTCAGCTAACATGGCTGTGCCCTCATAAAGTTTCCCGATTTTACGCTTGAATTGCGCGCACTATATAAGCTCGAACAAAGAAATACCTATACAACTCATAATATGACGCTCGAATGAAGTAGCGGTCGACGCACATGTAAGTTTTTTTTTCTAAATCATTGCTATAATCCTTGAACGCTTAAGGAACGAAGGGTGTAGTTATTATTATCATGCCTCTCGCGTCGTGATTGGCCCTTCGGTGTTCAAATGGGAAAAGCCCGGATTCTCATTGGCTGTGTCGCAATGAAAAAAAACACTCGTCACTCGGCCGCCCTGGCTATATTAGGTTGTCCGTGTCCGATATTGACGCGAAGACGTTGGTTGGCTAGGTGTTCGGAATTTCGTGAAGCCCAGATAAAAACGTGGCCGCAATGTTAAACACTGATTGGTTGACGGGTGGGAGAGGAGGAGTGAGGTGCTCGACGCTGATTGGTTAACGAAATGTCATATGACCAGAAGGGCAGGCGAGGAGGAGGGAAATAGGCGAGGAGGAGCTTGACCACCCGCGCGGAATGAGGGAGAGGGGCTCGAGAGGTCGGAAGCCTCTGGAATATCGCCAGGTTTATCGGCCCCCGAATAGCGGTGGTATGGTTTCATTCTGGGAACAACCATCAAGGGTACAAGATGGTACGCGTTACAACTATCTGAAGAAGAGATTCATGAACGAAGGCGTCTGGCGTCTGGAAACCGAGAGTATTGCTAAACATTTCTGATGCTGGAACGCTTCGCGTATGCAAGAGATATGCCTAACAATTTGCCATCAATTTTCATCCTTAAGTTCCCTAACGCACTCTAAGAAATCCCTGCGGGCCAACTTACCCACAAACCACATTTAAAGAGTCAATCTATTCGATCTACAAAATCAGCTCAGCGAATGAGGAGGTGGAACATCCGTTTAGACCTAAACGTTAATTTTTCGCTGTGACATTACGCAATGCAAAGCGTCATGCTTGCATTGCGTAATGCCCCAGAGCAGACTTAATTTTGAGGTCTAAACAGATGTTCCGCCACATCATTTGCTAAGCTGATTTCGTAAATCGCAGAGATTGGCTCTTTGAGTGCTTTGCGGGTAAGTAGACGGGCACGCATTTTTAGAGTGTGTTTGCCAGCGAATAAAAAAGTCGGGACATAGAAGCCCGATCCTTATTTTTTAGGGTGGGACACTCTAAAATGCGGAGAAGAGTGACGGGCACTTTGACGGTACCTAGGCAGCGTCTAGTCGTCGCTTCCACCAACCACGTACTAACGAAATAAAGAGCTGACCGGCACGGGTACGTCACTTTTGTAGCTCGATAATGGGGCGCGCTTCGTCATCGCACTTCATAAATTCCCGACCCACATTAAAATTAAAAAAAAAATCACATATCGCTAAACATCTTGAAGATCATTGCCTTTTCGAAAATTGTTCAAATTGGACTAATCAATGTTAGTGATTGGCTTTTAAACTGCAATAAAAACGTGTCTCATAAAACCATAAACTTTTATTAGGCAATTTTTTTAATTAGTCTACGAATCGTGAGAAATTTTGTCCCGTCCAAGGTCCGCCGGACCTGTTATGCACGCACAGAAAATATTTCATATGTAAGGATCACCCATATTTTAAAAAAAAGTGTCTTACATGTAAACAGTGCTACCTTAAATACACGATTATTGGTTCAATAAAAAGTGTTGTACCTTTTGTTTTTTAATATGTACCACGAAACAATGAACCACACCCCTTATTCTCATGTTGTACAGACATGTCATATAAAGGCAGTGATAAAATCAAACATCATTTTCGGACGACTTCAGCGAACACTTACTTACAACCCCTTCAAAAAAATACTTATATTAAGGAACGCCTCACAGCCTCACGTGTGAGCTTCCATTCTATAGCGTGAGGTCACACCATAACATATTTGGATGATTCTCACAGTAAGCTACCTCTAGCCACCGAGAAGTTAAGAAACAAAAAACGTGGCGATTCTCCAACATCTTATTATCGTTCCCTGCGACTTTTAAAGAGGTACACCGGAGATCTTTTTTAGCTACTCCAACTAACTATTTATTGTCACGAATGACAGTTGATGAGGCGATAATAAAAGGAAACAGAAGATAACGATGGAGCGTCGCGGGCGTCGGTGGCGGCGTAACAGCAAGATCGTAAGCTGGGGAGAGATTGACTTTGGCTCGCCACGCGGAGCTCCTTCTGTACCGGCGTGGGTTTCTGGAACATTCGGCCTAGAACGTTCGGCGCGTGGAACGTTCCTAATTCGGTGAGACGAGAACGTTCTCGAACTTGCGAGAATGACCAGAATAAGTAAAAGACACGTCGCTCCCAAGAATCGAACTCTGGCTCTTCGCGTGGGAGGCAAGGACGATAACCGTTAGGACACGGCGGCGCCACCTACTTGGCTAGCTGCGCGCGCGGCAATATATATATATATATATATATATATATATATATATATATATATTAATTACCTGCCTTTACCCTTGCCGTTAGGTTACGTAGGATAGTAAAATTCAGAATAGTTAATGTAAAATCGGCAAGTCAAAATGACGCCTAAACGAACATTTAAATATACCATTGCTTTTCAGTGCCGTAAAGACGTCTGTGGAAGGCAGGGTAGGCTTGCAGATAGAACGGGTAGTCTGGAAATGTACTACGCCCAGCATTTGTTTTGCGCTGGGGCGCGGGTGCTGAACCGAGCGTCGAAGGCATTCATTTGACGACCTGAGACTGCTTTTAATCAGTCGGAAACGAAGTCTACAGTTCAAAGAGTGAACTTCTCCCATCCGTTGACGTCAGTTTTTCCTTTTTGCCAGACAGAGACTTTCACTTTGAAAAACACGGTGAGGATCAAAATTGTAAATTGAATACCTTCGCGAAAGAAAACATTTATTTTGGCCCAATATTTGGGTTACTATTTCGGGGATGTTTGTTGATGCGTTTAGCGAATTTTCGGGGAAATCGGGGAATACGAGGAGAACGCCGGTGTGCTCACAGCGACTATAAAGATAAATATTCGAGTCACAGTCTGTTAGTGCCTCGGGCGACATTTCATTCGAAGGCTTGTCTGGGTTGTATCTTGATGTTACTTTTTTTTTCTTCAAATTGTTTGCGACACGTTTCCACTCCTGTCAACTCTCAAGAAACGCGCTTCTTAACTCCAGTCTTTCGTCAACACATCCGGCGACTTCTAAGACTTCTCTCGGAGTATATTGCTTTCAACTCTACAAAACATTTTGTCGACGAACCAAAAAAAATAATAATAATAATATCGGAGGCAGTTCTTGTTTGCCGACGAAACGCGCGGCGGTGGCTCGGGTCAAGTGGCGCGCAAACACAAAAATGGAACTTCAGGCGGCGTGACGCCCTGGTAAGGATATCTCGCCCGCGCTAAAGCCGATTTCGCCTTCGGGCAGAACCAACTAACTCGCATGAAACTGACTCGGAGGAAACGCTTTGTGCCTAAAAAGCCCCCCTGTCCCTTCCCCACCCGCTGCACTGTGTGCTGTGAGTGCTGTCGAGACGGAGATGCGAAGGCGCCTGGTGGGCGACAAGTCTCGCTGCAGTGTTTATTCGCGAAATTCGGACTCTCGAGAACTTGACACGCGGACCCGACCTCTGGCTCGCTTCGCTCGCTGGATCGGCTCGTGTCGACTTTGCACTATTTTTGGTTGGATCGATTCCGATTCTCGGATGAGAGCTCCGTCAGGAGTATTGAGACGCGTTTCCGTCACCTATTTCTGTGTATGAGAATTTTTTTCATTGTTGTTGGTGTTCTTTTTCTTCTTTCTTTGTCGTGCTGTGGAGTTGGCTGCTATGGAAAAAAGTGATTAGTCTACTGCTTACCGGCGCTAGCTGATTTTTCATTCAATAACAAATAAATGGTCAGCGATGAAAGATTAAATATTTTCGATTTATTCCAACACACGGGGTTACTTGAGGTATAAAGGGCGCCGTGAGCATTAATGTTGTCAGTTTAGGGTACTCTTCAATTAAAGAAAGGATCCATCAAAATAAATGGCGTTTCAAAATGAAGATGAATTTCGAAAAAAAAAAACATATATAAACAAGAAATTTAAGATGCAAGTTGAATAATGAGAGACAGGGTTAAAAGATATATTAAGTTGCCACAATGACGCAACAATTAACAATTGTTGCGTCATTTTTGTCAACAGTCAAAATTTGACAGAGTAGGCAATGTAGAGAAATAGTTGAGACAACTTAGCCTGATTTGTATAAGTTTGAAATCGAGTACCTTATGTGTCCTCTTATTTTGCATATGCAAAGTGTCTAATCACAAACGTTCAAGTGTCGTAGCACCAGCAACGTGATCCTATCACCTATCGTAAAACTCGGTGATCGAAAACTATTAGCTAATGACGGTCGGCAAAACGCCAACGAACTTTTTATGTTTTGGGATCATTTATTTCTTCATTCTACTCTATTCAATTCATATTAGATCCCTTAGAGCCTGGAGACCTAAGATGGAAGGGGAAAATAAATCATCAATTAAACACAGGCTGTATGTTATAATATATATCAACATTGAAAAGTAACATCAACACAAATGAAGAGTTATAATTGCATCTTTGATGAACTCATTTATGATACTAGCACTGAGGTGGCACCGTTCTCCTCGACTTATTGCGCGTATGCGAAGGTCGCGGGGCGAGGTGCTTCCTGCAAGCGCTGCAGTCTTCAGAACGCCACGCAAGAGAAAATAGCTGAACGAAAGGGAGGTAACAGAAGCGAAAATGTGCTAAGTATAACCGCGCTCAACGTGTCCAATAGACACGAGAGAAAACAAAGAGACGGTTTTGCTAGAGATAAAGAAGCAAGCCATGTTAACTTAGTCAGTAGCGATGCATCGCACAGACAGAGCCCCGTTTTTGTGTGTGTCTTTCTTTTATTTTTCTTTTTTTTTGTTGCTTACCTTTTTTACAGTTCTTAAGCTGCAACAGACTACTGCGAAAACATTGGCTTTTACTGAAAAATTATAATATGGAACATATAATTAAACCAAGTTTCTTATTAGTATTAAGAGATAAATACATAGTACTAATCAATAAGGTACGGCTGCAACGGCGATATGTTGGATAGCAAATGCTGAAATTGACCGAGTGTAAAAAGAAAAAAAAAAGACAGATTGCGGAAAGTAGGGACCAACTTTTTCTTCCAAGCTTCGTAACCGTCGGGGAGCCTACCAAACACGAAAACCACGTTCAACAGAAAGAAGTGGGCGTGCAGCCTTGAACATGAAGTGCGCTTTGTTATTAAGGTGTTCCCCTTGCGTTGTATAACTCGCTCCTTCTCGTCCTGTCCCATTCGTTTCGAATGGGCAGACGTTGACTGGAGGACTTGGCAGGGAGGCAGGAAGAGAAAGCAATTTAACGCAACGCCGCCCCCGCCAAGTCCGTGCGCCGCGTGTATCGGACGCAGCCGCAAACTAGAATCCGTCTTCGGTCGACACGATGTACAAAACGAACACAACCACTGCACAGGTTTTAGGCAGACAACAAACTCCTCTGACTGCATCGAGGGAAAAAAAATCAAAAACAACGAAGACTCCGTTCATTGCCGCGTCAGGTATAGTCACCGTTCTGCTATAGTCACATTCTTGTTATATATGCCAGGGGGCTATCACGTTTCGTGTGACACGTCGCGCCGTCTAGCTCAAGGTATTTGCAAGACCGGGAGGGCCCTTTCACCAGCCTGATTGCTCGTGGGGCTATTCGTGCATAAGTGCAAAGGCGTTAGTTTGAGAGTCTTCTGTCTTTTATTTTGAAGATTGCTGCCATGCTGCCACAGAAGAGCAAACGCCAGAGCTGTAGGCACCGTCCTTACCGGACTGTCCCATCCCCGAAAGCTTATCAGGAGTGAAACTTTTCAGGTTCCCTTCTGGGCCGTGGGAAATACAACGCTGTCAGAGATCACTAAATGTCGTTAAATGTGCAAATTAAACATTCCGTTCACATTACATGACTCAACCTGGGTTTCTAAACGTGCGATTTGACTCGATGTTTAGAATTAATTAATGTGTTCGATGTGCGGTGCTTTCTTTGGGTTTGATGCGATGATTGCCTAAAGTCAGATCAGCTTCTCGACATCCTCACTTCTCTCTGCTCCGCTGACGCAATTTTTTTGCGAACGTTTGCGTAGTTTGAGCGTAGTTGCCCGAGTGAGCCCTTTCTCCGCTTTTCGGATCGCTGAGCCCCGTTTCCGTGTTTAGCGTGATCGCCCTGTTGCCCGATACGGCTGCTCTTTTTAGACCCGTATCTATGGTTCTACCTTCGTCCCCGCTGCGAGAAAGTCTACTTAAGAAATAAAAAAACATACCTACCTACGACACAAATTTACTAATGCGGAGTTCATTTTTTGTTATAGGTAATTAAGAACAGCATAGTCAATAGTCGAGAACGAGCATCACCTTGAGAAGAGCAACTGCGTACGACACCGTCCAAACTACAGACAGCGTCTACGAAAAACACATCCCCCGAACACTAAAGCCCTCTTCAACGCAACGACAAAAGAACGGGAAACAAACAGTTCTCGTAAATGCAGTTCACATAAAAAAAAAAAAAAGGTAGTAGGACCAGTAGAAGAAGCATTGAGGGTAAGGAAGGAAGAAGGGAAGGGGGGATGGGTTAGTACCGCTTTTGTAGAGGAGGCAAACTCGCATTAGTCTTTGCTTTTGTCTTTTAAAACGCACAATCAGCATAAAAGGATAATTAAAAATCTGCTATCGTCTATTATGTTTCACTGAAATTTCGCCATTGTATTTGAACGTTCAATTTTGTTATGTTCGTTCCCGTTTTGGGCTGTCTCAACCTATCGAGGAAGGCACCTACTAAAACTTCCTACTTCTGGAGTCACGCATACTCAAGCATAAACTTAAGACTATTCAGCGGGGAATCGATAGCCGAGTGGGCTAGCGCACACCAGCTCCGAGCACGTGGAGTTAAAGCTTGCACTGCAGAACCCAGGGGTTTTGAGTTCAATCCCCACCCCTGCCCGTTTCGATCTGGATGAGCATCGTACCGGCGTGCGGTCGTGCACCACTACTGCGTGGTCCACGTTAAAGACCCCAAGCTAGGGGTTGTATCGCACTGGCTCATTCGTTCAGCTAGCCACTAGGGCTGAATAACTTCACAGATATATAAACGTACACACAACGCAATCACAATTACAATCTATTTAAGGTTTGACAGATCCTAAGAACTCTTTAGTGCAGTGCGACAACACAATGCTTAGTATTTCTAATGAAAACGTGATCTCACAAACGTACGCCGGCGGCACTGCCTATTTCATCCTTCTTAGCGTTGTCTCCTTTGGCCATTGTGACGCTCGCAGTCGACCGAAGGTGGCTCGCTTTTTTAACCCTGCCCAGCACCCATAGGCACGTTTCTAGGACTACAGATTTCTCGTAAATAAGTGACGTCCGCGAAACTAAAGGGATCTGGACCCGAAGGCAACAATTACTTGCGCGGCGTTGCAAGTCTTGTAATTACCTCGTATATCGGGCGTATTCCACGTTTTCGAAAACCTGCTCCTATAACAAAAATTTATAATCCAAAAATAAATAGCCAAAGTAAGACGAATAGGGTTATTCGTTTTGTACTTATGGTTGGTAGAAACAGCTTCCAAGTCATCGATGATGGATAACACTATCAGTTACTCAATTACTAGGCTTACATATAGGTTAGTGGCGTAATCAAGTTCTAAGACATTGTGACAGCAGCCCATTCCTTCAAACGTGATGGGCGCTTATGATGCACTGAAATATGAGGAGCGCCAGAAACATCAATTTTATAACAAGTTTTTTTTTTTTTTTTACCGATTTTTCTAAAAACAGGATGGCAATTTTATATGGTTCTACAGCTCACTGAAACAACTCAACAGCTTTAATTATGGCGTACTTCCCATGGTACATTACTACAAATCGCTGAAGAGGTAACGATCGAAAACCGTGAGATAGGATGCATGCTTGACGTTATGGAAATGATTGTGACCTTCCGATATGCAAGCCCTATTAGTAATACGTTTTTACATATCAGCAAAAAAAACAAGTGGAAACTCAAAACCGTGAAACGTTAATGCAATCTTAACGTAACTTCCATTATAGTCACTCCGACAACTGTAATCACATCTTCTGTCGAAGCCGTACGAGTTGTTATGAACGACGCCCTCTGTAACAACGTGTTGTGACGGGTGAATGATTATCCCAGATGACGCCGAAGATGAAGACACGGAGAAAAGGCGAAAATGGAAAAACTAAAAAAAAAAAAAAAAAAAAACTGGCAAACATTTTTTTGTTGTTTTTTTATTTTGTTGTTGAGCTGGAACTGTATGTGCCGCCTTTCCCAAAATCGAAAACGTCGGGACGGGAGATGCATTTATTGTCGTGCTCGCTTTCTGCTCCACATGCGTTTTCGACGCGGCAAGAACATTGGATGATCTTTCTGTCGTAGAGAAAGTTCTGCGAAATAGATGCAACTGGAATATGTACGTTTCTCTTTTTAGGAGACGAAACTTATCGTGAGCATCGGAGAATATGTTATTATTAGTGAACACGCAAGACGTCGCTGTTTTTACCCATTTGTTTTGTCCCCAGACTGATTGTTTCGTGTGGGCTGGTGTGCGTAAGTTTCAGTCACTCTCTCTTTTTTTTTTTTTAAGAGTAATAAATTAAGTGAATAGCTTCCCTTTGCGTTTATTCTTTGATACCCGTTCAGTTCAATTCGAGAAATTTGCAGTCTTTGTTTTAACCGAACGTAAGCATTATATCCTTTGATGTACATTCACATTCATAATTTATTTAATTATCCTAAAATATGCGCACATTTAATTGGCTCGTTCGATTTACCTGCGAGGCGCCGGGAAATCGAACGAGCCAATTAAATGTGCAAAATATTTTAGGATAATTAGATACGTTATTAATATGTATTAAAAGTCCTACACTTTTTTGCACCAACGCAGAAGAGTGTAGGGCAGTGCGCTTCCGGTGGAGTCTCAATACACATACCGGAAGTGCGCTGCCGTACACTTTTCTGCTTCAGTGTAGAAGGTGCAAGAAATCCTTTCTTAAGGAGTGTAAATTTAATAAAGGAATAACACAAATATCTGCCATCAACTGAAACAAAGGATACATTTTGTGCATTTTTTTAATTTATTGATGTCCCTTTTATTTTATTTTACGAATTACGGGTATAGTGTACCATAATAAAAAAAAGTAAGACACTTCAAGAAAAAAAAATATAATTTTTGTGAAATATTTTTTGCGTTTTCCTAAAAGTTTCAGCTAATCCATAATTTAGTAAAAAACCAACTGACCATGTAGGATCGGGTTGAAAGAAGTCGTTGTAACGGGATTTGATCCTAGCGACATTTGTAGTACTTCAATGTCGGGTTGAACAACATTTTGTTGGCAACACTTCGCGATGAGATGTATTAGTACAGGACTGCAAACAATAGCACCCCGTTTATAGCAAAAAAAACAAAACAACAACTAATTTTTAATCATGGAATGTTTTGTAAAAAACATTGCTATGAGCACTTTCTTAGGATATAAATTTCTTAGCATCTGCCCCACATCGTCCCAGAAGAGACTGGGTGAAAAAAGCACAGCCAAAGCCAGCGCACGAGCTGAGCGGGATTCAAAGCGCGTCTCGAGACGCTCGCGCGCCTTAGCCTTTGCAGAGTGCGTGTTTTCTTTCATCCAGTCTCAGCTGAGACGCTGTTGATAGTAAGCCGGCCCGGTGCCTTGAAATATTCACTCAAATAGACTGATCTCACTGAACGTTCGGCGCATGCGTAACGCCGCCATAAGTTTAGTTCACAGGAGGCAGATGACAGTACACAAGAGGGCTCGGGCCGTCTCGTGCTCTACTCGTGCTCTACTCTAGCCAGGTTGTCACACGTGCAGAAAGACTAAAGTTCCCTCCATGCACTGCGGCAGCGGTGGCGTAGCAAAACTGGCTGGTGAGATCGGTCTATTCAAGTCATGTTAACGACCCGGAATTTTGTTTTTTCTTTCTCTTAATTATTTCAGCAAACACAGACGAAAGGGCACATTCGCGTACCAGGTCCAACCTACACGCCGCTCTACTCAAGCACGACCGCAGCCGACGATATATATACTTTTATAGGTTCCAAATGAACCGATGAAACAGCGTCAAAAGTGCTTCGTCACGTCGCGCTCTCGTTGGCTAGGGGAGTACGCTACCGCCGACTCAAACAATCGCGCCCACAATAACTAATCCTGGGTTACATTTGTTTTTCTGTGCGTGAGTGGTTTAGCCAGTCATAGCAAATCCACAAAGACAACAACCGCCATGACTGTGCACTTTTGGCGGTGCTTGATTGGCCGCATCGTAACGCAGACGTCGACTGCAGTCCAACCTAAACTGAAACGGCGTAAAAGACCTACAGCTTCAAGAACGGGGTACGGCTGGGATGTCTAATTTCATAAACACTCGGTATATAGGCCTCGAGATCACGACATCTCTCAGCAATGAATTTACACGAATACGAAGCGGACGCAAAAGGAAGCCGACTCGTGGCATTAGCGAAACTCATCGACTTGTAGATGAACAAAGAAGGTCGCTTCGCTTATCTTCAGCAGACATGGAAAATAGTCGAGAAAAAAGAAATAACAGAAACGACACGATAAAATGATATGCATGTACGTCTAGTCGTAATTGGCTGCTTCCTAGTGGCTCGATGACTCCACTTAGCGAAAGCTCGCGACCACGCGGCGTGGAGCGTGCCATTGGCGCTCCGCGGATCTGTCGACGGAAGCGGCGGCGTCGTCGTCGTCGTCGTCGTCTCGTCGAGGCTTTTTGTTCAACTTCGGATTGCTGAAATACCCCAGGCCGCGATTGGTTGGCGGCTGTCGCAGACTTTTGTTTTTCGTTTCGCTCGCCCATCTGAGAGTCTCGTCTCTTTGGAATAGAAGCTCCGTCGATATCTCTCCTAATTGCTTTCATTGATTAGTGCTCGCATGGGCTGCCTCGACGGTCGATCTGCAATCCGTGTGCAAAAAAGCGGGAAGAGTACGCATTAGTGCTAAAGCTGCGCCTATACTGCGCTCCACCATCGCTATTTAGTTTTCTTAATTATATATTTTTTTTTCTGCCCGTACCGCGTTTTGTTTTGAGTGTCTCAATGCGTTCGAAGGACGAGGTGCTATTGAACTTTTAAGCGCCGTCGATTGCAGCGCCAATCTGGTGGGCGTATTTACTTAGTCGGGCCCGGGAAGTAGCGGAACGGACGTGTCTCGGTTGAAGATGACGGCGCCCTCTGTCGACATCTGGAGGAAGCGTTGAGAGGGTGCCGCTAACCGATGCGTTCAAGTGTGCGTGCGGGGTAACCTTGACGTCGCACGTGTCGATTCTTTTGGTGATCACATACTGATGTAGTATACGAAACTGGTGAGAACAACTCTGTGATAATGTAAGACGCAAAAGCGAGACTCAAAGGCGAGACGCGAGCAAGAGATGCACAAACGTTGCGATCGGCACACGAACAACATGATACCGCTGCTCCAAGGTTCCCGTGTGGGTGTCGCCGCACTCCCATTCGCTGGCGCAAGCGATCGCGTGTTCATTAAGACAACAATCAACGCCTCGGCAGATGAACACCTACAGAAAGATTTTCCGACCCGACTGACGTGTTCCGCGTGTGACGACTTTGTTCAGAATTACAAAAGTACTGGAGGAATTATGTCCTGTAGTAGTGTGAAACACGATAGAATACATAGAACTTTTTCTGAGCGTTAACGAAGAGAGGTTTACTAGTTCGGTGATAAGTTGGGAACCTACAATCCGCGATCTTTGGACTTTCACAAGTGGGTTGAATACGTCTTCACTATACTTGTGGTATCAGCATTCTAACTTCACAACAATAACGATGACATTAATCAAAAACTTTTCACGTCTCTCGGTCATGCTTTAGCCGTCAGAACTCTAAAAGATAGTAAACAAAAGTTAGAAGCAAAAAAAAAAAAAGCTCGAGGTACACCTAAGCACTTCTTATGAGTTGTGAATGCGAAAGCATGCACGTCATTCTTCCTCTCCCTTATTTCGTCTGCAACGTGTTTCCATGAACGGCAGAGCGCGCCCTCTCCTCGCCGCTCTGACCTTGGACGTTTCGTGTTAACGCGCGCCGACGGACAGGCAGCGCCATGGGGTGGCCGTCGTTGGAACTGACGCGCAGCGGCCAATGGGAGCCTCCCAGCCAATGAGACCGAAGCCTAAATCCATCAAATTCTTTCCGCTCCTTTGAGATCGGGGAAACTATGTGCCGTTTGGCTAGGCTTTTCGCATGGTTTCATAGCTGGGAGCTGGCTTCACTTGGAGAAAGGGTTTAAGGTGCCGTTTGGTGCGGCTTCAAAGCCGATAACGTTGGCTCACTGTATGGGACAGTTACTGCTTTCGCATTGATATATATATGAAAAAAAAGACTTGGACGAACCGCAGCAGCTCCTACAAGTCGCCTCAGCAGGTCCAGGGCTGTGAACGTGCCACATGGCTGTTCATCCCTCGTGGGGCTGCGCCCTTCCGACTTTCCGAATGTCACGTGACACTCACGCGGCATTGGATTGGCTTGGCTTCGATGACTCGTGGCGTCCTCTTCCGCATATCGTAAGGTGAAGCCAACGTTACTAGAACAACTCAGTTGGAAGCTACAGACGCTCGCAACTAATGAACTAATGACGATCGCAACACCGCCATTTATCCCGCGCAGCGGCCACTCGGGGAACTGCACTGCTGTTTGTATTGGTTCGCGAGTATCGCATTCGATAGCGCCCACTGTGGGTGTTCTATTTTGGCGTTAATCAGCCATTTTGGCGCCCAAACATATGCAGTGGAAGGGGACTCAGGGCTGCCAACCGCCGTCTCCCAAGAGGACGCGCCGCGTTTAATCACCGAAGTTAGGACGCACCCAGGTCTGGACGCGCTACCTGAAGGCACCGGTGAGACATGACTGTATGAAAAGAATATTAATTGTGCCGCAGAACCCTGTAAACTAAAACTGTATACAAACATCACGCTCCCTCTGTCCATTTGTACTAATCTCCAATACACTTTCCTGAAAGAAGAGCTTTTTCCGTTCGTTTTAAAGCAAAAGCATGTTTTCTAAAAGCCCATGGTGACCACAATAAAAAGCAACAGATTAAGCCGCCATCTTGACACCTCGAGCCAGGGAGTTTTGGTACTCTGGGAACATTCAGTGACTCTTGCAGTAGCCATATAAAGCAACTTTCATCTTTCAACTCGTCGCTAATGGGTGACGCTGTTATCGTATTTAGCTCGTTCTCGGTGGACGCCAGCGGTCCAGGTCTTGAGAGTGAGTTTCCCAACTCAGTTTTTTAGCAACGTCGGGTGAAGGGGAGTATAGTGCCGAAATACCTTTGTGAATAGAGCAAACCAGCTCGGAAAAGGCACACGCATAGCAGTGAACGCATCCAAAGTTCGTTTCCTTAAGGACAAGTCTATGGTCTATTTTAATATATTTCTGCAACAGTGAAACAGGTGCGATAGCTAAACCGGAACTAAAAACCCTTTCTTTACTTTTTTTTTTCTACGAATGCAATTTTTATGCTCCTGTGCCTTTAAGAACGCCATTCGTCAACTTGAGATTTTATTTAGGGGAATCCTTTCACTGCTCACATCGCCCCAGACTGCACTACTCAGCAAACGCAAAACAAATCGAGTACAAAAACCATTGAGCCAAAGTGTGAGCTTTAAGCGACTTGGCTAGGCCTTGGGGGCAAACTAGAATGAAGCGGTCGTTTATGGAATCCCCGCAGGAGGTCACTCTCGTCGCTACAAGTTGGTAGACAGCCTAGATTCAAGAGAGGGAGCGACTGAAACCACGAGAAGCGTTTGCAATTTAATGGTGGACGCCACTTGCGCAGATCGGTCGCAAGTGGGTGTGCGTTGCGTCGTCACGTAGCGACAAGGAAAGTGAGTGGAAGAACGGAGAGACGCTTGTAGACGATCACCGCGTCCGTAACCTCCTTGCAGCTAGTGTTGCAAACGCGTTTCACGAACCACGTGACCCTTATCGCGCAGTTGGACACACTCTGGGGTCTAGGCACACACAAGTTGGCTCTGAGAAGAGCAACTCTTCGAACGGGGTCGACTGCTAACAGCACCATCCAAACAACAACAACAGCAACAACTTGCACGCTCTAATGGGAGAGTCGTGTAGCACCAAATCCGATTGCATTGCACAGAACGCGTCTATTTGGAGAAGGAACAAAGCTAGACAAAGAAAGAGAGAGAGAGAGAAGATGCAATAAAGAAGCCAATCGTCTGTTTTCCCCTCCCATCCCGAAAGTGACACACTTCGTTTCAATCGTCCGCTATTGTTTGCTCGTCCGGTTAAGTGGGTGTCCTAATTCAATGAAAGAAAACGCGAACGCCCCCCGTGGTTACCGGTCCTGCTTCCCGTCTTCGGTGTTTACAGCAGTGTTACCAGTGATGGTATAGTCGTCGACCTTACGAGACTTCTGTTTCTCTCGTGCTTGCTCCTTCTTCGGGATGATGGTAAATGCGTTGTCGGTGTCATATATGACACCGACAACGCATTTAAGGCTCCTTTATATATATAAAGGAGCCTTAAGGGCGATTCACACAGATGCGTCGAGTCTGACCGAGCGCAATTGCAGCGGCTCTCGACGTACGGGTTGCTATGGCAACAAGTGCGTCGGCTCCAGCAAAACCGGTTTCCCGTTTTGTTGGAGCCGACGCACCTGTTGCCATAGCAACCCGTAAGAGGGTTAACGTCACAAGCCGTTGTTGCAGTTGCACGCGGTCGGACTTACTGAAGTGTGTGAACCAACCTTAACAGCCATGGTCACTGACGGCCTAAGCAAAGCAGGGTACGGCTAATGACGTTAACACTCCAAGCTTCGTGATTGGTTCGTCGGCCAAAGCCCGCACTCTGATTGGCTCCCGAGTAATAATGGGACGTTCGGGACTTTCCACACCCTGTCTTTCTTAAAAATTCAGTGACTAAATAAATCAATATACGGGGTGCGGTCCTAAGGACCAATATATTTGGCACGCCTTGCAAAATTCGAATTCCAAACAACTAAAACTGGGCACGTTAACTTTCGTAAGAAAGTTTTATGGCCATTTTATTTTTCCAAGGTCTAGTAACAGGTAAAATATTGAGAAGAGGGCAAAAGCAGCGGCCGAGTGTTTATTACGCCCTATACCGGATACTCGTCGTCTGCACGCTGGTTCGTGAGCTTGCTCCCAGGGGGTCATGGTTCATATATTAAGGGCATTAACTATCGTGATTATATCGGTCATCACCAGCCTCTGGTATTAATATTCAGCTTTTTTTTCTTCGGTCAGCGAGCCACTCGGAAGCGAGCTCATAAACCATAGTGCAGACGACAGACAAGCTGGTGGTGCAGCATAGCATACACGGCCTCCAATTTTTTATTATTATTTTACAACCTACGAGTTAAGCTCTAAAATATATAGATGCAACTTATTGTAATAAGACGTTTGTGTTTCCAATTTCACTATGTACGCTTAGAATATGAACTTTGCGAGACCTGCTAAATGTGTTGGCCCTTACGGTCGCACCTTGTACTAAACAAAATTAAATTTCAGTATCGTTTCCAGTAAAGCTGCTTGCAAATCAGTTGGAAACAAAGGAAATGGGGAACAAAGCAAATCAATGGTAATTTTTTTTTATTTATTCAATATTTAAATACGTTAGATAATGGATAGTTGTAACCTATCATTTTTATTTCTGAAATGTGTATGACATGAATGAGAGTATTTGTTTGTTAGCATGCAGCAAGATATACAGTGGTGATTTTGATATTAGTCTTTTTTTAGAGCTAATTCGCTATAGACTTTTGCGGCGATTAGATGGTACGTAATACTTGCTACCTGTTGTGCATCAGCTCTTCGGAAATATGTTTACTCAAATAAAAACCTCACGGCTAGCCTTAGAATGGCACTGATATTTTGCTGAAAGATTTATGAATTCCAAAAGACATTTCTTAGCACAAGGTCAGCTTCCAAATCTGAGGCATTACTGAATATTTCTTTCACAATCATTTATATCACCTTCAGCTATGTTCATATTTTAAAGAAATAATCTAAATAAATTTTATCTTAATCACCATCTAAGCAAAAAAAAAAACACTAGCATCCTCTGATTTTTAGTAGAAAATTTAAAAAAAAAAACCGCCTAAGAAGTGACATTTTTTACGTTAAGCTCGCATTTCTACATAAAGATTTAATATTTTTCATTTTCCTAATAAGTCATCTTATGCAAGTAAGCTTCCATTTAATTCATGCTGAGAAGGCAAAAAAACAAAAACGTGTGGTTTAACTCTCTTTATTGAATGCAGACCTCCCAACATAAATGCCTATATGACAGTCCATTCACGAGTGGAAATGTTTTCCAAGTTGAAGGGCAAAATACGCCCGGCAGGTAAATACATACTTAAAGTGAAAGAAATTTTACGAAACTCGTTTGAACTGTGACCTTCTCAGACTGAACTTAGACTACGAAAGACTTCCACAAAATATTGAGCACCTAAACCTAATTTTGGCACGATCCCCGAAATAGCCCGTGAGACGGGCGAAGCGATAAGCGAGTAACATTGTATGAACAGAATTAATCGATTTTGTCCGTGTATAGCCCCGCTATCTATACTTTAGCCCATTTAATAAGCAGAGAAAAGTAAAAAAAAAAAATTGTTTCGCTAATACTGTCTTTGCCTTTATGCAAGAATCCTAATAAATAAAAATGATTTCCACTGGCTAGATGAGAGGATAAAGCATTAGAACTCGAGATATATAATTATATAAAACTATGAGGGTCTAATACCATTTTCAATAATGAACTGAAACTTCCTCTGCGACAGGATCGGCACGTTTGGATAGCTATTTTATTTTGCGTAATGGTCTTTGACGACGGATTATTTTAAGGTCAATGAATACTTCAAACTTTTGAGAACATGAATTTCTTTATTCAAACGATAGAGAAATCTTCATCATAAAAGAGGGTTTTACATGAGGTTGCATACAATAAGTTGAATCTGATTCTCTAAATAAATTTTAAAAAAATTGTTTGTGTTTTTTACACAACCCGCGTGCATCTGTTTAGTGCAAGCTGGTATTTCTCGACGAACCAGATTTCACTTAAATTAACCACAATGAGTCGGTATAACATTTGCCAAGGGTAAAAACAAATAATCTTATTGCAGGTGCAACGATCCTTAAAAAAAAACATGTTAGCTTGTGGCTCTTTATATTGACAATTCCTTGATACCGAGAAAAACATTTGTTCCTCAGTTTCATGTCTTTGGTATTATGCGATCGCTGGTGATAGAATTAAAATGGAACCCTTAATATTCTGCTTTATATAAAACAAGTCTATGATTCGTATAAGCCTTTAGATTGTACGCGGTGTTTGATGCTGCGAAACTAAATTTGGAACCCGAAGTGGGTTCCAAATTTAGAGTGAAACCGTAGTTCGCCTGCAGATATGGTGACTGCGTCTACACAGTTAAAGTATAAATCATCCTGCGCTGTTAGACTACTTGCCACCAGTCTATAGCTTTATAGCGAAGCAGTTATTAAACACCAACAAAAAAGTTGGCGCCATTATGGACCGCAAGAAAATTAATAAAAAAAATAGCAAGAAATATATTCCATGCGGTGTGATGATCCTGCAACAAGAATGCTCACTCCCTGTGCCGCGGAGTTGCGCAGCGTGAACACACTATTTCACTCGGTAAAAATTAGTTTCTAGAAGCTAAAACAAGGCTATAGTTTCTAACTAAGCGCCTTGTTCTGTCTTCGTCTTCTACTTTACCTTGTTAACTAAAGAAAAATTGTAGTAAAAAACTAGTTTCCTTGCAAACTATAGTAAAAAGTTGTCTGTAACTAAGTTCCATGTCCTGTCTTTTTCTCCTACTTTTCCTCGTGCTGCGCTATTTAATTAATATTAAGGAAGTTTTTCAGAAACAAGTACGCGAAAAAGACTGCCGTCCTCTGGGTTACTGGATGAGTAGGGTAGGGTTATTCAAGTAACAAAGCGAGTACGTATGAAAGTGTGTGAAAAATCATTTTTACACTCGTCTGTGTTCGTACTTCTGAATGGAGGCCACCGCTGTACGGACGAAGGCTTGGAAAATACGAACGTTCATCAAATATGCCAATGTTGGGCGGGGAAGAGCAGACGCAGTAGTGGATGAGCCCGACCCCCTTTTTACTGCGTATGAATTACGAAACGCCCGCATGAGTTTACGCCTGCGGAGTTCTTTCAAAGCGGGTTCAATAAAAGTTGCAAGAGCAAGCTCGAATATTTTATATCTCGCTACATCTCTCCACTGCAAATTATATTTCGGGACACACATAAAAAAAAATGTTTTGCGTTTACGATTGTACGTTACGGCTGGAGAGTGTGCGCCATGCTTTTCTGCTTGCTTCAGGCGGTATTATACGTTATTTAAAAAAAAGGAAAAAAAAAAAGCTCAGCATACGCGAACAGTGTAAATACCAATCAAAAAAAGGATAGCCCCGAACTCTTAGTTTAGTGAGTGCGACACTCTAAATTACAGACGTTAGTCCATCAAAGACAGCGTTAAAACAAATATCCGGCAATCGTATTTACTGACAACGTAAGAAACAGAGGGCGTGGTGCGCGCCAAGCATCTTATGGTCTTCTCTCAACCAATGAGGGTGCAGCATTAGCCGATAAGAACCGCGAAGAAGGAATCGCGAAGTAAGTATAGCATTAATATAAATTAACCTAATAAACCACACCCCTGGTTTCTTTAACCGTCACTGACTATATAGTGGAAGTATTGAGCTCGAAACTTAATATCCACTTTCTGAGGGGCGTCCTCTAGTAATCGACTACACTTTCGCAGGGAAGGGCAGCTGGAAAGAATGGTTTTAAAATTTATAGAACCTACGGCCGTTAACAGCATAAACCGAAATAAATTAACGTGCCAAAAAAAAAAAAATCTGAGCTTCTGTGTCGTTCGCTGTTTACTTACCGTCTTCGCTCAAATCTGCCTAGAATGGCGCACGCTATCGCTTTTCATCAGCCGTCCGTGAAAAAGTGGCCTCCGCCTGGTCGTGAAAGTTTAATGACTTCATCAGCGACGGAAAGTGATTGGCCTTTGTTCTAAAAACTCTTTTGGCTCCGACGCTGGCTCAGTTGACACGAGTCGCGACGACGCAGCTCGTCAAATTTGGGACGGAACGGCGCATCGCTGTCCGTGGAATCGAGAGGGGGAGCGTTTATTGAGGTCGCCATAGCTGTCACCGGGCGGTCGTGAACGAAAATGTTTTCTGAAAGATCGGTATCGATTGTCTCTCGGGACAGCTTTCTGTGAGGATTCCGAAAGGCGGCCGAATTGTGTTGACGGGAGCGAAAGCAAGGCACCCGATACGCCACGACATTTGGAGAAAATAATTTCATTCCTCCGCAACCGTTCCTCCCTTTTTCTCTCTAAACATATCATTTCAATTAGGAATCAATAAAAAAAAAAACATCGTGCTTTTTTGGGGGGGCAGAATTGTGCGTTATGTTTTGATTTTTTTTTCCTCCGAATTCGCGTTGTTTTACAGCGTTTTCTCGATTTAAAATTGGTGATGATAATTCATTGCGAGAATTCGCCAATCTTTGTGTTGATTCTTTTTTTTTTTTCGTGCGCGAGAGATATTTTAAAATATTTTTCAAAAGTGAGCTTCATTTCAGTCAGTTAAGAAATATGCTGAGGTTTTACGCCAGAAAGCACAGGGGCAAAAAGTGAGAGGCGGCGCAGGAAGAGGCGGTTTTGTCTCTGTGTATTTTTTAATATCTTGTTTGCACTGAAGCCTCAATAACCGTCAGAACCAGCATTTAAGCAGTCGATTTTGACGCAGAGCGTTTATTTCACGATGCGAGCTTACTAGCATCCGCGTGTTATTCTATCTGAATATGCTATAGCTATTTTGTTTTCAAGTTACAAAATTGCGCTCCATCGGAGGTGGAAGTCGAATTAGTTTTGCGTAAATATTCTCTACCTTGGGAAATTTGTTAAATCCTTAACATCTTGAGAACAACCAAAAGCACCAAGGGAATTTGAAACTTGCACAGACGCTGTCGATAGTTTCGTACGTTCGAAATGTGAATGCAGATATCGGTTCTACGGGATTAAAAACATAATAAGTAAACGCGCGATTTATTTTTAATGTTTTAAAGGCCTAATATTTTTAAAGGCCTTAAGAATGAAAATCTTTATTTGGAAGAAACGTAACATTGCAAAAATAATAAGTTTATTGGGTTGTCGAAACTCAACTATAGATACCCGCATTCCGTCTCGTACAAGTTACTTAAAAAACATAGTCGATTACAATTACAGTTCGTCTGGGGTAAAAAGTATTATTTTAATAAATTATTTGTTCACTTGAGATAAAGAGTAATTGGTCATTATTTGAAAGAGTAAACTTTACGTTTCCTTTCACCTGATATTTTCAAAACTACCTTTTTTTCTGCCGGTTTGAAAAAAGGGTATTTTGTGCTATACATTAGTTGATTAGAATCGCCGAATTATAAACCGCACATTTTCTTGATCTACCAATCTTAGTGAATCGTCCCCCTGCCGGAGACCTGGTTCCAAGATTTTTTTTTTTTTTTTTTTTTGTTAAGAAACTTGTAGGAAAAAGGGCGCCATTAGAATGCGGAGGGAAAAATAGTACCGGGTTACAAGTAATTTCGGTATTTTTTTAAATAATCAAAATACTCTTGCGATTATTTCGTAATAAATGTATTTAATAGATTACAAAATTACTCCAAAAAATAACTGATTACAAGTAATTTGTTTACTTGGATTGGGTTCCGTACAGGTAAGTCTGCCTTAAAGTTTCAAGTGTACTCGGTGGTGTCGTTTTTTTCCATCTCTCAGATGTGTGTTTGTGGCTATACCTATGCCACGAAATAAAAATTTAAAGCATTCACTTACGTAAATCTATATTCACAGTTCATGAGACGCAGGTATCCGGAAATGATGACACTGGCAAACGTTTGCACAATTCAAATGCCGGATGAACCTCTTCCTTTTGAAAAGAACAACTTTTTTCTTACCCCCTTATTTTGCACTACTTGTTTAATGCGCTGACACGACACCCTTAACAAAAAGCTTTGTCTCTGTGCTGCGTGGCAATTTATTCTTAAGCGCCAGCTTTCTTACCAATAATTCCTGTTTGACGCTTACGTGTATAATCACCGGTGTCGTGCACTGGCAAATCGTGTTCTCGGGTACGCAAAGCACGTACCAGAGAAAGTGTCAACGTCGCTTCGTCGAATGGGATGTTCAGTCTCTTCAGGACCAGCAATTTCAAACACAAGTAGTACTAATATATAGTACCATTCACCGAAATCGGAAGCCAGACGCTACGGAGGTCTAAATTTAGAACTGCAGAGCCATCCCCCGGCAGACCAGATCAAAATAAGAATGCGCTACGCGAACATAACATGTGGTGGGCACCTGGGAAAATCGCCGTATTTATGACCTCTATACTTTCCTCACCTTTCCCCCTCCACCTACACGAAAAAAAGAGATGGAGCAAAAAAAAAAAAAATATATATATATATAGCGTAGCATGAGAGCAAACGAAATGTTTTCTTGTTTTTTGTTTTTTTTTTAAAGAAACTTACTCTAGAAGGTTCACCATATCTGAGAAGGCTGGGGAAGAAAGAAGAAGTGTAAGCAGCCATACACGCAACCAGCACAAAAAAAGTTAAGAAAGACAAGGAGAATGAGAAATAGCAAGATAGAAACGTGCGTGGAGAGTCGCGCGTGGATGAAAGTGGCGTGATGCGGCTTTTCTTGGCCGAGTTGTATCTCGAAGGCAGCTGGCAACAGGAGCGATCGTGAAACACAACCATTTCTCTTAAGACGCGCCCTCGCACCTCGGCAATCGCAGTAATGGACACGGTATCCCTCCTTCTTCACCCATCCTCGCCATCTCCTCTACTCTACTTAACCGAGCATTCCCAGATGAAGTGGATAAGCCAGTAAACAAAAGGAAATAAAAAAAGCGGAATAGGCGCTCCTTCGAAATGAAGCAGGCTCCGTTCGCTTAGGAATCTAGCAAACCGTTATCATCATCATCATCCGAACAACGACAAAGAAAAAGAAACACAAGAAGAACCTGGTTTTTCTTAGCGGACGGAAGAAGGGAACACTAGGGACCGAACACACCCTGTAACGAACGTGGTACAGCTGGAACAACGGCAGAGAAAGGTCCCCGTCTCTTGATCGGGTTTTCTTCGGCATTCCGCGAAAGCTGCCGTGGCTACAACTGCCGGTTCCGTTGGACAACTTATGAGAGTGAGGCAGGGCCCTTTCGTTCTATTCGCCCAGTGTTTCCTTTCCAGTCTGGTTCGTTTCCTCAACTCCGCTTTTAGTCGTTTTGAACTCCTCGCTGTTGTTTTTTTGTCGGTTGCTTGCAGTACACTTGCTTGCGTCCTTTGGTTCTGGCCTTTTGTTTTCTTCTTTGTGACAGCTTACTTGGTACAGTTTCTTCGGAAGAGCTGGCCGACGTTCACCGAGCGGACCCTTTGCCCTTTGAACGTTTTGCTAGTTTCCTCAAGATGGCGCGTTTTGTTCGTTGCTCCCTACCCTCTTGAAGTATGGGCGTGCGCGCAATTTTGGGAGTGTTTTTTTTTTTTTTTTTTTTAGCTTCTGCAGTCGGGTGAAATTGTAGAAGAGAGTTGGATATCTCCTTCTCTTTAAGGCAAGCAATTGTCTCGGACGAGTTCTACGTCTCGAGAGGTATGTAATTTGTGGGTAATGACGGCATTTTTGTTTTTGCTCAATTTCTCCCTTTCGCCATCATGGTTTGTTGAACTGTCAAAAATTCCAAACTACTGGGTGGCTGTTAAAGTCGGGGGTTAATTCAAAACACAGCATTAATATATAAGGGGCAGTGAGTGCAACGCTTAGTATATCATTAGTCAGTTTAGAACACTACAACGTCTTCTTGCCGCATGTTTTGGTACCATTCTTTTTATAGCACAGTAGTCAAATTATCGATTTCTATAGGACAGTAGATGCAACTTTACTGGAGCGAAAATTGAAGTTCCAATTCAATATACCTTGAATTGCAAACTAAGTTAAGTGTGTGTTTGTTTGTTTTTTGTTTTGTTTTTTGTCAGTTGGTGTGCCATAGTTTCACCAATGACAATTTGTATGACTAAATTTTTAAGCATATATGTACATAGGTTATTAATACAAACTGAGTCTAGTTGATACTGGTGTCACAGTTAAATTAGTCCTAAAATTTTATTTATTTAACTATTTGTTTATTTCCGTATTTCTATTAGTTTTTTTATTTATATTTTTTTATTATTTATCTTGTTTATTACTTATTTATCTATGAATTATACCTTGACGGCCCTACAATAAAAAGTAATTGCAGAAGGAATGGGGTGCTGAAATTTTCAATAGTATAAGTAAGTATCAAATACACTCAAAAACGACAAAAGTTTTACACTGAAAATGATATGTATATGCAAAAAAAAAGTTATAAATACGAAAGGTAGGCTAGGAACGAGCGTTCACTTCAATTAAAACCTAGTACATTCTAAATATTCGTCTGCTTTCTAAAAGTATCAATATTGTTAGCAGTTACTATGCGGCCGAACAAAGAGTTCCGTAATGTTATTGCTAAGGGTTTTTAAATGCTCACATAGGAGGGGGTGGACACGAAGATGGGTTTTATTTTGAAGGTGTTGTCTAACCTTGAAATAAACGAAAAGGCAGATGAAAATAATGTGCTTCCAAGTGCTGGATTACGTTGGTAAATGCTGCAAAACAGTGTTAATAGAAATATATTTCGCCTTAGGATAGTTCTGGAAGTTTCGCCCGCTAGCGCAAATCAGAAACGTTGGTGTGAATTGACGTTTTAAGGCAAAACCACCTTTTAAGAAAGTTGTGGACTCTTTCAAGTTCAACGAACTCTCGTTTGTGCAGGCCGATAAGAAAGGAGGATTTGCTGTAATGTCGAAGGGCCAGTTCCAGAAAAAAAAGCATTAAGAGCAACAGATAAGAACTTCAAAGAAGTTAAGTTTCGACCAAAGTCTCAAAACTCTGCGGCTATTAAGTTGCTAATAGGACGGAACCTAGAGAGTTTAAGGAACGTTGCAGACAAAGCAGAAAGTGGGATTTTGGAAAAAAAATTGAGGGGAAAAACGCACAAGCCTGAGTGTCCTTTTCGAGCCATTGTGTTTGAGAAGAACACTTGGAAGGTTCAAATCAGTCGGTTTTTACAGAGCCATTTGGACACTCTTGCGCTAAAAGGCACTTTTTTTGGAGCAAAGCTCGCTTGAAATAGTCAATGAACTTAGAGGTCGGTTTCGGAATGCTGTCACTGCAATATCTGTGGATGTTGAGGACTTGTATTATTCCGTTCCTCACAATGGATTTCTCAAAGTTTTTAGGGATAATATCAACGAGTCTGGAGAAGTTAGATTTCAAAGTTCCGCGGGCGTTAGCAGCGTTCTTTTTGGAGCTGCTAGTCATTTATCTATAGTCGACTTCCGTCAGTTTTTACGAGCCATATTTCGCACAGAAGTCTGGTGTGTGCATTGGGTCGACAGTTGCCCCTGTTTTGTGTGACACTTTTTTGGCGTCACTGGACCGGCGAATTTCACTTGGGCTTGCAGATTTCCATGTTTTAAAAACGTATAGATACCTAGATGACTATTTTTTAATTTTAAATACAGACTCGGGTTTTGAGAAAACGGTTGAGAAGATTGTCGAGGTGTTTAGGAAGGTGTCAGATGGACTTAATTTTACCTGGGAATTGTCTTTGAACAACTGCATTCAGTTTTTAGACATTTTGATCCTTTTTTTCTGACGAACATGTCTGTTGGCAGTATTGTACGCGCACAAAAGAAAGCTTGGTTTCGTTTGAAAGTGCTCACTCTAAACTGGTAGAAAGGGGGATAGCCTTGGCATGTCTAAGTGCGGCTCTGGAAGAAAAGTTGCAATCATCAGATGAAAATCAGTTTTGAACGACAATTAAAAAGGTTAAGAGACGCGGGGTACTCCCCCAACCTAATTTCTAGTCTGTGAGAGCCTAATTCAAAAGCTAAAAAGAAGGAAAAAAGAGGCAGCGAGCCAAGTAAAAAAAGAAAACGAGTGCAAGTCATTCCATACATGCATACCATGTCTCGTAATCTCAAAAAGTTAGCTAGCTGACACGACATTAACGTGTTTTTTTTTTTCGGCGCCGTATAAACTTTCTAGGATATGTCCGATGTGGACAAGGCACAAAAAAAAGCACAGTGTTCCAAGAAACATGCGGTGCACTATACTGCGTGTGTCAGCAATGTGGTGTACGAGATTCCGTTCAGTTGTAGCAGAGTCTACATTGGGCAGACTGGGCGCTGCTTCAATGATAGTGCACGAGAACATAATCTGTGTGTGCGGAACAACGCGGGGGCCATCTCGCTGACCATTCTAGGCGATGTGGGTGTAAACCTGACCTGACTGGCACAAAGTTTTTAAGAAAGGCAAACAACAAAACGGTAAAAGGAATTATAGAGGCATGGTACATTAAAAAAAAAAGAAAACAATTGCGTATTGCAACTGTGTATTTGCTTCAAAGTGAGATGGTGTTTCTGGAAGGTTGGCCCTCATTGTGGCGATCGAGTGCGATCTGATTTGCGCGATTTATATATAGTTTATAGGTGACGATGGTGATAATAAGAACCAGTTGAGAGTGAAGCGCCTGCCCTGTCGTTCGTGTTTCTTCGATGTCCCTGTTTGTTTGCGCTCTTTAAAATTTTATTCAGTTGGTGTTTAGAATAAACAAATAAATCGTAAAGGTATTATTTTGGACAAGTTCTATTTCTCCAGAAAGATAGTTTTGCCACTCAGACGCTAAATTTTCTAACTTTTGGGTGTACGAAGGTAAGGTAGGCAATTCGAATAACGTTAGAAAAGGCTAGTTTTAAATTGAATTGCAGGAAACCAAGTGCGATGTTCGTCGTCCATCACCTATAACATGTCTGATGTCCGTGATTGATGTCGAATCGATGAAATTATATTAGGCTTGTGGCTTGTTTTTACAGTAAAATGCGTCTTAAGTTTTTTTTTTAACTTGAATTTGCGCAAGAATAAGGTATACGCAGAGGTCTCGCTGCTGAGTTTCGTAAGCTACGTCTATCTTAATGTGAAGTTATTTATAGATTCTGAAAACTTAAGTGGGAGCCCACGACGTGGGCACTCCCGAGCATCGTGCTGCTGCGTGTCACACAAAATGTTTAGTGTTCCCTTTTTTCTTATCACAAAAAGAAAATATGTTTCACCGAACGCTCATTCCCCCTTCACACACACACAAATGTAGCGCTAGTGGTTCCGAACCAGATGCCAAAGCTTCAGCACAAACAGTTACATTATTCAAAAGTTTTACGTAATCCTGTGAGATTTGCAATAGAAAAATGGGGCCCATTTTCGCCCCTTTTTGCCTTTTTGGTAACTGGCGCCGTAACAGGTGTGTCGGAGAGCTCTGTTGGCCGCCTGTCATTTTCCCCTTTAAATAAACTTTTAAGAAAATCACATAACTTTAAAGCGAGATAACGGTTAGTGCTAAAACTTTGGCATCCAGTTATGTCTGCTAGCGCTACATTTAGGCGGAAAATGAGCGTTCGGCAAAGTGTAGATCATTTTAGTGGAAGAAAAAATTCTTTAAAACGGGGGAGGGGGGCAATGTTTTTTTTAGCTGATAATAGGCGCGTTTTGCGTTTTTTAAAGTGTCCATAACTACCGTAAAATACCGGGCGAGCGTCCACTCATAATTTGGAGGTAATCGCGCGAGAAAATGGGAGATAGGCGCTTGTCCGGTCATCAATTTTACCTATAAATGTACTGTAGATATTTTCTTAGATCCTACAAATTTGGGAAATGGGCGCTTAGTGTGGAATGGGCGGATGCGCGGCATGAATGTCGAATTGCAGCGACGGATTACTGACCTTTTTTTGAATTTCTGCCTGTGGTGGGACCGCCATATTCAGACAGTACATGCCTTTCTTTGCAGGTCTTCCAGTGGAAGTCGGCGTCACTATGCAGATTATCAGTATCAGTACGGTCTCGGAAGTACAAATGGTGAGTCTTGGCTGAACCTTGTATCCTCAGATCTAACTGAAAACAGCGCTGTTAGCAACAGCATTCAAACACTCAATATTTTAGTTTCTGTCGGGGCTTAAAGGTTGATTTTGAAGCTAAAAGTAATACAATAGAAATGGCAACTCGAGTAACGTAATATAAGTAAGCTATAACAGTATAAAATATTATATAGAAGACAGAAATAAACACCTGTCGAAATTATGCCTTCTTATGCTGAACTGTAATATACTACTCAATCGAAAACCTGTCATTGGAACTAAAAGTAGCTCAATAGAAATTGCAACTCAAGTTATAGAATATAAGTAAGCCGTAAAAGTATAAAATATAATTTGAAGGACAGAAATAAACACCTGTCGAAATTACGCCTTTTTATGCTGGACCATAACTTCATAAGCAACTACTCAACTGAAAGCCTGTCATCAGAAATAATAGTAAGTAGTACAGTATAAATCCCAACTCAAGTAACGAAATATAAATGAGCTAAAAAACCTGAAATGAAAGGCAGAAGTAAACGCCTTTTGAAATTACGCCTCCTTGTTTATTTATGTAGTTACATGAATACCTGCATTATAGCAGGGTTGAGCACATGAAACACATTCGTTTCTAACAGAAACATCTAAACACAAACAACCTTGTATAAACGTCGAACACATCCTTCAATAGCCAACCTATTCCGTTCTTCTATTGTTTTCGGAAAATATTAAAAAAAACGCAAAAAAAACATTTGTACGGCAAAAGTAAGGTCGAATTTTGTTCTGGTGGTCTGTCCTCCCTGATATAATTAAAGGTCCCGCTAAGAACATTTCTCCACTAATTAGAAGGCGATTTTTTATGTATCATGTAAAAATTTAAATTAAACATTTTTCGGCGTTTGACTAGTGATACCCATTTTAAATTCTTCTTCCTGCTTGTGACACCGGCCCCGTGTTGGTAATCATTTTAAACAAATCTAGCTCACTGATTCCCTACTTTCTTTAAGTTTTTCTATTAGGTTTTTGTTGTGGGGATTCCACGCAACTGCTGCATATTCAATACATGGGCGAATAAACGTAAAGTACAAAGTTTCTTCAATTTTCCATGAGCCATGTTGAAACGTTCATCGTATAAAATTTACCATGCGTATAGCCTTTAGACTTAACCTTACCATATGAGCTTTTCACGTTAAATTGCGGGACAGAATGGCCCCCAAGTGTTTCGTGCTTGAGTTAGCCTGGATTATTTCACTACTTATTATGCAGGTAGAACCAATGGAGCTTTTCTTTTGAGTGAATCTCACGAGAACACAATTTTTAACGTTCAGATTAATTTTTTAATTGTTGCACTACATTGAAATATTGTCAAGTTCGGCCTCTAAGAACTTTACATAATTCAAATCATTTATTACACTATAAATAATGCAGTCGTCTGCAAAGAGAATTATATTTGATTATATGTTATAATTAATATCGTTTATATCTATCAGTAAGAGCAAAGGCCCCAGAACAGAATCCTGAGTAACACCAGATGTAACAACAACGTAATGGGACTTCTCACCATTTAGCGAAACGCAGATCTTTCGTTCTCTCGGGTAGCCTTGGGGCCAACCTAAAACAATATTTTCAATGGCGAGTAAGGTAAGTTTGTAAATTAGCAATTCATGGTTTACAAGATCAAACGGTTCTTTGAAGTCTAAAAACAGTCAGTCTGCTTCATTCCCAGTATCCATGGCGCCCGCCAAAAAGTGGGAAACGTCAAGCACAGTGCCACAGCATGCTCCAGAACGAAACACATGCTGATCTCGGATAAAAAAAAATACCTACGTTCAAGTGAGCAATAAGATTACTATAAATTATGGGTTTCATAAGTTTGCTGGACTATGAGATACTACTCAGCTGAAGGCCTGTCATTGGAACTAATAGCAGTACAATATAAATGGCCACTCAAGTAACGTAATTTAAGTACGCTATAAAAAGTACGAAATTGAATATAAAACAAAAATAAACGCCTCTCGAAATTACACCTTCATATGCTGGACCATAAGATACTACTGGATTGAAAACCTGTTATTGAGACTAACAGTATCACAACGTCAAGAATCGAAATATCAGCAAACTATAATAATCTGAAGGGGACTATAAAATACTGAAATAAGCAGCTGTGTGTCCTAAATCACTACTCTTTGACGTTCGCAAAAACGAAACAAAAAAAGAAAACAATAATGAGTTGGCAATTCCATTTTGGTTGCTGTTGTTATATCCAGTTTTTACTATTTGTATGTGGTACTATAGGAGAGCACATTAACGTTGTTGGAAGCTCCGCTATCTGTAGTGTATTCGGACCATTAACAAAAGACGCGTAAACAATATGCGATGATTTCGAATCGGGAAATCTTTTAATTCATTCGACATCGGTTATCCAAAAACACTCAAGCACTCTGGAAAAAAAAAAAAAGAAGCAAACCCAGCCATTTGCGGTGTTGTGACGATTGACCGGTCCACGAAATGCAGCTCCAAATATCGAGTCGCGACTGTCCATTCGCTATTGACCAAAGGTTAATCGTGACAGGCCCCGAATCCTTCGCCATCCGGAGTGAGTGGTTCAACACGAACCATCCATCGAGTTTCTCAAAGTCCGAAAGACTCGGATTGAGAAGGGGTAATTTCCGGGCAAAGCCAGCCCCCCACCCCTTCTTTGCCCTCCAAAATAGCAGACATTAGAACGCAAAAAGAAGTCATCAAACCTGACGCATTTTAAAAGAAGGGAATACACGAAAATGTTACGCAAAGAAGTGACTGGAATGGAAAGAGAAGGCGAAGAAAACGCGAGAGTTTAATTTTTGCTTATTCTCTTTTGTCATCGCTGTGAGTCTTAAATTTGGCACGAGGGTGTAGAAACTTACGCTGTGATTTATGCCGAACAACGAATGGTTTTGACGCCATTTCGCCTTTTTTTTTTTTCCTTTTATTTCTGGTTTCGCGCACTTCGTTTGCGCAACGTTCGAAAGAAACAAAAAGTAAGCAAAAAGAAAAGATTGGAGCGTAAGGAGAAGTCATCGTGTGAAGAAGAAGGTGGCGCTAATGGCGCAGGGACACGCCACTAGTTGACGGGGGCGTTCAGAGGGGGCGCTAGAAAGTAATTGCGTCCACCTTAACGTCGATGTCGGTGGTAACTCTATGCATGCGCACGAAAGTTGTGGCACTTCTCGGCGGCCATACGTTAGCCCTCCTATCGAACCACTAGAGGCTTCCTTTCTACAAATTGGCCCTCCACGTGAATGTTAATGAAGTTGCGTCTGACGTAGTGGCCTCTATCAGGAATACAAGACGGATACATGTTATTTTCATATTATGGCCCGGGGTAGTGTTTTATTTATATTTTTGCTTTGATTCTCATAGTTTTATGTTTATGCGTGGTAGTTTTTGTTTTCTTTTGCAAGGGGTTTGCTTATTCCTGATTGTTCATTCGTATTAAAACATACTTGTGCAGCAGAATGAAAAAAAAACTTTTAAACTAAAATTGAGCGCAGACAATGTGTGATGCCAACTACCTGAAAATAATTTATATTTAAATTTATATCTAGTTAGAGGTGAGGTAGTTTTCTTCTTTTTTTTCAGAAATATTTAACCGAAGCCGTAATGTGTGATACAGAAACACACAACGAACGTGTATATATATATATACACGTTCGTTGACCCATTAAACTGATGTTTTACACACACACACACACACACATATATATATATATATATATATATATATATACCAAAAAATCCGGTATAACTTTTCGCTATCCGGATTATGGAACCAGAAATCTATCTGGATTATATCCGGACTCTATCTGGAATTGAGGTTTTCAGAAATTATTCCTTTGTCTGCAATCTGGATTTCGGGTTTCCAGTAACAGATTTCCGGTTCCATAATCCGGAGAGTGAAAAGTTATACCGGATTTTTCGGTAGGTATATATATATATATATATATATACATATATATATATATATATATATATATATATATATATGTGTGTGTGTGTGTGTAAAACATCAGTTTAATGGGTTACGGAAGTATATATTCTGATATTACAGTAACCGACAACATAAGACACTCAAGGCATGGCAAGTGTAGATCATCGAATTCCTTCGCATCCAATGAGATGGTGAGATTTGCCAAATGCAAACGTCAAAGAAGGTGTTTGTCTGTTTTATTCGTAGTTGTCAGTGCCCATCGCTGGGCCTCTGATGGTTCTCTTCATGGCCAGCAGCTTACGAAATATGCAGCATTCAGTGGAGCGTCGGCCCGGCATACATGGCCCGCTAAATTCGCAGTAGAGGCTCGCTCGTAATAACTCGCGCTCATAATTAAAACCAGTAAATTGGCAGGCGAAATGCCACCCGCGAATAAAACGTACGGGACTTCATTTATTTCACGAAGCAAAGAGTAACGAGACGGTCCCCGCTTTGGAGAAATCCCAGGATACAATGGAACCAGAATGTAGAAACATGAATCCTCGACGCGGAGCGAAAACCCTACGCGTCGGGGCGTCGTATACATCAGCGCGCGAAAGCGACGAAGAATTCCGGTAATTAGACCCAGCGTCTGCGGTCCCCCGAACTCACAGCCAGCGTTGTACTAATCTGCTGCCAAATCCATCAGACGTTGCACCGTCCGTCCGGGCGGTCTGGCTACGGCAGTGTTTGCGAAGCTAAATGGAGGCGACAATGACCACGGCTTTCAGCACTTGCAAAGGAAAAAACAAAAACAAAAAACGGCCCTTAACAATGGGCCTTGCAAACCCAAGAAGTGATTTAGTAGACGCCGAAAGCGCATTTCTACAAAGGGCCATAAACGTGTCACGACTGTGAACTGGAGAGCCCAGATTTAAGAGTGGCAAACTTAAACCATGGAGGGCGTTTACAATTTAGTGGCGGAGGCCTCCTTCACAGATTGAGTTTTATATATACGGGTGTTTCAGAGAACGCAGGCCAACTCGTTCCCGCGAAAACTACTCCTCGCAACGAAAAAAGGCTTGTGGCGTTTCGGTGCTGAGCTAAGGTTTATTAAGAAAAATTATTAAAGTCCATGATAATTAAGTTGTTAATTATTTTTGAGTAATTAACATGTTTAGTATTGTGTTTAGGGGCAGGGTTTAAAATAGAAAATTGCTCAGCATCATTGAAAAACACTAGATAAACAAATTGCAGAACGACATAAGGCACGCGAAGCATTTTACGGCTTTCTGAAAGACGACACAAAATCGACGGGTTTTTAAGTTTCGGTTTGCTATCGGAGAGCATCTCAGCCCCGGCGGCACCGCGCCCCGTGGAGAGATAGTGCAACCAACGTCTGCTGCGCTGTCATCGCGCGACGCAGCAGAGACTGGTTGCACTATCTCTCCACGGGCGCGGTGCCGCCGGGGCTGAGATGCGCTCCGATAGCACACCGAAACTTAAAAACCCGTCGATTTTGTGTCGTCTTTCAGAAAGCCGTAAAATGCTTCGCGTGCCTTATGTCGTTCTGCAATTTGTTTATCTAGTGTTTTTCAATGATGCTGAGCAATTTTCTATTTTAAACCCTGCCCCTAAACACAATACTAAACATGTTAATTACTCAAAAATAATTAACAACTTAATTATCATGGACTTTAATAATTTTCCTTAATGGACCCCTAGCCCAGGAGCAAAACGCCACAAGCCTTTTTTCGTTGCGATGAGTAGTTTTCGCAGGAGCGATTTGGCCTGCGTTCTCTGAAACACCATATATATATATACAGGGTGTTTTTTTTTTTTTTTGTTCTTACACATTTGTTTAAAAATATCCGTGAAAGCTACACTAATGCGGTTTGTGCAGATAAATTATACGGCCAGGCGGACCATATGTGGGTGGCTAATCTTTGCGATAAGTCGGCTAATTAATTAAAATTTGTTAATTAACTTTTTAATTAGTGGAAATAGACATATGATTTCAATTAGAAACTTGTAGAGCATCATCAAAAACCACTAAATCAACTATTTTTGGAAGGATATAACACCGGGGAAGCATTTTACAGCGTTCTGTAAAAACGCTCCATTTGGACGCGTTTCTAGATTTCGGTTTCTTATCGGAGCGCATCACCGCGCCCGCGGTCCTGCTCCCCAGTGCCTGAGACGCGCAACACACGTGCGCCGTAGTTCCCTCCATTCTACGAGGGAGGCGGGGAGGTGGCTTCCCGTCGCGACCACCGGGGAGCAGGATCGCGGGCGCGTAGATGCGCTCCGATAAGAAACCGAAATCTAGAAATGCGTCCAAATAGAGCGTTTTTACAGAACGCCGTAAAATGCTGCCCTGGCGTTATATCCTGCTAAAAATAGTTGATTTAGGGGTTTTCGATGATGCTCAGCAATTTTCTAATTGAAACCATATGTTTATTTTAAGTAATTAAAAAGTTAATGAACAAATTTTAATTAATTAGCCGACTTATCGCAAAGATTAGTCACCCACATAATGTCCGCCTGGCCGTATAACCCACATGCACAAACCGCATTATTGTAGCTTTCACGGTTTGTTTTAAAGAAATGTGTAAGAATAAAAAAAAACACCCTGTATATACCGGGTGTTGTGGCGAAGACTTTCAGAAATTCTAAAAATTAGGGCGTTTGAAAAAAGAAGAAACTGTCTTCGGGAACAAACTACCAGCCATGGCGGACGTCAGGGATCGCCAAAAACATACTAATTAGCCAGCTAATTAATTAAAATTTGTTAATTAACTTTTTAATTAGGGGAAATAGACATATGGTTCTAATTAGAAAGTTGCTGAGCGTTCTTGAAAACCACTAAATCAGTCGTTTTCAGAAACACTTTGAGCGCGTGAGAAGCGTAGTAGTGCACTACAGTTACCGCTCTTTGAGCAGGTACAAAGCTAGCGGTTGCGATAAGGCGCCCGCGCGATTTTTCCGTCTCTTACCTAGCCCCAGCCTTGTACCTGCTCCACGAGTGGTAACTTTAGTACAATACTACGCTTCTCACGCGCCGAAAGTCTTTTTGAAAATGACTGATTTAGTGGTTTTCGATAACGCTCAGCAACTTTCTAATTAGAATCATGTCTATTTCCACTAATTAAAAAGTTAATTAACAAATTTTAATTAATTATATGGCTAATTACTATGTTTTTGGCAATTCCTGACGTCCGCCGTGGCTGGTAGTTTGTTCCCGAAGAAAGTTCTTTTCTTTTTTTGACGCTTTAATTTTTAGGGTTTTTGAAAGTCTTCGCAGAAACACCCGGTATATATATACCTTAGTATTAATATTTTATTCACAGATGCTCATACGGATAAGAAAATATATCAGCCTCACAAAAGCAATTACGTGCTTGTTTGTAAGCTTAAGAACGGGCGAAGCTCGTTCAGATATGTATATTCGTAATAAAAAAAAGCATATTGATTTCGTCTGTGTTCGCCATTCAATCTCGGACAATATTTATAAGCGAGTGCTCACTACTTATAATCCTACAACCATTTTCTTTAAACATCTATCTCGTATTGCGATGAAAAGAAAGAAAACTATGTTCATTACAACTCATAAACACGGGCAAAGTACAACAAAAAGGAAACAGAAAATTGTAGAAGTGATCCACACACTAAAATAATCGTACACAACAAAAAAGTAGTCATTAATGGCACAAACTACAAAAGCTATGTATCTCAAGAGATAACAAGCAATGGCAATCAATAAACCAACACGTTTAGTCTATGTCACCATATGAAAATATGAAATAATTTTGTGAAACTGTACTAAAGAGGTTAGAAGAACACAGTAAAATATCAATTCAGTGTTAAACTGGTACAAGGCAGAAGAGATGCAATGAGTAAAAAATATCACGAGAACGACTAGTTAACCTTCATATTCCTGTGTACACCCTTCCTCGTTTCCTTTTTTTACAGAACTTAAGAATTGGAGAGTATGTCGATTTTCAGGAACTTGGTTGAAATATGTGGGCACGTGAAATTTCCGGAGCCTATCGCTTCAGGTAAAAGAGTTAGTATATATTTTCATAATCGGACACTTTTTTTTTATCTCTGTAGCCTTTGTTTGCTGGTTTTTATTTTGAACTCAGAAGTGAATTAATGATTCGTTAAAATCACAAATTTCCACATATTACTGTCAATAGGGTAAGCTCTACCAGCTGTTGTTTAAAACGCTGGGTCTTCAAGCTTGGTTCCGCACGCAATGTTGCGCACCATCCTTTTTATTAAGTTATCTATTCTTTGTATTTTGAAGCTGGAACAGGATGCATAAATAGTAATTCGAAATCTAAGTTTTAATTCCGCTAACAATTGATGAACTGCCCGTTTTTCATAGATGCTTAATTAGATAATGTACACGTGAAAAATGCTCGTCAAAGTATATACACAGGTACTTCGTGTACACGGCAAATGGAGCTTAGAAGCACCTGCGTAAATGGAGTTAAGAAGCCTCTGGTGGACATGGGCCGTGTTCCCGAATTTGTACCTCGGGGTTCGAACACCTACCGGCTTCCAGCGCTGCTCTGCCTGTCTTGTTACGTGACATGATCCGCCGGAGTAACTCGGATTCATTCGAGTAAGATATGGAACGCAGCCATGATGTCACCAGACGTGACATCATGGCTATGTTTAATATCTTGTATGATGTCACCATGGTGTCACCATCATGTCACCAGAGGTGAGCTACCTCTGGCGTCGCCTGAGTTTTACTCGCTCGGCTGGCTTGAGCCGGTATGTCGCCTCCTCTTCTTTCTATACGTCCGTGCTCGCAGACGACCAACGTATCCGTCGTCTCCCCGCTGCGCGTACTGCAAAGGCGGCCCATAAACCCGTGGAGTAGTTGGAAACGCTCTGAATTCTATGCGCACTACTGTTAACCAGTGGCACGAATCCCCACATTTCAAGCAGAAACCCGGTATTAATTGGGTCGGGCAGTAAATTTACTGCGAGCTATTCAGTGCTCGGGTGTGTCTGAACTTGAGTTTTGCATTTCTAATTTTTCTTTTTGTTGTTGTTGTTGTTTGGCTCGGCCGCACGTTAAACGCGTTCTTGACCCACCTGACCGCTGCCTTGTATGTTCTTGGCTGCGGGTATTCATGCGCTAGAACGTAGTTTTGTAAGGAAGTAAGAGAGAAAGAGTAGTGACAGAGGAGGTGGTTATTTGTGGCACGTTGATGACTCTAAATCGCGCCCGGGTTTAAAAAATGGAAAGTCGAGGACGCTTCGCTCCCATCATGTGCTTTTCCGAGCGGCAGAAAAGAGAGTTAATCGTCGAGCGAGGATTTATTGGTGGAGTGCACGAACTACTGGAAGACGGTCGGTAGAGGCGCAGGCGTTGGGAACTTATTGTTATGAGGCTAAAAAGTGAGAGAGAGAGAGAGAGAGAGACTATGGGGCGTGAGCGCGCGCATCTGTTTCTACCGGCACACGCGCTTCTGTTTCTATGAAGCGGTCAGAGGTATGGATAAAAATATGTTGTCCGAAGGGGAGTCACTAGGCGTAGGTAAATTCAAACAACACTAACTTACAATTCTGCACCTTTGAGTTGATTTCTCATTGTTCGGCAGATCTTATTGACCTATATGACAGTGTTCAGTACATTATGTATATCATTTCTAATAAAAAAAAGGTTTAACGTTGCTTGTCGTAGTCATATTGCACACCTTCTGTGACATGGATGCTTTACGCGCAATTCAAGCTCGATTATTGGTTGACTTGAGTCAATTTTTCAGTCAATATGTATTCGATGAAATAGGAATAAACGCAGGCAAGCTGGCGAAGGACTTTCGAGCTACAAGCGTGTGTGTGTGTGTTTTGTGCAGGGCTGGGCAGAGATACTCCAAAAAGTATTCAGGAATACAAATAGTGAGATACATGTGTGTTAAGGCCCACAATACAGATACTGAAATGCATGTGTTTTAAGACCCAAAATACAGATACTAAGATACATTTGTTTTTTTATGCAGTGGGATATTCCCGAGGTACTTCTGCAAAAACAACGAAATAGTGTTCCGGAATACAGATACTTATAGAAACACATTTGTTGCCAACCGGTGCTGAGTGGGAAGGTGTAGTTCGCGGCTAATGGCGAATGGTAATTTATGCTTTTGCTCCTCTTGCTGTTGCATTTTATGCTGTTACCCTTACCTCAAACTCCCTATTTGTCATTAATGCCGCTAAAAAAAAGAACATATCACCTTTAGCTGAACGACATGGTTCCAGAACGGTAAAGGGTGCATGCCACGCTTGATAAAAGGCGTCCGCTCGAAACTAGCAGTGTTTTACCGTGAGGGGCAGATCTCAAACTGTCGTGTTTTATGCATCTGTGTCACCCATAGCGTGCGAAGATTGGTCAACAAAGCCGTACTTTTTCTCCACTACACTCTTTTACAGTGTTCTTTCTGCTAAATTGGAAAGTGTGGGGTTGGATTTGTGAATGGAGCTGATATTGGTTATTCTTGCCGGTAACCTTCTTTACACCGCAGCTTTTTTTAAATGTCGGTGACTGAGATGGATTATGTTATAGGGTGGCTTCATATTATAAATTACGAGGCAGCTTGCACCAAACAGATGCGTTTATCTTTTAAATCTATCTTAAAAAGGACGAGAAATGTAACGAGATATCTAAGCCTGGCAAAGTATCGCGATACAAGCAATACATCGTAAATGTATTTCACTACTGAGATACAAATACATTTTTAATGTATCTCAAACAGAGATACGGATACTCAAACATATATCTAAGATACTATCGCGATGCATCTGTATCGCGATACTGTCCAGCCTTTCGTGCGTGCGTGAATCCGTGCGTGAGTGCGTGCGTGCGTGCGTGCTCTCTAACCACGTATGCATCGTCATTAACGCGGTTCGTGCGGGAGCGCTTTCCGCTAAAAGCCGCTCAGCCCGCCGAGGAGCGAGGACCTTTCACCACGAGTACGAAACGCTACCCACATGGGAAACCGCGCAGCAGCTGAAAATTCTGTCCTCGCGAGCTCTAAACTCGCGTGCGCATTTGTGGACCCTTCCCTCAAAAAAAAAAAGAAGGCCTTCAGTGCAAACGAGCAATGAATATTTATGACTCACGTATACCTGCCCGAGCTCATCAGTGCGGGAGAGTATATACAGCATTCAGCGTCTCTTTTTCTGTTCTTATTTATTTTCACCGCACGTTACGTTCTCAAGGATTACACGCGGCGTAAAGTTCCGGAGTGACACTTGTACTGTGGAACAGTATATTAATTTTCGTTGCGTTGTTGATTTCTGTATATGCTTAGATGTCCCACTTACACGATGCTCTTAATGAGCATGTAAGTTATTGCGAATAAAAAAATCAGCTCTGTAAAATAAGTTAAAAACAGAAAGTCACTAAAAATTCCTTTAAGAAAACACTGGCTTTCAAAATTTAGTATGCGCAGAGCGAAAAACCGTATATTTCGTGCTCATTGTTTTCTTGGGGTTTTATCCCACGATTTAAATCCAAGAGCAACTTTGCCCACAGACTTGTCATAAAATTTGACTACGCGCGGTTGCACATCAGCGCAGGCTGATTGTTAACAGGCAAACTTTTTTTTTTTTTCTATTGCAAGTTGAACACGTTACGAAAATTCAAAAGTTAGAATTAAAGACATGGTGCACACACTTGTGCTTGCTTACGATCCAGGTGTTATTTCTCGCGACGAGATAACGCAGTTTCACGCTAGCGACATCTATGAGGTATCCCTGAAACCGCATTTCACTAAAGCGAAGGTTTCGCAGTACTTGCGAGATATCAAATGTGCGTACTATCTACGAGAATAGCTGGTTTGTAACATTCTCAGAAAAATTATTCCAACCAACAAGAAAAAAGAATGCGCCGTACGGAAAATGCGAACGTTCCACGGCTACCCGACAAATGGTGGCCAGTGTGTTCTCTACCTAGTCGCGAAAGATCACAATAGGTTGTAAGACACTCGGTCATAACCAGTCACAGGTGTGTGAAAGAGCCTAGAAAGACGTTTCTCTTATGTCTGTGAAAGAAGCATCCTGAATGACAGTGGCCTGGCTGTAGCGAAGAGTAGGTGAAAGAACAAGCTGCTGCGAGACGCACAACTGTGAACAGCTATCACCGACAACATCGATTCTGCTCCCCTCCCCTTCGCCCCCTTTTTATCATCGACGTCACTCGTGCATGAATCTTCTCTTGTTTTCTGAACCGAAACAAACGCAAAAAAAAAAAAAAAAAAAAAAAACAAGTGAAACATTACACAGACGACAAAATACGGGCCGGGAAAGGGGGGGGGGGGGGGGGGTGCTTCCAGGTTTCGTTGTCCCAGGGTGCACTCGGGATGCCACCGGCGCGCATCGAAGTCACGTCTTCCCGAACATTAGCCGCCGATGTTGGAAAGAGGGTGAAACATAAATAAAAAAAAAATAAAAAAAATGAAAGAGGAGGAGGAGGAGGTCTCACTTTGGCGCTGTGGTTGGTCGTTCGTTCGGTGGGTCGCATGCTGCTTTGCAAGTACGGCCATGAACCAGATTCTGGCGGGTCGTATGGCATCGGCCTTTTGTTAATCTCAATAGCGCCGAAATCGCGGCACGTCACGTCGCCGTCTCGTGGGACCACAAGACTCTCCCCCCTCTCTCTCTCTCTCTCTTTCTCTCGCAGCCGGCGCTTTCCCCTTCCTTCATTCTCTTCTTTCTCTCTTTCCAATTTCTTCACTCTTCCTTTCACACATCAACCTCTATTGAGTGATGCCCTTTTTTATGCATCTTAAGCACCTTTCTGTTCCCCAAACTCTCTTTCTAATTTTCTTTCATACATTCTTCCTTCGTTGAGTGATCTCCTTTTATTACCTAGGTACCTTTCTTCCCTATGCTTCCTCATGCACAGGGTAAAACTATCCCCACCCTTCCCTCTGACATCTTTTCTTTTTTATTTCCCAGGTACCACTCTTCCCCATGTTGGCTTTCTGTTTCCCCTTACACAGTCTTCCCTAGCCTCCTCCCTTCTCATTTCCCTCTCCCTCTTTTCCCCAATTTTACTATCGTTAACCCTCTCCCACTTTACTTCGTTTATTCATTCCTCTACTGGCTCGCGATGATATTTATTCCTTACCGTCCACATCCCTCCAACACTTCCTTCGTATTACAGTACCTCCCTCTAACCCGCACTTTCTCCTCGCGGTTTTATTTATTTGTCGCACTCCACTTTTTTTTTGTTCTCCTTTCCACAAGGTCGTTTTTCCTCTTGTACCTTGTGAATCGATGTCACCGCACGAACGTTATTTTGCCGGGAAAGACAAAAAGGAACGGTTACGCAGTTGCCTCGTCGAATCTAGGTTCTTTCGCGGCCGTCTTTTTTTTGTCAGGGTTGGGTATGAGTGACCGAGTGATTCGTATCATTAACGCTCGACAAAAGGGGGCAGTAGTTCACGGGAACGCGCAGAACCAGACCGGCAATCAGTAACTATGTCTACGTGAAGGTGGCTTTACCTGGCGTACAGTACGTGGTAGGTCGACCATTATTCGAGCCTCTTTACGTGTGTAGTAGGGGCTTCAGTTAATGGTATTATACTGCAAAAAAAAAGTTGCCTTAGCATTATATGAAGTCTAGATCAACCCAAGCCTGACCTAATTCAAAAACAGGTCACACCTAATTTGATTATCACGTTGAGATGACTGAACCATGTTGCTTGTTTCAACGAGAAAAATGGCTGGATTCTAAACAAGCGCATTTTGTTTTATTTATTCTTCAAAGTAGTGCCATTAATAGCAAACTTAAATATTTCAAACGTAGGGCGGAAAACAAATTCATGTCAAACCTGCAGACCAAAAACAATACAATATTTGAGGTTAAATATGCCAAAGAATTGTGAAGATAATATTGATCAGCTTCTGGTAAAATACCGGTCATATTCGAAACTCCAAATTGTAAAATTATATAAATTGTGACATAATGTGTATGCATTGAGGTTCAAATCTGCTGGAGATACCATGCACATCTGATAACAAAAAAGATGAATTTAATCGACCTTTTTAAATGAACGGATGCCGCTAAGCTCTATGGTTAGACTCTAAAATAATGAAGCAATGGTGAGGGTGCAGGCTAGCTGGTGTAAATTGAGCATAGTTGTAACCCGAGACTGGGGATACGGACAAGGGACAAAACACAGAACGACAGGGACGAAGTCTCAAACGCAGCTACAAACTTTATTTCACAGGACAAACATATATGTCACTCGCCACCCTCGTCCCCCTCTTTTTCCCTTCCTTTTCCCAAAACTCCACCCCTTCCCTCTTCCTTTTCCCAAGCCCCCGTACATTCCAGTCAAAAACAATTTTGATGGCGCCAACTCCAAGTTGCCGACAGGTCCCGTGTCAACAGCCCACACCGCGACATCCCGAGGTCACTCCGGCTCTCCCAAACACAGTCGCAAAGACGCCGACAGAACCCTTGTCCCCCCACACACACCGTGAAACCCCGAGGTCATCCCGGTTCTCTCAAACCAGTCAGCCGCAAAAATTGAGACTTCGTCCCTGTCGTTCTGTGTTTTGTCCCTTGTCCGTATCCCCAGTCTCGGGTTACAACTATGCTCTAAAATAACTTTTATTACGGAGTCGCGACCCGTTTTCGTTTTCGGCTGTTCAATTACAAGGAGAAAGATCAAATTAAATTATGCGTCTTGTCTTAAAACATATGCGAGTTCGGTGTCTTGCTTTCTCTTTTCTTCTTCAAGCGTTCGCATTCTCATGGCTCATTTGCACTTTCAGATTCGTGGACTAATTCGAAAAGTGTAATTTTATTAGCAGAGTGGCGAAATCGACTCGTCGCTGGCGGAAAATCTGGATATCGGTCCGGGCGTGATCATTTCTCGCCAGCAACGACTCGATTTCGCCACTCTGCTCCGAAATCCACTTTCCGCTTGCACGGATCTGCCCGTGGATCCGCGACTGTAAACGCGTCATACAGTGATCGCCCTCTTGCAATGCGGTGCTGCGGAATCAACGTGCCAGTTGGACCAGACGAAAATCCATCTTTTGCCACGTCATCACATTCCCGCCAATAATCACGCGTAGAGAGCCGGATCAGGTGACGAAAGGAAGGAGGTTGATCGTTAACAGCGCACTGTCAGCTTGGGCGTGAAGAGGGTAGAGTTTCAGCGAATCCGCCTTCCACAAACACAACGCTGAAGTCATCAGATCCATTTTCCAGGCGGTTCCGTGACGGCGCTCTCATTTCGCGATGGAAAAAAAAAAAAAAAAAACTGTCGCGCGCCCTCCCTGCCAGTGAAATTTTGTCAACAACATCGCGCCAGCTAGTTTATATTTTGCTGACCAGCCGCGTCAGACCAAGCCAGCAGCACACATAAAAAAAAAAACACGAAAGTTTACGTCGCGTGTAATCCTTGAGTACGTAACGTACCGTGAAAGTAAATCAAGAACAGAAAAAAAAGGGCCGCTGAATGCCGTATATACTCTCCCGCACTGATGAACTCGGGCAGGTATACGCGAGTCATGAATATTCATTGCTCGTTTGCACTGAAGGCCTTTTTAGGGGTGGGGAGAGTCCACGAACGCGCACGCGAGTTTAGAGCTCGCGAGGGCAAAATTTTCAGCTGCTGCTCGGTTTCCCATGCGGGTGGCGCTCAGTATACTCGTGGTGAGCGGTCCTCGCCCCTCGGCACGCGGAGATGCTTTTAGCGAAGAGCGCTCCCGCACAAACCGCGTTAGTGGCGACGTATATGCGGTTAGAGCGCAAGACGGCGAAACAATTCTGTCGCGATGCCGCGAAAAAACGCATTCAAACCCTTTAATGTTGTTGTTCTTTTCTTGAATTCTTAGGTGTAGTTTGGTCACGGGATTTGTATTTTAAGGCGATTGCTTCCTAAGGGAACCTACCACAGACCTTTCTATCAAGTGCGAGTCCGACCGCACGATGTTACGATGTGGCGTGAAGTCAAGGGGTCACGTGACATCAAATCCCCACTAAATATAGCGGGAAAATTCTTTGCATACTTTAAAGTCGTGGTACTACGCGGTACCATGACGTCACGTCACATTAATGTAACCGCTAGATTTCGAAAGTTAAATATTTTGTTTATATTTGTTTGTTTTTTTTCCTATGGACTCATTTCTTTCCACAGATATTGGGCGTTTCTTGAGTCAATTTTGTATGTGTTTGTCTTTTGTCCCCCTTGCTTCCTTTCTCCAGGGATTATTTTCGTCACTCTTGTCCAGCTCGCTTGCGCTTTTTCATATAATTGCATTATCACCAGAGAATAAAATCGGCGTTTATTGGGGCAGACGACGCACCCTGTTGTCTGCTTGCTGCGCCTATCGGGAGATGGCGCCACAAGTAAATAGCGCCGCTAACCCGGTAAGCTGCGAACGCGCCCACATATGAGTTTCGCAAGTTTTTGCTCTTATTTTTCTATAAAACAAAGAACCGCGCTTTGAAATTTCACGCGGTAAAACTGACCTGCGCAGTGCACATTCTGTGAAAGTTTGAGCTTTCTGCGTGCAAGCTACAATGTTTCCGGCTCGTTTCACAGCGGAATGTCCTCTTGGGACTCCTTACTGATTTTTTATGTTCTTTATGACGGAAAGACTCCCAAAATAAACATTTTTACGTACATGACAGAAACAGCACTGCCCTTTCTGTCCTTCCTGCTTCACCACATATTCAATCAAGCGTTTTCAAGAGTATCGCGCAAATATTGTTTCGAAGTCGGTCCGGTTTGCTATCGATCGTAAGAGTCCAAGGCCTACACGCAAAGCCGCGATTGGCCTCCAACCTTTGACTTGAATCCGCTTCTGATCGGGCCTTCATGAAATTGTATGCACGTTTGCGAAAGAAACCTTCAGGCTAAAATCAGTTTTGTTTTTGTGAAAGTAACGTGTGTAAAGTATAGACAGACAACATCCTTCTAAAAAAAAAATTCAAAAAAATTATTGTTGGTAGCGTTTGCGAAACTTTTGTAGCGTTTGCGAAACTTGTGACTTGCGTCTGCACATCATACGCCTGCTACGGTTTACTATGCCTGTATTCGCCTAAAAAAACGTAATATAAAAAAACAAGTTTGCCATTTCACGGAAGGCTAGTAATTGTCTCCTTCATGTGTTGAATTGATATATATATATATATATATATAGCTGCATCTTAACTTATCCCTATGATAATTGATCGAGACATTTAAATATGGTGAAATACCGCCTCAGTACACGGGGACGCAAAGAAAGAAACGGACACGAGAGAACGACGGCCAACACGCAACCGATGTTTATTCTGTGAAAAGAACACCAAGGAAGCTTTTTAAACAGATTAAACACAAACACGCGCATTGAAACGCACCCCTATCAAGCCACTACAGGTCGTTGAGATATCGCCTTACAAATTGGCATTCGTGCTAGATCGAAGGTACGTTATCTCCTGCTCCGATAACACCACCGAAGGCTCACTGACACTTCGGTGACGTTATCCTAGTTAAACAATTGTCGAAAGTTCTTGGAATAATACGTTACTGTCGCTCTTTGTTCCATTTAAATAATAAAATGCAAACTTATCACGCTCTGTTTAGGGTCACCAATTAACTATTGCCATTTGGTTTGGGGTCCAATGACTAAATGTAACTTTTAAAAACTTGCGATCCTCCAAAACAAAATGCTGCGTTTTATTGCCAACGTGCTTAACGGCACTCATATCGGATCAATATATTTTTAATTAAACATTATGAGAATTGCTACTGTATAGCAGTACCGTTTGCCACGGGCTTATTTAATTTCAACTCGTGAGTTTATTTCTTTCTTGTCTAATTTACACCACCTGATAAAACATGGATCTTCTATTCATATCTGACGCGGAGAGTTATGGAATGTGCCTCATTTTCGTACAAATTACGAACGGCAGTCAATTGCTCATAACTTGCCTAGATTACTTAACAAGTTTATTATAGATCGCAATGATATTCACTGTTTAACAAACAAAACAAAAAAGATGTACGCGCGTGTTTTGTGTAAAAAATTATATTGTACAGTTTTTTTTAATTACCATATGCCCTATAAATGCAGGGGCACCAGACCTAGTCAAGTAACCCTGTGAAAGCTTTTTGTCTTGTTCCCTCAGCACAATAGTGCTGAAACAAACAGGTTCAAGTTCAAGCTCAAGTTGCTTAATAGGCGTGCGTTTTAATATGTGTCTGTATAATTTGTCTAAGCAGTTTCCTTGGTTTCCTTTCATAAAATAAGCATTAGTTGCGAGTGAGCCGTCGTTTTGTCGTGTTCGTTTCTTCATCTTTGTCCATGTTCACTGAGGTTGCATTTCACCATGTTTAGCTGTGACCAACTAGCCTAATTTAGAACCTTACTCCTTTCTCGAGAAATATACGTTTCAAACGTCAGAAGCATCGTATGTGCCTTCCACAATCAAATCGTGTAATGACTGCATCGCGCAGCCCGTTAATAACGCGCAATTTGTTTTTCTTCTTGACGGGACAACGAGTATATAGAGCAACATTACTCGCTTCGCTCAGTTACGGAACTGTTCATAGACGCTCCTTGCGCAAGTAGTACACCCCACTCCCCCACGGCTCCTTTCCCGTCATTGACGTGCCGGACGGCTGCTATGGCAAATGCGGTCATAGCCTCCTCTCTACTCACAAAACCTGGCAGTACGACGACGGAGACATAGAGTGCCCGGCCGCAGATTTGGAGCACGAGGATCTGGTACTACACAACGTTTCTCGGGGAACCTGGACGTGAGCGCACAGGTTTTGCAGCGGCGAGGACACGAAACATGATTTTCCAACCCGACGAAAAAAGAAGCGGTAGCGCGAAGAACGTGAGGAGCACAAGCGGACCTTCCGTTGCTCGGGAGAAATGTGTTTCGGCGTCTCGCCGCAGCGGGGCGACCGTCACGTTTCTCTCCTCTCTTCCGATGTCTGCCGCTCTAAAGGGAGTGATTGGGGGTACCCCCTTCCGCGGGAGTTTCACAACTGGGGTAATCTAGTAGCGTTGATATAGAATCACGGAACTAATAATAGTGTGCGGCATTTGAAATAAAAACTACGTCGCCACGTTGTTTCGTTTTTTTTTTTTTACGTGGAGATTTATTTGTACTTAATTTGTATTATTTGTGCTTGATTTTTATACTCATTGACTGAAAAAAAAAACATTGTGAGCCATTCCTCTCTGTGAAGCTGGCCAGCAAAACTGTAGAGCACCACCGCACATGATTCACCAAGAGGCACACAAAAGCACTTCACGAAATGCTTATTTACAGTATATACTTACACCATTTTGAAACGGTGGTGATGATTGCTTCGTGATCACTTAGATATACACTGCTGGGTTCAATTACAACTTTGGTGAAATTATTTGCTAAAGTTAAATATATACATATAATGCTTTACATATACATAAACCGCTGCTTTTATATATATATAAAGCAATGACGTCACCTGACTCGAACGGGAGAAGGCCCTTTGTTCTCGGATGTATCTCCCTTATCACACGTCTTGTCGTCATTCTTCATCAAGACGCACATCGAGGTGACGGGGCATTTACGTGAAATTTAGTTTGTGCACACGGATACCAAAAATGCATGGAACCCTAAACCCCCCCCCCCCCCCTATACAGCTTCGCTGTAAAAAAAAATGCATTACAGCAACGAGACAATTCGTACACCAGCAGTGTTTCCGAATCCTTGTACTTTAAGAAGTTTTGAGCACGTAGATTCGCGCGAATCACTCCGGAAAGCGAATCGCTACAATCCACGAAGAGAGCTGGGCGAATAATCGGGAGGAAAATATGTCTACACTTCGTTGCACCTCAAGTCCTGACGCAGCAGACGCTACAAGATGATGGGATCAGTAAGACTGTGTCAAAAGAGCACCGTCATGGTGTTCGTCGCATTTTCGTACGTGTTCTATCATGGCTGAACCAAATATAAACTGAAGTATCCCAATGACTTGCGTTTTTGACGTAGCGTCGGCTGCGTCTGAACTTGAGCCGAAACCAAGTACATTAGGACCCCCAAAAACAGCCTGCGCTGCAAGACTGTCCAAGATAAAATAAAGCCCGTCATGATGGGTGTCACGGAGCAGATGGGTTATTCTGTGTCTAATCATGTTTTGTAGCTTCGTTCTTCGCCGGATTATCCCAGTAGGTTGTAGCGCTTGGCGCTTCCATAGGGCTTTGCGAAAAACTAGGCTCCCCAGCTCCATTTCAATTTACGACAGAACGCGGCCGATGCCACGATCCAGCTGAGCCTTATAAGTGGCGATAAAAGAGTGAAGTGTCACGGCATTTGTCCCCATTGCCGTCACCGGCTGTGCCAATAACGCACAGCGAACGCGCAATGATCGTGCACTTCGTTCGGCGTGTGATTGGTGCAGCCATAGCCTTCTATTTACTGACAAAGCCTGGCAGATCGCCACGAAAAGCGGCCGCCGAAATAGAAAGGGTGGAGCGGGAAACAACGGGATGAGAGGATAACCACCTGACTGGCGCCCCGCTGCGGCAAGACGCCGAAACACACTTCTCCCGAACGGAGAAATGTGTTTCGGGTCCTCGCCGCTGCAAAAGCTGTGCGCTGACGTCCAGGTTCCTCGAGAGATGGCTCTTTGATGCTCTGTGCTCTGCGCTCCAAATCTGCGACCGGGCACTCTATGGCTCCGTCGTAGAACTGTCAGTCTTTGTGAGTATAGAGGAGGCTATGGTACAGGTAAAGTCCATTGATATTTCTTTTACGAGTAGCGACAACCAATACAAATAAGAAAGCACATTCCGCTTGAACAAAATGACGGCATTCAGTTCAGTCTTCTGTTGTGCGTCTCCATTCGCTTCCGCAAACCTGTACCTTCATGCAGTCGGCGCTTCAAAGAATGTCGTTACTTGTAGGAAGCTTTTATCTAGGGGCTTTAGGCACAAAGGGTGAAAGCAAACCGACGAAAGACAACAAACGCCATGACGAAGCACTCTTTCCACTGCTTGACTAATTACATATAGAATCGTAGCTTCGGCAGCGGACGTACGCAACGTGAAACAAAAAGTTAGAGTCGCAAAGCAGACGCAAAAAACGCGTCACTTCAGGGCGGCAGTTTTGCCCTCCTTTAATCGACAGGAGACCGTCAAGGTGCAACAGGACACAATTGAAATCACGCTTCATTTCTTCTAATTAAGAAAAAGAAGAAAAAGAAGAAAAAAAAAAAGCTTCGTACAACTGCAAACCGCATAAGCCATTCTGTTCCCAGAAGCAGTTCCCTCCGCACAGTGTGATCGGCGCTGTCTGTCAAACCGCCGCTACAGAAAGCAGCTGCGCGAACACACGCAGCGGGCCGTCACGCGCGTGACGTCTAAATCCCTCGCAATTGCGCCGGCAAGGACGGCCCCGCGGAAGTCGACTGCCGAACACGCGAACCGGAGCCTAGAGGCCTCCTCCTACACTCCGTCTCAACTTACGATGGACCGCGACGCACGCTACGAGCCCATCCTAGCCAATCCAGCACTGAGAATGTATCACGTGACAACACGACTCCGTGGTCCTAAGGATCACGTGAGAGTCACGTGACTATGGGTACTGACTTCGTTGCTTGGTTACGCTATATTACGTTATATTCAATATCGTGTGCCAAAGATATTCCAAGAGTTACCCGAAGAGATCATTAAAGGTGCCCTGAGGAATTTTCTCAGATCGCCTAAATGTGACGATAACTTACTCCGTGGGCTCTAAGCATCCTTGAAAATCGTAAGTCAAAAGGATGCGCTGCCGAGTTCCCTAATTAAAAAAAAGTAACCAAAAATCGAACACACCGGGGTCATCGCCGGCGATTGTTCCGGCAGCCAGGACGACATGGGAGCGATGAAAACGCGACATTTTGTTGAGATTGCAAACGCTGTTATTATAAAATGTGTATGCATTTGTAGATCTAGCTGAAGAAATGTTCTTTTTTTCCAGCGAGGGAACATAACATTGCCATAATCGCCTCGAAAACCCCGCAGTATGTCCGGTCGTTAGCTCTCGAGTGCGCGGTCGCTGGGTTGGATCGTAGTCCGGGCTGTATGGGCAATGAGCCGTACGCATTTGAGATATTACTCCGCGGTTTCATTGGTCGGAGTCGCTAGGATGCTTCGTTGCTATTGGCTGACAGTGGTCCTGGTTTCGGAGCATCTTTAACGCCCATTCACACAGGAGCGTGTGCTTACGTTTTCCTTACATTACGTGATAAGTCACCGAGATAACCGCGTTTCGAATGTTGCGTGCGAGGCTACTCCCCGAAGTGGTCTCCACACTTAATACGAAGCACAGATGTCTCGGCGACTCTCGACGTTAGCAGTCGTATACACGTTCCCGACATAACCTTGACGTAAGCAAACGGGGCTTTTTGAACGGGGCTTTATAATATTATCTCCCCAAAACCCTCAAAATGTCGCCAAGAAAGTTATTTAATCAAAAACAAGTATAGGAAAATTAAAAAAAAAAAACATACTAGGGAGAAGGTTACATCGAGGGAACTTTATTAAATTGTATTTCTTAGCGGATCAATTGGATACAAACCGATATATGTACGTTCGAGTGCGACTTTTACGCTGAATGCTAGTATGCGCAGGTATAGGTACCACTCGTTATGGTGCTTTGGTCGCTGCGGATATATTACTAAAGCAATGTTTTTCTTGTTTTTTCTTGTTTTGTTTTATTTCACTGAGCATCAAAAACGTGTTGTCGTTAGATTACTTCATTTTCCCCGTACCACTACCGCCGCGTTCCACGCACGAGCCTCTTTGGCTTACGTAGGAAAACCAAGCTGTAAAACGTGGCGAAAAAAAAAGAACATATTAAATTGTATTGTAATGTACACTATCTAAATACCGCGTTACTTGTCACGTGTCATTCGAAAGGGGCGCAGCGTCGCGCTGGGCGCGTCACACTTGATGCGCTCGGGCCACTTGGTTGGCTGGGGACGGTGGCTCTTAGCATCTGCAGCAGTCCACCGTTAAGTCGCGACGGAGTGTGGGGGTGTTGCCCCCCACGACGCCAGCACCGTCTTCGCGAAGACGATCGCCCCCTTAGCCTTCCCAGTCCTCACGACTTACCGGAAGGCAAAGTAAATCGTTGGCCGTGCCGTGTTGTCGACGGGGCGCACGAGAGGGGCTTTTTCGGTAGCTGTAGCGGGTCGTTCGACGGCGCACGGCAGCGGCACGCTACGTACACCGTTATTGATTTGTAGTCGTCGTCCTCGCTTCTTTCGCTGCTACACTGCTGCCCCCCCCCCCCCCCCCCTCGTCCGAAAACCCCAGCGAGTGCGCGTCTGTATCGGTGTCAAGGGCAGACTTCGTCTGGCTCTCGTTTCCTTTTTTTTTTCTTTTATTTCCCTTTTTTTTGGTGGTTCGGGGGGGGGGGGGGGGGGGGGGGCGTGATGCGTGTTGTTTTTATACGGTGTTGACGAGGGACGTGCATGGAGAAAGGTGTTTGCGGTGGTATTCGAAGGTCCGTTATTTTGAGTCGCCGTGTGAGATGTCTGTGTAAACACACACGCTCCTCAAATTATTTAATTTTGTTTTCCTTAAACTTCTAGTTTTTTTTTTTAATTGTGAACTATAAGAGAAAGAAAACAATCCGGTCAATTTCTTGCTCGACACAGCGGTTGCCAATTACTGCCAGCAAACAAGGGTCCTTGCGAGCGATCGACGAAATTGAGGATACGATTAGGCTTTGCAACGAAATGTTTAGCTGGGCTCGTTGGTTCATGACTGGAAATTAGGCTTTAAGTGTGAGCCGGGAGTAGGGATAGCTGGTCCCTCTACGCCTCGTTTGATCAATGCCCCAGCCGTTGTGGTATTATTATGATTTATGTTTGTTGTGAACTTTATCATTCGCTCCGATATCTTCGTTGTTCGCAGGGATTGGCAACCCGCGTTTTTTTTTGCGAAACGATGAATGGAAGGTTTTTGTTTGTTTTTTAAGAGTGGATTTTCTGTTTTAATGAAAATTCCCCCACCCCAACGTGAGCTCAAAAAGCTTACTGTTTGCCATTTGCTGTGATCTGTAGAAACTTAACTGGCAAACTACGAGGTAAAAAGAAACCCTCTGATAAAAAATTAAGTTTGTGGTTTGACACTAGACATTCACAAATGTTCAGGCGTCTACCGTGTGCTACAAAACAAACTTAGGGCTGACCACTGGGATCTAAGGAGCTATCTCGCCCAAATGATGAGACCAAATATGAACAAGGAAAAAAAGTGAGCATGATAGAATCGTGCAAAGCGTCATGCTCAGTGAAACAATATATAAAAAATACTGCAATTAACATGTCTGCAAAGTGTCCTACAGAGATATGTCTACAAACGCTTTATCTAGTGCGGTGGATAATTGCCAGCCGCACAGCTTCCAACCTTTGCGTTCCCAAAAACCTCTTCCGATTAATCTTATCTGCATAGCGATCTTGTCGACTCAGAGACGGTTAAGCGCCGTTCACACTCTTGCGACCGAGTTAGACCAAGCGAGACCAGACCGGTTTTGAAGCCTCTTACGACTTCTTAGGACCGGACGCGCAGCAGCGGAACTGGTCCTAACAGATCGCAAGAGGCTTAAAAACCTGTCTGGTCTCTCTCGGTCGTACTCGGTTGCAATAGTGTGAACGGGCCCTTAGACTTCGAAATAGAAACTGGGCAGAACGTTTTGTATCAGCACTTCAGACATCATGTCAAAAACTAAAAAAAAAAAAAAAAATTGCCTGAGCACTTAAATTTTATAAAGGGAGTACGGAAAACTTGTCCACGCCATCTATAGTCTCCGAGAACTTGAGTAACGCAGGGCATTGTTTATGGAGCTGACGCTTCTTGTTTTGAGCGTCGTCATCGGCGTTCTTATCGGCTAACGTTGCAATCTTAATTGTGTCCTGCGGACCAATCATAAAATGCTAAACACTCGCCGCTAACATTGTTTCTAAGCTGTCCGTGGTCCGTGACTCTAAGGTGGAAGCTCGGAATGAGACGAGGAGGAATAATAAATGTCTAACGTAGCAATAAGCACACACACACACACACACACACACACACACACACACACACACACACACACACACACACACACACACACACACACACACACACACACACACACACACACACACACGCACACACTCATATATATATATATATAATTTTTTTATTATTTGGGTTCAATCATAGCGTACTAGCTGCGTGTTGCGTAAGCCTTTAAATATTTATATTAGATGCACCGTGTCATGGCCTGCAAAAAGTATAAAATGATTCATAGGCTTTAAAAGCCCGCTTTCAACCAGCACATACTTCCTAAAGCTTTAGCTTTTTTTTGTTTTCTATGCAACACATCCTTACACTTGTTATATCGGTGGAAGAAGTGACCATTTTTCATATTAATATGAAACATGAATTATCATAAATGGTTTCACTTCAGCAGCGCTGCGTAAAACTTCAGTGTTTGGTTATACACAGGTGGTCGTTACTTTTCAAATCATTCGAGAAGTAGCTTAATTAAGGCGACCTCAATAGATCTAAGCACAAAAAAGCGAGCCGAAAGATGTGTCGCCTTCAAATAAAAAGGTGAGACTTTCAATGAATGCGCATTTACGTGGTGGTGTTTTTTTCTTTTTGTGTTTGCTTATGAAGTTTGGTTAGCTCTCTTCCTGTAAACACTAAGACCAACAAACATGCTAGAGTGAATGGTGGACATGCAGGCGATTGACCGAGTTAGCGATGGTTGTGACTTGTAGCGCCATCTCCAGATCAGCGTAGCGAATAGACTACAAAGCTCGTCGGTTGTTTGCAAACTAGGTGCCAGCTCTAAAATGTTTCATTCCTAAAACCAAATCTATCAAGCTCTACAAAAAACAAAAAATGTAATGCAAAGTTTTATATTTTTCTAGATTGCTACGCTGCTACATTAACGCGGTCTATGTCTTTGTTGCGTACATGTAGATTTATTTTTATCCCCAGAATTATTTTACATTCGGTTAGGTTTTGTGACTATTATAATATTTACGTTTTCAACATTAGCCGTAATACATGTCAGCGATATTTGCGAATGTATACGTTTTCGCCTCACTCGGAAGTTCAAACGAGCCCTTCATTAGAAGGTGGTTCTGGGAATCACAGAATGTACACTGCGAACCGCCTCGTAACGAACCCGGCATCAAAATTTCAAGAAGCGTCAACACCAAAACCTAAATCTATTCCACACACACACAAACAACAAAAAAAACATTTTCGGCATTCCTAATGTCTAATTTCCAGTGAAAACCTTATATCACTCACCACCGCCTTCCTCTCTACCCAAGATCGCTCGTAAAAACAAAAACAAAAACAAACAAACAAAAAACAGAGAGACTGCAACGAGCCGTCGTTACCCTAAATTGAAGCTCAGTGTACTGGCGCCGAGCTGCGAAGCAACGAAAAACACCTCTCTCGTATTACCTTCTCTCGCAGCCCTCGTACTTCAGGCCCCTGTATCTTTATCTCCTGACGTTTGCCGCGCGGGCTCTAGTATACTGTTGCGTCCAGCTCCAATCTTGACCCGGCAGTTTCGCGCTGTCTAAGAATCCTCGACCTTCTTTTACTGCCTCCAGCACGTTATGTTGAAACGTATTTCTTTCTTCACTTCGCTTGTTTAACCGCGTTTTTCGTTTCTTTATATGAGCGGTTTTTTTTGTTTTGTTTTGTTTTCTTTTTTTGTTTTGACGGGCAGTAAGGCGTTTGAGGCTTGCTCTGGACAATCAAGGTGCTGGGGTGCCTTGGGGTTCGCAAAGAGAACATCCGTTAAGGTGTTTTGTTTTGGTCGTCTATACGTTAGAAAGGGGTAGGAGTAAGTGTGTGTATGTGTGTGTGTCTTCGGTGTTTGTGTGCGTTCGAGTGGCGTTACGGACATTTTCGGCTGTTTACCTGAGATAATTGCGGGCTTTCGGTTTTGACGGCTTTCCGAGGACCGAGCGAGAATGACGATCCTTAGCGGGTGTGTTGTTATTGTTGTTGCTGTTAGGTTTTTTTAGTTTATTTGCGATACATTTATGGCTTCTTGAGAGTCTCTGTTTGGGATGTGGGGAAACTGTTGGCTACCTAAAAATGGGTCAGATTTTTCTTCTGTTTTTTGTTTTTTTTTGTCTTGGGGGGGGGGGGGGGAGGGGGAGGGTAGGAAACACGTTGGGTGCCAGGATTTCCTGATAAAGCAATAAACGAGAAAGGACCTGTCTTCTTCTTTAGGCTTTGAGAAACTTTTTTGAAGCTGCGTTTGACTCGCAGGAACATACTTCCTGGCCCCATGTTTACAATGTAGTTTAGCTCTTTTTGTAAAAACAAGAAGGCAACATGTGGAAGCTCCCGTCGAGTGAAGCAATAAAACATTTGACGAGGGGCATACAAATCGGTTTATAACTTTATTACTGAAAAACACAAGGCGCGAACTACTAAGGCAAGAAACATGGAAACAAACGCATCATAATTAGGTTTGCCTTGAATAATGATTTAGAGTGTACAGGGTTTCACGAGAAGAAATTTACAGGGTTTTTTTTACCACAAAAACAAACTAGGCATCGCCGAACGCTCATTCTCCGCCCGAAGGTAGCTCGAGAGGTCACAACCAGATGCCAAAGTTTCAGCCCGATCTGATACCATATTTAAAAGTTATAAGTGATTTTTTAAAAATTTCAGTGCAAAAGTGGATCTCATTTTTGCCCGTTTTCGGTCTCTGCGCCATAAAGCCCCATGTATTCTAAAACTCCGTCTGCCGCCATTTTCCCATTGAAATGTTCAGAAAGTCACTTATAACTTTTGATTAAGTTATCGGATCGGGTTGAAACTTTGGCATCTCGTTGTGTCCTCTAGCGCTACCTTTGGGCGGAGAATGAGTGTTCGGCGATGCCCAGTTTATTTTTGCGGAAATAAAAACCCTCTAAATTTTCTTTTGTGACACCCTTTATTTTTACTTATGTTTTGCACTCCATGTTTTATTTAATAGTCTCTAACAACTAGCTAAACCAATTGATCGCCAAAAAGTTTAATAAATTCAGCTAAATTAATGCAGAAACAAGCACCCAACGTGGCTCTCCCTCGAAACACAAATCTGCTTCTTGGGCGACAAGAGCAGGCTTCAACTCCTCTGCTCTTTCGTAGTCAGGCTTGTTAGGTCCAAGGGCAGGCGGCTATGTTCAAGTAATCAAATAATGTTTATTTTTTTAGCAGGGACTGTAGATAAATATTAAATAAAGAAACTAGAAAAATAAATAGACGGAAAAAACAAGCATAAATTATTAAGTATCTTTAGACTCCCTGTTTGTCTTGTCTCCATTTCTTTTTTTTACCCTATTCGCGACTCCAGCAAAACGGACGCCGCCAAGCGGGAAAACCGGGAACCAGCCGGTCCAGGTCGCTCCGCGCCCCTACGCGTCTCTGGTGGCTTTCGCGGAGACGTGTTGTCGGCGCGGTGGCGAACGATGTAATTTGACGAAGGTCCGAATATTTCTTAAGTTTGTGAGTGATCATTAGTGTGGTGAAGCCTCAGTAGATTTTTTCTTCTATTACGTGTTTGAAAGCCCGTTTACTCCACAGCACACGGTCGCGTGCTTTCGATTTCTTGGATGGGGAAGAATCACGGAAAACTTTGTGATTTCTTGTCTGTCTCGAATCACATTCAAAGCGACACTTGGTAACTGATACTGGAGGGAACGTCAATGTTGCAGTCAAGTGAATGGGAAGGTTCGATAGCTGCTTTTCTTGAGTTTGGTTGTGTTCGGTTAGCTTCAAGTTTGAGCCACCCACGCCGGTCGGTGCGTTGGCTATTCATCTTGGCTGCTTTTCGCCGAAAAAGCCTCTGGACCACACTGAAGGAGTTGGTCTGATTTCGAAATTACTTGATTCAGGAAAACTTGCTCACTGCAAATGATGAATGAGGGAAATTATCTGTTTTCAAAAGGTGGGAGACATGTCTCGCAACGTTAGTTGCTGTCACGGCATTTTGACCTATCGCGCCTCCAATATTTATATTACGAGGACGTCGAAGCCAGCAGCAATATACGTCTACATTGGTCAGGTTGACCGGCCACAAAAAAAAAATACTAATTTTCTCCTTTCAATGCAGAGAGGTTCTGGGCGGATCTTCAGTGAAGACTCTCTTCAGTTTGTCCCCGTGCTGCCGGCTATAGAACCATTTGGCTAAGTTTAAGTAGTATTCTCCGTCTGTCGAATATACTTTTATTCAGCAGCTCACCTAATAGCTAGTCAACTAAGCTCATATTTCAACCCGAAGGGTATACTAATATCGCTTTAGTGGGACCCCCCCCCCCCCCCACCCCCCCATAGTACGTAATATAATACATAACCCGCTCGTCAAAATGACTTCTCGATTGCTACTAAAACCTGAATTGAAATACGAGTATCAGCTGCTTAGTGGGCGCCGTCGGGTTAACACGGTCCTTGGCTCAAGAGGCGGTTGCTTAATTTTCGTAATTTTCCTGCAGCCTGTGTTGTTGGCCGAGCAGACGACTGGAGCTGTTTCGTAAATGCGGATACGCACAAAAGCTCGATTTCGCGGACAGATAAGTCGGTCGAGGCATGCGAGTTAGCTGAAAAGTTAATCTCTGTGGAACAATTCTGTAGTCATCGCCGCTTTCCTTAGATGATCAAAACTGATTAGTATATTACCGTCCCTCCGGAGCCCATAGTTTCGGTTTTGAACGAAATCTCCGAAACGAATGTTTGACACGAAAAGAACAAAAAAACACCGGCAAAACAAAACTATGCTTTGCAAGTTTATCTGCACCGGCTACACTTAACCGTCTCAGTTCAAATACCTATAAAATTGGGCATTAAACAAAAGAAAATCTGTTAAATTGAACGCGCCACCTGTTCAGGCGGCCCGGCCGACCCGCCGCGACCTGGACTCAGCCGCCATGTTTGTCTGGTGGGGGCGCCCCCTATAGGTCGCTGGAGTCGCGAATACTCAGTTTCACCAAAATCAGACCCCGGCCAACACTATGATTTGAGGAAGCCATTCAATCAACGCCGGCAAAGCTGCATCGTTACGGCTCTCAATAGAGAGTTGAAGGGAACCGTTCTTTTACTCGCATCCGAAACGGTACGTTGGGCACTCCGGCACAAATTGCGCATTGTCCCAGGGTGTGGGGGTTGGTAATTTACACCAGCTCGCTTGCGCACCTAATGTTTCTTCAAGGCAGGTGTTTCTTTGTGCGTGCGAATTCGTTTTCGGGCAGCGTTGTTTTAGAAGGGTTTGACTAGCAGATCGCTAGCTCGGCGATCTGGGCTGCCTCTGATGGAGACGTGTTTTTTTTTTTCTGTTTTGTGTCTCTTCCTGGCAGGACTTCACTTCGGACTTCTACTTCCGACAGTCGTGGCGGGACGAGCGACTCTCGTTCCAGAAGAGCCCAGGCCTGGAGAGCATGACAGTGGGCGCCGAGGTGGCTGAGAAGATCTGGGTTCCCGACACCTTCTTCGCCAATGAAAAGAGCGCCTACTTTCATATGGCCACTACGCCCAACACCTTTCTCCGGATCGGATCGGGTGGCGAAGTCTTCCGCAGCATCCGGTAAGCGCACCACGGGAAGCC